>NW_006256838.1:290628-945688 GCF_000478725.1 Eutrema salsugineum | reverse complement strand
CTCATTGCTTTCTATGACGACAATCACATTTCCATTGATGGAGACACAGAAATTGCCTTTACCGAGAATGTGGATCAGCGTTTCGAAGCCCTTGGATGGCATGTTATCTGGGTGAAGAATGGAAACACTGGGTATGACGAGATCCGTGCTGCCATTAAGGAAGCTAAATCTGTTACAGACAAGCCCACATTGATTAAGGTATCTCTATCTATGCAAAAAAAAAAACTTAGCAGTCAAACACTCATTAGTTTAGAGACCTTTGGTATTGAAATATCATTCTACTTTTATCCGAATGAATCTGCAGGTCACTACTACTATTGGTTATGGGTCTCCCAACAAGGCGAACTCATACAGTGTCCATGGAGCTGCACTTGGCAAGAAGGAAGTTGAAGCTACAAGAAATAACCTTGGATGGCCGTATGAGCCATTCCAGGTACCTGAGGAAGTTAAAAGGTAAGTAAATCTAAACAAAGGCATCTGTTAACTTTTTTGCTTTGGAAATTGCTTTGATGGCTCACTGTTTGCTTTGTACTTTTCTAGTCACTGGAGCCGTCATACGCCTGAAGGCGCTGCTCTTGAATCTGACTGGAATGCAAAGTTTGCAGCGTATGAAAAGAAGTACCCAGAGGAAGCTGCAGAATTGAAATCTATTATCACTGGTGAATTACCTGCTGGTTGGGAGAAGGCATTACCAGTAAGTAGAGCTCTCTTTGTAGACCGTACAATCCAATTGGTATTCTAGATATGGGTTTTATAACATCTTTGTTTTTCTATATTTAGACATACACACCAGAGTCTCCAGCTGATGCCACCAGAAACCTGTCGCAGCAATGTCTTAACGCGCTCGCTAAAGTTGTTCCCGGTTTCCTTGGTGGGAGTGCTGACCTTGCATCTTCCAACATGACTTTGCTAAAAGCGTTTGGTGACTTCCAAAAGGCCACACCTGAAGAAAGAAATCTTAGGTTTGGTGTTAGGGAGCACGGAATGGGAGCCATCAGTAACGGTATTTGCCTTCACAGCCCCGGTCTTATCCCTTACTGCGCAACTTTCTTTGTGTTCACTGACTACATGAGAGGTGCCATGAGAATCTCGGCGTTGTCCGAAGCTGGTGTTATCTATGTCATGACTCATGATTCCATTGGTCTTGGAGAAGATGGACCAACCCATCAGCCCATTGAGCACCTCGCCAGTTTCCGTGCAATGCCCAACACTCTTATGTTCCGTCCTGCTGATGGAAACGAAACAGCCGGTGCATACAAGATCGCTGTCACCAAGCGCAAGACACCATCGATCTTAGCTCTGTCTAGGCAAAAGCTTGCTCAACTTCCAGGTACATCCATTGAAGGAGTCGAAAAGGGTGGATACACAATTTCTGACAACTCATCAGGAAACAAACCCGATGTGATCTTGATTGGAACTGGATCTGAGCTAGAGATTGCTGCACAGGCTGGAGAGGTGCTTAGGAAAGAAGGCAAAACCGTTAGAGTTGTTTCTTTCGTCTGCTGGGAGCTCTTTGACGAGCAATCAGATGAATACAAGGAAAGTGTTTTGCCATCTGATGTATCAGCTAGAGTAAGTATCGAAGCAGGTTCGACTTTCGGATGGGGAAAGCTTGTTGGAAGCAAAGGAAAGTCCATTGGTGTTAATTCGTTCGGGGCCAGCGCACCAGCTCCCTTACTCTACAAGGAGTTTGGTATCACCGCGGAAGCTGTTGTTGATGCGGCGAAGTCACTCTTTTAAGAGACTTAAAGATCAGACCATCCTCTCTGTAGGGTTTGTCTGAACTTGATTTGGAAGCAAAGCTATTCGCAACATTGTCTCATATCTCAAAATAAAGTGCAAAAAGACGCAAAGACATTCGCTTCTTTTTTTTTTTGGTTCTTGTAATTCGGGTCAACATAGGTTTTGGGTTTGGGAAGAGAACGAAGTAGAAGACAATGTTAAACTCTCATGATTATTCGTGTACCTTTAATTTCAGCAATCTTTCCCGCTATTTATTCGTGAGTAATAGACAAAAATGACTGACCTACGTAAAGAGACACAAACATTGGTCGGTACATCTGGATCTCTGTACATAAACAGACGCAACGCAAGCATTGGTCAGTATAACTGAGTTTCTGTGGACAAGATTAGTTTGGTTCTTCTTAAAGTATAATATCTGATCTATATATCTGGGGCCCATATTTGTCAAAAACAGATATCGAAGCAATGGTGAAGTTTCTACCTTGACATATCCAAATATCCATATTCCCAGAGCTTAACCAACAAGAGACGAAAGCTACGTTGCATCCTACCCGACAAAACAAGCGGGACCCTCTACTTTCGGATATCCCCTGAGAGGAAAATGGGATGATTTTTTATGCTACAAGAATAAGCATATTCGGATTCCAAATACTGTGTGTATACTTTTATTTTTTTTTCTATATTGATGGGCTATAGGCCCTGTAAAAAACAATACTGTCCAGTTAGAGTTAATTTCTAGGCCCAATTAATTACTCACTCATTCCTGAGCTCGCATGCACGTGTCAAAAGTTTCAGCAGTATATGTAAATGTGTCGAAATGCTGATTGGCTACCCGCTTAACGGTGGGCCCATCTCTGAGCTCTCACCAACTCCTTAAAAATTCCCGTAAAGTGTTATTTGCAAACAACTCCAATTTTGTTACAAAACGAAACAATTAAGAAAAATAAAACTATTGGTTACATACTCACATCAGCTTAATAGTTAATACATTTGTTCACATCATTTGCTTAATAAAATTATCTGCTTAATACATATTTTTTACATTTTCAGGCCTGATCATTCTGCTCTCTACAAGAAACAACTTAAATTTAGTGAATATAATAATCGTATAATAATAGTCTAGATTCGAAGACGGTTCCCATATTAGTGGATTTCCATACTAAAAGGGATTTACTTGCATATGCAAAGATGCTACAAAAAAAAAATCAAAGCTGAACAATCGATGGTACCAACCAGCAGAAAGGACATAGCCACACTGGTTTAGAGCTAACACAACCACTCCAACTGCCAAAGTTGCACCATGTCGCATGCACAAATCAGTTGAAAGGGTCACATCGAATTAGTTTCTCCAGCACACAAAGTCCTTAGGCTTGTATTTAACAAGAGCAGCAATAGTTTCTGCAGCAAGCTCTCTCAAGCTTTTATCCTGAAAACCTAAAATTGAATAATTATCAGATTATGGAAGATACAACTAGGGAACAAGGATTTGCTACACCAAAGAGAAAATCGTTCCACATTAGATAATAAAATTGCAGAGTAATAAGAGGCGAACCAATATCAAACAAAGCATGCCCCAATGGCAGATCTCGTTGTATAGCAATTCATCCACAGAAGGATAATACCCTTCATATCAAGCAATAGAAACAGCAACGTGAAGGTCAGAGTTCTCTAGAGAAGAAACGGAAAATATAGTCAGCTATGTTCACTATGTCAAACCCCATGAGGGCAATTTCCTTGCCTTCCAACACTATATTGAAAAGCAGCCGCTGCAGCCCGTTCACCTAGTAAAAGAAATCATTATCAGGCGCCAATTTCAAACCGCGTGCTAATTTAATTAATAAAACTAAAAAATGAGATTATATCACATACGGTAATAAATTAGAATTTCTTTGAAAAATTAAAATCCATGAATAAATCTACACGAATTCAATTTGTTTTACTCTATGACACTGTTGGGTTTGATTTAGTGAATAATGGACTCCGATGTTTAAGGAGTCAAAGTGTTGTCCTAGTTTTTCGTTCACGTTTATTTCTGTTTCCTGCAATTTCTGTTTCTTGTTATGTAAGAAGACTAAGTCTTCATCTTAGACTATTTAAAGCCAAGCTTATCATCTAATAAAATCATCGAAGCATTCAGCTTTAGTCTTTTGTTCTCTAAGTTCAACAAATCTGGTAGCAGAGCTAGAAACAAAAGAAAAGGGAAACACAGTGAGAAAGAGTGAAAACACGGGTGAGTGAAATGAGAGAATCAAGCAATTTTTCCCAACCAAGTATTCCGAAATTTGATGGGGACTATGATCACTGGAGTCTTCTCATGGAGAATCTCCTAAGATCAAAAGAATACTTCGTGGTGGTGAGAGATGGAGTCAGTGAGCCAGAGAATGAGGAAACGCTTACTGAAGCACAGAAGAAGGTTCTCAACGATGCGAGATTGAAGGATTTAAAAGCCAAAAACTATCTCTTTAGCGTGATTGACAAATCCATTCTCAAAACAATCACGCTAAAGGATACATCAAAGCAATTGTGGGACTCGATGAGAATCAAATACCAAGGAAACGCGAGAGTGAAGCGTGCTCAGCTACAAACATTAAGGAGAACCTTTGAGCTGTTGGAGATGAAGGTTGGAGAATCCATCAACGATTATGTTTCAAGGGTAATGGTGGTAGCTAATGATATGAGAAACTGCGGAGATGATATGCCGGACGTGAAAATAGTGGAGAAGATTCTGCGCACCTTAACGGAAAGCTTTAATTACATTGTGTGTTCAATTGAGGAGTCCAAAGACATCGACAACCTCACTGTCGATGCTCTGCAGAGTTCACTACTGGTGCATGAATCAAAGATGAAGAAACCAAGCGCCGTTGGAGAAGATCAAGCACTAAATGTTTCTCATAATGGAGGAAGGGGCCGAGGCAGAGGAAGAATGAGCAGAGGAAGAGGTCGTGGCAGAGGAGGAAGAAGCTTCGATAAATCCACCATCGAATGCTATAACTGCCACAAACTTGGACATTTTCAAAATGAATGTCCAAGCTGGGATGAGAAAGCCAACTATGCTGAAGCAAATGATGAAGAAGAAGACATGTTGCTGATGGCTTTCACTGAAGATGAAGCATTGCTGATGGTTCTCACAGGAAATGAGAAAGGCGAAGACGTATGGTTCCTGGATTCGGGTTGCAGCAATCATATGTGTGGAAACAAATCCTGGTTTTTCACACTTGATGAAGAATTTCGTCATTCAGTAAAGCTGGGAAACAACTATCAATTGAAGGTGATGGGAAAAGGAAACGTGAGTGTGCAGGTGAATGGAAGATCACTCACAATCGCTGATGTGTATTATGTACCTGATCTGAAAACAAATCTCTTCAGTATCGGGCAGCTCCTTGAGAAAGAATGTGAAGTGTTGATGAAAAAACGAACCTGCAAGCTGTATCATCCGAAGATGGGTCTGATTATTGAGTCAAAGATGACAACAAATAGGCTGTTTAAGATCATGGCGACCAAAAATCCCATGAAAACGGTGACGAAGTGCTTACAAACAGTGACAACGGATGAGTTTCAGCTCTGGCATCGAAGGTATGGACATCTAAATTATAAAGGCTTGAGAACTCTGAAATATCTGAATATGGTGAAGGGATTACCACATCTAAAGCCAACGGAGGAAGCAGGGAAGTGTGCAAGCTGCTTAGTGGGAAAACAACATCGGGAAAGTATTCCGAAGAAGAGTACGTGGCGTTCAACACGGAGACTAGAACTGATACACTCGGATCTCTGCGGTCCCATCTCTCCAGCATCAAACAGCGGTAAGAAATATATCCTTACGTTCATCGACGATTACAGCAGAAAAGTTTGGATATATTTCTTGTCGTACAAATCAGAGACGTTTGGATCGTTCACGAGTTTCAAAAGTCAAGTGGAGAGAGAAACCGGAGAAGCTTTGATCTGCTTAAGAACGGACAGAGGAGGAGAATACCTATCAAACGAATTCAAAAGCTTCTGCGAAGAAAAGGGAATAAAAAGACAGCTCACAACCTCTTTCACGCCGCAGCAAAACGGAATCGCAGAACGCAAGAATCGCACAATTATGAATATGGTGCGATGTGTGCTGAATGATAAAGGAGTCCCCAAGCGTTTCTGGCCTGAAGCAGCTAAATGGGCCGTTCATGTATTAAACAGAAGTCCAATCTCTGTTTTGAAGGAGAAAACGCCAGAAGAAATGTGGAGTGGTGTAAAACCTACGGTGGATTACTTTAGAGTTTTTGGATGTTTGGGGCATGTTCATGTTCCAGATCAGAGGAGAAAGAAATTGGATGACAAAAGCATCACATGTGTTCTTATTGGAGTGAGCAGCGAATCAAAGGGATACAGACTTTATGATCCAGCCACAGAAAAAGTTGTAACAAGCCGAGACGTTGTGTTTGAAGAAGAGAAAGGGTGGAATTGGACAGAAAAGGGAGGAGAAATAAATAATGATATGCTGATTTAGGAGGATTCCGAGTCTGACACAGAGCCAAATGGAGAAGAACCAACTCATGATCCACCATCGCACCAAACAGCCGTTGAAGGATCACCGGTAACGCCTCAAAACTCTCTTCTTCAACGAACTCGAAGACAACCTGTTTATTTACAGGATTACGTGACTGGAGAGGAGTTATCTGAAGAAGAAGAGGAAGAAGACTCAACAAATTTTGTCATGTTTGGTGAGGTTGCTGATCCAGTCACGTATGATGAAGCCACAGGAGATGTTAAGTGGATAAAGGCCATGGAGAGTGAGCTGGAATCGATAGAGAAGAACAGAACGTGGTTTCTCACCGAGTTACCAAAAGGAGCAAAACGAATTGGTGTAAAGTGGGTCTACAAAACAAAGCTTAACGAGAAGGGAGAAGTTGAAAAATACAAGGCTAGGCTTGTGGCCAAGGGTTATGCTCAAAAACAAGGCGTGGATTATGATGAGGTGTTCGCTCCGGTGGCACGATGGGACACGATACGAATGATTTTGGCTCTGGCTGCTCAAGAAGGATGGTGTATATTTCAACTAGATGTGAAAAGCGCCTTCTTACACGGTGAAATTTCTGAAGATGTTTACGTAGAGCAACCGCAAGGATACGTGAAAAGGGGAGAGGAACACAAAGTTTACAAGCTCGTGAAGGCTCTCTATGGATTGAAACAAGCACCTCGTGCTTGGTATAGCAGAATCGAGGCTTACTTTACCAAAGAAGGGTTCCAGCGGTGTGAATATGAACATACTCTGTTCATAAAAGTCGGTGAAGGTAACAAGCTTCTGATTGTATCTCTTTATGTGGATGATTTAATTTTCACGGGGAATGATGTGGTGTTGCTTGAAAATTTTAAATCATCCATGAAGAGGGAATTTGATATGACAGACTTGGGAAGAATGAAATATTTCTTAGGTGTTGAAGTAATTCAAGATGCAGATGGGATTTTCATTCACCAAAAGAAATATGCTGGAGAAATCTTGGAAAGATTTAATCTACTATGTGGAAATGAGGTCAAGAATCCGATTGTACCTGGAACAAGACTTTCGAAGGATGGAGAAGGAAAGAGGGTGGATCCAACGTTGTATAAACAACTGATCGGAAGTTTGATGTACATAACATCAACGAGGCCAGACATGATGTATTCGGTGTGTTTATTGAGCAGATACATGGCGGATCCAACTGAACAACATATGCAGGCAGCAAAAAGAGTCTTGCGTTATTTAAAAGGTACTTTGGGATTTGGTGTGTTTTACAGAAGAGGAGCTGTCAGGGAGCTAACTGTCTATACAGACAGTGATTACGCTGGTGATATCGATGATAGAAAAAGCACAAGTGGCTATGTGTTTCTTTTAAGTGGTGGAGCTGTAGCTTGGGCGTCAAAGAAGCAGCCGGTGGTAACGTTATCAACAACAGAGGCTGAGTTCGTTGCAGCAGCCTATTGTGCTTGTCAATGTGTCTGGATGAGGAGAATCTTAGAAGAGTTTGGGCTAATTCAATCAGGGAGCACAACAATTATGTGTGATAACAGTTCTGCCATTAAGTTGTCAAAGAATCCTGTTCTTCACGGTCGGAGCAAACATATTGATGTCAGGTTTCATTTCTTGAGAGATCTAACTAAGGATGGTGTTGTTAAGCTTGTTCATTGTGGAACAAACGAGCAGATTGCAGACATATTAACGAAACCATTGCGTTTGGAGGTGTTCGTTCGATTGAGGGAGAAGCTTAGAGTGTGCAAAAGGGTAAACTGAAAGCTATCGTTTTCAGTTTAGGAGAGGCATTGTTGGGTTTGATTTAGTGAATAATGGACTCCGATGTTTAAGGAGTCAAAGTGTTGTCCTAGTTTTTCGTTCACGTTTATTTCTGTTTCCTGCAATTTCTGTTTCTTGTTATGTAAGAAGACTAAGTCTTCATCTTGGACTATTTAAAGCCAAGCTTATCATCTAATAAAATCATCGAAGCATTCAGCTTTAGTCTTTTGTTCTCTAAGTTCAACAAGCTAGTATTTAAACTTGCTCGCTCACACACTCATCACAACTGCAACAACAAAAAATGGACCCAGTGGTGAAGCATCTCGATGCAAGAGTGAAACGCCCACCCCACACATACCTTGCAAAACAAAACTTGTTCACTCACTCATAACTGCAAAACAATGGAGATAATGATGAAGGATCTAGACGTACAAGTGACATGTCTCGAAGAACTTCAAAATAATGTGATCTAGATACATAAATTAGTTTGTTTGATGAATGTAATAATTTACTAATCAAAATACAACAAATTAAAAACAAATATTTGCTTGTTTTGTTTGTGCAATTTGTTATTGTTGATTCTCTAAAAATACAAAGCCGATTGTTGTTTTTTGTTTTGATCTCAAAGATCTATTTTTTCTTTTGTAGATCGCGAATATGGCTGACTTTTCAGAATACGTTGGAGAATTTGATTCAGACCATACTCAATTAAATCATCGGTGAATAGCAGATGATGATGTCTTTTGCAGATGTTGAATATACATTAGATACTAACTGTTTTCTGTTCAAGTTAACGCCAATGGTGGACTTCCTGGTGGAAATGTTTTGATTTACACATTTGGAATGTTTGCTCCAGAGTTTTTGAGTGACATGGTTGTGTATTTTGCAGGTGAAGCTTTCTGGATCCATCAGTAGTCAATACTTTGAGATTGTCAAAGTTATAAGGGAACTTAAAGAAATTCTAGAAAAATACACGAACAAGAGATTAAGATCCCAATCAACGCTCTTGCATACAACACCGGCGATCTGATGGCCATTAACGCGTATTATATTAAAAAGGAACTTTTAAATCTTCTTTATAGTTTCATGGTCTTTTTATTAACGCTTGAACAAATGCTCCTCTCCAGATCGAGGATCGATGTGTTTAATCCAACGGCTAGGAAGCTTCATCAAATCACCACCTCCACTGGCTCCAACGTGTGCGATATCTAATCCTCTCCCAACGGGTAAAAACACCGATCGCACGACACGTGTGCCTCGTCTCAAAACACCGTGCCATTTGAATCCAGGGATAGATTTCTGTGTGGCGTTTTTGCACACTAAAACGGCACCCCTTTTGCTCGTGTTCGCTGATCCCAAAGCCTTAACGAACTCGCGGCGTTTCGAATCCACCACCATGAAATCAACGCCGGAGAGTCTCTCCACCAAGTTCTCCGCCGATTCTCCTATCAAAACCTCCGTAGCTTCACTAGTAACAGCGCCTTTCATCACCGCCTCGTACTCCGACCTCGACTCCTCGTCGGGAACTATGCACACGTGTTTTCCGCACGTGTGAATGGCCGCCACGGCGAGTCCAACGCTGGTGGCGATCGGATCTCCACGTGTCCAAGTCTCGACGATCATCCTCGTGTTCCATCCCGCCGCCGTGGCCGATAAATACTCTGCCGCACTCGATTCTTTGTAGTGTTTACACTTCAAGAAACACATATATATATAGAGATTGAAAAATAAGATGAAGATTCCATATACTGATATACATCAAGAAAGTCTCAACAACAATCACATATAAAAAAAAAAGATCGTTTCAAACAACAGCAGGATATCGTAATAACTATTATAGTATAATTCATATACAAATTCAAGAAGTTCTTTTAAGAAATCTAATCTAGATCAATCTGAAGATGGTATAACAAATATGCACCAGTACTTGGAGTATTCTTACGGTTCTAACGGTGTGGATGTAAGCGTTAGAGGCTGTTTCCGGCGACCAGACGAGCTTCATGATCATAATCTTGTTTTCTTTTATTTTTTTTTCTCTATCTATTTCGATGAAAACTTAAATGTGTTTTCTTTAGGGAGAAGAAATGTCTCTCTATATGTAGGTATATATATAAGGGAAGTTGATGAAGGAGGCAGGTGATGACAAGATCGATCGTTAGGCAGTTTGGTTAATAAATGGGTGAGGTTTGGCTTTAAGGATGGACTTAGCGTTGACATTTGTTTAACCCAATCATCACGTGTCTTCATTCTCTTTTACTCCCATTTATTACCCCTCCTTAATTTGGGATTCTCAGCTTTATTTTCATTTTACCAAAAAAAAAAAAAAAAAAAAACTTTATTTTCAATAGCCTTTAACTTAAACGAGACGTTATTTCTTTAGGTCTAACCGTCTAGGGTTTAAATTCTATAAAGTGCAAAAGATTTAATGTTTTTTATTCGATTTGTTTAAGAGGATCTTTTGCGTGTCGGCCGTAAAAAAAGAAAAGCAAATTTCTATGTATCGTCTGTTAAATGTAAATTTGTAATCTGAATATGTTGATATGATATTGGCAATCCGTATCGTATAAACTGATGTTTTTTTTTTGGGGGTTTTAGAATCCGGTTGCTTCAAGTCGATTTGTATAAAAAACAAAACCAAGTAAACATTTTATACAATAAAACACAGATTAGTTCTCAATAAATCCTCTCTTTTTTTTGTTAAAGTCAATAAATCCTCTCTTTGTAATCTATCACAATCTTAAAAAAAAAAAATCTATCACAAATAAATGAGGTTTATGATTACAATGAAATCATAATATTTGGACGTAATTGTTGTGCATCACAAAAAATAAAATAATAACAATTGTTATGCATCCACTTTTCAAGAAAAAAATATTAAGGCATTATTTCTCTATGTCAAGACATGTCAATCTTTTGCAACGGCGTCGTTTATATGGGGGTTTATAGATGGGCCAAACTAAATGCCTCCATTTGCATGATTTTCATTTTTAATGGAACTGTTATAAACAAGGCCTGCGAGGACTTGTGGATCTAAAATGAAATGTGGCAACGACCATAAGAGACTATATAAAGAAAGAGCAACTAGGGTTTTGGATTCTCTTTAGCGCAGTCGCAGCCGGAATTAACCGAAGAAAAACGATCTCAGAACAAGGTCGCTCCGTTCACCTTCGTCGTCATGGGGCGTATGCACAGTAGAGGGTTAGTCGGTTTGTCTCTTCGTTGTATTCTATTGAGAATTATTTGAAAACTCGTTCTCTTACATTCATCGTATCTGTTTTGTGTTCTGTAGTAAGGGAATCTCAGCATCTGCTTTGCCGTATAAGAGGTCACCCCCGAGTTGGCTCAAGACTACTGCCCAGGATGTAAGATTCGTAGACTATATTCTAAATTTCTATTTGGTTTTCGTTTTTAGATTTGTTCGAAATGTTGATGCCACCTAGTTTAGGATAAGAAATTTCGAAGGTTAGAAACATCTGTATTTAGGAATTAGAAGTGATGTAGCTTTGGAGAACCTCGTTTTAACAGTCATGGATGTGTCAAATTATTGCTGAGCGTTTTTTGAGAGATTCATTAACCTTACTAGTTGGAAAGATCTACTATGAAGTTACGAGCTTGATGTGAGAGTTAATTTTGTGGATTTTGTATCTTGATGAGTATACTGTCTATGATTAATTATTGCTCGTCTCTCTCCATGTGAAGAATGTGTTTACTGTGATTCGTCTTGACGTTTGCTTTGATGAACATCATAGGTTGATGAGTCCATTTGCAAGTTTGCGAAGAAGGGTCTGACTCCATCTCAGATTGGTGTCATTCTTCGTGACTCTCACGGAATTCCACAGGTCAAGAGTGTTACCGGAAACAAAATTTTGAGAATTTTGAAAGCTCATGGTACTTTGATTTTTATCCCTCGCCTTTAGTTATTTTTGTTTACATAACTAAATGTCCGAGGAAACTAAGACTTGATCTGTAATTACCTGAAGGTCTTGCTCCTGAGATCCCGGAGGATCTGTATCACCTGATCAAGAAAGCAGTTGCTATCCGCAAGCACCTTGAGAGGAACAGGAAAGACAAGGATTCCAAATTTAGGTTGATTCTTGTTGAGAGCAGAATCCACCGTCTTGCTCGTTACTACAAGAAGACCAAGAAGCTCCCTCCCGTCTGGAAGTAGTAAGTACTTTGATTTAAACAGTTTCTTAAACACTTAAAATGATCATCTTTCTTTGAATTCTGTCTTCTCATTTCTTTTTGTTGTTTTTGCAGCGAGTCTACCACCGCAAGCACTCTTGTGGCTTAAGGAAGCATAAAGCTGGTCAAAGTCCATCATGAACAACCATTTTTATTGCTGCATTATTCTATGACAATGGATCTTTACATCTGTTTTCGCAAGTTTTTGATGGGTTACAACTTACTATGAGATTTTGAAATTTAGGGAACACACTCTTGTTTATGTTATCTTTCATATCAATGTTTCATATTGGGATTTACTTTCTTCTTTACGAGAAATTGTCAGGCTCATATAGTTTTTGATCTAAGTCAAATTGCTTTCATAAAAATTGTCAGGCCCAAATAATTTTCAGAATCTTCATGAATTAGCTTTAATTAGCTAAACTGTATTAGCTTAAATTACAACCATTACTATCCACTCGTAGAATTCGTAAAAATTGGTTCTGTGTCGTGTTACAAAGAAACGATGAAACATAAAAGAGATATTACTTGTACTTTTTCTTAGGTTTTGCTGTTTTTCTGTTAAACTTGTTGATAGTTTTATCATTTTATGGGATTATCCCAAAAGGAAAACACAAAATCTGTGCGTTAAAAATATCATACCCAATATAGATATTTAGCAATTTATTTCTATTTAGTGATGATATAGCAAAAACAAAACTCTATTTAAACACAAGTAATTGAGTTTATATGAACTATTCAAGAAGATGAACGAATGTATAACCAACAAAAGCTAAAATGTTTTTTAAATTACAGAACCCATAATTTAATGACGTTTTTTTGGCCTCCGTGGGAAGACAATAGACCGTGCTAAGAGTGAAAGCATCATTCTTCAAGTTAGTAGATTTCTCTTTTCAAATGTCATGTCCAGGGTCTCTCTGTTTTCTACGTATTGTTGTTTTACATGGGACGATGATGATGATCAAAGTCATCTTCTTCAGAATTACTGGGAATCGAAGTCGGGCTTCGAAGGATATTCAAGTCCTTGCAGCTCCGGCATTCGCCTTAGATCTTCTTCTGAGTATCCTGGGATGAACCAGTATTTCTTATCCATTCCAAATACCTAAAAAGTGAATCCCCAAATAAAAGCCATTAACGTGAGGGAGAAGAGAAAAGAACTTGTAACTTTGAAGTGATATATATTAAGATGGAAGAAGATATAAAGCCATCACTTAAATAACTAACCTGTTCAAAGTTTTTCTTTCTACCAAGATCATACCGCCATTTTGTACTGGTTTTCTTCTCATATGCCTGTTCAAGACTCAACACCAAGAAAGTTGTGATGAGAATTGAGACAAGAGAGATGAATGAAATGAGAATATACCCAATTCTCTTTTAAGCAAAGAACGCTAAATGCTTTATCTATGGAATGCCCGGAGAAAATGTAAAGAGTCCAAATAAAGAAGCTCAGAGATTTAACCAGGGTATGCACAGAAACTGTTAAGAGCATCAAGACCGATATCCTCATTTATGCAAAGGGAAGCTCAACACTTTACCTATGGGATGCACCAAAACTCTAAAGACTCTCTCATTTATGCAAAATAAACTTTGAGCTTTGGCCATGGAAGTACCTTAACTTTAAAGATTACTTTCAAGAAAAAAAAAATTTAAAAATGAATTACCTCAATAGTTGTGGTATTGCCAGCCACCAACGAAATGTGCATGATTAAGAAACCCATTACGCTCAAAGCAAATGCTAAGTTCAAAACTGTTGCATGATGAAACAAGGTGAGATTACTTAATAGATGAAACCAAACACACGAACGACTGTCTACGTATAATGAATGTCTGAACATACCGAATGCAAGAAAAGTAGTTGCAAGAGTGCCCGGGGTTCCAGGTATTTCTTCATCACTAAAGAAGGCTATGAAGTGCGGCATTAGAACCAAAGTCACAAGAGTCGTCTCTAAAAATGTGTAAAACTGCATCATTTTAAACACACAAAAAGTTGTCACAAGAGGACTAGATTAAAGCTGAAGATTCTATAAACACTAGTGCAAAACAAACTTACCAAGAAAAGAAGAAAATACTTATAATTCAGTGCTCCAACACAGTTAACAACCCAAACGCAATGGTGATCCATCTTCAACACACACCGTCCACCTGAATCGATGTAACACAATCAACCTCACGATTCAATTTCAAGAATCTATACAAATGGTTTAGAACAGAGAATCTGAGAAAACTTACAAACAGAACAATGATGGCAACGGGAAGGTTTTGGTTGATTGCATTTTCTACAAAACCGAATCCTCGGGTTCGAAAGATCAGGCTGTAAACCGACAAACTCCAAACTATTTAACGGATCAGATTCACCTCTTTCTTCATCAATAGCTGGTCTCCAATTAGGAGGCACAACACCAGGATCAGTAAAAACAACTGAGAAATAGCTCCACAAAAGCATCCCTAGCTGCAGCAAATAATCCACATTCTTGGCTAAATGAACAAAACCTCCATCTAAAAGAGAACGAGACCACACATCTAAAGCAAAAAGAACCAAACTTTGTTGATCGAATTGACTAAAGTATGAAGCTTTAACCAATAATCTAAACCAATGACCAAGAGAAAACCCCATATCGAAAGAAAGATTAAAGATTCTACTTACTAGTAAATGGAAGAGGATTAGGATACTAAAAGCAGCAAGCGAATCAAGCCCGCCTTGAGATAGTGCCGGTCCATAATTAGTCAAAACGACAGCGTAATAGGTAACACCGACAACACCGAGGACCAAAAGGATCATGATCGATCCGAGACCTCGTAAGGCCGTACAGAATTTGAATACGTTCCACGCCATTGCAGTACCAGATCTATGCATAGTCAAAAGCACTGATCGATTACAGAATTAGTAAGAAGAAACCCGTTTCTACTGAATATCAAGAGGTTCTCTCCTTGAGGGTCGATTTCTTGCAGCTGGAGACAAGAGGAAGACGGGTAGTGAAGAATGATAAATTCAAGGCCAAGAATAGAAAGTAGATGTTTATGGGGAAACTAAGGAGGTCTTGTGCTTGCTAGGGTTTTTATCTGGAAACAAAATCAAAGGGGTTTAAGGAATACAATTAGAGTGATAAATTCCCAGATGCAGACCCCATGAACATGGGATGGACTATGAAGAAAATGGAGCCTGAAGAATGAGACTTTTTCTCCTTCTTGGATTTATTTTCCGCTTTTGGAGCTAACAAGAAATTGCAGACGAAATACAGCTTTGTAATTTAATGACTTTGAGTCAATTAGTGTCTTTCAGCTTCCAAATTGTATAATAATCTGATTTTTTTCCTTTACTTTTATTATTGCGTATGCATTTTGCGAGTTGCCGTTGAAATTGTAATTTCGCTCTTTTTCTTAAACTAGAACCCAAAAAAAATTAGAGAGAATGACTTATGGAAAATTATAAAAATACTAATCGCCCACCGTGGGGCTCGAACCCACGACCACAAGGTTAAGAGCCTTGCGCTCTACCACAATACTAAAATGCGTATGCATTTTGCGAGTTGCCGTTGAAATTGTAATTTCGCTCTTTTTCTTAAACTAGAACCCAAAAAAAATTAGAGAGAATGACTTATGGAAAATTATAAAAATACTAATCGCCCACCGTGGGGCTCGAACCCACGACCACAAGGTTAAGAGCCTTGCGCTCTACCAACTGAGCTAGACGGGCTTGCTGGTAAGACCTCTAAAACAATATTAAATATTATTATCTTTACCGATTTACTACTAAGACTTTTAAAACTACGTGACGTTTAAGAACGTACTGCGTGCTGTTTTACGAATGCAAAAAAATTGGCCCATTGGGTGGACAATAGACTGAGATGAAAAAGACCATGAAGCCCTCTTCTTTTAGTTCACATTTCAAAGAGTAAAGAAGAGACTCAGAGCTTCTGAAGATGGCTTCCATGGCGTCACCTACCACCTGCTTGTACCGCATGAGTCGCCGTAAATGCCGGAAGAATGTTTTTTCCAGTAGTCGACATATCATTGCTTCGATTTCAGATGACAATCATCCAAAGCCAATTGGTCGAAGGTACTCTCTCTCGCTTTCTCTTTTCTTCGTTCTCGATGGAACCAAGTCACTAATTTCAATATTTCTTTGTATGAAACTGGAAGAGAGATAATTCTTAGGAGCAGTGAATTAGCTATGATCGGAGCTATTTTCCAGCTCAGGTACGTTTTTTTCACCGGAAATCTCGGCTTACGTGTGGTCATGGTAACAGCAGCGAATTAGATGATGAAATGTTTATGATTGGTTCAGTGGGGAAAAACCGGATTATCTTGGAATACAGAAGAATGAGAGGTTGGCTCTATGTCCTGCGACAAATAACTGTATATCCACTTCGGAGAGTATCACTGATCAAGTACATTATGCTCCACCATGGTAAATCAAAGAGCTTTGTATTCAGATTTTGCTCTTTTGCTTTGAAGATTTTGTCATCAAACACTTATTCCTGGTGGGCAGGAACTATAATGGAGGAAGGAAAACACCTGTGAACAGAGAAGTTGCAATGAAAGAACTTCTTAATGTGGTAAGAACCTTGAACACATATTATATAGGTTAACTTGTTGTTACGGAGATTTTATCACCATTGTTACAGATTAAGTCGACGAAACCGGACAAATTCACCCCTCGGATTGTGGAGAAGAAGGATGACTATGTTCATGTGGAATATGAAAGTCCAATCTTAGGGGTAAGTAGAGTAAGTTTTCTATTGTCTCTCGTAATCACAATAGCTAAACCCTTTGTTGTTTGTGGTTTTGCCCTTGATAGTTAGTAGATGATGTTGAATTCTTGTTTCTTCCGGGGAAGAAGTCGACTGTAGAGTATCGATCTGCATCCCGTAAAGGGAACTTCGACTTTGATGTGAACAGAAAGCGAATAAAGGTAAGAACTTGGATCGTGAAATATCCATGATAATGCAACCGACTAAATACTAAGGGTTAATCTGCTTTTCATTTTTTATTCTTTTAATCTATGGAGGCACTGCGACAAGAGCTAGAGAAGAAGGGATGGGAATCGGAGAACAGCTTTTGATTATGATTAAAAAGAATTGCCATATTCTTGTAGTCTGTTATGTGTAAGATGATATTCATGCACATGCCATATGTAAAAACAAACATTGTCATAAATGAGAGAAACAGTGTTTGACACAAGGACTTGAGTGATTCATACATGAGGAAACACTTTTGCAGAAACCTCCGACATGAGTCATGATTAAGCAAAACATAAAACCCACAGAGCAGTTCAAGATAACCGAGGGAGCCTAATGTTGAGAATAAGAAAACCAGAGGTAAGAAGAGTGTTTCCAACACTCATACGCACGATAGTAGCTCAATCTTTCCTCAGGTCCATGACCTCCCTCCTTGCACCATCAGCCTTAAGAACCATAATCTCGAGCTTGTCCCCCTTTTACAAGCAAACAATCCAGAAAGCACAAGTCAGGCAAAAAATTCAAGAAAATGCTAGGATAGATTCAGCGAAATGTTTTTGGTGATATCTTCAACTAGATGCAGATGGTGTGAGCAAATAGGCGAGCTTTTGCTAGAGTGGTGACTAACGAAGACACAAAATGGAAAAACTTACAGTGTAGATATCCCTCTCTGTGGCAGATGCGAAAACAGTTTTGACCAGGTCAACTGCTTCAGCTTCTGAAAGGGGTGTAATCGAATCCTACAGAAACAGAAGTCGAAAAATAAGCAACTGAATGATTCTTATAATGCGTAAAGCCAAAAAAACGAAGGATATCAACAAACCTGTGCAGGTAGCAGAAGTGGGCTTGGAGACTTGAGCTGGTTGTCAAGGAATGGCATGATGAGTGTGGAACCAGAACCTTGAGCACTGTATCCAACCTTCTCATATGATCCAACAGCGTCATAAGTGAAGACACACCCTTTCCCTGAATATTTTCAAGAGGAAGATCACACAATTTACCTCCTGCTACAGTCAAAGTAAAATGGCAAGCCAGAATGAAAAAAGAAGAGAGCATTTTACCTTCCTCGTCAAGCCCTCCTAGAACATTAAAGGCGTAGTAAGGGAAAAACCGCTTGTAATAAAGCGTGTTAGAGAGAAGCTGGGCCATTGCAGGACAGCTCATTTGCTTGTTGTGCTGATGCTGATAAATCTGCACGACACCAAACACATTGAAAATACTCTTACACAAGTCTTTTATCTTTTCAAAGAAATCCGATATATGCAAGGGAAGAAACAAATTTGTTTAAACGAACAAAGGAAACCTCACCATGTGTCTGGATGTGAGAACCTTCTGCAATGCTTTCACATCAGCCTGAAATCCCGAGGAAGAAAGCACAGCCTTATCTGCTCTGAAGGATTAGAAGACGAGAACAATTTAAGAACGGTCTTACACGTTAAAACATATGAAAACACATCAGAATTCTATCGTTAGAATTTATAGAGTTTGCATACTCTATAATTCGAAGAACTACACACACTGTATATAAAACGTAAGAACACAAATAAGCCAAGTATTGAGCCGGATTACAGAATACAAAGTGTAATTACAAGAGATACCATGTACTCAAAGATCACAAGTACATTTTTATAAGTCTTGGGAAATGACAGAAAATCTACTTCATCTCAAGCCAAATCTATCTCTGAATTACACGATGGTTTCCTCCAGATCTACGAACCATCGATTGCAAAAAAACAAAAACCCAGAGAAAAGGAACAAAAACCCTAATAAGCTTGAAAGTGAACTGTTTCCAGCACAGAGATACTGCTCCAAAGAACCAAAAGTGGGGAATTTGACAGAACAAAAGTGGGTGTACTTACAGATTATGGATTTTGAGTAATCGCGACTAAGGATACTGTAACCGGTAGACATCCGGGTATCGGCGGCGATAACGCAGTAATCCGATCCAGCGATGGCCACACATGTTCTGGAAAAACAATACACCGATGAATACAGAGCAGTGAACTGTAATACAGACGCTCAAACAGTAAATCAGAAAAGAAGACACAAGTCGAAGAAATCAAAGAGAGACGATCCCTACCCTCCATTGTTGTCATACGGCGACCAGTTGGCGTGCTGCTTCGTCATGGCGATGTGGATTTGAAAGAGAGCAAAAAAAACACCTAGTTTGTTTTCGATTTCAAGAAATTTTATTTTTGGGATCTTATTAGCTCTGTTTGGCTTTGTAAACAAGAAAAGGGAGGTGGAGACGACGATTACAGCTGGGATTAAATGGACTTTTAACAATATCATAATGGGCTTTCTAATGGGCCTTAATTTGGCTTCCAATTCCTGAGAAGAAAAAATTACGCCGTTTGTTCTTTTCGATCTCTCTCTCCGTCTCTCGCACTCGTAAGCTTCTTCCATTTCCGTATTAGAGTCTGATAGTCATAGTTGTTCCCGTTCCATTGTAGTAGAAAGTAGAAAGTAGAAACTTTACCCTAGATTAGTCGAGATCTAGTTGTTCGCTGTGACGTTAGAAACCCTAATTTTGAGGGAGCTGTGAGAAGTCTGATGTTGTGCTACTAAGTCACAGAGTACTCTGTCAGGATTCATTTGAAGGTGGGTTCCTCAAAAGAACAATTCTTTCTCTTTCTGTCTCTCTGTCTCCCTCTTTTCTTTCTTCAACTCTAGTTCTTTCTCTCATTTTCTCGTCCTAGTTTCCCTGACTAGTTGCATTTGTGGAAGTTGGGAATTTAGGGTTTTTGAGGTGTGTATAGAATAATGGAAGCCCTGGTTGTTGACGCTGGCTCGAAGCTCCTGAAAGCAGGAGCAGCGATTCCTGACCAGTCCCCTGCAATGATAATTCCATCTCAAATGAAACGAATGGTTGATGATGGGTCTTCTTCAGCTGATATCTCAACAACTGTTTTTGAGGATGTCACTCTTGACCCTATTGAAAGGGGGCTTATCAAAGATTGGGATGCTATGGAGGATCTATTGCGATATGTTGTCTACACTGGCCTTGGATGGGAGGAGGGAAACGAAGGCAATATACTTTTCACAGATCCATTATGTACTCCCAAGGTCCGTATCTCGACTGTTTCTTAACCGAAAGGATAAACTAGATTTCTTTTGGCGTCTCTTTTCATTTCCATAATCTTTTTTCCATTGGATGATTAAAAGAACCCATTTTGTTCTTAGTAGTACCACATTTAAGTAGTACAGTCCTGTTGTTTTAATGTTTGGAGACCTAATTTGCTCTGCAAATGTTTGTTTTGGAGCAGGCTATTAGGGAGCAATTGGTGCAATTGATGTTTGAAACTTTCAATGTCTCTGGATTTTATGCATCAGAGCAGGCAGTGTTATCCCTTTATGCTGTTGGACGGATCTCCGGTTGCACTGTTGATATTGGTCATGGGAAGATAGGTATATTAACTTGTCTTTGTTAATAATCTGCTCTTACTATGTGTGTCTTTTCTCATCTTCTCCTCTTTAATGTTTTTGTCGTCAAGTGCCTAAATATTGTGATGTATGTCCAAGATTTCGTGTTGAGTCGTTTTATGCCTTAACAGACCCTTTTCCACATCCTGAAGCATTTTGTATACCAGATAATTGTGTCCTGTACGTTGCAGTACATTTGCGATTCCTTGTCTTTGTAGCTGGGTTTATTATCAGGAATTATCATGTTATGTTTTGATGTTTCAAACTTTACTGATTTGTCTGTCTCATAGTTGTTAATTGTGACTCTTTCTTGGTGTAACCAGATATTGCTCCAGTTCTTGAAGGTGCTGTGCAGCACATTGCCTCGAAAAGGTTTGAGCTCGGTGGAACCGAACTAACAAAATTATTGGCCCAAGAGCTTGGAAAGTCCAACCCGTCAATCAATCTCAGCATGTCTGATGTTGAAAAACTGAAGGAGCAGTATGCAAACTGTGCTGAGGACGAGATTGCTTACGACAAAACCAAATACTGTGAAATCGAGCAGCATACACTTCCTGATGGACAGGTTTCTGTGACGAATAATTAAGATTGTACGACGTCCATTGCCTTGTATAACAACAATATCATGTTCTTATAGGTGATAAACATTGGGCGAGAAAGATACTCTGTTGGTGAATCTCTGTTTCAGCCATCGATATTGGGATTAGAGGAGCACGGAATCGTTGAACAGCTTGTCCGGATTATCTCCACAGTCTCATCTGAGAACCACCGTCAACTCTTGGAGAACACTGTACTTTGTGGTGGTACAACCTCCATGACAGGTAATAAAAGCTTACAATTGTGTGTGTGTGTTGATGTTTTTGGGCGTGAAAACTGAAGGGTTTCTGTACAATGGCTATTGACAGGATTCGAAAGCAGATTTCAGAAAGAAGCAAACTTGTGCTCATCTGCAATCAGGCCAACGCTGGTGAAACCGCCTGACTATATGCCAGAGAATTTGGGGATGTATTCGGCTTGGGTAGGAGGAGCAATACTAGCCAAAGTGGTGTTTCCACAGAATCAGCATGTTACTAAAGCTGACTACGACGAGACTGGACCATCGGTGGTTCACCGGAAATGCTTCTGATCCCCGAATAGACCAAAACGTTTGTAGTTGTGTTGTAGCTAAGGATTGTTTTGTGTTTTTGCTATATGTCTAGGTTTATCCCTTATCATTTAGACACATCCGAATCAATCTATGTACTTTTAAGCAGCTTACAGATTTGAAGATGTGGACCAGTTTAAGTACTGATTGCCTTGTAAGCTTATAATCAACTCTTGAATCTTAGAAAAAATCTAGACGAATTGTTGAACGTTTTATAAAACACAAAAAGTACAGTAATCGAAACCGTACACCCAGGTTGGATTTTCTAAACGCAAAAGTTTTACAACCGTGGGAAATGTACGTATTAAAGTGAGAGAAAATGTGAATTCAAGCGGGAAATAACAAACGCAAAATGTCAAACTATTCAAGTGAGAAAGAAAAAACGCAAAATACAAAATGTGTTTTGCTGTCAATTTTTTTCATCCAACGAAGTACCTCTGGTTTGAGATTTCTACAAAAGCAGTGAACCAGATCCATTTTTCTAGCTCGGTTTAGCAAAACCGGCCCTAACCTCTTCAAACGAATACTCGACAACGTCTTCTTCACCCATCCTCTTTTCCACTGCCGCGAACGAAGGAGTGAACGGCGTTGTCACCTCCGTCATAGCGACTGAAGCTGCCGGAGTGGTAGGTACAGAGATAGGAACCGCCGGTTTTCTGTTCACTTCGTTGGTCGTAGGTGTCAAGATTCTCTCCTCTATAGAAGATGACTTTGTTGTGTAAGCATCCTTGTGATCTTCTGGGGAATTCAAGATGTTGGAAGTAACAGGTGAAAGAGGCTTCCTAAGCATCGGAGATCTCCCTTTGTTCGTCACAGCTTTTCCTGCAGCCGAAACGTTCTTTGATCTAAGACGTTGACCAGGAAGCTCTGAGTTCCTCCTCCCTACACATAACGACACAATTCTCTTAACATATATATCTATCTATTGTAAACCATACTCTTGTGTTATTATAATGTACCTGAAGGATTAGGAAGAGTTGAATCTCTTCTACGATTAGCATTCTGGTCAAAGAAATTATACTTTTTGCTATTGAATGTTGTTGCCTTCTCAGGCTTCATGCCTTGAAGCATGGCACCACCAAGGGATAGTTTTCTGTTCATGCCAGCAGCTACGGGAGTTCTCAGAGGTTTCTTTCCGCTTTTACTTGGGCTTGGTTTTGACCCGTAAAGAGCTTCCTGTTCTGTGATGAGTTGTCCATTGAGTTTCTTCAGATCCTGAAATAGAAAAAACAACAATGCCAAATTGCTAACGTTGTTTTTTTTGCGCTCAAATGCTAAAAAGTTTGGTTACTTGAAAAACTAGTTTCCCTTACTCTTTGTCTCTGTTTTTCAAACTCTTTCTCTTCCCATAGAGTCTTGTACTGCTCAAGCATCGATAAAACTCGGACCTGAACAGTTTTCAAGGGAACATGTCTTTGTGTAAAGATGTTGATATTGATAAGTATGTCGAACAGAGACATTGATCAGTAAAGACACTTACACCATCATATAAGAATTCATTCCCTCTTTCATCCTCCCAAGCATTGACTTTGGCGGTCAACGCCTCCACCATCCCTGCATCAGTAGAAGCCGAAATCAATGGAAAAAATATATCAGGAAGTTTCAGGGAAATCAAAGTTATGGGTTGTGGGTTTTGTAATATAATCTAGGGATCAAGAATGTTACCAGGAAGTTTATTGACAAGAATACGGGCTTTTTCTGCACGCTTCAATGTAAGATGAGCTCCTCTTCCGGCATTGTACCTATTATCATCCTAAGAATCCAACAATGTTTAGAAAAAATGCTGAAGCAGACAAAATAGCTTGAGATTTATACGTCTTACCCGATTGTATTCTTCGAGCCAAGACTCTTCTTCACATGCTGACATCCATTTCTCCACTTTTTCAAGAATCTCCTTCCTCCTTGAAGCTTCCTCTTTGACCTTTGCAATCTCGGAGTCAATTTGCTCTAACAACTGTTCAGGATCCTTGAAACCTAAAAGATGAAAGGAACCCTATTATTAGCATACATTTCTTGAGTTGCTCATCAAAGTGATCTATTATTCAGCACATTTTTCTACAAATGGATTACCAGATTCTATAGCTTCAACTGAAAAGTTTTCTGATTTCAGAACTTGGGGGGCCATGTGCATCTTCCTTGATATCTCCTCAAGCACGAGCTTCTTTCTAAGGATCACCTCTTTGATCTTAGTTGTCTTGAGCTTGCTTAGCCTAATGACTTCATCCTCAACCTGTAAAAACAAACCCACATTATAAAAAAGATGGTCCCTATACTGTTACAAACGTATAAACTACCAATATAGGAGAAAACGCAGCAAGCTTTTTTCTTTTTCCTTGTGCACTCACGCGTTTAATAGAAGCAACAGAAAGTATGTTGGCCTCAGTAATTTCAGACTCGGACAGAGCAATGCTGCAGGTGACATTGTGAAATATCTTTTGCTCTTCCGCAGGCGTGTCCAGCAGATTCCAGAGCTCCAACAGAGAGACTGCAAGATCTTGAACCTGGAAAAACAAGTGATAATAGTCAAACCTTAAGCACATAGAAATTTTGTTCACTACGTATCAAAAAGAGTTCAGACTTCTAACCTTCTGCATTTTCTGTAACTTGACCTCTCGTAGATTCTCAATCATCATATCCAACTTATCAAGAGTACTTCTGCTCACATCTCTGGTGTTGGAATCAACCAGAGATGGATGTATCCCTCTTATCATTTCCTTGAAATCTTCACCAAGAACCGAGCACAACAAGTTCAGCGTTTCCAGTAAACGTTCTACCTCTTCCAATCTTTTACTCTATAATTCGAAAAGAGTCAAAAATGTCAGAAAGGAAAATAGATGCAGAGAATCTTATAAGTATCTTGAGATCAAACATGAAAAAAGTAAAGCCAACCTTTTCATTCTGAAGTTCAGCCAATTGCCTACGCAATTCCTCCAACTTCTGAAGAGAAATATCGGTCTCTTCTGCAGCAAACTTCTTCAGATAATCTGTTGGATTTCCAAGTTGAAATGACAACGTGAGTAACTGATCGATAACTTCCTTAAACCGATCCATTCTCTCGGTTTTCTTTTTGCGCAGTCCCTCTAATTGCACATTAACGTTCTCAAGCTCCTCCTTCAAGTTTTCTCCCACCCTGCTGTTAGACTGCAAGAATAAAAAAAAAAAGCACAAGAAATGGGAACAACGTATCATTATGTATGTGCCATAACTTACACACAGAAAGAAGAGAAGTTATTAAAACACTTACATGAATTTCTTGTCCACCCATAGAAGAACCAATGGCTGCAATTTCTGCTCTCCCCATAGCGATTTCTTTCAGCAGATTTGCTTTACACTTACTAGCTTCTTCAACTTTTTGTTTATAAACCGAGAGACACTCCTTCTCAATGTCAGCCAAAGCAGCATCCTTTTCATCCTCAGTCTCTCCCATTTCATTCCATATTTCCTGATATCAGAAATGGTAAAGTTTTACATCAAAGCCAAGAAATAAAACAAAAGATTGGCGACGAGAATGTGAATAATATCAAACCTGTAATTGGCGAAGCAAGATTCCACATGTAGTCTCGATTCGCGAAAACTGCTCCGCTGAATTCCGCATCATGGTGATTAAAACCTGCAGACAAAAAGTTCCCAATCAAGCTTCCGATTTTGAATACCATGAACCGTGAAATTTGTTCCGTACTAACTATGAAATCAGAGAACGCAAAGCGAGTTTCGTACTATCAAAGTCGACTATGAATAGTTTCGTAAGTCTCTGCGTCGTCTAAACTCCAAATCCAGATTATACAAGAACCAGATAATTGAGAAAAATCGCAATGGCTACAGTCATGAAAAAGTCAAGATTTTTTGACATTTACAAGAGAAAAGTGAGAAATATAACGTACCTTCGATCAAAGATCAGCGCCAAGAATAAGAAGTTTGGGCAGTTGGAGAAAGAAGTGATCAACGCTTTCGAGAGCCAAATTAGGGTTTATAAGTGTTGGGAATTCGTCAGGGTAACGGAAGTACAAATCAAAATTTGAAGAGGGAGCGGGAGGAGGGTCCGTTACGATCCGAGGCTCACGACTTTTGATGACGTGGTTTTATCTGAGCCGTTGTATTAAAATCGTCTTTCCTTTTTGTACTTTTCTCCTCTTTTTTAACGGACCAGATTTCGTAAGGAACAATAAAGCCTTCGAATTTTAAAAGGAGCTGTTCCGATTTTTTGAATTATACTTGGCTCCATATTGATCCTAAAAAATAAATAAAAAATGGTAACCGGATAATCAATTCAAAATATATTAAAACACACATAAATTATAAATTATCAGATCTTTTCATATTCTATCCCATATTCCCATCATTATGTTGACATTAGGCCTGAGAAAAAACCCGGATCCGAATATCCGAACTGGAAACGAACCGAAATAGAAGTACCGAATCCGAACCGAAATTTTTTAAAATATCCGATAGATTTTAAACTCTTATACCCGAAGAACCGGAACCGAACTAGTACCAAACCGAGAACCGATTGGATACCCGAATTATCCAAAATATAATTATATATCCTTCTAAATATTAGTTTTTTTTTTTTGATATTTTTGATATTTGGTATATATTTCTGGTTTTACAGATATATTTTCTTTATTTTTAGGACTTTTGGGTATATTTTTAAGTTTTGATATATATATTTTTGAATTTTTGTTATTAAAAAAGTGTGAATCAAATTAAAAATTTGAGGCAAAAGATCCGGATCCGATTATCCGAACTGGAACCGAACTGAAATAAAGATACCAAACCCGAACCGATATTTATAAAAATATCCGATAGATCATAACTTTCTCTACTCGAAATATCCAAAACCGATTGGTTCTGAATCGAAACCGCACCGAATATCCGAATGCCTAGGACTAGTTGATATACTATTTTTCTAGTTTCAACATGACACTATTTTTGCTCTATCAAATGAGATTAAAATATCTCTCCTTCGTAAAATATTGTGTTTGTCTTTTATCATTTGTTTTTGGCGAATGGCCATCCAGCAAATACCGATATTTTGACATACCTTTTGGTATTATCCGACATTGACTACCTACGAAAGTTAATAAAATAAAACATTTTTAAACGATTTCGTATGCATGATTGATTCATTTGTGTTAGGAGGTACATGTACTGTTAACTGTTTAAGTCCATACAGAAGCATTCGAACATAAAATATTTACGATATAGTTCGGATAAGTTTGAAGAATTTTAAGACCTTATTAAGTGGACAGATAATGTGGAGTTGTAAATGTAGCGTTCGTTTTATGTAAATACGTAATTGTTAGTTTGTTAGCATAACCCTTTAGAAAATTATGTTTAGAACTTTATATCGTCGAATAAACGTTATCCTTAAGCCTAAAGTATTTTTGGATGTTCGACATGGTTAAAACTTTAGATTTTCATGTATCAAGTGATTAACCTAGATTTCGGTTTGTAAAAGTATGCAAATACATCAGTTTGATATGTATAAAACGCATTCCAATCAGGTTACAATAAGGTACATGATTTAGATAAATTAATAACAAATGATAACTTAATTTTGCTTCCAATAACAAGTTAGATTTGTTCTTTATTTTTTGTTGTTGCAACTTGCAAGTATGCATTTTCAGTTGTTTGTGAGATTTAACTTTTAACTCCACTCAGCATATCATAAAAACAAGCTTTATTATTTGTTACTGCGTTTGTAATGTTAACAAATACAAAGGAAGCGGTATCTCTTTTATCCTTGCGGTTGGAGGTTACTACCCACAACTTATAATTCATAGTTCATAAAAATTATCAGGAGTTTGGATACCAAAAAACGAGAAGAGCTCAGGAAAAAAGACAGACGAACCATTCTGATATTTATGAAAATAAGAAGGAAAGACCATTTATGTGGAAACAGAAATTGAGAGGAAGAAGACGAGAAGACTTAGAAAAGAAAAAGAAAAAAAAGACACGAGATATAATAAAATAAAAATAAAATGCCCTTCGGACTTATCAGTTCTGTCAGACCAAGCCTGCGCTTCTTAAAATGCCAAATAATTGAAAAACTTAAATAAAACAAAAAAACACATAAAATTACTCAAAAATCCTTCTTTTTCTCTCTCTCTCTCTCCATCGTCGCCTCCATCTTCTTCCTCTGCTTCTTCTTCATCCTCCTAATGAATCCTCACAAAACCGAAGAAGATCTGTTCCACCATCATGATCTTGGCCCGACAGACACAATCCTTCGATCGCAACCGTCCATTCACCAACACGACCACCACCCCCACCACAATCCCGAAGACGATCCCGCGTTTTCTCTACCGGAATTCGTTCTCTTCCGTTCCTCTACATCCGGAGACTCCCCGGATCACTCCTCCGACGAACAAGACGATGCGTCTCATCCCCGTGCCGAAACCCCCAAAATTGCTGCTTCGTCAAACCCTAGGGTTTTGAGGGAAGGAAGAGCTGATACTTTTATCAGCCCCGAGCCTCATATCTCATCTCAGTTCTACACATTCAACGCAGATTCTCACTCTCTCATGATCCGATGTCTCCGAGAAGGCCGTCTCGCTACGCCGGCGGAGATCCGCATCGCCACGCCAAGGTCCGTCCTCAAGTCATGGCGCTCCGTCTGGAAGGATCGAAACGAAGACACGGCGTACCTCACGGCCTGGAAACGGATCCAAGACAAGCTCACCGCACGCCTCGATCCAGCCTCCGGTAACGAATTTCTCTGCTTTAAAAACAATCCCCAGCAATTCGTCTCCCACATTAACCAGTGGCAAGATATAGTCATGGGATTCCACGGTGATGGTGATTTGAAACACCTAGGGCCTAAAGAGACTATTGAGCGGATTAAGCAAGTCTGGACCGTGGGTGCTAAGCTCTATGGGATTCCCGAGAGCTTTATTAGGGTTTGTGTAGCGGCATGCGCTATCTGCAATGCTGTCACTGGTTCTGGTTCGAGGAACAAACGGCGTCGATTTGAGTATACAGAGTCTTTTGATGTGCCTGCCAAGGATGTTCCCGATAGGTTGCAGCAATTGGCTGCTAAGCATAAGGTTGTGCTCTGCATTAGGCAAAAGTATATTAGGTATAAGCCATTTATGGCAGAGGTTAAGGATTATGCTTGTCATAGAGCTGGAGAGCCTGCCTCAATAAAGAAGTCTAGGATTCTGAAGAGGGAGCCTTATCAATCAAAGAGATGCGGTTGTGGCTTTAGGATTAGAGCTATTGTGCCCATTACTAACTACAATGAAAAGGACAAAACTTTTGTATATCAGGAAGAAGGAACAGCAGTTTTTAAGCTTTACGCTGTCCATTCCGGACACGAGCCTGGGGCAATGGACGGAAATGCGAGAATCATGCATCGGGTTGTTGGTCATAAGGGGTTTTTGGTGGATCAGGATACAGTTTATGGAGTGAGGGAAGACTTAGAAAATGAAGGGATTGGATTGATTGGGAAGGAGGATGGTGGAGATATGCATTTTGCTGTCTTGCATCAGGTGCAGGAACTAAGGAGTGAACTTGGCACTCTAGAAGGAAAGATTGGGAAGATTCCACAAGAGATGTTGGGTTCAGTGTCCAGAGAGTTGTATGAGATGCTCAACAAGATCAGGAATATCGGTGATGAGGGTGTTGCGGGAACAACGGGCTTGCTTTCTGACAAGGCACACTCCGACGAAATACTTGTTGGAGATAACGATTTAGCACATTGGAGTGACCATCACCATGAGCATCTATATGGAGATGGGAAGGATGCAAAACTTATTGAAGATGATGAGGACAGTTTTGGGAGGAGCCTTGATGATGTTGTTCCTTGGGAACAGATACGGCCACCATCAGGGTGTAGAAGTCCAAAGGATCTCTTGTCTGAAACATGTAAGCCTGAGAAATGGTTAAAGTGCAATGACTTTGATGAGAAGAGCATTCTGAATTGTGAAGATTCTAAGCTAACAAAACCGATGAGACACAATGAAGGTTTAGTAACAGATGTAGGGCTAGTTGGAATACAAGTCGATAGCTTCTATCAAGAAAACTCCAAATGGTATGATTCTCCATGTGGTTTGGATTCAAACACGGACTGTGAAGACAATGGATTCAGACACGGGGAGATTTTGTAGAAACACGGTAAGGTTCTCATTGTAACCAGTTTCTAACTCTATCTCACACATCTTGTTATGCATATCAATCCCCAATTTATGACTGGGGATCAGATTGTATATTTGTGTATTCTATAACACGGCTTCAGGGGGTTTTTGTTTGTTTGTATGTTGTAGGGGGTTTCTTTGTTATGTGGTTATGTAAAGTGAAACCCAGATTGTTTCTCTGCATATATAACATTGTTAGTTTATTCAACCAAGATTATTGTATAAATGATCATCTTTCGCTCCCAAATTATTTGTATATATACGTCTTATGGTTTCTCGGAAATGACCTGGAACAAGCCTCGTTCTTGATATTGTGAGATTCTTGTAGAATATTTGCTTTTTTCCAAACTGTTGAACATTGATGCAGGTTTAGTCGAACCTGCTCTAATGAATAGATTTGTAAATGTGTTGCTACTATTTTTCTGGACAGTGACAGAGTTAATTCAGGGCATTACTTATGCCGCATAATTGAGGGAACTAATTAGGGTCGAAATTTCATTATGTTTGGTTGGATCAGAAACGAGGTTCTATTAACTTTAACTTGTCCAAGATTATGAATTAATTTAGTCGGTTAACATTAGCCATCCCTTAACTTTATAAGTTTATAAATTTGAATGTGAATGTGTAAGATAATAATACGTATGGTTTTGTGCCGTTTTAAAAATATAAGTACACCAGACCGGGAACAGGCTACGAATATCCCGGCGGTCAACAGCTTAGAAACGCCGAATTGTAAAATGTCCAAATTGGTGTCGGGATCTCCCTCAAATTACTACAAGTGGCCCTCCAAGTCCAGTGTCAACTGAAGGGTATTTTAGTCATGTCAATGCGAATTTTTATTTTTCATTTCGATGGCAGAAAAATCAAACTACGACGCGATCTGAAGTTTTCCGTCTCATCTACCTCTTTGCTCTGTACCCTGCACAATTTCTTTTGCAGCGGTTTGAGTCAGACACGCTGAACCAACTCGTCGTCGTGGATCCGACGTCAGAGCTCCGACGCAACTCGGTGAAGAGGCTATTTCTTCCCCGTGTCTGTTCATTTCGCGTGGTTCCAGATCTGTCTAAGGTTGAGTCGCTGAGCTCGCCGTGAAACTGGGAATGGCTTCCTCGGAAGCCGATTCCCGATTGAGTCGAGTCGTGACACCAGCTCTAGAGAAGATCGTCAAGAACGCGTCGTGGCGGAAACACTCGAAGCTCGCTACCGAATGCAAAGCTGTTATCGAGCGGCTAAATTCGCCGCAGAAATCACCACCTCCGTCTTCATCTGCTGACCCCGAGCCTGAATCCTCTGTTCCCGGTCCACTTAACGATGGTGGTTCGATCGAGTACTCGCTCGCCGATTCTGAATTCATCTTCAGCCCATTGATCAATGCCTGTGGCACTGGCCTCGCGAAGATCGTCGAACCAGCTGTCGATTGCATTCAGAAACTTATCGCGCATGGCTACATTCGTGGTGAATCGGACCCCTCCGGTGGAGCGGAGTCCCTCCTTCTTTTTAAATTGATTGAGTGCGTTTGTAAATGCCATGATTTAGGAGACGAAGCCATTGAATTACCTGTGCTTAAGACTCTGTTATCCGCAATCAACTCCATCTCGCTGAGGATCCATGGCGATTGCTTGCTCCTGATTGTACGTACTTGCTACGACATTTACTTGGGAAGCAAAAACGTGGTGAATCAGACGACTGCCAAGGCTTCCCTGATCCAGATACTGGTGATTGTATTTCGGAGAATGGAGGCGGATTCGTCAACGGTCCCAATTCAGCCGATCGTAGTGGCTGAGCTCATGCAGCCGATTGAAAAATCAGATGCGGATGGGACAATGACGCAGTTCGTTCAGGGTTTCATCACCAAAATCATGCAGGATATCGACGGCGTGTTGAACCCGACAATGTCAGGATCAGTAGGCCAAGATGCGTCATTGGGGACTACCACAGTGGAGACTACGAATCCAACGGATTTGTTGGACTCCACTGATAAGGATATGTTGGACGCTAAGTATTGGGAGATCAGTATGTACAAGTCGGCTCTAGAGGGAAGGAAGGGAGAGCTAGCAGACGGCGAAGCTGATAGAGATGATGATATGGAGGTTCAGATAGAGAATAAGCTGCGGAGAGATGCCTTCTTGGTATTCAGGGCGCTTTGTAAGCTGTCCATGAAGACGGCTCCAAAGGAGTCTTCGACAGATCCACAGTCAATGAGAGGGAAGATTCTGGCTCTTGAGCTGTTGAAGATCTTGTTGGAAAATGCTGGAGCTGTCTTTAGGACAAGCGAAAGGTATCTTCCTGTAACTAAAATGTTTGCATACCTCATTTGCTCTTGTTTGAGAATGTAAGAGCGAATTCTAGGTGCTCTTAATTCAGATTCCTATTGTACTGATGAATTGTCATCTCTGTTGAACAGGTTTCTAGGTGCTATCAAGCAATATTTGTGCTTGTCGTTGTTGAAGAACAGCGCTTCTACCCTTATGATTATCTTCCAGCTTTCTTGCTCTATTTTCATCAGTCTGGTTGCAAGATTTCGGGCTGGATTAAAAGCGGAAATTGGAGTTTTTTTCCCCATGATCGTACTTAGAGTCGTGGAGAATGTTGCCCAACCTAATTTGCAACAGAAGATGATTGTTCTTCGGTTTCTTGACAAGCTTTGTTTAGATTCACAAATTCTAGTTGATATATTCTTGAACTACGATTGTGATGTCAATTCATCAAACATATTTGAGAGGTATGTTGTGTCCCTTAATGCATCGTTGTTCAGAGTTTTAGTTTTGATGAGGTGAAAGTTATTTGCGTAATTTATGTTTTCTCTGTATGATAGGATGGTCAATGGTCTCCTTAAAACGGCTCAAGGGGCTCCTCCTGCTACAGCTTCAACGCTGTTGCCACCTCAGGAGGCAGCTATGAAACTTGAAGCCATGAAGTGCTTAGTAGCCATATTGAAATCAATGGGAGATTGGTTGAACAAGCAGTTGCGGCTGCCAATTTCTAATTCGTTGAATAAATCTGAAGCACTTGAGATCGATCTGGGATCTGCAAGTCCCCAGTTGGCAAATGGAACCGCTGATGAATCTGCTGACGGATCAGATACTCATTCTGAATCTTCAGGAGGTACGTCTGATGCTCTGGCCATCGAGCAGCGCCGGGCTTACAAGCTCGAACTTCAGGTAAGAATGTACAGATGTTTGGGTACTTGGCAGATAATTTAGAAGAGTGACATCCGATTATTGTCCTGTTCTCGTTAATTTTAATTTAAATGTTTGTCCCAGGAAGGTATTTCTCTTTTTAATCGGAAGCCAACAAAAGGCATCGGGTTTCTCATCAATGCGGGTAAGGTGGGTGAGTCTCCTGAAGAAATAGCAGCTTTTCTCAAAGATGCGTCAGGGTTAAATAAAACTATGATAGGCGATTATCTTGGAGAAAGAGAAGAGTTACATTTCAAGGTGATGCATGCGTATGTGGATTCTTTTGATTTCCAAGAGATGGAATTTGATGAGGCAATAAGAACCTTTCTTGAAGGTTTTAGGCTGCCAGGAGAAGCACAAAAGATTGACCGAATCACGGAAAAGTTTGCTGAACGTTACTGCAAATGTAATCCTAAGGTGTTCACTAGCGCAGACACAGCTTATGTTCTTGCATATTCTGTGATCATGCTCAACACTGATGCCCACAACCCCATGGTGAAGAACAAGGTTCGTTTCATTCATTATCTATGTTAAACACAGTTATGGAAGTTTGAGGTCGAATAATGATGAGGTTCTTTGTCCGTTTCTTTTCTTTTTGGAACATATAGATGTCTGCCGATGACTTTATTAGAAACAATCGTGGAATAGATGACGGAAAAGATTTACCTGCGGACTACATGAGATCGCTGTATGAAAGGATAACAAAGAAAGAGATAAAGATGAAAGAAGATGATTTACCTTTGCAACATAAACAATCCACAAACTCAAACAGAATGCTTGGTTTGGATGGTATATTAAACATAGTGATTCGTAAGCAGGGGGGAGAGTCATATGTGGAAACAAGTGATGATTTGATGAAGCACATGCAGGAGCAATTTAACAAAAAAGCTCGTAAATCGGAGTAAGATCATTCACTCTTCCTTGTACTAAAAGTTGTTAACAACCTTTTCCATCATGGCTCTGTAACACAACATAGTCAATGCAACTCGGATCTACTCTCCTGAACTGTTTCCATCCTTTAGGCATCTTTTAACTGATGCAGTATTCCAATTTACTTTGTGATTGCAGGTCAACCTACTATCCTGCAACAGATGTGGTTATTCTCAGATTTATGATTGAGGCTTGTTGGGCTCCTATGCTTGCTGGATTCAGTGTGCCACTAGACCAGAGTGATGATTTGATAGTGATCAACCTATGTCTTGAAGGCTTCCACCATGCTATCCATGCAACTTCGTTGATGTCAATGAAGACCCATAGAGATGCTTTTGTGACTTCACTAGCGAAGTTCACTTCACTCCACTCCCCAGCTGATATCAAGCAGAAAAATATAGAAGCCATTAAGGTTACTATTACTTCATTAACTATTACGTACTATTGTTTTTAAATTTTAGTAGCCCCCTTATCGTCCCCCTACCTTGCTTTACCGGAAAACATGTTATGTATCTTGGATATCTCTTCCTCATCTTACCTCGTACTCTGTCTATTCCTTGTGTTACTTTTATGGCGATAGCATCTCCTTCCTGCTCTCACTGTCCCTTGTTCCCCTATAAATTTTTCTGGGTCCCAATTAACATTGGTTGTTTTCCAGGCGATTCTCAGACTTGCTGATGAAGAGGGCAACTATTTGCAAGATGCCTGGGAGCATATACTAACCTGTGTTTCCCGTTTTGAGCAACTACATCTTCTGGGAGAAGGTGCTCCTCCAGATGCCGCTTTTTTTGCTTCCAACCAAAATGAGTCAGAGAAATCAAAGCAACCGAAACAAAATGTACTTCCTGTTCTGAAAAAGAAGGGTCCTGGGAAAAACCAATATGCAGCTACAGGTGTGTTGAGGGGTTCATATGACAGCATGAGTCTTGGCGGAAAAGGTTCTAGGAACGTGAGACAAGAACAGATGAGCAGTATAGTCTCTAATTTGAACTTGTTGGAGCAGGTTGGTGAAATGAATCTGATATTCGCACAGAGTCAGAATCTGAACAGTGAAGCTATAATAGACTTTGTTAAAGCTCTCTGCAAAGTCTCTCTTGATGAGTTGCGGTCTCCGTCTAATCCACGCGTTTTTAGCCTCACAAAGATTGTTGAGATAGCGTAAGAACCGCCTAGTTTCTATCCTTTCTTTTCCTTAGCATTTTGGAGTATATAGCCTGACATCTTCTATTCGTAATTTGTGACAGGCATTATAACATGAACCGCATAAGGCTTGTTTGGTCAAGCATCTGGCAAGTGCTATCGGGTTTCTTTGTAACCATTGGATGCTCGGAGAATCTTTCTATTGCAATTTTTGCAATGGATTCTTTGCGCCAGTTGTCAATGAAATTCCTGGAACGGGAGGAGTTGGCTAATTACAACTTCCAGAACGAATTTATGACACCCTTTGTCATAGTTATGCGTAGAAGTAATGATGTTGAAATCAGAGAACTTATCATCCGATGTGTTTCTCAGATGGTGTTGTCGCGTGTAAATAATGTTAAGTCCGGATGGAAAAGCATGTTCATGGTAGGCATTTATTCTATTTCTCTGGTAACCACAGTTATTTAAGAAGTTTTTGTTTACTTATGTAATCTCACAGTGTGTTTTTTTATTTTATTGCAGGTTTTCACCACAGCGGCATATGACGACCACAAGAATATTGTACTTTTGTCCTTTGAAATTATCGAGAAGATTATTCGAGAATATTTCCCATACATCACTGAGACAGAAACCACCACTTTTACAGATTGTGTGAATTGCCTTGTTGCATTCACCAATAACAGATTTAGCAAGGATATCAGCCTCAGTTCCATAGCTTTCCTCCGGTACTGTGCAACAAAGCTTGCAGAAGGAGATCTTAAATCACCATCAACGAATAAAGACAAGGAAACTTCTGGAAAGATTCCTCAGTCCTCTCTCCACACAGGAAAAAGCGCGAAACAAGAGAACGGAGAGTTTGTAAACAGCAATAATCAGCTATACTTTTGGTTTCCTTTACTAGCAGGTATAACATTATTGAATAGTCTCTACGTTAGACATTTTAAAACTACCTTTTTCGCATGTGCTAGCTGAGTTAAAAATTCTTATTCATGTGTTTCACCTTCCTATGTCTAATTTGCAGGCTTATCAGAGCTTAGTTTCGATCCAAGACCAGAAATCAGGAAAAGTGCACTACAGATTCTGTTCGATACCTTACGCAACCACGGCCACTTATTTTCTCTGCCATTATGGGAAAAAGTATTCGAATCTGTGTTATTTCCTATATTTGACTATGTACGACATTCTATTGATCCATCTGGCGAAGACGAGTCTGCAGATCAAGGAAGTTATGGTGATGTGGATGAGCTTGACCATGATGCCTGGCTCTATGAGACTTGCACATTAGCACTACAGCTTGTAGTGGATCTCTTTGTAAAATTTTACAGTACAGTGAGTCCACTTCTAAAGAAAGTACTAATGCTTCTTGTGAGCTTCATAAAGAGACCTCACCAGAGCCTTGCAGGGATTGGTATCGCTGCGTTTGTTCGTCTTATGAGTGATGCTGGTGGCTTGTTTTCTGAAGAAAAATGGTTAGAAGTAGTGTCGTCTTTAAAAGAATCGGCGAAGACGACTTGCCCAGATTTTTCTTATTTCCTCAGCGAAGAATATGTGGAGAGAAGCCAGAGAAATGCTCACAGCATTCAGAACAGTAATGCGGAGTCTGTTGCTTCAATTGGCTCGGATAGTAATGGAGAGAGTCAGAGAACAGCAATTCGTCTTTATGCCGCTATCTCTGATGCTAAGTGCCGAGCCGCTGTTCAGCTTTTGTTGATTCAGGTCAGTTCCTCTTCAGGCATTTGCGTTTTCCTTTTTATGTTTACATGTTATAATTGTACTGTATGTTCTTCTAAATGAACCCACAACCCTTAGAGAACTGTTTTAATCAAAATGAATTGTAAGTTGTAAACTCAATAGCCAAACATGAACATGAATTAGTATGATTGTAATTTGTTGTAATGTTTCTTATTTCAGGCTGTGATGGAGATTTACAACATGTACAGACCTCAGCTTTCAGCGAAAAGCACATTAGTCCTGTTCGACGCATTGCACGGTGTAGCGTTACATGCTCACAGCGTAAACAGCAACTCGGTACTCCGTTCAAGACTACAAGAACTAGGACCCATGACACAGATGCAAGATCCTCCACTTCTTCGTCTGGAAAACGAGTCTTACCAAATCTGCCTCACATTCTTACAGAATCTCGTTACAGACAAAAACAGAGAATCAGAAGAAGAAGAGGAAATAGAATCGTTTCTAGTTAAAATCTGTCAAGAAGTTCTCAACTTCTACATCGAGACTTCTTCTTCTGTGAAAAAACAACAATCAGAATCATCACGAGCTAGCGAGTACCGATGGAGAATACCTCTGGGATCAGGAAAACGAAGGGAGTTAGCAGCAAGAGCTCCTCTGATAGTTGCAACACTTCAAGCAATTTGTACATTGGAAGAGGCATCATTTGAGAAGAACCTGAAATGTCTGTTTCCACTTCTGGCTAGCTTGATTAGCTGCGAACACGGCTCTACTGAGGTTCAGACTGCTCTTGCCGACATGCTGGGCTTATCAGTTGGCCCAGTTTTACTCCAATGGTGCTGATTTTTGGTGCTTTTTTTTTTGTTGCCTGTCAATCTTTTATTTCGGCTTGTCTTTATAGAGCTCTCTCTTTAAATCATCGGTTCAATTATAAAACTCGCCTAATGGACTTGATGTGTTTAAGTCCTCGTAGGCCCAGTAATTACAAACTTCTCTTTTATCATTTATGTTGGCTTCCAACTATACGACGCCATGTTTGTGATTTTGATTAGTGTTACCTGGGTCCCACTCCAATTTCCCATGACCCCGCACATGCACGCCTTTTAATAAAAGTCCCATAAGATTGCTTCAATTTTTTCAACTCTTGATAATTGTCACTCTCATGCACTTAGACGAAGAAGAAGAAGAAGAGGGAAAAAATGGATGAGGTCTCTCGCTCTCTTTCACCGCCTTCCTTTCTATCAAAAGATCTTCACCTCCATAATTTTCACCATCAATCCTCCAATCACCAAATTCTCGGCCTAAAACGCGACCGACAAGACCACATCGTCAACGACCACTCTAATTCATCCGGTAAAGACCATGCCACAACGACTACTCCCTCAGGAGAAGGAGATAAGATCATTAAGAGAAGGCCACGTGGTAGACCCTCTGGTTCCAAGAACAAACCCAAAGCACCGATCATTATCACACGCGACTCCGCAAACGCCTTCAGATGCCACGTCATGGAGATAGCCAACGGCTGCGATGTAATGGAAAGCATAAACGTGTTCGCTAGACGCCGTCATCGTGGCGTTTGCGTCTTAACCGGAAACGGCGCCGTTACAGACATCACCGTCAGACATCCCGTCGGAGGAGGAGGCGCGGGCTCTAACGCCGTCGTTAAGTTACTGGGACGGTTCGAGATTCTTTCTCTCTCAGGTTCGTTTCTTCCTCCACCGGCTCCGCCAGCTGCGTCTGGTTTAACAGTTTACTTAGCCGGTGGTCAAGGTCAAGTGGTCGGAGGTAACGTAGTGGGACCGCTTATGGCTTCAGGTCGTGTCGTGATTATGGCAGCTTCGTTTGGAAACGCAGCTTACGAGAGGCTGCCATTAGAAAAGGAGGAGGAGGATGGAAACGCGACTGTTGCGGATGAATCGCAAACGCAAACGCAGAAGCAGTTAATGCAAGATGCAACGCCGTTTATTCAAGGGTTGCCTTCGAATATCATGAATTCTGTTTCACTGCCAAGTGAAGCTTATTGGGGAACGCAACGACCGTCTTTTTAGATTATCCTTATTCTTTATATATATACTTCTTATCCAATTTTTTTTTCTTTCTAGATTATCCTTAATATTTATAAACTTTCTTCTTCTGCTTCTTTTATTTTGTTTATTGTTCTTTTTAGCTTCCCAAAAATTTTCGCATGGTATGAATTTTTTAATGTTTGAGCAGTGCCTGAAGCTTTTTGGCAATTCTTTGATCGGGCCGTAGCATTGTTGAATCGGATAAAGAATTTATTTTGTAAACCGAAACGCAATGATATAAGGGTTGGTTAGTGTTGGGCTTTGTGTATAGGGTTAATATTGGGCTTTATGTATGAATAATGAGAGTTGATTTCGAATTGTTTTGTGGAAGTAAACAATTAGATGCCTCCCAGTAATGAGTAATCCAGTACTCAGTTAGTCAGTAGCAGCATTTGCGTAATCTCTGCTTTCTGAGATAAGTTTGCAGGAGCAAGATTTGTCCATTTCACCAAACCAACATCTAACGCCTTGACGTGCGTGGGCCGAATATTAACCCTCTAAGCCCAAATTCGATGGTTTATATTCTATGGCTTATTGACTCACATGAAGCCTAATTACACGCTGTTCAAACAAAAAAAGAGCCTAATTACACTTGTTCGCTTTTGGATATCTCTTTCAAAATCTCCCTAATAATAATATGTATATTTTTTTGCACGTGACATATAGTGAATGAAAAATCCTAACCTTTTGCACTGTCTTCTTCCATCCCTTGCAACGTTCCCGGTTGGATTATCACTTATCAGGCAGTGTGCCTACTAGCCACTATTATCACACAGCCTCCAACTGTTTTGTATCTCTCTCGTTGTGCGACTTTGATTCTTCTAAGGTTCCGATTGAAATCAGAGTTTCGATGGCAGCTTTGAAAGGTTATGGCTTGATCTCCATTGACTCTGCCCTCCATTTCCCTCGTCCACATCAATTCGAGGGCTACAAGAGGTTTCACTCTCTCTTTTATTCATGGCCATATTTGCAACTCTTTGTAGTTTATCTTTGCCTAATCTTATTGGGATCATAGTTTCTGGGACTGGTACTGAATTTGTTCGGAATCGTTTTGTATCACTTATTGATCTTGAATTGATTTTAACATAAGTAGTACAATAGATACTAGATAGAAAGAATTGATTTTGGAAAAAAAAAGCAATCTTTTTTCCTTTTCCGGAAAAGAATCGGATCTGTAGTTGTATTTGTAGATAAATTAGCTGGATTAATGGTTTAGATGTTTACAGTAATTGGTGTTTCTGAGACATAGTCTTATAATCTCTTAGTTGCCGAGTTATGGGAGTCTATTACCGAACATTACTAAGTTATGCTCTGTCTTATTTTTCTCATCACACAGAAGAAATGCGAAATGGGTCTCTCCAAAAGCAGCTGTTGTGCCAAACTTCCATCTCCCAATGCGTAGTCTCGAGGATAAAAACAGGTCGCTTTGTGTTTTATTTTCTCGTAGCTTCACTTCCTTTTTTAAAAAAATGTTTTCTAGTGTTTTTGTTGATGCCACAACTTTCTCTTGTTCATGGCTGCAGGACAAACACAGACGATATAAGGTCCCTTAGAGTGATCACAGCCATTAAAACACCGTATCTACCTGATGGAAGATTCGACCTCGAAGCATATGATGACTTAGTCAACACGCAGATAGAAAACGGAGCCGAAGGTGTGATTGTTGGTGGCACAACCGGTGAAGGCCAATTGATGAGCTGGGACGAACACATAATGCTTATAGGCCATACCGTAAATTGTTTTGGTGGAAGAATCAAAGTCATTGGAAACACCGGAAGCAACTCTACTAGGGAAGCTATACATGCCACTGAGCAAGGTTTCGCTGTTGGAATGCACGCAGCTCTGCACATAAACCCTTACTATGGAAAAACTTCCATTGAAGGCATGACTGCTCACTTTCAAACCGTTCTTCATATGGGACCTACGATTATATACAATGTGCCAGGTCGTACGAGTCAAGACATACCTCCTCCGGTTATCTTTAAGCTTTCTCGGAATCCTAATTTGGCTGGAGTTAAGGAATGCGTTGGTAATAACAGAGTCGAAGAGTATACTGGGAATGGAGTTGTTGTGTGGAGTGGAAATGATGATCAGTGCCATGATTCTAGATGGGATCATGGGGCGACTGGAGTTATATCGGTCACTAGCAATTTGGTTCCAGGTTTGATGAGGAGGTTAATGTTTGAAGGTAGAAACTCGGCGTTGAACTCAAAGCTTCTGCCTTTAATGGATTGGCTATTCCAAGAACCGAATCCGATTGGTGTTAACACTGCTTTGGCTCAGCTAGGTGTTGCGAGGCCGGTTTTTCGGTTACCGTATGTGCCATTGCCTGTGTCCAAAAGGGTTGAGTTTGTTAAACTGGTTAAGGAAATCGGAAGGGAGCATTTTGTAGGAGAGAGAGATGTTCAGGTGCTTGATGATGATGACTTCATATTGATCGGTCGGTATTAGAATGTCTTCCTTGAAGATTGGTTCTGTTCATACATCTCTTGTTGGTTGTTTTAGCTGATGAGAAACTTACAGATGAATCATATAGCTGTTCTGGTCTGTTGCTTTTGTTATGAATCTGGTGGTTTCTTTCTGACTCTCTTCTTCTTAAACAGAGAAGAGTGTGTTTGATTGTGTTTTGTCTCTGCGTGTTTTGCTCTGTTATAATTACGAAATGGCATGATGATTTCCTGTGAGCTTTCGGAAACATTGCTATCACGAATTGACAACGGCATTGATCGCCTTGTTAAATTAACATTAAGCAACAAAATAAGCAACAAAATAAAAAGAACTTTTGACGTATTCTTTCGTCCTTGTTCACCCAAAAATGGGAAAAATATCGTGAAAAAAATGAGGAGAACGTTGAAAAATGATCACGAATATATTATAATACTTAGTACATCGATAAATTTAGGTCTCTAACAACGGTTCGGAGCCGAGGTTTTTATTTCAGCAGAAGACGAGAACAAACGTAATCAAGAAACATGATTCACGGACACGAAGATCACTGCAAGAAGGAGGATGAAACAGGGGAGAGTTTTGAGTGAAGCAGAGAGAAGAGGGCATTGTTTTCTTGGTGGAGAAGAAGAGCTTTCTTCTTTAAAGCCTCATTCTCTCGTCTGATGCTTTGATTCTCAAGGAAAAGCTTCAAGTTTCTCATCTCCATCTTCTTCTCTGCCCTCGGTAATATTCTCCTCCTGCGTCGAAAGAAAAGAAAAAAAAACACAGAGTAGAGCTGTTATTGATTCATAACGCTAAAACAGAGTCAATGTGTCTGAAGAAGCTTGCTATATATAATATATGGAAGATGAAAGTGAACCTGGTGAGATTAAGGATACGAAGATGGGTTTGTGTCTTTGGTTTACGTTTGTTGTGATAGGAAGCTGATCTCATCGTGGGTGTGCGTGTGTATGGGAATGATTCTGAAGATCTCAGACACATCTTCTTCTGGTTATATTCCGCAGAAAGAACTGAGTAAACACAATGTAAATGTAATCTTTATATAGAAATAGATTGAGCTCTTGTGTTTTGTAAAGAGATATAGAGAGTTGAAGGCTTTTGAAGGTAATGATGGTAAAAGGAAACTCATGATTATAGAGGGACCATGAATGCATGGGCTAAGGACGAAGATGATGAAGAAGAAGACCAAAACAGACTATCTTTCTTTCTCTCATTGAGTCTCTATTTCTTGTTCTTGATTTAATAGTTACAGTACTTAATTTTCCTCAATAGCTCAAGAAACAGTTGAGGTACATACCAAATAAACTACAACAATAGACAAATTATTCAGTTTTCATGTTAACTGATTACTTGTATTGTAATCGACAAGAGAAAGGTCGAATGAAATTTAGACCGACTATGTGCTAGAATTGATTTTTTTTTAGAGCACCATTAAAAAAAAAAAGAAGAAGAAAACAAAAAAAACTCAAAAGAAAACTCCTTTAACTTCCTACCAAACCTTAGAAGACCCTTTGTCAAAAAAAAACTTCCTACCAAATCCATTCCAAAGGCGGAGGCATTGGGTTCCCGGGAGCTCATTGGCATATATCCCCATAATTGGGGTCTAATTGTTAAGAAAGAAAAACCTTGATACAAAAAGACCTCTAAGAAAAAAACTATATATTCTATAGTTACTATATAAATCTAATCATGTGATATGAATAGAGAAAAAAAAACATAATTGATGAGGCTAAGGACTAGGGCCACTTAAACCTCTTACTCATTTCTAATGTTGATATTTTGTTTGAGATGAAACCAAATAGATATACAAATAAAAAATGCGAACTAATACTAAAGAGTAAAGACTAAATGGCAAATTGGAGGAGCAAGTCAACATCAGGAATTATTAGCATGCTTCAAAATGATAAAAGCAGCTATATTTCCACTGCTATACTTCCTAATATTTCTAGCTACTCTTAGAGTAAGCCTTATCTACCACAAAACAAAGATATGATGGGTATTCTTAAAACATGCATCAAACATAAACTAACGCTCATAAAAGGACGAAACAGGTATCATAAATGGCAAAAGAGTTACCATAGACTGGGGGTAATTTCTGGAGTTGGTACTGGTTATAATGATGAGTTTTGTTGCATAAGAGTGGTCCAAATCAGAATTCACCACGCCCCTTCATTATTTCTAGATGGTACCATATATATATATGAATCCTCAACTAGCTATAGCTTAGTACTCTCATCCATTATGTGAGTCTTTAATTAGCTATAAGAACTAAACATTCAAACTTTAATTATACTAGCAAAGAATAGGTGAATGGATATTCACCTTATGTAACCGCTACACTGTTTTGTGTAGGTCCAAGCTAAATAAAATAATTTCTACGATGATTCAGTATTTTAAACGGGTTACCTTCTATAAAGATACAGTGTAGCGGTTGTGTGGAGAATGATAACATAAGCCCATTGGGTTCTTAAATAAGTAAATTCGGCTACCTTAGGACTTGGGAAGGCTTAGATTAGTAGAATTTCGAGTGTCTGAACCGATTCTTGGTTTAGCTTAGCACAAAATCAATTTTGTTTTGTTTTCATCATGGTATCTATTTGATTGGGTCAAACCTGATTTATTAAAGGACGTGGACCCGAGGAGACTCTGTCTTATCACTCAACCACGTGGGGATACCACAAGTTCAAGTTCCAACGGTCCGTTGCACTTTGTTATTTTCAAATCCCGAAACCCACCAATTTATTTATACTAATACGACGTTGCATCGCCCAATGATAAGCGTGGTTGCTTTACGTAGCTGTAACTAGTGAGTGTATAACAAAAAAAGGCCACTCAAACTGTAAAATACTCCAAAGTTTCAAACTTTAAATACTACTAGAAAACTAACACACCAAGACGAAAACAAAAGCAATCATCGAAGTCTAAATTAATTAAAACAATTTAACTTAAAACCTCACTCTCTAATCCCAGTCTTAACAAACAGACTAAATTAATATAAAAATGAGCAAAAGGAAGTGGCACTCTGCGTAATTACGATAACTTGTAAGGGCTTTTATAGCAATAGAGATATGGCGGCAAGAGTGACCAATACGGTGAAGTAGGCAGGTGCGTTCACGTGAAACGCCGCGTTTTTTGCCTTGCTGTCCTCTGAACTTGTCGGCGACTCTGACGGAGCTCCTTCCGGCGAATCATCCACTGGAGGTGCCGGCGGAGAAGCTGCCACAGGTGACGGAGCTTCTGCTGGAGACGGTGACTTAGCCGGAGACGGTGTCGGTGCGCTCACTGGCTCCGGTGCCGGCGCCGGAGATGGGGATTTACCGAAGAGTTCGGTGGGGAGAAGAACTTTATCCACCGTGAAAATCACGACAGGTGTCTCATCGATCACCGTGTCGGCGAGTCTCGACGGACCAACGCCGGTATGGAGGATAACCTCGTCGCCGGAAGTCGACGTCGTTAAATCGTATTTCCCGGCTCCGTTAGTGGCTAATGTGGAGATTGAGTCTTTGTTAGTCTTCAATGAGCCTTTGGGTTTGTATTCAGCGAGGGCGTGATACTCTAGGAGCGAGACCACCTCAGCTTGCGTGAGCTTCGTCAGATCTGGTACGCCTTGGGCTTTGAAAGCTTCATCGGACGGTGCAAAAACCGTCAAGCCTTTTTCGACGGTGGATTCGTAGGTTTTAAGGACACCGCTCGAGACGAGCAAATTAGCGAAGGTTTTACAACCGGATTTCTCGAGAAGTCCGGTGATGTTGCTGATTCCGCCGGCGGATGGAGCAGGGGCGGTTAGGATTCCGGGAGCGATGATCGGAGCGTCGATTTCGAGAACGGAGATGTTGTAAGGGATTTGTTTGACGGATTTGGTGTAGGAGGAATCGAGCTTGGATCCAGGTGCGGCGGAGCCGAATCCGACTTTGCCTCCTTTGAGATCGGTGACGTTGACGAATCCTAGGTTTCCGGGAGCGTTTCCGGTGGTTTGGTAAAGCGTGGTGGTGAGGGTTGTGCCTTTAGAGATCTTGTGGAGTTTTTGAGGATCGTAGTAATCGAGGAGGACGAGGAGGCTGAGAGCATTTTTGATGACGGAGAGTGGATGTTTTCCGGCGAGAGAAGACATTGCGCCATTGTTGAGGACAAGGAGGGTGATGGTAGTGCGGCTATTGATTTCGTCGGCGAGCTTCGTTTGGGAAAGGTAGCTGTTGAAGGAGGAATATTCCGGCGAATCGGCGAGGATTTGGGTGATGTTATGTCCGGATATGGTAGAAGCGACGGCGAGGAGAGATAAAGTGAGTGCGAGGAGAGAGAAAACTCGTGATGGCGCCATTGGATTTTGACGGTTGAGTGGAAGTGTGGACTGTGGAGAAGAGAAAGTGAGAAGACAGACAGACATCAAGTTAAAAAGAAGAAGGAGATGTTAAATGTTAACCATGGTTCGCACTTAACTATGGTTAGATTGAGAACACGTGCTTTTGCTAAAAAGCCTGAAATCACGAAAATGGGCTTTGGGCTTCTTTTTCGTTGCTTAGTCTTCCAAAAGCATCCGTTATATCATTACCGACGTTAGATCATTATCACTTATTAATTGGTAAGTAACGGGCACGGCTATGAGCCAAATATTAACCATGGTCGAATCCAGATAAACTTAATCTTTTTTAAAAAAAACTTGATCTTTTTAATTTTGAGTTTATTTATTGATGCTCATTAGAAATGAGGAATTGCACTTGGAAATTTATTTATCAATTGATCTTCTGCAGTAAACACGTCTTAGCCTCTTTTCTTCATTAGTTTTGTAATCTTTACATTTTACCAGAAATATAAGAAAAAAATTCAAGTCACAGGATCAACTGTAGATACTTCTTGAACCTTGTCAATAGTTGGTAGCATCTTCTTTAGTGGAAAGAAGGTTCTTATTGCACGACAAATCACTGATAAAGAAACTATTATTTATGCTAAAAACGACAAACCATAAATACTTAATGTATATTTTTTGTCGTGATCAGAATACTTTATATGTGTCGTAAAAATCTACAAAGGTTAAATCATTAGATTAAAAAACAAAAAAAAAGTTAAACCAAATTAACAAGCACGAATAATGGGCGGAGATGAGGCTTTATTCCTTTATTTAAGCCCGTTCATAGGCCTAACTTAAGATTTAAGAAGAAGACCCTGCACGTGTGAGGACACACCGGTCACGTGTCACTATTCACCTTCACATGATTTTCTATGGGCCAGTAATAGGCCCAAACTGCGTAAGCTAGTAAAAAACGCCGACGAAGAAAAAAGCTCCGCCGCAGATTCTCAAGATCGGATCTTTTGAGAAAGAGAGAGAGATGCAGAGGGACGTGTCGAGCTGCAACACTTACAACTATGGCGACGCTCTGTATTGGGACGCTCGTTACGTGCAAGACGCACTCTCCTTCGACTGGTACCAACGCTACTCTTCTCTCCGCCCTTTCGTCCGCAGCTTCGTCCCTACTTCTTCACGAGTCCTCATGGTTGGCTGTGGCAATTCCCGTAATTATCTCTTCTTCCTCTATCTCTAGTTACAATTTGCTATGGAGCTTGGAATTTCTGCTGAAGAAGAACTCTACCATTTGATTGAATATGACTTTAGAGCATTCCAATTTAATACCTTGGTGCAGTTATGTCGGAGGATATGGTCAAGGACGGATATGAGAACATTATGAATGTTGACATATCTTCAGTGGCTATTGAGATGATGCGAACCAAATACGCGTCTGTTCCTCAGCTCAAATGTACACTCTTTGCATCTCCAATTTCTCCATTTATATTTCGATTTAAATATGTAAAGTAAGAAGCTTTATTATTCACCTTTTACTCAACAGATTTGCAAATGGATGTTAGAGATATGAGCTACTTTTCAGACGATTCCTTTGACACTGTCATTGATAAAGGTATGTTGTGTCCAATTTACTTACTTTTTTTTGTTCCTCACTCTGTTTTTTTTTTTGGTTCGGTTCTCTGGTGGAAAGCGTGATTGTGTTTTTTTTTATATTTTTTTTGAAGGAACCCTTGATTCATTGATGGTACGGAGTGAATCTTGAATCTTGTCATCCTTTGTTTCTCATGTCTCCATGCATTGTTTTTTTAAGTTTTCTTCTTTTGTGACGGTATGTGCTTCCAGTGTGGGAATGATGCTCCTCTAAGTGCTACGAGAATGTTGGGTGAAGTTAGCAGGTTATAATAGTTAGTTAGCACCACCTAATATCATGGCTGCTCCTGGATCATCTTATGGATTGCCATTAAGGATTCACTTTTAACGTTGACCATATATATATTTATTCCCTTTTTCCATATATGCAGGCTGATGAAACCTGGAGGGACCTACTTCTTGGTAATATACTTTCTCTTGCATTCCCATTTATGTTTGGAACTGTTCTAGATATCCTCGTCACTGGGAATTAACCTGTGTGTTTCTTATGGGGTTTGGTAGATAACCTACGGTGATCCAAAAGTGAGAATGCCTCATTTGACTCGTTCTGCGTACAACTGGAAGATCTCCTTATACATCATACGTAAGTTTTCCACTCTTTTTGCAAGAAATTCTCTTATGAAATTGCATTCTTTGCTTAACCCTTTTGAGTTCTTGCAGCAAGACCAGGATTTAAAAAGCCAGGAAGTTGTAGCTCGTCGTCAGAGAAATCGTGTCTGGAAGCTATACCTATGACAAGTGAAGGAATGTTGCCACATGATTATGTTCTGGAGGACCCTGATTCCCATTTTATTTACATTTGCAATAAGATGGACGAAGAAGTTTCTCAACTACCCTCATACCCATTAATGGAGGATGTTTTGTAGTGATGATGTCTGGTGGCTGGCATGGAGGCTAAAATGAAAGCAAAATTGTGCACGACTGTTGTCTTCTTGATCGCCATGAGATTACCGATCTACTGTTGTATTTTGTATGTCTTGTGATCTATCCCAATTGATAGGTCCGAGCCGGAATTGCTCATATCAACTCTAAAGTTTATACTCCCTTTTATACGAATTAAACATCTTACTTTTATCTTTATGGTCATATTATTAGTCATATTATCTTTCAAAACAAACCGTTGTTGATTCGCTCAGCTCTGTCTCGAAAGATGTATTTTAAGAGTAAAAGGAATGGCTTCAACGTTGAAGTGTAGCACCAAGAAGAAAGAAGCATGTATTTAATCTTGATTATTTATTTGCAACCAAAGTTCTGTTTCAAGAGTAAAAGAAATGGCTTGAACATGTAAGAAAGATGTATTTAGGAAATTAACAAAAGAGCGAATGCCATATAATACAGATATGACGTAATTTTTCATCCTAACCTATAAAAGATTGAAAACAAAAACAAAAAAACCAACCCAATGGGCAAATGACCGTAAAGGTCAAGCTTGGTACAGCTTTTGATCCTAGGATTTTCCCAAATGTGCAAAAAACAGAAAATCACATTCTATGTATCGACTGCTAGTGATGTTAAAGACATGGTGGATGATGCGAGCGGAGTGACTTTGGCGTGTGGCGGTATGTATATATGTACACAGTCTTATGTTATTAAGACACAATCACGAAGGAAACATGTGAAAACCTGACTTAAATGTAGTAAAATTCTATTAGTTTCTGTTTGTCGAATCCAACTTTCGCTCAGAGCCAACAAGCTTTAGCGTCTGATCCACCACCTTCGAGCTTAACTGCAAGCAATATAAAAACAAAGGTTGGTTTTGTTTACTTAACGAAAAAAAAAAAAAAAAACTTAGGCCCTAGACTCGGATTGCTCTTTCGCTAATTAATGATGAAGCTGAAGTAAAGCCCGCAAAAATAAAAATGCCGAAATGGTAACAAAACTTACATGTGGATTGGTGAAGATTATCAATTGCTTATCTACTGTGGAAACTAAGAGGTTAGTGTTGTCTGTGTTCAGAGCCATACTGGTTATATCCTGCCCTTCACCAAGCTTCATGACATGGAATACCTACAGAAGAAGAAGAAGAATTTTTTGTTTGTTAAAGGAAAATTAATATATCTTTCAACGACATCAAGAGCAATGCCTACCAAGAACATCTAGCGTTTTCCATATTTATACCTTAAGAGTGTGTAAGTTGAGGAAGCAAATTGAAGGAGATGGGATATCCAATCTTTCAATTGCCTTGCCTCCACTTGATGAATCTTCTTCATCAATGCCGGAAAACGAGTTCACACCAATCACAACACTTTGGCCATCCATGGATAGTTCCATGCAACTTATTGTACAAGAGGAAGGAAGTTTCGCTTTGGAAATGAGAATCCCATTAATGGTGAACGTGCTGATAGAATTTTCAGATCTACTCCAGACCACCACAACTCCATCACAAGATATGCAGAGAGCATGGGCCTTGACGCCAACAAGCCGTCTTATTAGTCGACCTTTTCTTATGGAATGCAATAGAACATCTGATGACTCAGAGGAAGAAACGACGATTCCTTGATCTGAGCTAACACAGCAACAGACTATTTCTCTTAGGTGGCCATGGAGCACTTGTATGGGCCCTTCAATGCGCCGCCTTTTATTCGCCAAGGTGTTGCTTGCGGAGGAAAGTGTCTCAGAGCTTTTTGTCTGCTCAGACTCGCTTGCCTGAGAAGTGAATCCCTTGTGGAATCTCCACAGCAACACAGTTGTATCTCGTGAACCTGTCACAAGGAAGTTGCTGTCTGGAGACAGAGCAAGACATGTTACAGGAGCACAGTGACCAAAAGCTGTTTCTAGTGTTTTGGCTCCATCTGATGAGACTAGCTTGATGCTATTATCCACATGTCCACCTGATTAACAAACAGTGATTAGATAATGAAAAAGTTATCAACCACCAAAACCTTCACAGAGATCAGAGCCGCTTTTAAAAACAGTTTACCGGTGATAATTTCTCCGTCGCTTGTAATAGCAGTGACCGATGAACTTGTGATTCCTGATGAGGCAAATGCTTGTGCTTGGGGATATTCCCAATCACCCTTGAACATGCGTATCAATGTTCCACCACTTGAAGCCGCCTTCCCGTGATGAAAGATGAAAGGAGCGTTGTGGCCATCAGGAGTGTTTGGTTGCCACTTGTGATGTGCAATATGTGCTGCAGGCACATTCATGTCAACAATCACAACGCTATCAGAAGATGCCTTGATGGCTGCAGCAGGTAAGTTGCAGTGTTCTGGAGCCTGAACAGGATACGGTTTTATCGCTTTTGGATTCCGAAAGATGGTCTGAACAAGAATTTAAAAAATGTTTGTCAAATGTAGCAACAGAAAGACCTCTCTTTTCTGCCAAAGTGTAACTCAGAATCTCTTACAGAATCATTTACCTGCATATGAAGGACATCTTTCAGAGGCAATCTTTTGATGTGAGGCACAGTCAATAGCTGGGATGGGGTTTGCCCAAAATAAGCTATCTGGTCCTGAGTAGCTCGCTGTCGTACCTTTATCAAAAATTCACAGGAGAGTCACGGAAAGAAACAGAGTAGTACTAAAAACAGAGTAATACCTAAAACAGAGTAGTACTAAAAACAGAGTAATACCTAAAACAGAGTAATACCTAAAACAGAGTAGTACCAAAAACAGAGTAGTAGTTCAACAGTACGACAAAGATAACTTACAGGATCTGTGATCTTATCAATATCAACAGTACCCTCGTATGTAGTGTAGAAGAAAACATTATTTGCCAGTATAGCTTCCTCACCACGTTGCTTATACCTTAATAAATAAAAAGTTCATATGAAAAAGAGAAGTGTAAATAGCAGTCCAAGTAATCAAATATCTTACAAAGAAAAAGCTGTGGAAAATGTCTGTAGATGTCAGCTCACGAAGAAACCTACCCGAAAATGAGATCAATCCATTCATGCAAATGTGCAGAAACATGCTCGCTCTCAAGAGCCATGCGTTGCTTATGTACAAAATCGATCGGGCTTTTAGCCCAAGGAGGAAGTTTTACAGAATCTGATGGGTCAAGAACAATATCAGAAAAAAGATGGTTTCTCATTTCAGGAGTAATATTTTGCGAGAACAAGGGAACCAAAACAAAAAAACAAAAAGAAGTCATACCAAGTTTTTCTCCCAATTGTGTTGCACCAAAGTTGATCAAGTTCTCGTTGGTCAACACCTCAGGAAGGTAAAACAACTCTGGAACCTACAAAACAAAATGAGGCTGTATGAATATGGCTACAAGCTTCACTTGAAAAGAGGAGGAAAGTGATTAAAATTTTTTGGAAGATTCAATTCTTACCAACTCCTTCACATTACTCATGTCATGGAGGACTTCTTTCCAAGTGGCTGCAATGTCTGAAAACATGTGGTTTGCTCGATCGAACTTTCCACCTTGCAGTTGAATTGAAAGGGTTGTAAAAGGTTCGACTCTAGCTAGATAGTGCAACACCTACCACATGAGATTAAACAAAAAAAAAAAAAAATCAAAATGGACCATCAAATCAGGAGAAGAAATGGCAGCAATTGTAGCAGATATCATGGAGAAGATAAACCTACTGCTCCAACACTTGAGTAATGTGAACCATAGTGGAATTTGGGGATAATTGGATCTTCGAAGTTAGAATACTTTTCTTGGAATTTTTTCAGCCGCTCTGGGTTCAGTGCACCAATTGGCTGCACATATACAGACTCACATTAAAACCAGGTTTCTAGTTTAATAGAACAGAACTACAAGTAATACCACCTTGGAGAGATCTCTGTAGTTAGATGGATTTGAAACGTCCAGAACTTCTGATACATAGTCTGACAGAATCCAAGGGAAAACAGGATACTGCAAAAGATATACATAACAGATAGAGATGACCAAAAACATTTCACATGAGAAAAGCATTCTCACTAGTGCACGCAAGATTTACCTGAGTGATGTCATTATAACTACGCCCAGCCAATGTGTTGAGCTGCATCAAGTACTCAAAATTGCTAATCTGCAGAAAGGATGCATATTAGATCCAGCTAAGATTACACTTCTCTAACAGATGCTATTTTAGGGACATTTCTTTGTGTACCTCCCATCTAGCCCAGCGTTCCATTAACTGACTTCTTCTCAAAAGCTGTTCTGGTCTCTAGAAAAGAAAACGATTTATGTAAAATTTGCAGCACAGAGAGGAAATTTCTCAGCTTTTTCATTAAAAACACGAACCTGAGTTGCCAGATAAATATTGTTTAAATGAGGAGGCCTTGCTTGAACAATAGTCCGATACGCATCTCTTCGTCCCTCAGTGTTCTTCATTGCAGTGCAGAGAAGTAATTCGTTAGAGGAGGCAGGAACTTGAAGTATCCAAGGTAAGTAAAAACAAACAGAGATAAATATGTAAGATAACTGAGAAAGTTTTTCAGATACCCCAAAATCAAAGAAGTAGTTTGATCGATCGACCATAAATATATCCAGAGCACTCTTTCTCAGTAGATATCTGTGAAAGAGAAATATTAACGAAGATATAGATCTCAAACATCAATTTTAGCACCAGGACAATCAAAATGAAACACAACAAGAGGAAAGAGGAAAGGCTAACTCAAACATTAAAATCCAATATTCTAGATAGTGAGCTAGCTAGAGACACTTTACCGTCGGCTATAAATCTGATGAAGAGAAGACATTAGCCAACTACGATCTCTCTCTTGGTCTCCTGTTTCTGAACCATCTGACTTACCATCCACATGTTGGCCTTCTCTGCTGTCAACAATAAAATTTATTCTCCGTGTTGTAATCTGAGAAAAAAAGGCATAAGACAACCATGAGAAACTAGTGATTCATACAAGGAAAAATATTTTGGGCTTATGCTCTGTTTTATCTCTTGGTCATCAATACAATACTCATTGGTGTCAGCTACTTGTTGGAAAGATAAAAAGGTAATGTCAGTCGAGCATACCTGAAAGGTTCCTTTCACAATCTTTAGTGGCCGGACCATAGAAGAGGAAACTTCAAGAACAACCCTTTCATCAAGTACTTGTGTAGAATTTTGAACCACATCCTGGTCACTCAACGGTCGAGGATCGCTGATTCCAGTTGAAAATTGTATTGCATCCTCAAGTGAGCCAGACATCCTCTCTACATTTTTCCCTTTGTGTTCTCCAACGTTACCTTCTGTTTCAAGATCATCATCATCTCCATGTTCATCATCTTCATACATTATTATTTCCTTTGATAAAGCTTCAGCTGCAAGAAGAGGTGCCTTTGATGGAGAACCTAAGTTATCCTGATCATCATATTTTCCCGCTGCCTCAACATGATCAGTACCAGAATAATTCCTCCTTAAACACGGTCTCATCCTGGAAGAACTTTCCGTAGAATCCAGTTTCCAGAAGACCTGCAAATGTGATGATGTTACATTACTTGAAAAGTTCTCAACATTTTTTTAAGAAATATAAAACAGAACATTGTGGCTTACGTGTTTGGGACTGCTTAAATGGTCTCCAAAGGGACCAAAGAAGCATCTAATCTCTACCAAGTAACGTATGAGTTTACGCCAACCACGAATTCCCATGCATAAGCGATTTCTCACTATATTATCATCTCGTATACGCCTGTCAATCTAGTTGAGAGCCAACAAATGTGGAATTAGATTATACAACCCCTTCAAGAAAACAATATATTAATTATGACAAAAGGCAGAGAGCAAACCTCAGATCTCTGCATGTTACGTGCCAAGGCAAAGCTTGCAACAAGTACAGCAATGAATTTGTAGGACAAAGCGTTAAAATCTTTCCCATAAACTGACTTTGTATCAACTGGCTGGAGACATTCCATCCATGCCACTCCCATAGCTTCAGAGATGTTCCATCTCTGTAAACGCTCCATATCAGTGATGTTTCTCCTCTGTGCAGAGGTGGCCATTGCAACAGCACTTAGACCTCTCCCAGAACCAATCTTGGCATTCCTTTCAAGATCACGTGCAGCTGCCAGAGCTGCGGCTTTTGCGGTAGCCTTGTCTCTTGGTCGACCTGGTGTATCATCGTTTGGAGCCTCCAAGGGTTTCTGGAAACTGGAAAAGGTCTGAAGTTTTGTAGTCTTACGCTCAAGCAATGAAGTGTCTCGCTTAAGAGGTGGTGGAGGTGCTGGAGGTGTTGGTGCTTCCCAACCAGCTGCACCTGCGGCTATCATCGCCAGTGCCATTGCAGAAGGAGGCGATGCAAAAGCAGCTGCCCACTCCGGAGATATCATAGAAAGAGCTGCCTCAATGGGGAGTGTATCAGCAGCCAAAGCACGATCATCAACGACAAGAGGATTCAAACCATCACCAGTGGCAAGCTCATGAATGCCAGCCAAAAGAGGTCGCCATCTCCGGAGAATTGCAACAAATGGTGGTAAGATAGCCTCTAGATACTGCTTACGCAGTGGTCTTTTGTCTCTGCTTACCGCATGCCATACCTGAAACAGACTTGGAATCAGATCAGTATAAAAACGCATATGAACCTTATTTAGGTGAGAGCTAACCTCAGAATATAGAACACATGTAGTAACCAATACTCTCTGCCTCTTTGAATCAGATATTGGCATGTTTAGAATAGGAGAGAGCACACTGGAGATAAAAGAAAAAAACAATCACTTTAACTACTCTAAAGCTAGAAAAAAGGAGCAAACAAGAAACACAAAATTTACCTCCACAATAAAGCTGATGGTGACTGTCGCATAGACATCTGAGAACTGACATCTAATGAGACAGGGTTCCCTAAGGAGCACTGCAGTCCACCAGAAAAACCATCTTCAGAACTTAGATTTTTCATCAACAAACTATCTTCACCATGGTCTTCTTCCCTCAAAGACAAGAGCACCATTCGAAGCATGCATAAGAAAGGCTGATCACTATCCAGCAACTGGTAGAGAGCTGCCATCCCTCCCATGCCAGTACCAGATCCTCCACCAATCCCAAGGCCACCTCCAAGTCCGGACTCATCTAGCAGCAACGCTTGAAGCATTGACACTGATTTTTTAACCAAATGAAGTTCGATCCATTTTCCTTCAGCATCTTTTTGTAAAACAGATTTCCAAGAGTCCCAACCACTTCCACCACCACCAAAACAAGTGGTGTTAGAAGGAAGCCCAACACCATACCACAGTCGACTTCTGTACTTCCAACCCTCAGCCAAATCCATAGTACAGCTTCCATATGAGACAAAAGCGCATGAAACAGATTCATAAGGCTCAGCTGCAGCAGCAGCAGCAAGACGCTCCATTACGGCTGTAGAAATCTGGCCACTTGCATCAGCCATTGATGCAAGTATCTGAATAAAATGTAAACAACTTGAGAGTCATTAATTAATAACAGATCATCACATGATGTACAATAAGAGCGATAGAGAATGATTTCCACTTACATCTAAATGGACACCTCCTGAATCACTGGACACTGAAGCACGGCTACTAGAAACCTCTGATGATTCTCCTACCGTTGCCAATGTTCGTGAACGGTTGTTAGTGGGATAAACAAGAGAAAGAGGAGATGGAGAAACATCAATTGCGCTTGCAGCACAGTTTTGCTTGCTTTGTAGTCGCAAATGATCTTCGACAAGCATCAATATCACAATTGTATTTTCCACAAGAAACACTGAAAGTTGAGCAGCATTTTCTACTCCAGCCTTTGCATCTTCTGGTGCTAGACTCTCTGCCGCGAGACCAGCAGATGCTGCAGCGATAACTTGAGTCTGTTGAGGGGAAATAACAATTTGTAGGTTAAACTATAGCAATCACATACAAACAAAAACAAAAACAAAAAGATTTGCAGGAGTTACCTGAGCTTGTAGTTCTCTGGCAGCAAAGTCTAGCAATCCACCCAGAAGCCTTCTTTTAAAAACTGGCAGTGATTCCTCACGCCTACGAAAAGCAGGAGAACAAAACATGTAAAAAATAATTGAACAGATACATGTATCTCTCAAAGTAAATGGGAAGAAGCAATGTGGTAACAACAATATGATCAACAAGAAATGACACAAAAAAATTATTGTCTTCCCAAAATGAAAGCCTAAAATGTGGCGCATCATATAGGTGCATGACAATACCTAATTCTTTTCTCCCCAGTGCTCGACCCACCAACAATAGAGAGCCATTCTGCACAATGAATAGTAGCCTCAATATCCTGTAAAAAGTATAAGAATTTTATAAACAAAAATTATTGAGCTTGAAAAAAATGAGATGAAAAAGGAATTAATCTGCTGAAACAAACAAACAGATATACCTTCCAGCCATCCTTCTGGCGCATCGAATGTTCCAACATTATGATCAAAAAGTTATGAATCAGGTCTTCAACCTCAGCAGACTGTTTCCTTGCATCCCTCTGTGTTTATGAACAATAGTCAACATTTTTCGAGAGCTTGTTGTTACATGCTTCAGTAAATTGCCACATAATTTTAGTGTGAGTGATCACCCTACTAAGCTATATATATCCTACTTGGCTCATTAATGATACGAAAATTAAGGAGAAAATAACTTTGAAGTGTTAAGGTTGGGTTCATATATACCTCGTAGTTTGAGATCAAAATCTCCAAGATCCACTCAGGCCATTCTTCCATTTTTGTCAGATTACTCCTATTTTCCGGATGACTACAAGCCAAAAATAGAAGATCCTGACGTAGAAAGAGTGAGTTCAGAAAAAGATTTTGCAGTTAAAGTCATGGACAGTCACAAAAGTGTCTTTAACTATAATATTTAAACCTGAAGTGCTCGATTTTGTAGAGTCTTAGATGCAAATGGTAGAGAACGCAGGAGGATTAACAGAAGCTGAGGGTGTTCAAAGCGATGACCTGAATCATAAAAGTTCAGCCCATCCTCACTTGATGAAGCATTAATCTGCAAGAATATGCAATCAAATTTAACCTCATGCCAAAAATCTAAAACAGTTCTTTATCAAAGAAAACAAAAAAAATCTGAAAAAGTAAGTGTTGCACCTAAAAGGGAAAATATTCCATTTATTTCTGAATTTTGATCATGATATTCATATTATAATAGCAATGGACTTTGCTGATGGATACATGCTAGACATATGACAGCAAGAAGTTTCTTTCAAAACCAATTACTATGAGGCTTCTAAGACTGTAACAGGGTGATAAAAAGCTTGAAGATAGAAAAACTTGATTTTAAAGCCAGTCATGCGATAGAAAAACAAACAAAATATTAGAGGAAAAACATTTCATACCGAAGCCCCAAGCAAAGTTATGTAGACATTGTCGGTCATCAGCCTGTTTGGAGCTGCCTGAAATGCTTTCAGCAGAGCAAATAGAAGCAACGCCACTTTATCATCAAACATCGTTCCACCATTTTCGTGAAGCCCACTACTCATGAGGTTACTCATAACATCAGACTCGGCACCAAGGGAAACTTTTAAGTGCCCTTTTGAGATTAATGCACCAATCAATCTAATGATCCCAACCATGACGCGATCTCTATCGTCTACATTGTTTCTTGCAGTATTTATTGCGTTATTAATGAATAGAGTTTCACAAACAGAGGATGTTCTGTCAACATCTTGAACTGGCTCAGTTTCCTTTAAAGATACTACATTATCATCATGAGCATCGGGGTCACCCTCATTATCTTGTAAAGCTGAATCCAAATGCTTTAACAAACGAGTCTCGATTGTTTCAGCCTTAGCCACAGATTCTGCGACATTTTCATCACCCTTTTTAGCTTCTCTCTGCAGCAGAACAAGAAGTGTTTCTATCCCACCAGTTGTGATAAACGCCTCTGCAAATGTTTGAGCCTTTGCAGCATTTGGCTGTACAACCAACCTAAACATGAGATGCAATACCCTTACAACCTAAATAGAGGTAACAACTGAACGATGTCAGAGCAAAAATAATGAAAAAAAAAAATGACATATGTTTGACATGTTGTCATGTTACCTGATTTGGTTGTGGACTGTCAATTATGAAGCCAAGTAATCGATGAACATCATCAGCAGCAAACGAAGGAGATGCTGCTCCCATTAGAAGTTCAATAATCACCAAAAGTTCATCAACCAAGGCATTAATTTCCCCCATTTGACGTGCATTCCCATCTAGTGAAAAAGTGTGCACAGAGTCTTTCTCTTGAATCATCCAATAACATCTCCGACATCCATCTAGAAGTATCTGAATAGCATCAGCGTTCCTCATAGCTGTAGCTTCAGTGAAAACCATATCTTGAAGGGATGATAACAGCTTCTTTTGAAGTCTGTAACTGCACACACTCCATATCTTGAGATCCAATAACAATGTACGGAAGAGCTGCACTTTCAGGGAGTGATTGATCTTTTGAGACTGACAAACCGAAAAAATAGCAGCTACTAGTTCCTCATCTTCTACTCCATCATGCTTGAGATCAGGGGATGCAAGTGAGTTAACAAGATAACTCAGAATTGTGGCAAGAATTTCAGGCCCTCGAATACGAGACAACTCTTCATTGTTCCCAGGATGTTGAATAGCAACTGAGATCATTCTAAAGATAGGTGCAGCAAGAGAATATGTTGTCAAAGACAATGGAAGATTTCTGGAGGATGGCTCCAGACTATCTTTATGCACACTGCTTACGGTTAGAGGAAGCAAAGACATGGGTCCTCCATGAGCCAAGGCCCAAAAGGACTCCACTGACTTTATTCTCGTTGCAACATGGACTTGTCCAATTACCTCAGCTGGTCGTCTTAGAGTGCCTTAACCAACAATAGAAAAAAAAAGTAAGGGAAAAGATAGAATATCAAGACCGAGTGAAAGCATATAGATAGAACAACAACAGATAAAAATAGACAAGATATCAACTAGATGAGAGTCTGAGAAAAAGCAAGATATATAGAGCATTCTCAGACTTGTAAAAAGATTGAGAGGATAATCATAGGCACCTGTTGCTCCGGAAAAAGAAGCATCTGGACAAAACCGCCCACTTAGTAGACATGGGTGGTAAAGTAGATGAATGTATACTCCAAGTTCTGCATCCAAAAGACTACTTTCCTCTGCCCCATTACGTACATGGTCATTTGTAGCTAACCACGGAAGACCAGCCCCATTGCCAAAACAAGGCAAAACATCCCCACCTCTAGATGCCAATCTTGTCATTCTTTCAAGACCAATCGGTTCTTTAAATATATAAACTGGTCCCATCTCAGCAAACAAAGCACACTGACGACGACGGTGTTGTAGACCAGTAGCTGCAGGAGGAGGATTTGAGCCAATGCAACAGAAAGAAATCGGCTTTGATATACGGGGGAATTCAAACGGACGAGTTTCATACAAAGATCCATCAACATATAGCCGCAATTCACTCTCTGAATTCCCTAAGAGTCCTTGATTGCAAGTGTGCTCAAGGCCAATAAAGTACCAACACTGAGGCTTAAATGCATGAGTGAAATGCAGTGAAGCTTTACTTCCTTTCCCATTACTACACTCAACCACCAGAAACTGTGCGTAGAAAAACGCTTCAATACCATGATTATCAGTGGTCATGAAACTGAACAGACGTGGCATATGAGCAGTATCCTCACCAGCATGTACATTCGCAGACGTTTTTCCTGATTTGGCCGCTGAAGCAGCAGCAATTGCGGCTGCAGCGGTTGAAGCATTTAATGTGTCCGTAAATGACTCAATATAAATCCAAGTTGCAAATGCATAGCCATTTGTAAAAGGCCAACGACTCTCTCCTGGACCAAGCAAGCCTGAGCTTTCACCAACGAATTCAAAACTACATGCAGGTCCTCTTGATTCCTTCCCATTCATTGCCTTCTCCAAAGCATCCATCAACGGACTTGACCATACTGTTGGAAGAGACTTTGTAATAACCTGAAGCCATCTATGCAAATCTTCAACACTAAGGGAGTGTCCAGCTAAATGTTCAATACAGTGAAACAAAACTGTTGCATCCCACACCATATTGGCCTCCTTGGAAAGAATCTCCTCGATTGATCGCAAGAGAACACATAACAATCCCGCCGTCGAACACATAGCTCTGTTTCTTGTGCAAGAACGTAATATTGCTAGCAATCCTCGCACCATGCGAGTTCTTGGGGACATAGAAGTAACACTGTCACCAGAACAAGGAAGGTTAGGAATAAGCTCTCCGGAGACAATGGCAGCACGAGAGTTCAACATCACACTAGGAGGGTTGCTATCTTCATCCTCTTCAAAACTCTCGACTCCACCCATGGTCGCAAGAAGTGAGTCGATGACAAGGAAAGCAGTAGTCTCTGGATCCTCTCCAGACCCAAATATCTCAATACCGGTAACAATATTCTTCAGTTTTTCTAAGCTTTCAGGCTTACCCATGATGGCAGAATCAACTAGATGCAATAACTCTGGAGAAACGTTTGGCATTGTAGCTTTTGGCTTGGGTTTCTGTGGGGACTGAACCAGAGGATAGAAAGAATCTACACTCGTTGCTGAAATATGATAAGTTTCTTCTCTTTCTGGCTCAGAGTTAGATAGCAAATCATCCATAGGTTCTTCTATATTATGCATATCTAGTGTCTCGGTTAGAAGATGAGGAACTTCTTGGGCATCACCAAATGAAGACCGTCCATGGTCAGAACCCAAAGTGGTGTCTAATACGCTATGGTCAACTTGTGATTCAGTTATAGGCTTATCTTGATCTCCTCCTAGAGAAACCTGTTCAAAATGGTCATCCTTGAGAACTTCATCAACTGAACTAATCCCTTGTATATCAACATCATCTATTCCTACATTAGCATGTTGGTCAGCAAGAAAACTAGAATTTTCATTTTCTAAACCAAATGCATCGATTCTATTCTCTATGACAGGCTTATCAGCAACGTCGAGGTGTCCATCAGCAGACGCTTTGGTGAACTTCTTTTGTTCATCCTCTTCCATTTTAACAACTTATAAAATTTCTATGGAACAGTACATATATTCACGTCTTTTTCTCTCCCACCACCTGTTAAAACATCCATAAACGAATCACATATTTAGCACTTATATAAGACCAAACGATTGACCAGTAATGGAAAATGAACACAAACGTTGCGGACACGAATACCAAATTTAATCCAATTGAAATATGAGATCTGCCCCAGACATTCAGATCCTAAAGAGGATTTTGATTAAGAAGATTTCAGAATTCCGACGAATAAACTCGTACCGGTGTACATACACAGAAATGTTCGGAAACGGGAAAACAAAGAATTTTTTTTAACTAAACTAACGCCGAGAGTAAGAGCCTCTTCAATGGTTGTCTTCATGTTTCACTCTAAAAATAGAGTTTCTCTAAAATTAGGAAACAAGTTTACTCCAATGGTTATCTATATACTCCAATGGTTACCAAATATATTCTATTTTTTAGTATTAATTGTTACAAGACTCTTTACTTTAAAAATTTACAAATTCTTCTATTTATTTTATTTTTTAACATTAATAGTTCGATACATACTCATATTTTAGAGATTATATTTATCAAAAGATTACACCCAAATTTGGTAATTAATTCAGCTCCGGTCTCATAGTTCACAAACCACCGGAACAATTCACTACGAACATAACGAAAGTCTAATAAAAATATTCGTACGACTTCTTGACAAAGTCAGAATAAAGTGGTTTGGTCTTGTGCAAGGTAAGACCGAAAGTCTCGTTCATGTCCAAATCCGCAGGAACGGGGTAGCTTTTTTCGTTTTCAAGAGTCCATTGAAACGAATAGATAAGTGAAGCAAGCATGTGAGGCACAATCCTTAACGCCAATGATATACCAGGGCACATCCTTCGTCCAGCTCCAAATGGTAACATTTCGAAATCTTTACCTATCGACTCAATGTCTCGTCCCAAGAATCTCTCCGGCTCAAACCGTTCCGCGTTTTCCCAAACGCTCGGGTCTCGTCCTATAGCCCAAGCGTTAACCAGAATCTGAGCATTTTCAGGAACGAGAAACCCTAAAACCTCTGTTTCTGACTCAGTTTTACGTGGGATCAGAAATGGACTCGGTGGGTGCAAACGGAGAGTCTCTGTTACAACAGCTTGCAAGTAGGGGAAATCTAAGAGATCGGAGTCACCAACGTAACGGTTTGGGCCAACTATAAAGTTGATCTCGACTCTAGCGTTAGCCATAGCCTCTGGGTTACGTAATAGCTCAACCATTGCCCATTCCACTGTGGTAGAGTTCGTTTCCGTCCCCGCAATAAACAAGTCCTTGAGATTAACCCAAAAAATCATTAATATACTCTAGGTTAAAAGAAAGAAAATATATATAAATTTTGTTTGCGTTGACCAAAAGAACTTGTGTTTGCATTTAAAAGTTGAAATAAAAATTTAAAAAATTTACAAAAAAAAATACAATATGAAATTTCTCTTTTTATATCACACTCTACATTTCTATTTGACTTTTATAAAAGAAAAACAGAGATATATATCCTTTTAAAAATAAAAATCATAATGGCAACAATTTTTTATGATGTTTTGGGTCTATGATTATAATTTTTTTTAAAGTATTTGTATTAAAATACTAAAATGGTGTGTTTCTTCATGAACATTCACGTAAAAGTTAATGCAAACACAAAACATTAAAATATCCATCGAACAATAATAAAAAAAAATTTTGGTTAAATAACAATAATTTTTAATATCATGACTTACGTATAGAAAGTGGTTGATATCGTTCATGTCGACTTCCGATCCATCTTCTTGAATAAGATCGATAAGCGAATCCAACAGATCGCTGCTAAATGCATCTCTAGGTCCAGTCCGCAAAGATCTTTCCGGGATTCGAGCATCGATGAGCCCTTGAAAAACCCTAAACAACCTCTCCGAACATACCTCCATCTCTTTCCTAAAACCTTGTAAATCAAGAAACCCGAGAGACGGAAAATAGTTTGCGAGGTTCGGTTTCCCCATGACTTCCGTTATACGAAACAAGGAGTCTCGTAGCTCCAGAGAGGCTCTCGGGTCGTAACTACCCAAGTCGGTCGAAAACACAACGTTTGAGATTACATTAAGCGATGTGACGAAGCAAGCACGAGCAATCTCAACGGCTTCTCCTTTTTCGCTGCTTTCGATTATGAATGTTATAAGTTCTTTCACTTTCTTCGACCATACGGTCTTCGTGGCTTTGAGACATTTTCTTGAGAACAGCTGAGTCTTCAATAACTTCCTCCATACCCTAGTGGGAACATAATCCATTTCTTAGTGGATTTATTAATCGAACCAAACCAAAACTAAACCGAAATTTATGTGCTGAACTAGCTAAACCGAAACCGAATCAAATCCCTAGTTAAGTTATCAATCCGAACCATATAAACTAAAATTCATCGTTCATATTAGATTAAACAATATTTATCTAAAATAACTGTTTTTTAATTTAGAATAATAATAAGTTGTTTACAATATAGTTAAGGTTATCTACATGACTACATCTAAAACCAAACGGATAATCGTTTACCCGACCGAAAAAACTCGAAATTGAATAAACCGGTCCGAGTTGAGCCAACTATATAGCCAAATTAATCATGTCTACCATATTCAAAACCAAACTATGTGAGATTCTAACTAACTAATTTATAATTTACCTCCAATGAGACGACGTGGCAGGTAGCCATGGGATGGAGACATCGTGGTGACCGATGGTTCGAACCATCTCGCGGAAGGTTGGTGCAGAGAAGATATGGTCAAGCGTTTTCAGAACCTCTCGTGCTGCCTCGGGTGAAGAAATGACCACTGTGGTTAAATGTCCATGTCCAAGACTCATGACTGGTCCATAAACTCTCGAGAGATAAGCAAGTGAACGGTGAGGAGCTTTTCCGATGATATGGAGAAGTCCGACGATGGGCCATCCCAGAGGTCCCGGCGGTCCGGGAGGTACCAGAGGCAGTGGGCTTGATGATTTCCGTCGTGATTTGACGGCGGTATAGAGAAGATATGTTAAAAGGAAGCTAAGTATCAAGAGCAGAGCTGGAACTATAATGTTTTTCATAGTCAGTTTCGTTGCATTTTCTTCTAACCACTATCTTTTACTTATTTATAGAAACTCTGTAACATAATCTATTTATGATTGTTAAAACTATTATCGTTATGGGTTTAGTTTGAGCAGCGGCTTCAATTTAAATAAATGCATTTGTTGACAAAAAGACAGACCGATAAATGCTTAGGTCTCAAACGTCATAAGGTACAATTTGTCCATCACTTTTAAGTATGTGATATGTTTTGATTTTTGTCAAACAGCAGTGCGTGTGATATGTTAAGTTATGGATAATACATGAATAATTGCGTTAATACTTGATAGAGATATTCATGACATGTATATAAAGTTTAACGTTAGCGTGTTTTTTTTTTATCGAAATGCCCTTTAACATAAAATAAATTTACGCAATAAAATCTGTAAGAACAAAAAAAACTGATCACTTTCGTGATGCCCACGCGTTGTTAGGGTTTGTCTTTTGTGTGGATCCATCATCCATGTAAATCAAATCGGAATAATTAGCTCTATTATTTAATTAAGAGTATATAGAAGCCAATTTGCTCTGTCTGTATTATTTGAAATTTATTAGGACTTACCAGAAGCAAATGTTTGATGCCATTATCATCGCGTTCCGACTCCTTTTCTTGAGCAATGTCCAAAAGAGAATCTAGCATATCACCGTTGTTGTTTCTCGAAGCATTTGATGATCTCTTTGAATCGATGAATCTTTGGAAAACCCTAAACAATTTGTTCATACATAGCCTCGCTTCTTTTCTAGTTCCTTGCAGATCAAGAAACCCAAGAAAAGGGAAAAACTCAGCAACATTAGGTTTTCTGGCGATCTCCATCATCCGAAGCACCACGTCGTGAAACTCTTGAGTTGTCTCGGAGAGTCGGAGTCATCAAAGTCAGCGAAGTTTGTGGAAAACAGAGCGTTGGAGATTATATTGAGTGATATGATGAATGATGCGCGAGCGATGTTGACAGCTTCGCTTCTTCATTGCCACCGGAAAAGGATTCTCGGGACGTGAAAAGGAAGAAGACGAAACAGAGTAAAAACAGAGACAAGGCTATTGCTAAGATATCTTCCATCTCACGTTTCGCTAAAACAGAATATTACTTAATGATTGGAAACGCTTCAAGGAGATCTGATACTGTATGATGAACTTATAAGGATTTTTGTGCGGACACATTTTGTTAAGATAACAATTTGAGGTGAAGAGGTGGAAGATATGCCAGGTGTCATTGTCCCTTCACCGATTCCAGTATTTTTGTCGTCTAGTGTTACGCGTGGAAGTCGAGCAACAAGAGATTCTTTATTAAATTCTTCTTTGTTTGATTTTATGAGACCAAGGAAAAAAAAAGAGTTGAACCATAAAAATAGAAAGGACATAGCATTCGGAAAGTTCTTAATTCTACTGGCGAATTTCTTATAAGTTATAACCGATAACATTTTGATGCATTCTAAACGAAACTAGCCACTTTTTTTATTCAAAATTCTGTCCTAAGGTCTTTTAATTTTAAAATTTATATGTATTTGGTTGGAAGAGTAACGATTCTATAAAACGTAAAATCATTAATCAACATTAAAATTTGATTTCAAGTTCAAGTTCCAGTTCAATATTATCAAAACAGCTTCTTTTTAACCACACAACTTGGAGTAAAAATTTGAATTACTTATGGCCAGTCTGTCGATGGTCAACGGTCAACGTCGCCTGAGTAGGAGATGTGAATTTGTGGTAAAGCACGTCTTAACTCTTTGAGATGTTTTTTTTTACCAAGTCACGTGGATCGAATCATCAAACGTTCGTTACTAATCAAGTAAAATTTTCTATTTGCCCAAACTGGCCTATGTATTTCTGCTCACGTTCCAATTTCAACCACATATTCTTGTGATGTTCCCAATCATACCCAGTTTATCATTTTTCTTAATTTTTGTTATCATTTTTAACGGCAGCGTAATCAAGGAATTCAAAAATATAGGACACACATCCTAATGATTTTTTTTGTGATGTAAATATGCACATACTAGATGAAATATTTTCAAGGAAAAAAGGATTGTATAAACACTATGTTTACACATTTTGTCACACACACTTTCCAACTTAAATCTAAATTAACGAAGTGAAAGTCAAACATACTAATACGTAGGATCACAACAATTTACCTCTTTTTACTTCTTTTTCTAAATAAACCTTGGGCCATATGAATTATCATCAGTATATAATTTAATAATTTATATTTGAATTTGTCATCGCTTTAATTTGAATCATGCAATCATTTATTTTATTTTTATGGATTTTGAGCAAAATTAGCGTTATTGAAATGAAATTATGTTGCATGATTCAATTGATTTGAAGTACCTGGTCCTCATTTGCTATTTACCCGAACCTTATTTTAGTGGATATAGTTTAGATAGTAATTTCACATACCCGAAATAGTAAGTCTTACCCGCCATAACTCTTTTTACCCATAATGCTCAGGTCAAAAATAAATAAGGGGCAGATTTGAGAAAATGGTAAAATATAAGGGACTAACAGTGAGTTGAGCAGAAGATGAATTAAATACAACCTCGATTCGAAAAGAACCGTTTCTCTCGCCTCGCATCCTCTTCCCATTATCTCACTCTCTCTCTCTCTCTCTCTGGCCTACCAAAAATACTTCAATGCGCTCTTAGTTTGTTCTGATTCTCCACTTGACCTATCTATCCCGTGAAGATAAACTGCTGCCGACGCTTCTCGCCGATTACCCAAACTTTCGATCTTGGTGTAGCGGTAAGGGTCCCGATTGCGTTTTTCTGTCGTTTTCTGACCCCATTTCTAGGGTTTCTTCGAGCTCCTGATCGCTAACCTTTGTTTTGGTTACAGGAAAATGGGTTTGATTTCCGGAATTTTGTTTGGGATTATCTTCGGCGTAGCTCTAATGGCTGGCTGGAGTCGTATGATGACGCACCGCACCTCCAAGCGAGTCGCCAAGGTTCGATTCAATTTCTTTTCACTCGTTTCACTAGGATTCTTGAAATCAATATGCTTATTATCAAATTGATTGAAATCAATGATTTGGTTTAAAAATTTGATGCATCGGGGATAGTTTAAGATGTCAAATCTGGGATTTAAAATCCTTCGTGATGGCTAGGTTGTTCGGTCATGGGATTAGCTGAAACGCGTCTGCTTTTGTTGTCCCAAATAATTCAGCTAAGCAAAATATTTCTGCTACTTCTAGTTGCTGACATTAATGTACCAATTTAGTGTGACTCTGTTGATCCTTCATACGTGTATCCTGCCACGAGTAGAGGTGTATCTTCTTGGCCTCCGATACTGTGTAATTGACTAGTTATAACCTTTTCTTCTGACAGGCAGTTGATATGAAACTTCTAGGCTCCCTTAGCAGAGAGGATTTGAAGAAAATTTGTGGTGATAACTTTCCACAATGGATATCCTTTCCAGCCTTTGAACAGGTTTCTGGTTTTGGAACTAGTGTTGTACAGTTTAAACACTCGGTCTTTATTTTTTTTCCTGAAAATGAACAAAAGTGTTGAACCTGAAAACTTCTTATGCTTTAATTTTTCAGGTCAAATGGCTGAATAAGCTACTGAGCAAGATGTGGCCATTTATTGCAGAGGTGAGATTATGATTTTCTTTTGATACCTTATTAAGCGCATTCTTTTCCCGTGTAGATGGTTGGAAGTTGCCTATAGATTACTAGAATTTTCACCCTGAATAACGGCAATTGAAGATATCATAAGAAGAGGACAGTCATTGTACAGTCATGTTATACTCGAAAGTTATTTTTTTGAAGAATCTGTTGGGATTTAGTTTATCCTGATTGGAGTCGTAGACGGCTAACTGTTTGGCTGGTACACAAGTCCAGTTCTAATTGACACGTAAGATAGGTCCAATTTGTTGGAATGCAAGAAAATACTATGCAGCTTGGCCATCAAAGAGTCTTAAGTTTCAGCTGTTCTGTTGATTAATTTCCAGGCAGCAACTATGGTGATACGGGATTCTGTTGAACCTTTGCTTGAAGATTACAGACCACCAGGAATTACTTCCCTGAAGTTCAGCAAATTGACTCTGGGTAACGTAGCACCAAAGATTGAAGGTAAAGTAATTGGAGAAGCTCATCTTTTGCTGATGAATAATTTTTCTCTTCCACTTTGTTCAACCTTGCATGCTCCTAATATGAGCATGGATGAGTTGCCTGCCAAATGCTAATCCGTGTTCTTTGGAATGACATAAAGCATTTGTCTACTAGTATAATTTTGATGGCACATGAATAGTTAATTGGCTGCAGGTATTCGTGTTCAAAGTTTCAAGGAAGGTCAAATCACAATGGATGTTGATCTTCGATGGGGTGGTGATCCAAATATCGTTTTAGGTGTTACAGCACTTGTTGCTTCCATACCCATTCAGGTTACTAGAAAGATATCTTAGTACTTCTTGTTAGGGTTGTTCATAACTAATATCTCCTTTTGCCTTGAGTTTGCTTCCCAGTCGGGATTGACTCTCTACAAACACTTGTTTCTGGCTGAAACAGTTGAAGGATCTTCAAGTTTTCACAGTTGCACGTGTTATCTTTCAACTTGCGGATGAGATTCCTTGCATATCTGCTGTTGTCGTTGCTCTACTTGCTGATGTATATTTTTCTCCCTTTAAAGATCCAGAGTCGGATGCATTTTTCTTTATCACCAGTCCTATATGGCAATGACAAACTTTTTATATGATCTCAATCAGCCAAAACCAAGAATTGATTACACTCTGAAGGCTGTCGGTGGAAGCTTGACGGCAATTCCTGGACTATCTGATATGATTGATGTAAGTTCTTCTCTTGGCAGGTGAAGCAGTTTCGAGAAATTTTATTTGTTTTCTCATTTGGTCTTATGCACAGCTTTATGCTTCTGTTTATTAGGACACCGTTGATACTATTGTCAATGACATGCTTCAGTGGCCTCATAGAATCGTTGTTCCCATCGGTGGTATTCCTGTTGATATCAGGTACTTCCTGTGTTCGGCTTGTTTCTTTTTTTCTTTTTCATTTTTTCATTTTGCTTCATATATAAATATTCCGACTGCCACTGCCAATCTTTTGCCATATCTCCACTTCTGATATAGCCGTAGGATGTACTTGGGGAGGTCATGATGCGTATTGAGAAAGGATTTATAGTTTGACGATTCTCTTTATATTTTCTCTCTGTCACAGTGATTTAGAGCTTAAGCCACAGGGAAAGCTTATAGTAACAGTGGTGAAAGCAACTAGCTTGAAGAATAAGGAATTGATTGGAAAATCTGACCCTTATGCCACCATCCACATTCGTCCTGTATTCAAGTATAAAACAAAGGCAATCGAGAACAACCTTAATCCTGTTTGGGACCAAACATTCGAATTGATTGCAGAGGACAAAGAAACCCAGTCGCTCACTATAGAGGTTTGCAATCTCAAACACTCATGCTTCATACCTGTTCAACTTTGTCATCGCAAGCATTAACTGTTCTCTTCGTTCTATTAAAACAGGTATTTGATAAAGACGTGGGCCAAGACGAGCGCCTTGGACTTGTGAAACTTCCCTTAAGCGTTTTGGAAGCCGAGGTTACAAAAGAAATGGAGCTAAATCTGTTGTCTTCACTTGATACTTTGAAAGTAAAAGATAAGAAAGATAGAGGAAGTATAACCCTTAAGGTAGATCTTCCCTTGGATAAACCGCAAAACTTTTTCCTTTTGGGCTGGTTCCTGAATTGGCTTGTTTAATTTGTGAAAGGTACATTATCATGAGTTCAACAAAGAGGAGCAAATGGCTGCATTAGAAGAGGAGAAGAAAATAATGGAAGAAAGAAAGAGACTGAAGGAAGCAGGTGTGATAGGTAGCACAATGGATGCAGTTGGGATGGTGGGAAGTGGGCTCGGTGCTGGTGTAGGACTGGTTGGGACCGGTATTGGTGCAGGAGTCGGTTTGGTTGGGACCGGAGTGAGCTCGGGTGTTGGGATGGTTGGTAGCGGCTTTGGAGCCGTCGGTAGCGGATTGAGCAAAGCAGGGAGATTCATGGGTCGAACCATTACTGGTCAGTCCAGTAAACGTAGTGGCTCCTCCACACCTGTGAATAGCGAGAACGATGGTTCGAAACAACAGTAAGTAAACTTTGTGTTTAAGCAAGATTTGTAACCATCGTTTTACTCCTCTAGTCATGCGATGCGTCTTTTTTTTTCTTACTATTTTCGCGGGTGTTTTTGTTTTTACTTTATTTGAAAAATACATATTTTGAATGTTATCTAAGATTCACCCTTTCAATTCTCATGAGCACAGCACAACACCAAGACTCGATAGATTGCAACAATCTTCTTTGTCCTCCCATTTTCGCTTTTTTTTTTTTTGTAGTAATGTTTTCTAGAACATAAAAGTCAGAAAAAGAAGAAAAAACAAATTTCGACTGAAAATTTAAGCCTCGTCATCGTATGTTCTTAGAATGCAACTATTTATTATTACCCAAGAATACAATAATAGAGGCAAGCAACACTACAGTACATACATAAAAGAATTACTTTTTGGTATCATACTCCTAAATTAAAAATCTCTATGATAAGCTGGTTTCTATTTACGATTTTAAACTATTACGAAAAAGTTATGTGTCGATTTAGTATATTAAACATGCCACAACATCATCTGCTAAGTTTATTAGCAGTATAAAAAATGTTTAATTAAAAGTAAATTATTCACTTAGGAGTATAAATAAATACAGTAAAACCTCTATAAATTAATAATGTTAGGACCATGATATTTTATTAATTTATCGTGATATTAATTTATTTATTAATTAATATTTATTAATTTATAGAGAAAAATTGTTTTCCGCATATAATTTTCTAAAACTTTATTTAGAATAATGTTATATTTTAAAATTTTAACAAATTTCATAATATAAATTATGATTAAAAATCATAACTATCACAATAAAATAATTTTTCACTAGATTGGATTGTCCATATAGAATATACATGTTCATAAGTTTAAAATTTATAAAAAAAAAAACTATGGCTACTATCAGTATTATTGATGATAAAATTGAAGATAATACTACAATACATTTACAAATATTTACATGTAAGAAAATCAATTATCACATCAAAAAATTATCATAAATTTTGAATGTATATAGTAAAACAGCAATAAGAGCTACTGATATAATAATTAGAGAGATGAGAACCAATGAGATTTCAACTTTAACTAAAAACAAACACATTAGTCATATTTTAGAATATTAAATTTACATATATTTGCATAAAATTATATAATTATTAATTTATGTTTTTGTTGAGATCATGTATTACATAAGGGTTTCAAAAAAAATTATTATCTTATTATCTTATCGAATTTGATGGATTTTTACATTAGCCCAACTTGGAACCAGCAAAATTTATTAATTTATAGTAACTATTAATTTATCGAGTATTAATTTATAGAGGTTTTAGTAGACTGTATCTATCACTATCACGCTTTCAGATATAACGTCGTTATGATAGCTCTCTTTGTCATATATATCATTTCAATACTATAAATCATTATGAAAAAATAGAGGCTCATCAAACAAAATTCTCTAACAATTGTAAGCTTTGAATGATTGGATTATTAGATCACTTTTAGAAAATAGATGATAATCCACATTTAATATTGTATAGCACTTTTCTTTGTAAAATAAAAGTTTTCTAAGAGAATAAGATAACTTTACTCCCTCTCTTTCTCTCTTTTATCTCTTTATCGCTCGTTCATTATTCCTCTTCAGAGACCAAATATGTACACCTCACTTTACTGATTCAAATAGCTATATAAACTAAATATATAATAATAAAATAAGTAGATATACTTATAGTTCTGAACAATAATGTATTAATAATTGTGGCTTGAAGCTAAATCTGTGTGCTTTACTAAAATCAAAGCTAAATAATGAGACTGGGACGAGAAAATTGGAAGACATGTTAACATGATATATCATATGACATGGATCCACGTCAGCCTACACTGTGGGAAGCTCTAATTGTTGGACGTAAGCCAAGTGGATAAAGTATCCCGACCACAAGACCGACATGATGATTTACTTATTTTGTTCAAAGAAAAAAATGCAATCATGAAAAATATGATCAATATAGGAAAGATGGTTATTTAATAAAAATTGATTTTGTTGGCAACCTTAGGTCGTAATAGGGAAAAGAAAAACAAATATCTAACTAAACTAAGGCGTCTCTATTATGTCTATTTTACTATGAATCTCTTCTAAGTTTTAACTAATCTTATAATATGAAAGCACAGGCAAATTCACGATAGTTTTTTTTCATAGAACCTATCAGAGGCAGCCTTTAGTTAAGCCACTAATCATATTTTAAATCAAATTTATTCCTCCGAGTTCCACCGTTGTAAGATGCTCGACCATCGCACCCAAACGCACCATATCCATAACTTCTTTTTTCGACCAAAAAAAATGCATAAAGTGGACTCAACGATGTTACGATGATTCAACTTCAGTTATTGAAATTGTTATAAACCACTAAAAAAACCACCTGACGCTAAAATTTGGCCAGGTGATTTAAGTATTTTCGTTAAGTATCGCCAACCCCACACAACGCGTGTAACCCACTTTAAACCAACAATAATTAGGCCAAGTGGCCAGCTTTTAATCACCCCTATTCGGATCTGACCCGCCCGACCCACAAAATGTATACACATTCGCAGATATAAAACATACGTATAAAACATACACTTAGGCACTTACACTCATGAGAATTGACCTTTGAAATTTTTCAAAAGACCATACGGTAAAAAATTAAAAAATTAAAAATCTTCTATATAAAGTTGATTTGAGTATGTAGTGTTGAAGAAACTCAGATTGGTGGATTTACCGGAGAAACCATGTAGTGTTGATTATAATGCGGCTTGATCCACCGGAGATTTGCCGGCTTGCTTGTCTCAACATGACATGTCGGTTATACTTTTGAACATGCTAATATTATTTGTTAAGTTTATTAACTTACAAAGCTGATTGATTGGAAGTAAATTTCTCAGCTAAGAATAAAAATAAACTATAGAATCACTATCACACTTTCAGATATAGTGTCGTTCTCGTAGCTTTCCCTGTCATATATAAATTATAATATTTGGATAGAGTATAACCTTCAGTGTTCCGGTCAAAATCCGGCAAACCACCTGAGTCATCCGCTCCCATAATATGTTATTGGTTAATATATTAATCACACCAACAAATTTTACTATCTACTAAGACTTTGTATTTGTTTTACAAAAGGTATCACTTTGTATTTTCAATGTAAATTTTGTATTTCTATTAAAAATTCAGTTTTAACTCTATCGTTTTAGTGTATTTATTTAGAAAGACAAATTTTGTTTAATATGTTGATAAGAGAGAAAATATTTTTTTTATTAGTTTTTTTAATTTGCGTGAAATGTGAGAAAAATGATACTTTTTAGAACATATATAAAGAGTAGTAGGAATATATATTTGTAAAACAGTGAACACTTGTTTAAATGTTTTAGGATAAAACTTATAAAATGCTACTTTTTGTCTATACACGAATAAATGATATATACTTCTTTTTTAAAAGCTTTGAAATTTGAATTATCACATGATCATTTTAGCTAAATATATCTATGATAATGTAATGATTTTAGTAAAATCATAACAATATATGGAGACAGGGACGAGAACGTTGGGATGACGTGTTAACAGGAGTCTGTGACTTGGATGCACGTAAGCCGGAACTGTGGGAAGTTCTAAACTGTGTACTGATTGGTTAATACGTAAGCTAAGTGGATAAAGTGTCCCGACCAAAAGACCGACATCATCTGTTTATTTATTCGTAAATAATTGCATTATGATTAAAGTCAAGCCAAAACATTTGTTTCAAACCTTCAAATTTTGTTTTTTCTAATTTAGCTTATAATTTTTTTTTTTATAAAACCAATTAGATTCCCATTTTTGTTTTTGTTTCAAACCTCTAAAATCTCAGATCCGGCTGGCATTATTTTATCAATATACGAATAATTATTTAAAGCAATTTGCTTTTGTCGATTGGGCAACTTAGGTCAAAATAGAGACACACAAAACAGCTCTAACTTAATGCATCTCCTGTTACTTTTTAACTTAGCTTATAATACGAATGCATCGGTTTCAATCAAAAAGTACATCATCACATTATATTTTTTTCAGACCTTTTACAAGACCTCGTGACTATAATTCTGATATGCACACTGTATACATTGTTAATACACAGTATATAAAAGGTGTATATTACTATATATATGGTCTCCTATGATTACTCGAGACTGTGAATATCTACTAGTTATAGTCAGAACGAGTAGTCGAGTACAATAGTATTTGCGTTTAATTTGTATATAACAATAAAAGGTCGAAATTGGGTAATCTGCTAACTAATGCAACAAAAAGTTTGGTTAAACTCGCTGTGATGATCAAGGTTCTCATATCCATCCTATCCTCTTATATTCTCAAGTTTTTAGCTAAGTCACAATAATTCGTATTGGAAATCGAAATTGATTTAATACTATAGACAACATTTGTAATCTATTAATCCAAAACCTTCGTGTTAGACCGTTTTAGTTTTACTCGATCATCGCTGCCAACCATATCCATAATCATTACACTGTCAGCCCATTTTATCTATTTTTAAGTTTTTTTTTTCTTTTACCAAAAAAAAAGTAGGATAAAGTGGGCTCGACAGTGTATGAATAAGATTCACGAAAATTAAAATATTGTCGTTTTTTATTCCATTCAGTTCCAAACAAAAATTATCACCATTTCAGAACAAAAAATCCACGTCACACCCTTGGCCAGGTGTTTTGACAACAACACGTTTAACTCGAACAATTAAGCCAAATGACCAACTTATAATCTTCTTTATCCGAATCGACCCGACCCGAACCGATCCGGGCGGGACCACAAGATATGTATTATCTGCAGATGTCAAAGATACGTATAGTACACTGCAGAATTTATATAATTGTTAGGCTCAGGAGAATTGACATTTGAATATTTCTAGAAACCATACGGTGAAAATAAAAATCTTCTATATAAAGTCGCGTTTGCGTATATGATAAACCGTAGAAGAAGATAATAATAACAATGGAACAAAAATAAAAGCAGCTTCCTTTTTTTTTTTATGAGTTTTTTATCGATTGATTAGTTAAAATTCTGGCATACCAAGTTTCTTCTTTCTCGATTCTCCGCGGCCATGCAATTGAGATTCGAGTTTAAGGTTTTCGTTTGATACGGAAAAGGTCTATCCATTTGTTTGTGTGATAATGGGCGCGAATATCTCAGGTGGTTTCCCGGAGTTTGACCGGAACGGTGAAGGTTACTCGAGGAAACCCAGATTGGTGGATTTACCGGAGAATTGTGTCGCGTTGATTATGATGCGGCTTGATCCACCGGAGATTTGCCGTCTTGCTCGTCTCAACAGGGTCTTCCGTCGCGCGTCGTCAGCTGATTTCATATGGGATTCGAAGTTGCTTTCGAATTATCGTGTTTTTGCACGGAAAGTGTTTGATGAAATTACTCTTAGGAAACTGATTAAGAAAGATGTTTATGCTAAGCTTTGCCGGCCCAATTTATTCGACGGTGGCACAAAGGTTGAAAGCTTTTTTTCCAGTTGCATCTCTCTCTCTCTCTCTCTCTTGAATCTTGAAAGGAAAAACAAAAGTTTCTGATTTTTCAGACTTGTATTCTTGAGCAGGAATTGTGGATAGATAAGAACACAGGCAAACTTTGTGTGTCGATTTCTTCAAAGGCACTAAGAATTACCGGAATTGATGATCGGAGATACTGGAGTTTGATCCCAACCGATGAATCCAGGTAATTCCAACTTTAACGATCAAAGGTGTGCTTTATGTTTGAAAAAAAAGTTTTTTTTTTGTTGATGATGAAATTTCTTCACTTCGACCATCTTCTTCTCTTGATTTGACTCTGTGTTGAGTATACCAAAAAAAGAAGAAAAAAGCGTTATTTTTCATTCGATTGATGATATTACGGTGACTAATATTCAGTTTGGTATTGGATACTTTTGTATGTTAGTTCAATGAGCTTAGACCCTAATCTTGAATTATATCTTCCAATATTTATATGCAGGTTTCAGTCAGTTGCATATGTTCAACAGGTATGGTGGTTTGAAGTAGGAGGAGAGTTCGAGATCCAGTTTCCACCTGGAATATACAGTCTCTTCTTTCGTATCCAGCTCGGGAAAACATCCAAGAGACTTGGACGTAGAATCTGCAACTCTGAACACATTCACGGATGGGACATAAAGCCTGTTAGGTTCCAGCTTGCAACTTCAGACAACCAACAAGCTGTTTCACTCTGTTATGTAGACAACAACCCTGGAACCTGGAGTCACTATCATGTCGGAGATTTCAAAGTGGAAGATCCAGATTTATTAACACGAATCAAATTCTCCATGACTCAAATCGATTGCACTCACACGAAAGGTGGGTTATGCATAGACTCTGTTCTTATATTACCTAAAAAATGTGCACAAGAGGCCATTGGATCAAAATAGTTTAGTAGATATAGTTTGAGATTTTTGTTGTAAATGGTGAGTGAATCTTCTACTGTGAAATATTCACTATACTGGCTTTTTCTTGATCTGGGCTGCATTCTCAGGATGAATCTCAGATCTGGAACTTGTGTACACATGGTTGGCTTGTCTCTAGTTTTGTCTGTAGTTACAAGATGGTCGTGATTGTAAATACAAATTTTTCTCCATGTAGAGATTATATATAATAGTTCCTTGTTTTTGCAGAGGCTACTCAAAACAGAACATTGAACATAGAATGCTTCCTTTTCTACAGTGTAGAAACAGAGCCTTGCTAAAAATTGAGAAACAAACACAAATTTCAGATCAAGAATATTGAGCAAGTATCATATTGAATCTTATTATAAGAGTTTTAATTATTCCTGCGTAGACAAAAGCAGCAAATTCATTCGAAGGAGCAAACAGAGACTCCTGAGATAACAAGAACGCAGCAGATTTACTAATGAATATGAAACAAATTATTCTGAAGGCCTAGAGAAGAAGCTTCTTCCTGCTTCAAGGTGTCTTGAACTTGGGGCGTGACGGAAGCAACTGTGTGGTTACAGAAGAAAAAAAATGGATAATTTTTATTGAAACCGGTTGAAAGATGTGAACTTGGAAATGGGCTTGTGGACAGGCAAAGAGACTTTACCTGATAACAAGAGATAAGCGAGGTGGTAAACCCGAGAGCGCCAGTGACACGAGGAGTAACCGTCTTTGGAGCTAATTGAAGGAGACCAATGGCTACAACAATGTCCATGCTTGACTTAATCAAAGCTAGAGTTCTGTCGTTTGATTTCTGAAGCTTAGCACGATACAGCTCATCCTGCGTTTTCACAAAGGGAATGACTTTTTTATAAAGACAGAAGACGCAACGATAAGAAGAGATTACAAAGGAGAGTTTTTTACATGATGCTTTTCATCATCTTTGAGTTCCTTTTCCATCTTCTTCATAGATGAAGAGAGCCTTCCAAGCTCAGTAATCTGATACACATGGGAAGACCAAGATCGGAATTTATGTTTATACGCGACAAATCAAAATGTCAAGAAAGAGGAGACTAAAAAACCTCCACTGCTGATGTACAAATGGATGATCCTAGCCAGCAGAAAAGTGATATACGTCCAATCAATTCAGTTCGTTCTTTGTTCTGCGATGCGATTGAACAAGAATCTTTAGTCACTTAGCAGAGCAAATGAAACTTCAATAGACCTATATGGATTGTTGCCTTGAACTTCTCTCACCTTATATATGCCGGATCTACCAAGCCAGACGATTTGATCAAAAAACAAGAAGGTAGACAAGAGCGCATTCTTCGACTGAAACAGTCAACCAACAAAAAAAGAAAAGTTAGAAATTGAATCAAAACAAGATATGAACGAATGTTGTAAGAATTCAAAATCTCTTTGGCACCTTCCCGAGTAAGACAAGAGGAAGCGGAGTTCCTTTAGGCACGGGGCTGATAAGGCCGTGAAAATCATTAACAAACTGCACATTGAAGCCATTTTCTAATCAGAAATCAAATCAGTTTCGATCCAAATATAAGAAGACAGTAACAATGAAGCCAATTTGAAATCCAAAAACAAATGTAGAAACCGAAGCAATCGGGCTTGACCTTGAAAAGACGGAAAACTTTTCTAGCCAAGCTGGTATTTTTGTCGACAGTTTGAGCAGTACCAGGTTGCCCACCGCTCAAGAATTTGGAACCATACTGTATAGCTCTGCATATCTTATCTCTAGCCTCAGCTTTGTTCAAGTAGAGGACTATAAGAGCAAGCTCGGCTCTCGACAAATCTAATGTAGTCATGTTCTCTCTGCAGAAAACACCAACAACACAGAGCCTAAGATTAAAAAAAAACTCAGACACAGATTCCATAACTTAAGAGAGACTTGTCTTTAACCCTTTTGTTTTTTATCTTCTGAATAAAACCCATAAAACGTTAGAGAGCTACAGAAAGATTCACTATTTCAATTCTTGCAATTCAGTAAATTTCAAGGCCATGTTTGTATTGATGGGAAACGCATAAAAATATTAGCTTTATCAAATTCAAGCCAAGAACATTAATTTTATCAGCAACCAAAAAGACGAAACACAGCAATACTATTAGCAAGTTGAGAAATGAAAATAACGTCAGATTCTAAGGCATGTGAAACTTTAGAATTCAAATCATTCGAAAACTCAAAAATTCCAGAAACTGGGATTCCAATTACCTTGTTGATCTCTATTAGGACCAAGGAGATTATACAACTGAGAGCACTTCAGCCTTCAAATACGCAAACCCAGAAAGATTAGAAATAGAAAATATCATAATTCAAAGAAAGGGGAATCCGAGATTCAGTGCCTTAGTATTTGGAACATCGTACCTAAGCTGTTCTTACTTATAATGTCATTTTCTTCCTCGTTTATGTCATTGACGATAGAACGATTACGGTAAAGGCGTGTTTGGTCATCTCTCTATCATTTCTTTCTTTATAAACAAACAGAACGCACCGTTTTATTAACGAACTAACATCCTGATCGCTTCAATTCTAACCGTCGATCTCTCGAAATTAAATTTTGTGGGACCTTCTTCGTGCTAAAACGTTCCGTGTACACCAACACTCCTATTACACTTGATTCTACCCCATATCATCTACAGTTACAAAGAGTATAATATACGCGCGTGCGACACACGGGGGCACACTTATCGAGGAAAGGAGAAAATTCATTCAAAACGGAACGTTTTGTAATGTTAATGGGCCAGGCCTTAAGTAGCCTTACTATCATTTTTAAGTTGGTTAAGGATGAAGTTAGCCTTGGGTCCAAACAGTCCTCGAGTAAGCTCTGAAGGTAGTAAATCGAATAACGGCCACAAAAAGCCGGAGAAGAAAATGGCGGTGGCTTCTCTGAGTGTTTGCTTCTCTGCTCGGCCAAATCTTCTTCTTTGCAGTTTCTCTCGACCAAGAATTTTTGCTAGTAAGTTGTCTTTAGCATATGTTTTGTGTTTATATACTGGTGTTGGATGAACAATGAGAATACCAAATTACGAATTCTGGATTTCTCTGATGTCAAGAGATAAAACAGTTACTTTTTTGATCCAATCAAGTTGAGTTTTCTCTAGTTACTTGATGGGTTTTGTATATTTTTGATAGTCGATCAAAACAGTGTTCTTGATATTTGAATTTTCACTGACCTGTTTTATTGATTGTGGAAACTTTTTGGTAGTGGCTGCAATGAGTGAGGATCCAATTCGTGAATGGATTCTTACAGAAGGAAAAGCGACTCAAATCACAAATATTACTTCTATTGGAGGTGGATGCATCAATCTTGCAAGCCGTTATCATACTGATGCTGCTTCTTTCTTCGTTAAAACAAACAGGTAAAATAAAATGTCACACTGTAATATTTACAATCAGACTTCTAATGTTTTTCTTTTTTGAAACACGGGTTTAGGAGTATCGGACCTGCGATGTTTGAAGGAGAGGCTCTTGGTCTTGAGGCTATGTATGAAACCAGGACAATCCGTGTGCCAAAGCCACACAAAGCAAGTGAAAAACTTTTTTTTTGAGTGTGTGTGTGTTAGCTCTGGTGCGGAGATGTATCTTTACATAGATTTTTGTTAAAAAATGTTAACAGGTTGGGGCATTGCCAACAGGTGGATCTTATATCATCATGGAATTTATAGAGTTTGGGTCATCAAGAGGCAATCAGGTGATGATGATGATGAATCTAACTATGAGAGCCAATGTTAAAAAAAAGCATTTAGTTTCATGGGTTCATGGTTCTTAAATCATCAGGCTGAATTAGGAAGGAAGCTAGCTGAGATGCATAAAGCCGGAAAATCCTCGAAAGGCTTTGGCTTTGAGGTTGACAACACTATTGGCAGGTGAGATATTTGAAATTCCAGTTGAAATCTAATTCTTTCTTTTGAGTTTCTGTTTTCATGAACTTAACGAGCCACCATTCCCCATGAATTTTAGTACCCCACAAATCAATAAGTGGTCATCGGATTGGATTGAGTTCTATGGTGAGAAGAGATTGGGATACCAGCTAAAGTTAGCTAGGGATCATTACGGTGACTCTGCAATTTACCAGAAAGGTTTTTCTTTTCTCTCTTCTCTGTCGTTATTAACTTTGTGAGAAGATATCGGTTTTGACATTTGGAAAGGAATTTTTGAACAGGCCATGAACTGATACAGAACATGGCACTTCTCTTTGAGGATGTTGTCATAGAACCTTGCTTGTTACATGGTGATCTCTGGAGCGGGAACATCGCATATGACAAGAACGGCGAGCCTGTCATTCTTGATCCTGCATGTTACTGTATAAAGCTTTTTCATTCATAAATTTTTCTTGATATACAGTATTAACTATATGTTTTGCAAGCACGGGTTTGATCTCGTTCCTCCATAGATGGGCATAACGAGGCGGATTTTGGAATGTCATGGTGCGCAGGATTTGGTGAATCTTTCTACAATGCCTATTTCAAGGTTCCACACACAAACACTCACTCTTGGTTATCTCTCTCTCAGTATCTGTATCAACCAAAAACCCCACTGTGATGGTTGTTTTTGTTTCTTTGAAGGTAATGCCAAAACAACCGGGATTTGAGAAGAGGAGGGATCTGTATTTGCTGTATCACTACTTGAATCATTACAACCTCTTTGGTTCGGGCTATCGATCATCTGCAATGTCGATCATCGATGATTATCTACGGATGCTCAAAGCTTAAAAATGTACCAACGTATAGAGTATTGATGTGATTATAAAAGTTTGAGAGATGAAATCAGAATACTTCATAATGATTTTAGGCATCATAACATACAAATTAGTAATAATGTACCAACTTATAAAGTGACTACAGAGTAAGGGAATATAAAATTATAAAACAAGAAGAGATTGATGTTAAATTAGAGACACTACACTCTAGTCAGATCCAGAATCCTCTCTCTCGTTACTAAGCCGTGGTGGTGGTGATAGGATCCCCAGCAGCTGCTAGGGTTTCCCAGAGCCATTCTGCACCTTCTTGCTCGTTGATAAGTTTGTCCAAAGCTGTCCTGCAACATCTTCTTGGTATGTTTACAGGTTCTGCTAAGAGAATGTTGCAACTTCCAGGTTTTCCCTCTTTGCAAGCTTCAAGAACCATGGAGAAATGCATGTTGTTTCCCGAGACAACAAACAAATTTAATGCTTCACTTTTATTTTGTAATACCCACCCAAAAATGCCAATTCTCATTCTTTCAACTCTCTCGACTTTAATTTCTTGAACCCCTGAAACCATATAATATCAACGGAATTAAGTAAAAGAGTGCGTGTCAAAAAAATAATAAAAAGGGAATACTACTGTATATATAATTATCACCTGCGCGGTCGAGCTTGATTCCGGCGGATTCAAAGTAACCTGGGATCTGATTCTTGTCACCATAAGCCCAGATTGTCACCTCACCATGATAACCCTTATTCGCAAGAGCTCTTCTGATATTCCTATAAACCGATTCAGGATTCAGACCTTTAGGGATTGGGCAATCCTCCGTGTCCCAGAACACGCATGTCTTCGCCTCTGCCATGTTTCACAAATAACCTCATTAAATATCATTTTCTTTTCAGCATGTTAAACCACACATTTGCATAGTTTATTTTTCTTCCTTCATACAAGAGAGAGAGAGAGAGTGTACCAGCGTATTTTCCGATCAAGGAAGTCATTGTTTCGACGGAGATGGAGAGAGAGAGACTTCACTCAACCAAAATGGTAAATTAGGGCTTCATCGATCTTCAGGCTGGTTTTTTTTTTTGGGCTACTAGAGTAATGGGCTTGGGCTCAAATCAGTGGCTCGTATATATTTTAGGAAATTGATTTTTTTTTTAAAGGCCTACTTAACATCAATGTTTGATATGGCCGAGTTGGTCTAAGGCGCCAATTAGAGCAAGACACCAGTTCTCTGTATCACTTTTGACGAAGGAACCCAAGCTCGTCTGTAATCCAGTGTTTTCAGAATAGAAGATATTTTGATGTAAACTTTGAAGACAATGGAACAATATCAAAGCAAACAATTCAACTTTTGCATAAAGAAGTTCAAAATCCAGACATCAACATAGTAATAACTTTACGATACTAACATCAAAGAGTTTGTATTAAAACAGATAACCAAAATTCATAACGCAATAAAGAAAAAAGGCTTGATGTGATTGAATGATTACTTCAAATCAATCTCTCACTTTTTCCTGAAAGAGCATCCTTCGGTGAGCCTAGCCTTTCCTCCTGTAGGTTGGCACAGAATGGTTTGGCAGTTTCCGCATACCACAACGGTCTGCGAGTGACTGAACACTGTAGTGCTGCAATGCCAAAAACAGAACCCATAAGTCTATGTAAATATGTCGGAAAGGGAAACGATTTGTATAAATTTTTAGTTGAGATCTTACATGTTAAAGCAGCCTTGGCACTTCACATCCTACAATACGTTTAACAAACACCCAAAACAATAATCAGAATCCACAAAGAGTAGATAAACCTCAAGCACTCAGTCACAATAAATGAGAGAATCAGATTTGAAACTGTATTTCACAATTCTAAACTGAGATATTTTTTTTTTTTTTAAAGATCTTCTAAAATAAGAAAAGGCATTATACCACATTATTGATGGCTAAAGACATTGATCGAACAGTATGATAAAATTTCACAGGTTCATGAGATAATCCAATTCAAAAACACAAAATTTACAAATCTCAGAAACGATTTTGCTTTCAAAGGGGTGTCTATAAGTAGGAAAATGAGTCGAATTCAATACCACGTTACAAATGGTTGAACAACAAGCGAATAGACTTTCAAACACTAAGTCAGGATTCTAGAAAAATTGAAAATCACACATTCTAAATTAACAACTCAAAAAACATAGAGCTTTCTAAAAGGGATCAGAAGAAGGAAGAAAGGTTACAAATCAGTACCATGAAGAAGGAATTGGGAGACTGAACAAGACGTTTGAGCTTGTGCTTCCTCTTCTCAAGCTCTGCTGGAGGGTTAAGGAGATCGATATCGTTTTGAAGAACCTGTTTCATATAAAAAAAAAAAATAGATTGCAGAAAAAGAAGAGTAACAAACAAGCTTAGCTTAGCTTAGATCAATAAAAAAGACGATTTGAATTATATGATGAATCGAGTTTTCCAATAACATTATGCGACGGATTAAAATCAAATGAGAAACTCGAAATTTCACTAACGCATCCATGGTTTTATAAATCAAACAATGAAATGGAATGGAGATGATGAAGATGATAGATAAAGTGCGAGAACTAACCATCTTCGCAAGAATCTGATAGGTGACGGCAAAGATAGCTGCAACGGCAACAATAAGCGAGAAAGATTTCTAGGGTTACTGCATAATGCCCTTATACTTACTCTACCTCCGTTCGCCTTTCCAAAACGACCTCGTTTCTCATATTATTTATCTTTGGGCTCTTTCAAGTTGAGCCCATTCTGTGATCCATCGTTGATGTTCTCTAGAAAGGTTTTAGTATATAATTTCAGGGAAAACAAAAATTACCACGATTGTGAGCTGTTCCAAAAAAAAAAAAAAGAATTACCACGATTGTGTAGTTTGGACACAACCCAACAACAGGTGTGATATAAATTCCACAAAGAATACTCGTATTGTTTTCGAAGATCATTTTCATTTTAACTGCTAGTAAGTAGTACGGGCACGAGCCGAAATGCTTACACTGTTTTTAGTTTTTACTATCACTCACACGTGGGAAACTAAAAATTACAATTTTTTCTTTTTTTTCTTTTGGTAAAAATTACCTTTTTCTTAGAAACATTAAAGAAAATATCGATTTTCATAACGGAATGACTGATGTCAAAAAAAAAAAAAAAAAAAAAAAAACGGAATGACTCACGCCTTCGCCAGATCAAGAAATTCAAATTACCAAGTGACTAAAATAAATTTACAAGGCGCAGAATGTTTTAATTCATTTCACCTCAAAAAGACGTTAAAGTTAAGAAAAATAAAACAACTAAATTATCCCAAAAATAATATACTAATCGTTAAACATAATAAGATGTAGCCGTATAGCATATTTAAGATCGTATGTTGCACCTCCAAACAACAACAAAAACTATTAACTAGTAAATTTTTTGGGGAAAAAAGAGATTAGCTTATAATATAGTTTGCCTGACCGATCCGTCGAAACTAGATTAGCTAATAAAAAGCTGTTGTCGAACTCATCCTTGGACAAAGTTGGTTTCACAGTCACAACCCAAGTTACTCTTAATTACCAAAGATCCGTCGCCTTTCTCATATTGTTGTTGAAACCTATATATATTCCCATAACCAAATGGATTATAAAACCATGGTTTATAATTTATCGTTAGGGAACTGAAATGTTGATTACCCGATCTGTAAGAAATGTCCAACATCGCAATCCATAGAATTATGGTGAGAGGAAAAAGCACTGGGACCAGCCGCAGTAGCCGAACTTAGCAATAGGTCTTGAAAGCCTTGAAAACCCTGACCTTCTGTCTCAAGCTGATTATGAACATATTCATTTTGATAAAAATGATCATGACAAGGCAATAATTAACACGAAATAAATACTTATTAAGACTCTAAGAGATAGTTCATTTGTAATTTGAAGGTCTACATATATTAAAAACCCTCAACCTTTAGCTTTTCGTTCATATCTCCGAGCTGCCTCTCCTGCAATTGCAAAGTCAAATTAACGAGATAGTACTAAACTGTATACATATATACAAATATAAACAGTATTGACTAGCTAGGCTATTAATAATAATACGATGACTAATTTTTTACATTCATAAATATGTGGATGTGACTTGCCTTTCTCCGAAGCTCTTCCATTTCTTCAGTAATAACATGCGTCTGCATATATGCACTTTAAATTTGCATTTCATATATTTTAAATGATGATTACAACGAAACAAGATTGGTCGATGTATACAAATTATCGTACCTTGCGTTTTCTGATCGCGGAAAGAGCTCCTTCAAGCTGTCTCTCGAGCGTCTGTAATTCTTGTACACTCAACTCTCCAAGATTTTCCCCAAGCAAATACCTTTTATTTTCAACGATTCAAAATATTTCTTAATTTTGGAAACTAGGCAACTAGCTAGGGAGATGTACAGAGTTATAGCTAGGTAAAAACAAACGGATTTAAGAGGAATATCAATATGATTAATTAAACCTATGAGTGCGAAGAAGGGACTCATATTTGGATTTGAGATTTGCCACCTCTTGACACAAGCTCTGCGTGCACCAAAGAAAAGAAGATATGTTAAATTAAAATATATCTTTGCTACTTAAAATGCTTATTTATATCGAGCATATAACTCAGGGAGTATTAATTTGGGCTTTGTAGACTTGGATAAAGAAAAAGAAAAAAAACTGACCTGTGTAGACTCTTCAAGCCTATTGTTGTCCAGAATATTGTTTTTACAGCGATAGTACCTTTCAAAGGTTTTGTCAATTCTACAGATTAAAAGGAAAAAGAAAAAGAAACCACATAAGATCATTAATTAGTTATCTATATAGAAGTAACAAGCTTAATTTGCTTAAATTCAAAACAGAATAAAGAAATATTATTCTCTTATGTCTAAAGGAAACCCTAATTACACATTTCTTCGGCAAAAATTAACCCGTAGCCAAATGTATTCAGAGTTTATATTATATAACCAAGTAATACTTGTTTTCCCAAAAAAAAAAATTTTGAATCGGAATAATAAAGGAAACCCATATATGTATAACCATACTATTTGCGTCATGGATCTACTAGATCAGTCCATGATATTGATCTCTAATTAGAATTAGAAAGACACAACCTTTTAAAGAAGACATAACTTATGGGATTTCTTGAAATCGTAAGGATAGGCATAGATAAAAGCTGATGATAACCTAAAATCAAGCATAATTTTTGTTTTCAGAAGTTTCATATATCGGATCTAAAAGCTAAAGCTGGCCCATGCATTTGATAGATCCGAGAGGTCGATCAGCGATGAAACTTGATTAGTTAGGATTTTTTTTTATATAAAAAAAAACACAACGTATCCACAGAGATGACAGATCTTTAGGTTCTTGAATCTAGAAAACAGGCAAAATCAAACATCTTTATCTAACTAAATTAAGCATCAAATTTTTTAAAGGAAACTTTTTTTCTTCATAAAATTCCGAATTAAGTATATTGATAAAATGGGTAAATACAGATACGTACCCGGCATTGCTGAACTCATAGAGCTTGCCACTGCTGGAGAAGATGATAAGAGCAACCTCTACATCACATAAAACAGAGAGTTCGTAGGCTTTCTTGAGCAAACCACTTTTTCTTTTGGAGAAGGTTACTTGTCTACTGATCTTGTTCTCTATCCTCTTCACTTCCACTCTCCCTCTTCCCATTTCTCTCTCTTCTTTCTACGTTTCTTGACTTTAACCCAAGGCTCAATATTTGGAAATTTACAGGTATTAATCCAAATATGGATCCAATACTCTAACTAGTTATAGTGGCCGGCTATACGTAGCGTTTTTGTTAAGTACCCTTTTTATTTCTAACTTTTTTTTTGTTCAAATTATCTAAACCGCATATATGGCGACAGCGTGTTTTTTCTTTTTTCCAAATTCCATATTTATTCAGGCATAAATGTTTTTCAAAACGTTACGAAGTTTCTATACCATATTACCATGCAAGATCAATTATTTATTTCTTCTTTCGTTTAGTATAGTATGCTAAATAGCAAGGAGCACATGCTGCACATGATAGCATTTGAAGTTTCAAATAGCATTTAACAGACATTACTTCGATCCAAATAAATTAATATTTGTTCATTTTGTTAATTGAAATTAATTAGTATGAACAAATTAAAAGATAACTTTCTGTTCATAGACGTGGTTCGATATACTAGGAATGGAAAATATGCAGGTAACAGTAGGACCACTGGAAAAATCATCATTGTTTCTTTTAATACTAACCTTAGTTGATAGTTGATACATTAATTCAAACCAACATTTTTCAAAGTTTGAGTTGAATTTTTCGTTCGGTGAGTATGATTTCGTCAAGGTCTGTGTCACTGTATATATGTATGGTAAAACACAATTGTTTTCCATTATATATAGGTTGTTGAACCGACGTGGAATGAATTATAACATGTTACATGTGAGAAATCAACACTAACTGATCCTTTAACAAACAAACAAAAAACTCAACACTATTTAATGATAACGTGTCTTACTTAGTATCCCGGAATTCATCAAAAAGGAAAAAAAAATGGGGAGAGGGGGTTAATTGTCGATCTACCTCATAACAAATGGAATGTATAAATTATATTGCATGTGTACTGTGAATTTTGGTTTAATTGTAATACTTCAGGAAGTTTTAAATGGCAGATACACCAACATTCAAAATTTGTTCTTTGGAAAAATTACAATCCAATGTAAAAAAGTAGGTACTAAGAAATTGTCCCTTAAGAGAAAACAAAAATACTAATTATGTTCTATTTTAATTTGAATAATGATATAGATACATGGTTCTGGGCCTTCTGGTATTTAAAAGGAAACATATGCCAAGGTTGTATGTGATCACTTTTACAAAACACAAAAAAAAAAAAGCTAAAAAAAACCACACTGACTTCCAAGAACTCCACAATTCGCACTAGAAAAGGCTTCCAAAAATAGCATCACTACTTGCACTGTATTTCTAATTTTAATCCACTATACCCAACAAACTCATTTGAGTAAGTGTCCAAATTATGTTTTGTGAATAATTTTACAAAAGCCCAGTAAAGTCTTAATGAAACTTGAAACTCGAAAGCAAGCCAGTCTTTTCGCTCTCCGTAACATTAAGATTGGTTCTTCAGATCTTTAAACCAAATTGATTTTTAGAATGGTATAATTTATCTCGGTTTAACTTGAATCGATCAAACCGGATAGGAGATTCCAAAATGAAATTGATAAAAGAGATCTGTGTATCTCTCGAGTAGAAGGCGTGAGGTTCTCTGCAAAAAGAAAAGCCACGAATCCTGGCGTTGATAGCGATTGGTTAATTGTCGGTGGATCATCGTTTTCCGTTAGATAGCAATCGTCTTCTTCGTACTCTCTTCTTCAATCTTCTTTTTCTTCCTCGCAAACCATTATCTACTACTATCGCACATTTTCTCGCTTTCGATTCCGAGTTTCCTATCCGTCGCGGGTTGTGCTTTAGTTGTCAGATCTCCGCCTATGATTTGTTAATTGGTAAAATGGCGTTTTAGTCTGTTACCTGGGAGGCCTTTGTGTCGCTGGATTCTTCTCAAATCTCACCTCATCTTTTATAGATTCTGAGTATGATTTGTTTGTCTCTCTCCTTCATTATTCGGTTGCTTCCGCGGTTCGTTGCTTGATTTAGGGTTTTCTTTTTTAAAAAATTGTTTTCGACAGAGATGGCGCTGAAGCGAGGGTTATCGGGAGTTCACCGGATTAGAGGAGGTGGTGGTGGATCTCGATCTGTGCTTGTGCTCCTCGTCTTTTTCTGTGTTTTCGCACCTCTTGTCTTCTTTGTTGGCCGAGGAGTATACATTGATTCCTCAAACGGTATGAACATTGCTTATCTTGTGTAAACTTATTTGAATTCATGTAGAGATCTAGAAATGTTATTAGGATTGAGAAGATAGAATGATTTAACCACTATTCTGTGTTCGGCCTTCACTATCTGCATTCGAGTTACATTTCCGTTAAATTATTCGCTTGGAGTGACACTGATGATCTTCCGACCATTGCTACTTTTTAGACTGATAAATTTGGTCCTTCTTTGTATAGTTAGAGGAATAGATGTTGACCTTTAATCTTAGCTATTAGTTTTTGTCGATTTTCTGATGTATATATATCATTATCTGCAATTTGTCTATCTGATGAAGTTACTTTCACTACTGCAGATTATTCAAATGCTTCTGTGAAGCAGGTGGGTTGAAGCTCTTTTAAAATTTTCTGCTTTTATGTATTAACAAAGTGAATTAAGGATGTTGTTTAATTGGACTGTTGCAGAATCTTGACTGGAGAGAACGCTTAGCGATGCAATCTTTTAGATCTCTTTTCTCAAAAGAGGCAAGTCTATTTCAGTGAAAATTTAGTTTGGTTTATTCTTTCTTCGTCAGTTCTTCTCAGATTGGCTCGTTTCTTACTAATTTTTCTAATCCAGGTACTAGATGTTATCACAACTAGCACAGCTGATTTGGGTCCTTTTAGCCTTGATTCGTTCAAGAAAAACAACTTGTCAGCATCATGGCGACGAACCGGAGTAGATACCTCCTTTAGAAATTCTGAGGTGTGGTTTACTTTGCAACGTGATTCGCCTGTTTTGATTTCTTTTCCAAATATCTACCCTCGATTATTTTGGCTCATAGTTTTGTTTTTTTATCGTTTGATCTACTTGAAGCTGAATCAATCAACTCTTGATGTCAAACCTAGTATCATGAATGCAAAACGCGACAGTACTTCGAAAGGTAGTGGCTTTTATTCAAGTTACATTCTAATTATTTCAACGTTTTCCATTTCTGATTCTTCCATATTATCTTGATTCAGATAGTAGCCATCAGAAAGTTGAGACACCTGCAAAATTTTACAGAAGGGTAACTTTATCTTATTCACTTGAGTTCAAAATCTGGATGTACCATATGTTTTTGGAGAATTTCTCATGCCTTGAGTATTTACCAAAATTTCCTTTCATTATCTTGAAAATTTTTCAGCAATTAAGAGAGAAAAGGCGTGAGATGCGAGCAAACGAGTTGGTCCAGCACAACGATGACACGGTTTTGAAGCTCGAAAATGCGGCCATCGAACGCTCTAAGTCTGTTGATTCTGCAGTCCTTGGAAAATACAGTATTTGGAGAAGAGAAAATGAGAATGATAACTCCGATTCAAATATACGGTTGATGCGGGATCAAGTAATTATGGCTAGAGTCTATAGTGGTATTGCAAAACTGAAAAACAAGGGTGATTTGTTACAAGAACTCCAGGCCCGACTTAAGGACAGCCAACGCGTTTTAGGGGAATCAACATCTGATGCTGATCTTCCTCGGAGGTAATTGCTCCTTTTGTTTTTCTTATTCTCCCAAAGATGCTTTCTACTATGCGCGTTATTTTCATTGTTCATGTACTTCATAATATAACGTTCTCTATAAATTACGTTTCATCCAGTGCACATGATAAACTCAGAGCCATGGGTCAAGTCTTGTCTAAAGCTAAGATGCAGTTATATGACTGCAAATTGGTTACTGGAAAGCTGAGAGCAATGCTTCAAACCGCCGATGAACAAGTCCGGAGCTTAAAGAAGCAGAGTACTTTTCTGGCTCAGTTAGCAGCAAAAACAATTCCAAATCCCATTCATTGCCTATCAATGCGGTTGACCATCGATTACTATCTTCTTTCTCCGGAGAAAAGAAAATTTCCTCGCAGTGAAAACCTAGAAAACCCAAATCTTTATCATTATGCCCTCTTTTCTGACAATGTATTAGCTGCATCAGTGGTTGTTAATTCAACCATAATGAACGCCAGGGTAAAACACTGACCCCTTATCACTTGATTTGTGCATTTGTATCTTGAATTTAATAATTTCAAACATGAATTGCAGAGTTGAAATTGAAAATGCTTTTTTTTTTCCCTTTTTTTCCCGCAGGATCCTTCGAAGCATGTGTTTCACCTTGTGACGGATAAACTCAATTTCGGAGCAATGAACATGTGGTTCCTCCTAAACCCACCTGGAAAGGCAACTATACACGTGGAAAACGTCGATGAGTTTAAGTGGCTCAATTCATCTTACTGCCCTGTTCTTCGTCAGCTTGAATCTGCAGCAATGAGAGAGTACTATTTCAAAGCAGATCATCCAACTTCAGGCTCCTCGAATCTCAAATACAGAAACCCAAAGTATCTGTCCATGTTGAATCACTTGAGATTCTACCTCCCTGAGGTTTATCCCAAGCTGAACAAAATCCTGTTCCTGGACGACGACATCATTGTTCAGAAAGACTTGACTCCACTCTGGGAAGTCAACTTGAACGGGAAAGTCAACGGTGCAGTCGAAACATGCGGGGAGAGTTTCCACAGGTTCGACAAGTATCTCAACTTTTCGAATCCTCACATCGCTAGGAACTTCAATCCAAACGCTTGTGGATGGGCTTATGGGATGAACATGTTCGACCTAAAGGAGTGGAAGAAGAGAGATATCACTGGTATTTACCATAAGTGGCAAAACATGGTAACTAACTCTTAACCCTTTGCACCAATAGTCTCTTTATGATGGTTTTTGCTGTACATCTATAGTTAGCTCATTAAGGTTATTGTTGTTTAGAATGAGAACAGGACACTATGGAAGCTAGGGACACTACCACCAGGATTAATAACATTTTACGGACTAACACATCCTCTAAACAAGGCCTGGCACGTGCTGGGACTTGGATACAACCCGAGTATTGACAAGAAAGACATAGAGAATGCAGCAGTGGTTCACTATAACGGGAACATGAAACCGTGGTTGGAGTTAGCTATGTCCAAGTATCGACCGTATTGGACCAAGTACATCAAGTTTGATCACCCATATCTTCGTCGATGCAACCTTCATGAATAAAAATCAAATCTTTGTTAGTTGATTTGAGGTAATTACTCCTAATCTTCTGCTGTTCCCATCGCATTCCTCTTTACTTCCACAAATTGTTAATTGTTTATTCATATCTTTGTTTAGCTATTCATTTTTTTCCCGGGTTAAAGACACTTTTGTTGTTTCTGAGTTTTTTCCTTCTGATAATATATTTGTTAATGGAGGTTCTGTTAAGGACCAGTGGTAAAAGGAAGCATTGTGTATTGGCTATTTAGTATTTATTTACTGTACAAATATCCCAAGTTAAAACATTTAATCGATTTAAAACCCTTTCATTTTTTAATTTTATTTAAATGTGAATATACAAATGAAGAAAACACGATCCAATCCAATGAAAAATGAAAGATATTTAAACCCGACTATTATATGGGCTTAAATCGGACGATAAAAAAATGGGCTTAAATCGGACCGACGCAATATTTCTGCTAATACAAAATTACAAATTACCCCTCCATAAGAGAGAAGAGAGAAACTCAAAGGGAGATCAAAACTTCAAGAGCAGAGAACAGAAATCCGCAAGTTCAAAACCCTAACCCCCAGACGAATCGATGGAGCGAGACGAAGAAACGAGTGGACCGATGATGGAGATGTGCACTAACGGAGGCGAAGAGACGTCTAATCGAAGACCCATTATAAGTGGTGAACCGCTTGACATCGAGGCTTACGCTGCGCTCTACAAAGGTCGCACGAAGATCATGCGGCTTCTCTTCATCGCTAACCATTGCGGAGGAAACCACACGATTCAGCTCGAAGCCTTGAGGATGGCTTACGACGAGATCAAGAAGGGAGAGAATACGCAGTTGTTCAGAGATGTCGTCAATAAGATTAACGGAAGGCTTGGGGATAAGTACGGGATGGATTCGACCTGGTGTGAAACCATTGATCGTCGTGCTGAACAGAAGAAAGGAAAGCTGGAGAATGAGCTCAGTTCATATCGGGTAAATTGGGCTCTTCTTTACCCAAGCGATTTATGACCTCATTTGTTTTAAATCGTTCATAGAAATCTGTATTCCTTTTCTCGTTTGCTTGATTCTGCCATTGCTTAACTACTGATTCATCTTCTATTTGATTATAAAACGATCAAGGAAAGCATCAGAATGGGTTAATTGTTATGACTCTTTACTGCTGATTTCGATGATGATGTTTCTCACTTAATCGATTAGAGAATGAAGTATGTAGTGTTGTTTATGTGCTACTTTGTGTCTTTGCGTAGCTCCTTTCTGGTAATTCGCTTGCTTGATTCTGTAATTGCATAAATGTTGATTCATATTCTTTATGTTATTATACAGACAAATCTGATCAAGGAAAGCATTAGAATGGGTTATAATGACTTTGGGGACTTCTACTATGCTTGTGGTTTGCTCGGAGATGCTTTCAAGAATTATATTCGAACACGAGACTACTGCACTACAGCAAAGCACATTATTCACATGTGTATGAATACGATTCTTGTCAGCATCGAGATGGGACAGTTCACTCATGTGTCTAGCTACGTTAACAAGGCAGAGCAGAATCCAGAAACCCTTGACCCTATTGTAGCTGCAAAACTCCGATGTGCTTCTGGATTGGCTCACTTGGAGCTGAAGAAGTATAAGCTTGCTGCTCGTAAGGTCTGTCATAATATCATATTGATCCTCATATCCTATCCAGTTTTGTATCTGAAATCTAATCGTTGAACTTGGGTATTGTCTTGTGCAGTTTTTAGATGTCAATCCCGAACTTGGAAATTCCTATAATGAGGTCATTGCTCCTCAAGATGTTGCCACCTATGGAGGACTTTGTGCCCTGGCTAGCTTTGACCGATCAGAATTAAAGGCATTTATCCCTTTTAGCTTGTTATCTTTTTATGTGAGTTTCTTTTTGTCTTCCCTTGGTCTATAACTCAGCAGTCTAATTGACAGGCAAAAGTTATTGATAATATCAACTTCCGAAATTTTTTGGAGCTAGTACCTGAAGTGAGGGAACTTATCAACGATTTTTATTCAAGGTAATATATTTCTTACAAAACTCTTGTGTTTTCATGTATATAACCGAGTTGCTGACCTTGAACCAAGGGTGATTAGAAAGAATACTCACTAAGAAAACATATACCCAACTACGTCCGTGGTGCTCAACAAGTCTGTTGAATCCAGTGTTTATTGTAGTCATTGACTCTGACCAACTCACTAAGTTGTTGGTTATGTTGTATTTTATTCTGTCTTGCTTATGAAGACTTACCATGCTTTTCTCCAGTTTCTTATTTATCTCAACATTGGATAAGACACTCAAAATCAACCTTTTTCGTCTGTATTCTCATTGAATCTCGTGTTTAACATTTCTTGTTGGCAGCCGCTATGCATCCTGCCTGGAATATCTAGGAAGTCTCCGAGCGAATTTGCTGCTGGACATCCATCTTCATGATCACGTTGACACATTGTATGATCAGATAAGGAAGAAGGCACTGATCCAGTACACGTTGCCGTTTGTGTCTGTTGATTTAAGCAGGATGGCTGATGCATTCAAGACCAGCGTCTCTGGTCTAGAGAAGGAACTCGAAGCTTTGATCACAGACAACCAGATACAGGTCCGTTCTGTTTCCAGCAATAATTTTGTTTCATTACTGTCATTTTCAAAACCTTGAAACCCTTTTTCCCATCCCGGACAGGCACGGATCGATTCACACAACAAAATCCTCTACGCAAGACACGCAGATCAGAGGAATGCAACTTTCCAAAAGGTACTTCAGATGGGAAACGAATTCGATAGAGATGTCAGGGCAATGCTTTTGAGAGCCAACCTTCTCAAACAAGAGTATCATGCCAGACTTGCCAGAAAACTTTGAATTGGACATCTGCTTGGCTAATCTGAGAGCTTCTTGGCGACCTATTCCATGATCATAAGATGTTAATGACAGATTGATTTGGTTTAGCTATTGGTTAGATATATGTCTAATCATCTCTGCTCTCTTGCTACTACTTTGTTTTCTTGACTTTTAGTTAAGGTTCTTTGAAGTATCATCTTTGGACTTTGAAGAAAATCGCAAGTGTGAATCTAAAAATGCATGAATCTCACATTGAAAGTGAAAGTGGTCAAATTTTAGAAACATCCAGGTACAGACTTGGTTTCGTGGGCGCGTGTGAATTATGAGAGATTGTGTACGCATGTAGGGCCACAAATCTCATCTCCCAACTAATACCAATTTCACTTTGTCAACTGAACTTTGTATATTATATGATGTCACTCTATAATTCAAGGGTGTTTTTAATTTACAAAGATAATCATCGAAACGGCAAGGCTCTTTTTCTATAAGTACAATCTCGAAAATTGCAAAACCAAGATTTGATGTCGGCAAAACGCATCATGTGGCCTTAGTGTGAACTTTTGATTTTCTAGCGTCAAAGAACTTTTGATATTTAATTTCGATAGCTACGTTTCATTCTCGTTAGTTGAAATTTATGAATTTTCTCACTGAAGGAGATAAGTCTTACCAAGAATTTGGTCATGGCTTGAGGGTACCAAAGTAATGTATTTGTAATCATCTGATTGTACCAATTCTCGTCTTATAAAATATCATCATAATCATAAGTAGTTCTTTTCTATGCATTCCTCTGAGTTGTTCTCTTTGTTTGTATGTATTTATTTACCTTAACTTTATTGTTTTTGTCCGTGGCAGAATATTCAAGGCTGTATTTCCAAGATTCGGACGAAACTAGAAATTGGGCAGATTGCTTTATGTAAGAACCTGTTGGTTTTCTATGGGTCGATGACATTTTGAGTAAGTAGAGGTATTATTCTAAGATGAGACGGTCCATTATTAATCAACTAATAAATGATTTTGCCTTTTTTAATGGGTCTTAGGTAGCATCGCAATAACTCTATATTAACTCGAAACTCACAAACCATAGAGTTATGATTCCGCCAAATTTGGAAGATGGGCCATTAAATTCACTCATTCCAGTACTCCATCAAGAACATGCGTCTTCTTTACATGTTTCTTCCTCTATGGACGCTTCTTATAGTTTTATAATTTTTATTGAAAACTCTAGACATATTATCTTTATAAAGTGTGATCAATACAATAGTCTTGTAATAATAGCTCACATTTATGTTATAACTTCTTGTTCACCATGGAATGAAAAAAAACCATACCAGCATACCTAGTACGATTTACGATGCAACAATATTCATCGTGAAGAAACATGTAGGAATTCATAAATTAACAAATAAACCGCTCAAGAAGAAAGAATCTCTATTTAAACAATTAAGTAGGCAAGAGCAGGGGCAAAACAGTAAGTTTGAGAGATTCGGCCTGGATTAGTCACCACTTAGAGTGGACTTTTATAGCAAAAAGGTTTATAACGTCAAAAGAGTCAAACCCAACTTTTCAATGGTTGTAAGGCTTTCCATGACTCCACATCTCTTCTTTTTCCCCTATTTATCCTTTTCTCTCTTATTATCTTTTTAAAAAATAATAATTATTTGAAAAATGAACAAACCTTTTCTATCTTCCATTTTCGTCGTTTCTGTCGTCTTTTCCATTTATTGTTATCTCTCTCCTCTCTTTCTCTCTCTCTCTCTCTCTCTCTCTCTCTCTCTCTCCTTTTTCATGGACATGCACCGAAGCGACAAATCTTTCTAACAGTTAGGGCTTTCTTCTCCACTTCATCCAATGGTGGATTTCTTCTAGTTCATAATTTTCCATCTTCATTTCTCAGTTTATTGGAAATCTCATGAGTTTGAACGGTTTTCTCGGCGACGGTTCTTCCGGAGATAGAGCCGCCGCGAAGCTAATCTCCGATGTTCCGTACAGTGACCACTTCCCTTTCTCCGCCGCAGCCACCATGTTCGGAACTTCCATTGCTCCGTCTCACCACAGCCTTATACCTCATTCTCGCCCCTTCTCCTCTCACGGTCTCTCCCTTGGTCTCGTAAGCTCACAATATCCCCTAATTGTTCTTATTTGATTTCTTCTTCTTCTTCTTCTTAGCTTACTTATAATATCTGGGTTTGGCAGCAAACAAATGGAGAAAACAACGGAGAAATCAGTAGAAACGGAGAGATTTTCGAGTCAAATGTAACTCGCAAGTGTAGAGGAGATGACGCAGAAAGCAGATCTGAGAGCGATAACGCTGAAGCTGTCTCCGGTGACGATTTAGAAACCGACGATAAACCTCCGAGGAAGAAGAAGAAACGTTACCATCGTCACACTCCTAAACAAATACAAGACCTCGAATCGTAATACTCTACAAAAATCCCCACACAAAAAAAAAAAAAAATCCCTAATCAATTCTTAGTTCTACGACGATTTGATATTCGATTTCAATCCTTGCATTTTAGGGTATTCAAAGAGTGTGCACATCCCGATGAGAAGCAGCGTCTCGATCTCAGCCGTCGTCTTAACTTAGATCCTCGTCAAGTCAAATTTTGGTTCCAGAATCGCCGTACTCAGATGAAGGTTTGTCTTCGAATCGCCGTCTTCTTCTTCTTCATTTCCCGGATTTTTTTTTTTTTTTTTTAAACTGATTTTTGATTTGTTTCCAGACTCAAATCGAACGCCATGAGAATGCTTTGTTGAGGCAAGAGAACGATAAGCTCAGAGCTGAGAATATGTCAGTACGTGAAGCTATGAGAAACCCTATGTGCGGCAATTGCGGCGGACCCGCCGTGCTCGGCGAGATCTCCATGGAAGAGCAACACCTTAGAATCGAAAACTCACGCCTCAAAGACGAATTAGACCGAGTCTGCGCCTTAACCGGTAAATTCCTTGGCCGGTCTATTCCATCAACCGCCGGCTCACATCATATACCGGACTCAGCACTCGTCCTCGGCGTTGGCGTCGGCTCCGGTGGCTGTAATGGTGGTGGTTTCACTCTCTCCCCTCCGTCGCTGCCTCAGGCTTCTCCCAGATTTGAGATTTCTAATGGTACCGGTTCTTGCTTGGCAACGGTTAACCGTCAACCACCGGTTAGCGTTAGTGACTTGGATCAGAGATCAAGGTATCTGGAGTTAGCTCTTGCGGCAATGGACGAGCTTGTGAAGATGTCTCAGAGACGCGAGCCGCTCTGGGTTCGAAGCTTGGAGACTGGGTTTGAAACACTTAACAAGGAAGAGTACGACACAAGTTTCAGTCGATGTGTTGGACCAAAACAAGATGGGTTTGTCTCAGAAGCTTCTAAAGAAACTGGAACGGTTATCATCAATAGCTTAGCCCTCGTTGAAACCTTGATGGACTCGGTTAGTTATTAAACACTTGATGAGTAGTGCTTAATCCAACAAAAAGGCCGAAAAAAATATAATCTTTTGATACATTAATGATCGTTTTTTGATAGGAACGATGGGCGGAAATGTTTCCGTGTATGATCTCAAGAACTTCAACCACTGAAATCATCTCTAGTGGCATGGGAGGGACACGAAATGGTGCACTTCACCTGGTACATTCTTTAAAGCCTTACCATTTTTACTTACACTAAAATTTCAAATTTATCAAATGGTTTTTTTTTACTCTCATTGTAGATGCACGCAGAGCTTCAATTGTTGTCTCCACTCGTCCCTGTTCGACAAGTTTCGTTCTTGCGGTTCTGTAAACAGCACGCAGAAGGTGTTTGGGCAGTCGTGGATGTCTCTATTGATTCCATCGTAAAAGGATCTTCTTCAAGCTGTAGAAGGTTACCATCTGGTTGCCTCGTACAAGACATGGCCAATGGCTACTCGAAGGTAACACCATTGGAATTAACACTAAATAATGATACTTTCTCAAGTTTTCAAAACTAAAGGTGTGTAATTAGAAAATACTTATGGTAAAGTTTTCACCTATAGAGGTTTTTCAAGTCCTGATTTACCCTAATTTAGTGTTGTATTTGGTCTCACACTTCTCTAGGTACCACAGGCAAGGCTCTTTGGTTTGTCCGGGAAATTATACTATCTTATACTAAAATAATAAAAGGTTTCTTATACATTGGGTTTATAACTTTACTTAGACTAATATATTATGCGGGTAAAAATGTCACTATTTAATTGATCAGAAGCATCTAAATATCTCCGAGTTCTGTGCCATTGGATCGTGCATAAAACCCAACGCTTTAAAAATCCTTTTTTTATGTAATTTATTTTTCATTTTTTCCACCCTACCACTGACCCAACTTTTACATTGACATGCATCACACGATGATAAAGTTTTATCACTTTTCTTCTCATTATATTTTTTGTTAAGAAATCTTCTAAACACTAGACCTAAATACCTAAAAAATGTTTGGGTTAAATAAAGCTAAGCATGATATAAGCAAATCGCAGGTAACGTGGATCGAGCACACAGAGTACGATGAAAACCGCATCCACCGTTTATACCGCCCGTTACTTAGCTGCGGCCTAGCGTTTGGCGCACAGCGATGGATGGCTGCGTTACAACGTCAATGTGAATGCCTCACCATTCTCATGTCCTCCACTGTTTCCCCTTCACGTAGCCCCACCCGTAAGCTTCCTTGTACTTTGATAGTTGACATCTATTCTTGTTGAAAATTAATTGTTTTGGTGAAAAAAAAAAATTGTTTTGGAATAATGGGCACAGCGATAAGCTGCAATGGTAGGAAGAGCATGCTAAAGCTAGCGAAGAGAATGACAGATAATTTCTGCGGAGGCGTTTGTGCATCGTCGTTACAGAAATGGAGCAAACTTAACGTCGGTAACGTCGACGAGGACGTAAGGATTATGACCAGGAAGAGCGTAAACGATCCCGGTGAACCGCCAGGAATCATTCTAAACGCTGCGACGTCGGTGTGGATGCCGGTTTCTCCACGGCGGCTGTTTGATTTCCTTGGGAATGAACGGCTTAGATCTGAATGGGATATCTTATCCAACGGTGGGCCCATGCAAGAGATGGCCCATATCGCTAAAGGCCATGACCATTCTAACTCCGTCTCCCTCCTCCGTGCCACCGTAAGCTTCTCTCTCTATATATATACACATACGTACTAGGCTAATTTTCCAAATTCGGTTTAGTTTGTTGCGGTTTTGGTTTAGTGAATTTATGATTTTAGTAGAATATAATTATTACAATCGAAATTATAAGGTTATTGAAAAATTGTCGGTTTGTTTTTTTTTCTCACCAATTTTTTTGCGGTTTGGTTTAAAACATAAAACCAGATTGATTTTTTTTTTTCTTTTTCATGGGATTATTATCAGAATCAGTTGGTTTGATTGAACCGGATTTTGGGGACATTTAATATTTATGTATAGCTGTGTGTGAAAAGGACTAGTTTTGCGTGACCCCAGGATGATGTGGTCATATGAATCTTGTCGCGTGTGATTGGAAAGGGACAAATCTGTAATTTGGAAGTATGGGGGGGAGAAAGTCAAATTAATAAGACATTTATGACCTTTTTCTTCTCTTTTTTGGCTCTGCTGTTTTTTTTTTTTGCTTTTGAACTTTATAAAAATCTCTCTATTTTACTTTGCATTATTGGTCTCTTTTTCTCCTTTTTACCCCTGTACTTCTGGCGTTGTGACGGTGACACTGTTGAAATGCACCATGGGTCATATCATAAATTTTATTGTTTATCTCTTTTGGCTTATAATATTTCTTTTTCCAATTTACCCCATAATTTAATTTATTATTAATAATTCTGCAGGCCATAAATGCGAATCAGAGCAGTATGCTGATATTACAGGAGACAAGCATAGACGCTGCAGGAGCAATTGTGGTGTACGCGCCCGTTGATATTCCCGCAATGCAAGCTGTGATGAACGGTGGTGATTCAGCTTACGTGGCATTGCTTCCCTCAGGATTCGCCATTCTCCCGAATGCTCCGCGGCGCTGCGCCGCAGAGGAACGTAACGGTGGGTGCATGGAGGAAGGAGGGTCGTTACTAACGGTGGCGTTTCAGATACTGGTGAATAGTTTGCCTACGGCTAAGCTCACGGTGGAATCTATAGAGACGGTTAATAATCTGATATCGTGCACCGTACAGAAGATCAAAACTGCTCTTCATTGTGACAGCACCTGATTGAGATCGGACGGTGTGGATTGAGTCAAGAACGAACCTCATTTGTCAAGAATCCTTGGTGTGATGGTTCGGGTATTGACTTGATAGAATTTGAATACCAAACAATGAACAAACAAAAATAGTTGTTATTTGGATGGTTTTATTTTGGATCATGTTGATGAAAATGTAATTTCTTTTGCTTTTCTCTTCTTGTATTGACTCGATTAAAATCTGAAAATCATACAATGCGAAACATCGAGTTTTTAAGGAAGTTCTGATTCTTTCATTTAGTATAATTAATAATTTCTCAGCATTCTTTTAAATGAGAAAAATTGGAACTCAAGGCAACCAGATGGTCAATATTTTTTGTGGTAAAGTAATGTGAAAGGAAGGGTGGACCATTTACTTTATGTTCAAGTTCATGTGCTATTTTCAGTAAGGTAGAAAAAAAAAAGAACAAACGAAGAATGAAACACGTGAGTGCATGAATATAGTTGGACTCACAGATATATCCATGCATGATACTCTGCACACAAAAATACAAAAAAAAAAAATATCTAAAGAATTCACACCTATTTTAATTGGTGTAGAGGAGATAATACTATAGATCCAATTAAGTCCGAATGCAATGTTACAAGTAAAAAATAAATGATCAAATGCAAGTATCACATGTAAAAACAAATGATTCATGTCTAGTAAAACTGTAATACTTTATATTGCTTACTTTCCGCAAAACTCAGTCACGCACATCTACACCACACGGCCCCTTTTAAACTAATGAGAGAATCTGTGCAAATTTTTACTACACATGATGTGTTAAAGACTCCACCAGAGTCAGTCAGTAGCGACACAAAAACAAAAAGAATCGGGCCGGATATATATCATCAACACTATATTTGGGCTATTAATTAGCTTTGTTTACTTAGTCAACCATAGGCTAAATTCTTATGGGCTATTACTGGACTTTTACTTAAGGCCATCAGTAACCAATATCTTATGGGCTAAGAACAAGTCTTTTTAATAAAGTTTTCCAAAATATTTTTGAAAATTCAATGACATTGATTATTTTCCAAACTTTTAAAACGTTTGGCAAAAAGGAATGTCCGTAAAAAGAGGAAAGTTTAGACATAATTATTTTAAATCAAGTTGCCCAAATTAATCAAAAGAAAATACAGTATTTTGGACTAGCAATAGATGTCATTAGTGATACTACAATGGCTAAATAAAAAATTACAAACGGCCGAAAGAAAGGGGTCAAAGTAACAGTCAAACTCTTATAATCCGCGCGCATCGATCCATCAGGATACTTTGGTCATTTTACTCGATTCCATGCTTGAAAAAAGGTTTCGATCACCACCGTTAGATTCACTAGAAGAGCTAATAATAAACGGTCAAGATCGTTATATGATCTCTGTACATTTGTTTTTAAAAAAAAAAACAGAAATTAAGGGTGTGAGTGAGAATGATTGGTCTTGGATTGTTTGACCATGGCGGATCTTAAACGAGAAATGCCACCTTGGTTTTTCTTCTTTTAGCTATATCCGCTCCGCCGTAGATATATAATTTCTATAAATATGTTTGCGTTTATATATATAGTCACCGTAAGGAAGAAAAATTATCCTCTTTTGTTTTTTTTGTTCTTTGGTGATTTGTTCGTTTTCTGGCAGAGGAGGGAAGAAGAAGGAGAGAGAACTTAGCGTCGTCGTCTCTGTCTCTCTCTTTCTCTCTTTCTCTTCTCGTGAAAGCTGAATCATCTTCGATTTTCTCGTAAGCCCATTTTGTATTTCGTCTGTTTTTCTGGGAAAATTCTGCTCTTTTTTTTGTGTGTGGGGAACGATGAATGTGATGCGTAGATTGACGAGTATTGCCTCTGGACGCAATTTCCTTTCTTCTGATAACGTAAGAAATTTTCCTACAGTTTTTTTTTTCCACTTTTTTTTTTTTCTATATTTGAGTTTGTTTAAAGTTTTTTTTTTTCAAACTTGCGTAGGTAGGAGAATCCGAGACGCCGAGATCGAAGTCTAACCAGAATCGGGAAGAAAAAGAAGCTACGGAAACGACGACGTACGCAAAAGATTCTGTTTTAGAGGAGAATACACGAGACTCTGTCTCTACGACAGAGAATTCTGATCAATTACCCAAGGAAATCCGCGAGATGGGAATCGGTGATGTCAAGGTTACCATTTTGGATCTCAGCATTCTGAAATTTCAATTGATGATGATGAATGATGAATGATGTTCACTTTTTTTCTGGGATTTTGATAGGATACGGACGGTGGAATTATCAAGGGAAATGGAACAGAATCTGGTCGGATTATTACCACCAAAAAGAAGGGTTTGAATGATCAAAGAGACAAGGTGATTCCAAATTTTGCTTGAATTCTCTGTAATATTCCTGAAAAAAGTTTTATGAAATCTGATTTTTTTTTTTTTTATTGGTTCTTATTCAGACAATCTCGTACAGAGCTGAGCATGTAATTGGCACTGGCTCATTCGGTGTTGTCTTTCAGGTAAAAACAAAACAATAAAACTAAAAAGTCTTAAGAGATTCAAATGTGATTGATGTTCATTTGCGGTTTTTTTTTTGTAATATAGGCGAAGTGCTTAGAGACAGAAGAAAAGGTAGCAATCAAGAAAGTGTTGCAAGACAAGAGATACAAAAACAGAGAACTTCAGATAATGCGAATGCTCAATCATCCTAATGTCGTTGAGCTCAAGCATTCTTTCTTCTCGACCACTGAGAAAGACGAGCTTTACCTTAACCTTGTTCTCGAGTATGTACCCGAGACTATTTACCGCGCATCCAGATCTTACACCAAGATGAATCATCATATGCCCTTGATTTATATCCAGCTCTATACCTATCAGGTATATAAAACAAAATAAATACTTGGGATCTCTTAACCATTTGTGAAAATCTATTCTCACTTTTGGGATTCTTGTTGAAATAACCAGATTTGCCGCGCAATGAATTATCTACATCGAGCTGTTGGAGTCTGTCACCGTGACATTAAACCCCAAAATCTTTTGGTATGCAATTTTTTTTTTAAAAAAAAAGCAGTTCTTAAGGGTAATAATACTTTTCTGATTTATTAATTCCTGAAATGCATTTCGCAGGTCAATAACGTTACGCATGAAGTAAAGATATGCGATTTTGGGAGCGCGAAAATGCTGGTAGGTTATACATATCTATAAATGGGTTTTGAGGTTTATTTAGATTTCATTGTCTGTTATAAGAAACCTGAGTTGTTATATGTCTTCTTGGTGTCAGATTCCAGGAGAACCCAATATATCTTACATATGCTCAAGATATTATAGAGCTCCAGAACTCATATTTGGAGCAACCGAGTACACAAATGCGATCGATATGTGGTCTGTAGGTTGTGTAATGGCCGAGCTTTTTCTTGGACATGTAAGAAATCTTCTTTTTCTGAGTTATTTTAACTTTTGATTTTGAGACTTTTTCTTTGAACCTCTCTCTTGCTTTAAATGTCTACAGCCTCTATTCCCTGGAGAGACCAGTGTTGATCAATTGGTGGAGATCATTAAGGTAAAAAGCAGATTGGCTCTTCTTTTTCCTTTTTTTTTTTCTGTTAGAAATTCTCAGAGTTGTGTTCTCCAATCTTCACTGTAAATTAGATTTTGGGGACACCAGCAAGAGAAGAGATAAAGAACATGAATCCTCGTTACAATGATTTTAAGTTCCCTCAGATAAAAGCTCAGCCGTGGCACAAGGTAATATATATGTACCTAAGAAATTTTAGAGAGATGTTAATGTTTTGTTTACAAATGAAATCTACAACTTTTTCTTTTCAAACTCAAAATCTTCCTGCTTTTTTTCCAGATTTTCCGGAGACAGGTATCTCCAGAAGCAATGGATCTTGCCTCCAGACTCCTCCAGTATTCACCAAACCTGAGATGCACAGCGGTAAGAAAGAACAACCTAGTTTTGATTTCTGACCTATGTTGGAGCAATAACATCATTAAAATGGCTGCTTTAACTCCTTTACTTAACTCTGGTTACAGCTTGAAGCATGTGCACACCCGTTCTTCGATGATCTGAGAGACCCAAGAGCATCTTTGCCTAACGGAAGAGCACTTCCTCCATTGTTTGATTTCACAGCTCAAGGTTTTGGCAACGACACTCTACTTTCTTTTATAAGTGCTTATCTTTCTATTCTTGAACTTACTTTCCTCTGAAAATTGCAACTGCTTCCTTGCAGAATTGTCTGGTGCATCTGTTGAATTGCGTCATCGCTTAATCCCTGAGCATGCAAGGAAATGACTACTTTGGCTAATGGCTGCTCCTTCTTTACACAGATGTTGATATATAAATCTTGTTGGATTTCGAGAGATTTCTTGTTCACACGTATAGCGTTGTTCTGGTTATGAAACCTCACTGACCTCTGCAACCACATGGACTAGCAGTTTGAAAGTGTATAATTGTAAGTTTGTAACTTTGTAGCTTCCATTGTTGCAGACAGAAATGCAGAATTTTCCGAGTTTCTCTTCTTATGCAAAATGTTACCAATAGTCTCCGCAAGAACAGTTTCCATCTTTAAAGTGATGAAAACAGTTAGAATCTCTTAAAATGATATGTCGAAGATATACTCTCGATATGTACTTCATTGCATTGTGGCAATCCCCACAGACGCGGAGGTTCTTGATGATCCGGATTGGACCTCCAGATGGTACAAAAATTAGACCAAACGCTACAGCTAACTTCTCACTATGGTAAGCCAAACCAAGCTCTTTGCCTTCCTTATCCAAGTCATGGAGGGCAAAACTCATATCCGGTAAATAACCAGCTTCTTTAATCAAAAGCATCATTTCATCAACCTTACAATATATCTCAACCATTCTCGGATGTCTTCTATCTTCAGACATAAAGCTATGAACTTTACCTTTACCTTCCACCCAACTGCAACCAGGCTCTTTGATTATATTACGAGATTTCATTAATCTACGAACATTTGCAGCTTCGTCTTGTCTCCCCGCTGCAGAATACATGTTTGATAAGAGAACATAAGGAACAGCATTGTTTGGTTCCAATTCCATGAGATTTTTCGCCGCTCTTTCCCCGTTTTCTATATTCCCATGTTTCGTACTTGCAGCCAAAATTGCTTTCCATACAGTTGCATCTGGTTTAACTTCCATTTGATTAAGCAATTCCTCTGCTTTGACGAAGTCACCAGATCTACCAAAGAGATCGATCATACATGCATAGTGTTCAGGTCCTGGTGTGATTCCATAAACTGTTCTCATCGAATCAAAGTAACGTTGAGCTTCTTCTATGAGACCAGCATGACTGCAGGCAAAGAGTAACCCGATAAAGGTAATGTAATCCGGTGTTATGCCACTGCCTATCATCAAACTGTATGATTGCAGCGAGTCCTTGGCTTTGCCGTTTTTCGCATAACCCATAATTAGAGCAGTCCATGTTATCAAATCCCTGATTCCCATAGAGTTGAATATCACAATTGCATCTTCTAAGCTTCCGCACTTTGTGTACATTGTCACAAGAGAGTTATCTACTGACAAAGATGATGGGATGCCAGATTTGATGTGATTCCCATGTACCTGTTGCCCAAACTCCAGAAGAGTTAACTCAGCCGAGGCGCTTAATACACTCGCTATAACAATCTGATCAGGAGAAACGCATCCAGCTCTCATGTCACAGAACAGCTTCAATGCTTCTTCATAAGATCCGTTATGTGTATTTCCCGTGATAAGAGCCGTCCAAGATATCACATCTTTCTCAATCATCCTTTCAAACACTTTCAACGCCGAGTCCATGATTCCTCTTTTAGCATACATATCCACAAGAGCGTTATTCACAAACTTGTCAGTTGCATATCCAGTTTTCACAATCAGACAATGTACAGAAGAAGCTATCTCCATTTCTATCCTAGACGAAGCAAAACAATTTAAAATGGAAGGAATTGTGAACTCGTCTATTTTCATATCTCGCTCATGCATTCTTCCAAATAAACAAAGAGCTTCTTCTTCGAGACCTTGTCTAACACACTCCACAATCATCGAGTTCAAAGAAACCACATCATCAACTTCCATACCTCTTAACAACACTCTTGCGGTGTCCAAGTCTCTGCATTTAGCATACATAGCAATCAATGCGCTCTGAACATAGATATTGGTCATGAAACCACTCCTAACTATGCAGCCGTGTACCTGAACTCCTACCCTGCGAGCAGAAACCGCAGCACAAGCAGTTAAAACACTAGGAAAAGTAAACTGATTCGATTGATTTCCTTCTCTTCTCATATCCCTAAAACACTCGATTGCCTTGTAAGCAAATCCATTTTTAGAGTACCCAGTGAGCATCGAAGTCCATGTGACATCATTTCTCTCACCTGGCATTGTCACAAAGAGGTATTCAGCTTCAGAGATGCGTTTGCATTGTGCATACATAGCGAGAAGGCCATTAACCACATTAACATCCCAATCAAACCCGGATTTTACCATACACCCATGAATCTGTTCACCTCTCAGAAGTAAAGCAAGCGAAGCACACATCTTAAGAACACTCCCCAGAGTGTACTCGTTAGGGTTTCTTCCATCAAACTGCATTTCCCAAAACAAACGGAAAGCTTCATCTTCGCTTCCGTACTTGCAATAACCAGAGATGAGAGCATTCCAGGAGATTGTATTCTTCACTGGGTTTCTAAGAAAAAGCTGTTTTGCATCAGCCAATCTCCCCGAACCGGAGTAAGCAACGATCATAGTGTTCCAAGTGAACTCATCCCTCTCAGGCATTCTATCGAACAACTGGCGGGCTTCGTCGACTCGACCGGATTTAGACAAAACTCCCAACTCCTGATTCGAGTGAAGCTTCGTTTGACTAGCATAGCTGTGAATGTAATAACCAGACGGTGTCAAAGGAAGACGCCTGTTTCGGAAATTCAGTCTGCGCATCACCACGTTTTTGTATACTCGCTATCGCAAACAAAACAAGACTTTTTAAAAAAATAAAAAAATAAGTGTTATTATTAATAACCTAATAATGTAAATTTTTTAATATTTTATGTCCCCTGATGATGATTAACAACTAAAATATTGGTAAACACATTTCAACACGATTACGGGTGGATTTATTTATTGATTTATTCACGAACATTAGTATTATTGAATATTGATGATAGTTTATAGATAAGACAAAACAAAAAAAGGCGACTGATCTATTCGTCAGCTAAGAAATTCACATGTTTTTTTTCAGCAAACCCTTTGAATTCGTTTTTTTCTTACAATTCGTTTTGCTCCATGACAATTTTTGTTGCTAATGTTGATCGACATTTGAATTAGGCACATATGCTCAAACAGCAGTTTGTAGTTCATGGCAAATATGAAAATGATATCAAAGTGCATACAAAACTATAAGAATTTCCAAATTTTATTTCAACTCCTTATTATTAATAATTTATTATTATAGTTTAAAGACAACAAAATTAAACTCAAATCTTGCAAGGAAAAGTGCAGAGGCAGCTCTCTACTTGTTCGTTTTGGAAGCACGCACCAGTTCCTTTCCATTTCTGCATACATAGATTGGTACATGCCGAAGCTTCACAGTTTCCTCTCATTAAAATATCACGACACATTTCTTGTCCTCGAGTCTCTTTCGTCACCATCCCTGATAAATATTTAAAATACAATTCAAAAAATTTGTAATATAAAGGTTCAAAATAAAATAAAAAATTGTAATATAGAAGGCATTGAAGAAAATTATTGAATTGAAAGGAACAACCTATAAAAATGTTAACGAAAAAACAAATTTAGTTTTTTGTGTGAATTAATTTAACATTCATTTTTTTATAAAAAAACTAGTTTTCTCATATGTTTAAAAATTATGGAATGCAAAACAAACCTAGAACAAGGACAATCATAAAGAAAGCAAGAACAATGGCTTTAGTCATTTTTGATATTATAGTCGAAAAATGAATTTTTAAAGTTAAACAGCAAATCGCAATGAGTGGAATGGTAATGTACTAATGTAGATGTTAATAATCATATTTATAAGAAATGTATACAAACCTTTTAAAATAATAGTATACTATATGAGCCAAAACTGTAAAAAAAAAACTAATAGCTAAATAGATGCTGGAAACAGAAAAAAATCACTAAAAAAATATAAATAGGAATGATATCTATAAAGGATCCTGTAAATCGGCCAGGAGATGGGAAAAATATAGTGAATACATTAAAAAAATTTAAAAGTAAAGAAAAAAATAATTAAAAAGGAGTAAGATGTAATTTCCGGTGGTAATTGTCTTGAGTCTTGACATCGATTTAATTTTGATATTATTTTGCAATTACTCTAACAATTATATAAAAGCCATTCTGACGGCTTGGAGATGGCTTCATAGACAATCCGTCGCAACGTCTAATAGATGCAGGTCCTGCAAACTTTGAAGCGTCCAAAGAATGCATCTCATTTTATTGTAAATTGGTTTACTTTTACAAATATATGTAAATTCAAAGGTTGCCTAAGATATATGCTCCATATCTCGCTAAGTGGATATGAATTAGTTTTTGTCTAAGATATATTCTCGTTGTTGTTTCCTTTGTTAGTCAACTAATTGACTATTCTGTTGTTTTTGTAACCCATTATTTCGTTTAATGAAAATCATTTGACAGAACCAAAAAAAAATTATCGATATTTGAATTAGGGCACATATGCTCAAGTAGCACTTTGTAGTTCATACAAATTTAAAAAGAAAAATGAAATCAGAATATAATTTTATTTAAACTATTACCATCTTATCATTACTAGTAGTTTTTTTTTCAACGATCATTACTATTCGTTATTACAGTTTTTAAATAACTAAAAAGTTAAATCTGGCAAGGAAAAGTGCAGAGACAGCTATAGACATGTACATTTTGGAAACACGCGCCGTTTCCCTTCCATTTCAAGGTACACAGATTGGTACACGCAGCAGGCTCGCAATCTGTTTTTATCAGAAGATCATATGGCACATTTCTTGTCCTTTTATCTCTTTCGTTATCATTCCTAATAAATTTTAAGAACATCAATTTCAGTTTTTGATTATATAAATAAGAGGGAAATGATAAAAACGATGAATTAAACGTAGAAACGTGGAGAAAAAATAACCAGCTGACGGTGGCTTAAGTGGAAGTCAACGTGATTATTTCATCTTTTAAATTAAAATATATAATATGTAAGTGAAGTAGTAAGTATAAAGCAAACCTAGAACGAGGATGATAAGGAATATACTAAAGACGGTGGCTTTAGTCATCTTTGATGTCAATCGGAATGAGATTTTCGAAATAAAAAGCAATGAGTGTAATGCTATGTACATGTAAATATCACATATTAAAATTATATAAGATGCCTACATATATAATTTAATATTATGTGATAAATGAGTTAGCAATACAAAATTAATACTTAGTTGATTAGTTAGAAAAAAAATCAATCAATAGTTAAATAAATGGTGGAAACAGATAAAACTCATAAATTTATAAGTTGGAAGGATATTTACAAAATCAAGTAAAAATGAAACAAATATTAACCCAATAAACAATAACTTTGCGTTCTTGTATATTTTTATTGATAAACTGTACTTTTTCGGTAAAGGATATATTGTACTTAACAAAATCCAATTGATTATCTTCTAATCCTGAAATTCAAGCAAAATATTTTTATATGGAATAAAATCTTTACAAAATTAGTTGTGTATACAGACATAAAACTAGTAAGATCTATGGACAACCATCATAACAATATCACATTAAAATCTCCATGCATAAAAAGAAAACATCGCTAGATATAGAGCCCATGGCATCAAGAAACCCCGATGAAAAAAAATCATGGTTCACATGACGTTAGGATATGATCAAGTGTAATGACTGAGTTATAATATTCAGAACGTAGAAAGAATCTCCATTAGGAATTGGCTTCTTTGCAAGGTATCCACCACCTGATTTGAGTTACGATCCACCCAAGCTATTTTGATCTCTTCATTCAAACATTCCACACCATTGTTTTGCTTCTTTGATGCATTTTGATATTCCAAAATTCAGAGCTTTGTCCTTCAAAATTTATTCTTCTCCATTCTCCAACCCTTACTGATCCATATGTTCTGCATTGCCATCAGGCCCATCACCAAGGCTTGGAATTCAAATTCCACAGAATTCAATTAGTTCCTTTTGCTTGACCTGACCCCAACTAAGTTCCTGTTTCGTTCCTTGTGATCCCATCAAAGTTACATTTAATCCATCCTTCATTTGGTTTTGACTATGTAATAATCATGTATTCCTTCTACTCTCTCTTCTTGCCGGTTGTTATTTATTTGTCAAAGAAAAAAAATTCTATAGTTATTTATTTATCTTTCGATTTAATTATTTTCTATTTTAAAATTTCATAAGAAATTGTTTTTATACAATGATCCCTGGTAAAAATATTTTTTAGTTCTGCCATTTTTTTTTGCCGTCTGACATCTTTTATTACAGATAGAAGAATAATACTAATTAAAGTCACAATATTAGAAAGAAAGGAAAAAAAAGGAATATTCATCTGATCGAACGTCAATGGGGACATTCTCTTGTCGTTTTCAATTTGCATTAGCTTCTGAGAAAGTGCTTCTCAAAACCTAGAATCATCCACCCCCAACATTCGGCAGAATTTCCGCGATTTCAAGCCCGATCCTTCGAGATTCGGACCATTCCTGATTAACCCGATTACCCAAGATCCTATCTTCGCATCTCCATTTCTCCGAAATTTTCTAAAAGTTGGTAGATTCCTAGATCAGATTCTGGATTTATTCATCTTGTTTGATGAATCCACCGATCCCCATCCCAGGCTCTTCTTCTCCGGCGATGGACGTTTCGCCGCTTCTAAGCCGGAACAGGCGTAACATCCCTCGCACGTCCCAGCCGCTTCGAGGCGCAGCGTCGAGACTTCTCCGCCGCGCTAGCAATCGCCGGATGATGCTTCGCGAGCCCTCCGTTCGAGTTCGTGAGGTGGCGGCTGAGCAGCTTGAGGAGCGGCAGAGTGAATGGGCTTACTCTAAACCGATCATAGCCCTCGATATACTCTGGAATTTCGTCTTTGTGATTGTGTCAATCGGGATTCTAGGGTTTAGCTCTGAAGAGAATCCTGATGTTCCTCTAAGGCTTTGGGTTATTGGGTATAATTTCCAGTGTTTGTTTCACGTTGGATGTGTAATTGCCGAGTATAAACGACGCCGAGAAGCTAATTCTCGTAGTGAAGATGATTCCTCCTCCAATCACGGATCTCTCAGCGGAAGCGAAGACGAATCTGATGGTTATGGCATCGACGAGACGGATGATGACCATCGAGCTAGGTCAGATTTCCATATTTCCCCCTTTTCTTCTTTAATCTATGAAACTTCAGTTTCGCTTTTCTTTTCGTGTTGGCACAGAATTTCAGTTTCATCGATGCTTCAGTTTCAGTGATAGACTCTTACGAGTCGCGTAGATTTAGACTTAAGGAATCTTAGGATCGTATACAAATGTTGAAGTGAATTTACTGTTTTCCTATTGATTTGTACTCTCAAAGATCCTCATGTTTTTTTCGCTATTCCAGTTTCGCCAAGCACCTCGAGTCTGCAAACACGATGTTCTCTTTTGTCTGGTGGATCATCGGGTTTTACTGGGTCACAGGTGATGCCGAGGCACTCGCTCAAGCGTCGCCTCAACTCTACTGGTTTGTAGCCGGAATATGACAGTTCTTGATTGTTCTTCCACTTATGCTTCAAAAGATTGTTTCTTTGATCAAATCATTGTTTCTTGTGTGTTTGCAGGCTCTGTGTTGCATTCCTTGCCTTTGATGTTATCTTCGTTGTCATTTGCGTCGCCGTTGCTAGTCTAATCGGTATTGCTGTTTGCTGCTGTTTACCTTGCATCATCGCGATCTTGTACGCATTAGCAGATCAGGTAAAAGAAACACTAAGAGAATGAAGACAAATAATTCAGTCACATGTTTCTTGATGTATCACATCCTAGTAAGTATTGTTGTTTCAGGAAGGTGCGCCTGATGAAGAGATAGAAAGGCTTTCAAAATTCAAGTTTCTCACTGTAAAGAATTCCGAGAAAGTGAATGGCGAAGTCCGGGAAACTCAAGGAGGGATAATGACAGAATTAGGTGTTGATTCTCAAACCGAACGCGTGATAGCTAGTGATGATGCTGTAAGTAACCAAACTCAAACCCTGTTTTTTTGGTTTACCACCGAGTTTTGGATATAAAGACACTGAAATGACTGGAGCAAAATCGATGATAACTGTTTGCAGGAATGTAGCATTTGTCTGTGTGCATATGAAGATGGGGTAGAGTTAAGGGAACTGCCTTGTAGACACCATTTCCACAGTTTATGTGTAGACAAATGGCTAAGGATCAACGCAACTTGCCCTCTCTGCAAATTCAATATTCTCAAAAATGGTGAACATAGTGGGAGTGAACAAGTGTGAGGAGAAAGAAGATTCGTTGTAAGAAGATTCGTTGCTCTCTGAGTTAATATATGCGAATGTGATGAGCTCATCATCATCATCGTCAATCACTACCTTAAACCTCGTTTATTCTTTGACCACTACAGAGGGACGAACAAGAGAAGACCTTTAAGTTTTGTTTTGAAAACGAAGCTGCACTTCTTCTTTTTGTTTCTTTTTTTGTTTACCTTTTTCTTACATATTGTAATTTGTAAATGCAATAAGTAAATTATAGTTCGGTTGAAAAATGTTTATTCAGCGAGTCAGAGGTGTGATGAGAACCGTTTGGGTTAGTAAGTCAACGGATAAATTATATCCAGAATTTCTAAATTACGATAGTAAAATTTACCAACCAACTTATATTGACTGGTGTGTGAGGTCATTGTGGTGTGGTGGATAAGAGGACGAGATCATTATGATTTAACATTCTTGCTGATTAGTTGAAAGTTAACTCGTTTATTATTGTAATCGTAACTAACGAGAGAGAAGCGTGTGGATTTGGTTAAGGCTGGAGCCGAATTTGTTGAAACTGGACTAAGCCCAGCTGCGCCCACAAACGTTTACCCGAAATGGTTGAAAAGTGAGAAATAGAGGAAAGTTCACTTCTTATTAAAGAAATACAAAATAAACGCTCAGATGCGCACCACATCATCTGTAAGAACAGACGGTCGTGATGAACCCAATCATCACAGGTGCTTTTATCCTCACAGCGAGTCAACGAGCAGAGAATCGAACCCGGCAAGCTTTGGGGTTCTTATCTCTTCTGTAACCAGCACGGACTAGTCACTTTTGTTAATTGGAACAATATGTAATACTTAATCAACTTATAATCTTAACACTTTTTGTCATCTATAATTCTTTTTTTTTGGTTAAGAAGAAAGAATAATGAACTTGCTCTGTTCCAGTCCAAATGGATTAATTATGCTTGGTTACCAATAAAGAAGAAAGAAATGCGTATATAATTTCAAATTCGTCCAACAGAAGAATTGTCAATCATCTGTACATCCGATTTAATTTTATGGATAAACTCATATCATAAACTATGCATAGTAATGAAAAAAAACATTCTCAAATGCTTAAAAATTATAATAACTTTAAAAAAACTGTCACTAGTATTAAAATAGTATTGAGATTAATTTTATATACTAGTCGGTTTATTATTTTACTCAATTTTGAAATTATATATCGCCACCGAATCACCGCGCAATCAGTTAACGTTAATTATTGTTTAAAGCTCTGTCGCACGACGAACAACATGTAGAGAACAAATTCTTAGATATCATCATCGAACAAAATTTGACTTTATTTTTTCAACCTTGTAATCAGTTTTGTTTCCAAACAATAAAATCAGCTTTTGAGTATATATAAAGTAAATTAACCAAACATCTTTTTATGTTCAAACAGTTTCGAATTCAGAGAATCCTTACAACAGAGACGAAGTGTAGTAATCTGTGCAGCCAAACACCAATCTATGTTGGCCGTTGAATCACACACCAAATCGGAACTCCGGTAACAATCCGGCCACCACCATATCCATCAATCGACAGGGGCTCCGATCTGGGTCTCCACAAACCAGTCTCCGCCGCTTGCGACGAGCACGCACCGTAATCATTCATCGCCGTCGTCGATTCTGTGGAATCGGGTTTAACCAAGATCGAAACGTTCACGATTCCACACTTATCCCCAAATTCATCTCTTAATCTATAGCTCAAGAAATTAAAGTGACCTTCAGGGGAATACCTTCCCATGAAATCCGTCGCTGGGATTTTAGCTTCCCCGATTTTCTTCACACGCCTAGAACCTGTTCGATAAAATACCTCAATGGAGATAAACTGTACACTAGAATTTATCGGAATCTCCGACTTAAAGTTCCATGTTGGATTGCTTCCTCCCGATTCGTCAGGATTAGAAGTTCGAGATTTCTCACCGATCCTTGCGACGGCGAAAGTTTTTCTCTTGACCGGTCTCCGGTTTACCTTAAGCCCCTCTGCAGATCTTATGTCAATCTCAAGAGTTTTTGTCATTGGTGTGGTGTACAAAGGAGCGATTCTACCTAAATCTAGATATATCATTTGGGGTTATTTTTTGTGTGTTAGTGTTGTGTACAAATGTGTACGTTAAGTTTGGTCTAATCATTAACTCAGAAGGAACGATCACGGTTATATATAGAGAGAGAGACAAGATTACTGATCATAGATACAAAGGTCGACGAAGGTGATGGGGAAGCTTGGGAAGAAGACGCGAGGTTTCTTCTTCTCTTTTTCCGCCAGCGCATTGTATTTAACAAAAACGATGTCGACAAAATAAAATAAAATAATAAAGATGTTATAAATAGAAGATCTTTTAAATTTAGATATGTTTCTTTTTTTCCTAAAAACTCAAATTAAAATAAAAATAAAATTCTCATATTCGTCAAAGTATAATAACTAGGTTTTATAAATATATATATTCGTTTTCAATATATATTTAAAACAAAAAAAGTAACTTTTTATATATTAATTTAGTGAGTTAGTGACATAAGAATACGAATTTATGTTGATTTTTTCTTTTTGTAAATCAACTTTTGTTGCGCTCGATTCCCATACAAATTTTTCTTTCATTTTTAGCCTAAAGAATATATACTGTATAATGTTTACTTGTTTAGTGGAATTCAATCTATATGTATTATACATTTTGCCATAAATTCATGGACGCCACTAAACGATAAGATGGAGAAAACTGACTTATCCGATCACAGAACAACAACATTAGGAGTTTTCGTAGACGATTGTTTAATAGCTAAACGAAATCGGAGAAAGTGGTATTAATTAAAAATTAAGAGTTTTGTACCACTTTGCGAGTTTTTGTACCACTTTGCTTTTGTCTCGTTTTGGCCTACACCGATACACATAGTAGTATAATAAATTTATTTACTTTCGTGATTTTATGACTTTTCGAATCTGGCGATAACTTTATTGATTATTTCCCTAAACATCGACCGAACGATAACTTCAATTATAACGATAAAAATGATTAAATGAATATTTATGTTCTTTTTAACAGCGACGTATAATAACCGACTTTGTTTAGCAAAAAAAAAAAAAAACAACCGACTGATTCCAACGGCGTGGAAAACGCGGCGGGCTCGTTTTCTGTCAAATAACGCGCGTTCAAACAGCTATGAAACAAGTGTACGTAAGGAAAATACTCGTACTTTTTCTTCTTTGGTTTCAACTTTCAAATATAATATTGATTTAGTAACTAATGTGCTCGCGTTTTCAATGAAAATACCTCTTTTTTTTTCTCACACTCTAGTTCGATATTTCTTAGCACATTCATGTATTTTTGTCGTCTAAAATACACTAAAATTGTGGTAACAGTAGCTAGAAATTTTTCTAACTCTAAGAGCATCTCCACTAGTGTAACTCATTTTGGGTCTCCTAAGATTTAATTAATATTTTTTTTTGAAGATGAAAATAGTTAAGAGACTCTTTTATTTATCTCCTCCATTAGTGTAACCCGAGCAAAAAAAAACGCAGAATAGATAAAAAGGATCGATGAAGAGAAGGCGAAGGTGGAGGCTTTGAGCTGTTTTGTTTCTCACTTGTCACCGCTATTGTTGAGATCTTTAATCCCTGGGTTTAATAGAAAACGCATCAGGATGTGATTGAAATTTAACCCAACAAAACAATAAAAAATAAAATTTTCAAAAGAGGAGATTGGGAATTTCGATCAAGTAGATGAAGATAAATTACCAGGAGTCGACGTAGGAGGAGAGAAAATCATCGGCCAAGAAGAAAAGTCATCATTACGAACAAGAGAAAAAGAGAGAGAGAGTCGGGTTTTTGGTCGAGAATGAGGAAATAATTTTCCTAATTAAAAAAATATCTTTAACAAATAAAACATGAAAAAAAAAGAACGAACCAATGAAGTTCTCCCACGTCACCGACGAGACCGTCTCCTGCGCTCCTTCCCTAAGACCATAAACATTGCAGAGACTCAATGAAGTCTCTTAAGTAGTATTTTAATAATATATGTTAGCTGAATATCCATATAAGAGACATATTGTTTTTGATCAAATATTGTAGAGACCCTTTGGAGTTGTTTTAAAAAAAAAACAGTTTACTCAGAAAAAGATAATTATTTCATTACAAAGATTTAGAGAAGAACATAAAAAGAATTAAAACATAAATTTTGTTACAAACTTCAGTTGACATTTAGTAATGTCCAAATTTTTGCCAGATATGCTCTATTAAATCGGCTTTCAGTTTCTCATGTTGTCGTCTATCACGAAGTTTTGTTCTTGCAAACATATTATTCTCAAGATTTGAAGTATCTGTTTCATATGCGAGATCTACAATTGCACTTCCGCTTCCTTCTCCGTGATGGAATTCTGAAACATTTGAGAGTGTGTATCCATCTCTTTCATCTTCTACGATCATATTGTGGAGTATGATACAAGCTCTCATAATCTTTCCTATTTTTGCCTTATCCCAAAACAGAGCTGGATTTTTGATAATGGCAAACCGGGATTGCAAGACACCAAAAGCACGTTCGACATCTTTTCGAGCAGCTTCCTGTTTTTCTGCAAATAAACATGCTTTCGGGTCTTGTGGTATAGGACTAGATTGGATAAATGTCGCTCATTTCGGATAAATACCATTTGTCAGATAGTTTGCCAAATCATACTCCCTTCTGTTGACAGAAAATTTCACTTGTGGAGCTTTTCCCTGAATTATATCATCAAACACAGGTGAGCGATCAAAGACATTTATATCGTTTAAGGTACATGGAGGTCCAAAAAACGCATGCCATATCCACAGGTCATATGATGCTACAGCCTCTAAAACGATTGTCGGTTTGTCCGAACCACGTGAATATTGCCCTTTCCACGCGGTAGGGCAATTCTTCCACTCCCAGTGCATACAGTCGATGCTTCCTACCATTCCGGGAAATTCGCGGTACTCTCCATAATCAAGTAACCGTTGAAGATCCTCTGGTGTTGGTCTTCTTAAGTATTCATCACCAAATAAATTTATGATTGCGTCGACAAAATTTTCCAAACAGTTCCGAGCAGTAGTAGCACCAATGCGAAGGTATTCATCAACTGAATCAGCAGCCGTTCCGTATGCCAGAAGACGAATTGCTGATGTACATTTCTGAAGTCCGAAGAGACAAGGCCTTCCGGGAGCGTCTTTCTTCTGCCGAAAGTATCGAACTTCATTATTTAGTCGATCAATAATCTTCATGAACAATGACTTATTCATCCTAAACCGGCGGCGGAATAGATAATCCGGAAATATAGCCTCTTCACTAAAGTAATCATTCCATAAACGTATATGGCCTTCTTCCCAGTTTCTTTCAATGAAATCTCTTTTTTCCTTGAATTGGTTGCCTCTTGCTGTTGTCCGTAGTCGATGAACATATTCTGAAGAGTGTGAACAGTGTGATTATAAAATTGATCAAATAATTGATCACCTTGATGATCAAGATATTCATCAATTGATTCATCATCATAATTATTCGAAGATGAAGCCATGGTTTTTTTAATAGAAAGTGGATATCATTTAAAAAGAAAAAGAAGAAGTACAAGAGGAAGCCTTGTAAGAGAAAGAGAGAATTGCTTGATTGAGAGAAACAATTGCTTGATTGAGAGAAAAAAGAAGAAGTACAAGGAAAGCGTTGTGGTCTCAAAATGTTATACAAATAATATATAGAAGAGTCTACTTTGCATTTTGTGGTCTCAAAATAAATCAGAATACATGTGGTCTCAAAATACACCATATTGTACAATCATAACAAATATCTTCTATGTGTTGTTGTTTTCTTGTGACTTCTATTCTTGTGACTTCTATTCTTGTGACTTCTATTGTTGTCTTCTGCCCATTCAGAATACATGTGACTTCTATTGTTGTCTTCTGCCCACTTGTTAGTCAAACCTGAAACAAGCAAAGACAAGCAAAGAACGTTACCTTTTGCATGACCAAACCATGAATATCTCGCGTTTGATTACAGACTTTGCCTCAGTTAAGAACTAAACCTTTTGCATGACCAAACCATGAACCAGATGAGATCAAAACGCTAATGAAAAAAAAACCGAAAGTTTATCATAGAATCACACATGGTCTACATAAAGAAAACCAGATACTTCAAAACAAAGATCGCTTAACATAGAATCAAACTACATAGCAACATCTTAACCTAATACATCAAAACGAAGCAAAACCTAATACATCTAAACAAAGCCAAACCTAATACATCAAAACAAAGCCAAACGTAATACATAAAAACCATAATGACTAAGTTGACAACATCTCCTTAAGAAGCTTCTGCTTAAGTGCTTCTTCCACCTCATTCAGAGCATCTGTTTTTGCAAGGACTCTGTCAAGAACACTCATCCTAGTAAGCCTCTCCCTTGTTGTTAATTCCTTATCTTTGACATCCAACACTTTTTGAAAGTCTACAATAGCTTGAGCAACATTGTTTACTTCAGTAGAACATTTTTTTCCTTTGGCTTTTGCAGCCTTCACGCCTATAGGCCGAGAGCATGAACCATCATTTTCGACAGTCTCCATGGCTTCAGTTTCCATCACATCGGTTCTTCTCTTTTTGCTCGCTTCATTGCCTTTTGTGGTGGAAAAATCACACCACTTTTGGTCATTCCGCAGTTCCTTCCAGGCGTATTCAAGGTTAAATTTCTTCTTGTGGTTTGTGAAGAAAATCTGGTGAGCAATCTTCAGGACGTCGTTCTCCTTCATGCCGCTGGTCTACTCCCTTGTTGCAGAGTCATATGCACCAGAGAACTTACACACAAGATCATTGATCTTGTGCCACCTCTGCTTGCACTGGCTTGCTGTTCTTGGTACACGACCCTCTGCATTTGGATTTCCATCATAATAGTCCGATACCCTCTGCCAGAAAGCACCACTCTTCTGTTCATTGCCAACTACAGAATCTTTACTGGTATTTAACCAGGAACTGATCAGCAACACATCGTCGCTTGGGTGCCAAGCAGCTCTCTCCTTTCGCTCTTGAGGTGTAGTCTGCGTGCTGAAGCTTGGAAATGGTTCGAGTGAAGCAAAGGAATCAGTAAGGGGAGTGTCTTGTTGACTATTCAACAAGTCCACAAAGTTAGTGGGTTGAGCATATGGATATGCCGAAGACATGAATGTTAGTGAAGAAATGAAAAGGTTGTGAAGAAAGGTAGAAAAATGGAATGAAAAGGTTGTTAAGAAATGTAGAAAAATGGAATGAAAAGGTTGTGAAGAAAGGTAGGCAAAAGGAATGAAGAGGTTGTGAAAAGCAGATGAAGGATCGGGTTTTAAAAACCAGAAAAATGGAAAGAAGGCATTGATGAGACATAAGCACCAACTATCAAAGTCAGAAAACTCTCTAAACCTTAAAAGCAATAAACTCTGTAAACCTTAAAAGCAATAAACACCAACTACCATCGATGAGACATTAAAGCAATCAAGACCTCAAACTTAAACCTTAAAACTCCAACTACCATCGATGAGAAACAGTCAAGCCTAAGTAAATCCAGCCATTAATATTATTACCAACTACAAATCTCCCTAAAATGAACAAGCCTTTATTACATTACCAACTACAAAGTTCCATTTTTATGCTAAAGACAATTAATATGGTTTGAAGATTGCTTACCAGGAATTACTTCTGTCTTCTGCTTTAATGCTCAAGGATTGCTTCACCTGTCTCGCCAATTTAGATATATAGCCTTTAAGCTGCATTGAAAGAAAATCAGAAACCAAGTTTAGTTCCAAATAATGTACCCGATTGATGCATATCCTAAACCAGAGAAGGTTAACAAACAAACAACCAATCTGAATCAAATAAAACAATCCCAATCTCAAACATTGTCTTATTGTCACTTACACAAACACAACACCATATTTCTACAACACCGATTAAGTAAGAGAATGGTATATATCTAACAAACAATTGAATTCATAAGAGATGAACCCTAAACCATCGATCAGAACCCTATAGTATACCCTATACCAAACCCACTAATCGAAACCACGAATCAAATCACCTCACATCAAATAATCAAACTGTTTCGATCCTGAAATCGAAAACCCTAAATTATCAAACCGAGTGAAACCCATAAATCAAATAATCATATAATTCAATCTCTAACCAATTCAGAAGAAGAATCGAAAACCCGAACAGATGAAGATAGAATCGAAAACCCGAACAGATCAATCAGAACGGATTGATTTCGCAAAAAAAAACCAAGAGAAACAGGGAAAAGAAGATGGCTTATCTCCGCGTCTCGATCCTCTAGTGTTGGCCTTCGAACGATGTCGACGAAGTCGGAGAGATTCGCCACCAAAATCTCGACGTCGCCAAGTTTTTCACGGAGAAAACGAGGAGAAGTGTGTCGGGGAAAAGAGGAAGGGAAAGAAAAATTTTTTTTCCCCAATTTTATTTGCCAATCACAACAAAGCACGTGTCTCTCAATACCGTCTCCAACAGTTTCATTTTAAGCGACGTTGCACAAAATTGAGAGACGCGTATTTGTTAAAAAATTGTTTTTAATAACAAGAGACATCATAGAGACGAGCGATGTTCATGCTTTAAGGAGCGGTCCGTCAAAAATATTGGGTTTTTTATTTAAATTTAATTGTTTTATCTATGAAACTGTGCTGAAAAATGGATAAAAGCCCCTGATGGGCTAAGATCTTGTTAAATTAGTCACGTTTACACATAAATCGAGACGGTCAATTTCTTTATGCAAAAAGTATCTCAAATTTGTTTGTATATTGTTACGAAGTGGTCAAACTTTGCAGTGGATAGGTGTATCAGTACGATTGGACTAGGGCTCTAGTTACAGATAAAATGATTATTTTGTAAATTATTATTTTAGAAAATATTTCACGTTATAGTTTTAACTAATATTATGAATTTTCCATTTTGATCTCGTATTATAGTGTATAAATTTGAAAATTTATTATGCTCCTCCATAGCCTTGATATATTGTTGTGAACAGATTCATATATATATATATATATATATATAATCTAACTATTAGTTATTTAAGACTTAATCACGATAATTAATTAACATCAGAACACTTTTCTTGATGTTTCTTTTTTTGTTAAATAATTTTTCTTGATGTTCAAAAACAAACAATGTGATATTTTATCTGCAGAAATGTCCTTCGGAAAAAGTTTATTGTGAACTGAAACGAAATTAGCATTTCACCAACTTGATCAAGAATCATTCAACTCATTTGAATACTTTTCGTGACTTTAAGTAGATGGAAATTTTTGTTTCCTGAAAGTTAGAACATACTTAGAAATTATAGATATGTATTGATAATTTACTTCCGGATTATTACTTTATGAGCGGGATGAAAACTCATAGAAAAATCATCTTTGTAGGAAATTGACTCGGCGCATGGCGTACACTACTATATACTCTATCTACTTGTATGCCTGTATAATTGTAGCATTCTTTAGACCTTTCAGGTTTTAAAATAATAACTTACAAACCTTAATCTTCAAAAAAAGAGTGAAAAAGAGAGAGAGAGAGAGAGAGAGAGAAAAAAAAAAGACAGTGAAGAAATATCAGATTTTTTTTGTGAAGAAATATCGGATTCTAATTTTATTCTTATAATCTTATGACCCATACATAAGAACCTGACCAGAACTGTGAACCAGGTAATTTTAGTCTAATATGATAATATCTAATCAGATACGGACCAGAAAATAATCAGCTTTTCCATAGAAAAATGTAAATTAAAATTAAACGTAACTAAATGTAAATTAAAATTAAATGCATTGATGGAAGTGAGAGAATCGTGATACGCAGAGATACGATATATTCAGGGCAAGAAGGGACGTCACATATATATGACATATGATATGAGCTGGTGGAAAACTTGCGAACCATTGCTGCAGAAGAGCAAAAGCCAAAAGGAGGTCAGAATCACGAGAGATCTAGATTGTGGTTTGCCACGACAACCGAAGCAGCTTCCTCTTTTCGACGAGACCAGTTGAAGTTGAGATGACGGATATAGATTGATCCCAGTTCTTTAACGGTCGGAGATTGCATCTGTTGCTAACACGACTCCATAAAAGTAAAACCCATTTAAACTTGCAATCAAAGAGGAGATAGTTTCTACTTAAATCTAAACTTACTAATCAATTTCATAGTGGTTAATTAATTATTTTCTAATTAAAATGGAATTTATTATTGTATAATAAATCTTTTTTATTTAGAAAAAACATACTTTCGAGTTTCCCACGTAACAGAAATTTAATATTTCTTTTTTTTTTAAGAAGAAATTTAACTTTAATTTAACTTTTCTTTTTGGTAAGTATTAGAAATTTCACTTGGGCATGTAATCATTCAAAACTAGCTAGTTTCCATTGCACTTGTTTTTTTTTTGTTGCCTTTCTGGTCACATTTTATACATTTGCAAATACTATATATATATATATATATATCAGTGGTGTGGAAAAACACATGTAACTGCTTTCAAATTTTCTATTTTCTGCGTCACGAATACAAATGGTCTTCTCATAACATGAGAAGCTACACTTTTATGGCCATTCGATTTGGAGGAAGCAGAACTTAACGTCCCACAATCACACTGGAAAGCCACACACGAATCATGATCATATATTCATATAAATGCTTGATGTTCCTATTTATATATCTATATAATATATGTGCATGTATATATACACAGTGTAAGATTGGTAGTACATATGTAGCTGAAATCGATTTGTGTTTCTAATTAAAGCGCGTATCTGTGTGAGTGTGATCTATATCTATATGTACAGTATTCGTAATTATAAATAGATAATCAAAAACTAATATGTGTAAAACTTGAGATAGAATTGCCATGATATGTTAGAACCTGTTTTGTTGTTATTTCCCAAGTTTCTGTTGTGCTGACCAATCAAACTGTTGATAACTTTATATCAAAGCTACGATGTTTAATCTTATTGCTTCTGTTGGATGCATCATGCATGCATGCATCACATGGTGGGTCGTCATTACGTGACGTCAACAGAGTTGTGGAAATAAAATTCCCATCCTGATAAACTAATTATTTATCATAGTGCGATGTAACAACTTTATATACTTGCGTGTAAGACGACAAAAAAGAAAACATAAAGATACTTGCGTTACTAACATATTTTTTTGTTAAAGTACTAACATATTTGTAATTTGCGTGTAAAACATTTCGGGACTGAATTTATTTTCAAATATTTCCATCGGAAAACCATGATGGCTATCAATTATAAATTATAATTAACGACTTATAGTTAGATTTGTAAATTCGTAAGGTGTTTACTTGTCAATGTTATTTATAATTATAATTATAGTTATAATTGTAGTTTACTTAGCATGCTCGTATGCTACCTGATTAATCTAGAGAATGTGCTATTTTTTTAATTTTTTTAATTTTGCGGAGTCCGTAGACTTGACTCCATTACTATAAAGTCGCCCATCGAAACCACTTTAAGTGTTTCTGACAACGCATTTAATACTGTTTCTACATATACGGCAAAATCGAAATCATTTTTTTGACAAGAAATCGAAATCTTGTTTTAAAAGAAAAAAGATGGAAAAATGTAGTGGCTGGAACTAGGAAAACCAATAATTCGATAAAGACAGTGAAATCCAGACAAACACATAGTTAGGTTTCTGTAACAATATGGGAGAATATTCACAACAAAAATTAAGATTACTCATTACTAGTATATACTCTTTTGTTTCAAGTAATCAATACTGGTTTTGGTTTCAGACTCTCTCGATTAACAAAAGACTCGCTCAAACTATATAAACATCATCTAAAACTTTTATATGTATACGACTTTTCGATATATTACTTTGATGTGTTAAATCACTTTACAATTTTTTTAGAGATCCCTAATTTAGATTAAATTTAATTTTTGTATATATTTCTTTTTTTAAATGTGGAATGCACCACTTGCATATAAAAAGACGGCCAAGAGTATACGTGTCATTAATTTGTAGTTAAATATATCACGTTAACGCATTGATAGTTTCTCTCTTTTATACAACTTTATTATACTAAAGTTGTAAAACTTAGCCAATTTAGTCTATTTAAGGGCCTGAAATAAATGCTGAATAATAAAACTCATGAAATGATATGTCAGCATCATTTTTCGCATTTTTAAGCTTATAGTTTGGCATATTCCTCCAAATTATTTCACCGGTTAGAGCCTATAAATTAGTAGATCTTTTGTTGCCTAATCACTTCATGATTCTATCAATATGTTTTTATAAGAAGGAAAGTTAGGTGAATGTATTTATTAGTAATTGCGGGATGACATTTTGTGACTGACGTTGCATATATATCCGAAATGCTATCATTGAAAGAAGTTGACCTATAAATACCTAAACGGAAAGTCCTTCTAATATTAGTTTAAATTTCCATGAACTTCCACATCTCTGCTTTATATCTCGTGATTTTCTGTTTTGTCCCTATCTGTCATACAATGCAGAGTCATGTGCGTTACACGCTCAACTTGACGTCACGGATACATCTTGCCTTAAATTCCACTAAATAAAATATGATTTTTCTACAACTGACACAATTAGATTACAGAATTGTTGAGATTTAAGAATATAAAACAGAGAAGTACTAAACGTATCGTTTTGGAAAGTGTTGGATCCCAAAACACAGAGGAGAATGCCGAACGTCAGTTACATATGTCCCGTGATTGGCCGGAGATAGCTTCTTCTTCTTCACGCCATTGATTTTGGATCCAGGTTTCTGATTACGATTGTTGAGAGGTTGTAGACTCGCGTCATTAGTATTTCATAGCTTCTCTAAGAGCCTCATTGTAAAGCTAATTACTATTATAATTAACCACAATCTCATTTAACCAAATTAGATTATCAACAAGACAAAGCAATGTCCAGTAGTAATCAATTGAACCATGTGGAAAAAGCAACATCAACTCTCTCAGCCATAATGTAGAGAATCTTGGAGCAAAGATAGCAATATTGTAAATTCATACTAAAACGATAGCAATTAGAGATCTATTATGGAAATTTGGGACAAGAGTAGAGGAAAGATCTATTATCTTGAGTTTCTCTCAGTTCACGCATCTCTGAGCCTGCTACACCATACAAACAGCTTAATTTTGTAACATTACCGTTGTATATTGTATTAACAACAACAGTTTACTTCTTAGTTCTTACTTCAACAATGTAGATGAAGCATTGTTGAGCCCATAGTGGGCTTATAAACAGAGTCGAGTATGCTTGCTATAGGCTCAGATAATATGCCTGTATGTAGACTTTGTTTATTCCTCTATAAAACATCTGGTTTGTTCAAATTGGGGACTTTGTAAGATTTTCCCTGCATCTCCACATGAATTTGCCGTGTCTATGATAATGTTTGATGTTCATTAATCGAAAGAGAGCAAAATAATTTAACCCATGTTCTTAATCTAATTACTTGTGTCCATTTCTTTAGTGGATCCTACTTGTGTCCTTGATGCTTCCACAAGCTAGAGAATCCAAATGTCAAAGCAATAATCTCCTGAGGCGTAAATCCAGTTCCATGATGCTCTTCCATATATCTCTATCCCTTACCTCCAGCACAATTAGCAATCAAGCCAGACCCCATTCGAAAGCACTGCACTTACTACTGAGAAGACTAACAAGACTAGATTTCTTCAGAGAATTCAAAGATCTCACCATGTCATACATACTCTACTCAGTGGGGATGCAATTTCTTCTTAGTGGGAAATGTAGAGTCGTATAAAGTGATTGAAAACATAGACAAGTAGTAATAATATAACTTTATTATAAATCTCAAGAGTGAAGACTAATCTGTGTACAGAATCTTGTTTTATTGAATAGAAATATAAAGAATCAACAAAAGATCTGATTTTTAAAGATCTTTCGAGTGTCGAAGCTTAAAGCTTGGAGATGATAGAATGGTAAAAAGTAGCACGTGCTAGGTAAGTAACTTTCATGGTGTCCTTCATCTTGAACTCAACACTCACCACCGTCAGATTCCTCCCACTCCTCACCACTGATCCCTCCACCACTAATTCACTCTGCAAAATCTCACACAATATAAAGGCTTCTCTGACTTGAAAATCTAATTAAAAGAGACGAGAATGTTGTGGCTTACCGAAACAGGAGCAGCAGAGAGATAAGACATACTCAATTCACCGAGGAACAGCTGTTTGTCTTCGGACACGACGGTTTTAGCACAAGCCATCGATAATCTCTCTGCAATTGATGCCACTGATCCTCCATGTAACCCATTAAAGTAATTCTATTCATGAAAACAGGAACTTTTAAAAAAATTAAAGATCGGAACTTTATATGATTTTGAATGAAAGTAAAAGACAGGGAGAAGATTTACGGCAAGGGCTGGCGTGACGATGACGGAACACGAGATACGGCCGCGTGCGAGAGAGAGAGCTCTGATATTGCTTTGAAATAAGACGGAGAAAGAGTCCAAGGAGGTGAAATCGTCGAGCGATGAGTCTTGGTAAGTGATTGATTTAAAGAAATCTGCGACCTTCAAGACATTGTTGGGATCGATTTCTTTCGATACCGTCGTCGTCTCGGACGAAACCGGAGAAGAAGAAGAAGAAGAAGAAGAAGAAGAAGAAGAAGAAGAAGACGACATTGTTGGTTTCTGTGGTTCTCTACTCCAAGTTTCACGGAATTATCCCCAATTCGATTTTAACCTACTCTGATTTTCAAATTGATTTTTATAAAATGTTGACTTTTTCTTTTCTAGTATTATTTCTTTGTTAATATTTTCTATAATGGGAAGATTTTTTTTTTTTTTGACAAACCTATTTATGGAAAGTTAAAACCGATAAGGCAATAATTAAAGTAGAAAATACTTCTGTGGCTAGCGGAAGGTTACAAGGCGTATCTAAATGTTACTCAATAGAGAAAACTTTGTAGTTTTTTTTTTTTTCTTTTCTATTTCTAGTTGTTTAATTTTGTTTACTGATATCTAATATTTTTGTTAAGTAGTTAAATTGTTCATCTATGCTTTTAATTAAGGATTGCACAACTAGAACACATTGCAAATGAACAATATGATTTACTTAAATTGAAAGCTGTAGATGTGTTAAATATACAATAGAAAATTGGATTCTAAGATAATTCACATGTTCGATACTAATTAGCCTGTATAATGAACGCTGTCATGTTGACTAATCAAAATTTACCACCCGAGAATGCTTTCAATTTATTTTCCAAAATATGAACTGTATATATTGAGAAAGAGAAACACAGTTGCAAACGACGAAAAGAAGAAAAGATACAGAATCTGGACGTAGTCACATAGATAACATTTTTGGTACAACAGTGAAAAAATAAAAAGAGTGCAATAAGAAATGAGATAGCAGACTAAAGTACGAGTTAAGTAGGTGGTAGATTAATCTAACCCGATTGACACGCATATTAGTATGATACAACGTTTCAATATCAAACTTTACGAACCTAAAGTTTACCAGCAAGCATATATGCCTTGTAAGAAACATCCTTGACTTGTTTGTGATCACCCCAAGCTTCCTTAATCTCATTAATAATACAAGGAGTTAGAAGCTCTACTCCTTTCTCCTTAGCCTTCAGTAGCGGCTGCCATGATTTCAAAAACCCTATAAACCCATCAAGCGAAAGCTTATGTGGAATCTCATGAGCTTTAGGGCTTCCTTGAGTCCCCAATCCTACATTTTTAAAAGGAAACTCTATTGTTTTATAACCCTCAAAGGCCAAATTCATTGTCGGGTTTCTGTAAGGTATTGTTGAATCCACCAGACGTTTCATGATGTAATCAACCTTTGGGGTGACGATGAGGTCGTTGTAGACCCAAACCGCGATTATACCTCCTTGTTTACGAAGAACACGTCTCACTATGGAATAAAACCTTTTAAGGTCAAAGTAGTGAAGAGATTGAGCAGCTACAATGAGATCTATGGAGTTTTCTCCACCGAGCTTAGCCACTAGATCGTCGTCGGACATTGATGCTGGAGTGTGAATGTATGTGACTTTTGAGTGCGCCTTTGCAAGTTCGATCTGTTTTTCATTTATATCAGTTGCCACCACCTTTTGGTAGTATTGTGCGACCTATTTACACATTTGTAATTGAGCTCACGATTAGTTCATAAAATTGCAACTAGTATATTATTTTGGAAGAAATAATTCCAAAATAATGCGGCAAAAGCTTCGAGATAAATATTATATTGGTTTGTTGACTCTAAATTTCCAATTATACAAAATAACTATAGCTTTTTAGATTCGCTAAACCTGGATATACACCAAAACAAGATAAAAAGATGAAAAACTTTGTTTGTATTTTATTTATGGTGAATTTAAAGAATAAAAAACATAAGAAGTTATTTGAAATTATGTGTTAAGCAACTACACTTAGTAAAACTTAAACTGCTTGTAGAAATCTTAAGAACCTGAGTAGTAATGATAAAATTATAAAACAAAAAATAGATGATAAAAATAAGTAGACTGTTAACATAATTTTACGCTCGGTAACAAAAGAAGATGAAAGTATGTTATTAATTTAGTAGATGAAAAAATAAGCCTTACACCAATAGCAGCCTGACCGTTGCCGGTCCCAACATCCCAAGCCATCTTATGGTCGCTAGTTTGACCGGCCAACACTGTATACCACACTGTCGGATATTTCGGCCTTGCGTTCAAGTAATCATTAGCTTGGTGTTTCGTCAAAGCAGCCATTTGGGCCATTTTTGCTTTCTTCTTTCTCTCTTTTGTTTTTTTTTTTCCTTTCTTTCTCGTTGCTTTTGGTTATAAGATTGCAACTTCATATGTTAATATAGAGTCTCGATCGAATTGTTGGAAGAAAGACAAAATCGAATCTCATCATACTTCACTACCTGTACCTCTCGACTATCAATTAGGAATTAGTTTTATTTATTCTTTAAAGATAAGGATTCTAGATAATGAAAATTGATTCTCATTGATTCATCACTATCAAAGTATTGAAAATCTTTGTTAAATACATCCATAATAATTTTTTTTTATATATTAATTAATATAACTATGTTTTGGACCCCAAAAAATAACATAGGTTTTAATTGTGGATTTAGTGCAAAAGGTTGCTAACTTTATCCCAGAGGTTTGATTTATTAGTTTGATATAAAAAAGATTTATTAGTTTGATTTTTCACCACAAAAAACAGTTTCTATAACGATGAAAATAATAGGCCATAAAATTGGATCTGATTGTATGGCTATTGTTAACTTTTTATTTGACTCTAAGGTTTTGTTGATAGATTTTAAATTACAATTTGGTGTCCGGCAAGTTAACCTGATATAGATATGTTGCACGGTATATAGCCGTAGGTATCGTTGTTCTAATTGTAAATTTGGTTTGAAATGGACCATAGAGTTATATCATCTCGATCGATCGAACTGGATACAAGTTAGAGCATGTAACCTCTAAGGGAGGGGTTCACCAGAATATAATAATTTTCTTTTTTGATTTTAGTTTTTTTTTTTTTAATTCGAAAATTATAATTTTCGACCAATCAAAATGTTCTATTTCGGGATGATACCGTCTCTTCAGGTTCGTCGGGATGATACTGTCTCTTCAGTATTAAGCTCTTTTGTCTTAAAAACTGAGCCATAAACCCCTCTTGATTCTCTGATGTACATGCTCTTATAGATCCAAACGTTCAAAAAAAAGTTATAGATCCTAATACTAAAATAAAATACAAATGTTACAAAATGGAAGTAAAGACACATATTATCAGTATTTTTGGTTGCCAACTTGTCACTTCAACATACTAGCGGTAACCTTTTTTTTTGTCAAAATAAAAATTCTCCTAAACTTTAAAATTTGGATATCTCATTTTTTTTGGTGCCGAAAGTCGCATTTATGCGGCAATCCACTATAAAGAAAATGTTTTAGAAACTCATTCTAGAGAGAGAATTCTAGAAAGAGGTTTTATTAGAAAATCTGAGATGATTTCTTACAAGGAGGTGCACACATATTTATAGGTGGGAGATAGTGCGTGCTGACATAAGCGCTTACATCACTTATACGATTACATCATCGCATACATCACACTTACATCATTATTTATATTACATGGTTTTAAGCACACTCATAATTAAACATAATTAAGTACCTTAAAGATAAGTACTTTAGTGATCGATCTCGAACTCGATGATATGTTTGTCGCAGCATCCATAGTATTCTCCTGTGCACTCATATTCTGGTGTAGGCTCTTCGTAGTCAGTCTGTGACTCTTCATTGATTTCAATGTTGAACATTTTTCCAATTTCATCGATATTCATCGCGTCATCCGGTAGCTGAGCGTCCTGAAAATATTCTGGTGGACAGTCTTGGAACATTGGTTCCTTCTCCTTCTTGATCTCCTTAGTAACTGGTATGTCTTCTATGTTTCGTTTAGACATGGAAAACATAACGTCTTCGTCTAGACTCATCTGGTAATCGATCGGATAGTACGACCAGTTTGGAATGAAAGGAATTGGGAAGGTCTGTCTGGCATTGTTGAGACGGAATGCATGTGTTTGAAAGTCTTCGTAGGCTTTAACGTCATTGAGGTTGAAATCTGGACGAACTCCTCTATGATAGTCATTTTGATGGATAAGAGTGGGTAATGCATGAATTTTGCTGGATTTGGAGTTGATCTGAACAGGACGATGGAAGAAGTAGATCGTGTGAGGATTGAAGAACGGATTGAGACCTCCTTGTCTCTTTAGTTTCTTGAATGGTAGGCCTGTTGCTTTTGCCGATTTTCGTAGTTTCCCGCTCCAAACAATCAGTGGTGTGAACCATGTTAAGAATGTGGAGAAGCAATTTCTTCGGTTTTGTACAGCGTTGACGTGCTGGTAAAGCCATTGGATATCAAAGGTGATTCCGATGGTGTAGACTGAGCAGAGGTACCAGAGGAAACACAGAACTTCTTCCGGTATTGATGTATTCTCGATCCTGTAGAGATGTGCGAACGGGTGATCAGGGTGAATACCCATTGGTGCAATAAAGTGGCAGTTGATTCCGTATTTGGACAGGATGATGGATTGGTATTTGAAAATCCTGTGTCGAAGATGCTCATGTAAAGTCCTCTTGTCGATGAGCTGGTGAGCGTCGAGAGGCATGTTTGCGTCGAAGTCATAGTATTGATTTTCTGAACTTGAGGAACCTGAGGCATATGCCATCATATGAACTTCTTTAGGAGGGTTTCGGCTGAGCATGTCGGCAATAGTGTTCTTTGCACCCTTTAAATAGAAGGATTCGAAGTCGTACTTCGAAAACCATTCGCTCCAGCGCAATAATTGTTGATGTGGGACCATCTTCTGCTTGAATTGTAACATCTTTGGGAAAGAAGACATATCCATTTCGATGCGAAATTAATGTCCTATCAGATGAAACTCGAATTTCTCGATAGCCTTCTTGACCGCTAGGATTTCTTTGAATGTAGAGTGATAATGCATCTCGGAATCTTTAAAGCGTCCGCTTTTGTATCCACAGATTTGACGTTTACCATTTATTTCTTCGAATAAAATGGCTCCCCAATATTTGTCACTTGCGTCAGTCTGCAGTATTCGTAGGCCTGTAGAGGGAATCTTTAAAGGTGGTAGCTTCTGTATCTCCCTTTTTAGGCTTTTGACTGCTTCGGTTTGTTTGGTAGCCCACGTGGGTGGATTCTTTGTCAACATCTTCTGGAGTTGTCTAGTTATTTGCGAAAGTTGTGGAATAAAGTCGCTGATGTAATTAATTACCCCAAGGAATTGTTGGACTTGTCTCCGCGTGAGATTTTCGTCGGGAAAATCAAGGAGTGCTGTAGCTAAATGGGCTTGCGGTGTGAATCTTCCTTCTGTGATTTGCATTCCAAGGAAGTCGATGTTGGGCTGGGCTTTTATCATTTTTCGGGCCGAGAGCATAATTCCATATTCTTCAACTATGCCTTGAAATTGTCGGAGAGACCGAATATGCTCTTCTTCGCTTGTCGAGAATAACAGAATATCGTCGATGTATATTAAAGCCGTGTGGAGAAGAGGCTTAAATATACGAAGCATCGCTTGCTGAAATAGCGATGGCGCTGTCTTTAATCCGAAAGGTAGAACATTCCATTGGAGATGTCTGTTGGGTAGGCAGAAAGCTGTTTTGTATCTTTCATCAGGACGAACACCAAGTTGCCAGAAACCAGACTTTAAATCAAACTTGGAGAATATGGTGGCTCTTTGTAGGTGTTGAAGGAGTGCCTTCTTGTTTGGTATAGGAAATTTGACGTCTTGTAGATATTGGTTCAGTGGTTTGTAATCAATTACCAGTCTGAGTTTTCCTCTTGCTTGTTCTGTCCGGTTGTTCACATAGAATGCTTTACATGCCCAAGGTGAATTTGTTGATGAGACAACTCCTTGTTTTACTAGTTGGTCACATTCTTCATTTGCTTGTGTCAATAATGTTGGTGGCATGCCTGCGTGACTTGCTTTTGTCGGAGTGGTATGGACATTCTCCTTGAAAGGTAGAGAGACGAAGAATTCTGAATTCAGCCATAACGGTTTGTCACATTTTTGAAGAAAGTCTGTGTGAGAGTCTGCACATGAGACTATTGCGATCTCTTCTTTGATTTTCTCGAAATCTTGAGCTATGACTCCTTCGACCGTGAATAGACGTGGGATTGTTGTGAAAGCTTTGTAGAAAGCCTTCCATCTCATTCCTCGTGTCTCAATAGATACGTCAAAATTCTTCTTGAGGGTGTGATAGGAATCCCATCCTAATATCAAATCTTTTCCTGGTGCTGAGGATCCAAGCACTTCTGTTGTAATTTGACAGCCTGGGAAAAGTTCGATCGTCACCGGTTTGGACTTGAGTTTGACCGTCAACGAACCCGAATTTGCCACTTGAAATTCTTGTTGATATGGTAGCCACATAGAAGTCGGGAGAATTTTTGGGTTCATTATCGTCGTATATGCTCCTGTGTCGATGAACGCAATTGCATGAACTGGCTTCTCCTTTTGTGATGGATCAAAGTTCGTAACTGGCAGATGTGGTGTTTGAATTTCTTCTTTTTGCGGCATACGAGTGATTTTGAAACAGCAGTCGTTATTGACTTCTTCTTCTTCTGAGGAGGAGTCGGATGAGTAGTCATAATCCGAGTATCCACATATCGCATCTTGTTCATCACTATCATAGGATAATACTGATTCCAGATCGTGCTTGTCGAAATCTAGGTCTGGTGCGATCTTTGAGATTGAGCTGAATAGGTACTGCTTCCTTTTCTTTGAATTGTTTAGGCAGTTTTTTGCAAAGTGGCCTTCTTTGCGACATAGGAAACACTTTGTTGTTTTCTTGAAGCTTCGTTTCTTTCTGAAAAATCGCTTGCGTGTGAATTTGTAGAAAAGCTTGTGAGATGTTTTTCTGAATCTCCGTGATTTGCTACGATCTTCACACGAACATGTTTTCTTGGATTTTGAACATTTGATGGATAGGTCTGGTCTTGCACAGATCCTGGATAGTTGCTTTGATTTATCCATGAATTCCATCCAAAACTCCTTTTGCTTGCAGAGTTTGTCCAGTGTACGGAAGACATATTGCTGTATTTGGCCAATGGAAATATCTTCCACTGTCTGGCCCTGATCTCTGATGTATAGCTTCGTTTGTTGACTGAGGTAATCATCAATCGAAGAGAGATGCACTTGCTTAAGGCTTGGATTGTTGAGACCATTAAAAGCGTAATAACGTCGCGTCTGTCGCTCAAAATGCTTAGCTAGGTCTCTTTTCTTCAATGAGCAGCATTTTGCAGTAAAGAATTCTTCTTGAAGCTGTTCTTTCAAATGTGTGGGTGTACCGATAAATTCTCTATGAATTTCTCCGAGAAGTAGCGGTATTGTCGTTTGATAGACTTGCTGCTGTCTGTATTCACCAAGTGAATTCCACCATTCTTTGAGTGCTCTCGATAGTCGGGCTGTAAACTGCTGAATCACAAGCTCTAAGGGAGACGTGATTGCTTCAGAATTCATCCATGCATGAAATTCATCGAGACAATCATTCCATTTTTCGAAAGGAATGTCATCAAACGTGAAGACCATGAATTTAGAGGCAAATGGTTTTGTTGGTATTTCTTGCTGCCTGGGAGGCCTGTACTCCATATCTTCATCGCTTGAATAGATTTCATGAATATCAGGTTCTCGTTTTGGAGCCGATGTTTCGCCTCTTTCGTCGCCTATGGCAAATTGGTTTGGGAGAGATTCTTCATCCGAAGTTGATTCGGAACTGTTAGAATTAGTCTCTGAATAATGACCGATATTTGCAAGTGGTGTTGCAATTTGAGAAGGTTGTGTATGCGGCATCTCCGTGGCTGTTTGAGCAGTAGAAGTCTGTCCAATAGTATCTAACAGACTAGCCATAGAGAATTCAATTATACCAATTTCTTTTCCTTTTCCTTTTGAATCTTCCACTGATTCATGGCTTGACGAAGAAGTAAGAGTTGGTCGTTTGGTAGGATTGACCATAAATTCGGAATCCTTCTGTCGTCTTGGTTTTGATTTTGACGCCTTTGGCTTGCTAGCTGAGGACATGCCATATCTCGACGTAAAGGCTTCGTCAGATGATAGGAATCCGGGGGCCGGTGTTCTTGGCCTTTGATTCATATAGCCAGAGAGAAATCCTGGGGAGTAGGTGCCTTGGTACGTAGGCATTCCACCAAAAGGATAAGAACTCGCAGGATTCTGATTGTAAATAATACTCTCGAGGCTTCTTTGAAGATCTTTTAGCTGGGCTTTGAGACTGGCTGTCTCTGCTTCTTTATGACGGAATTGTGCTGTATTCACCATCATGTTTTGTGCCATAGCCATCATTTCTTGATGAAGATTGTTAAGCCGGCCATGGATCTCTGTTATCGAGCTCTGAAGGCTAGTTTGCCTTTTGATGTAATTTTCCGTTAGCTGATCAACCTTGTAATTTATTGTTTTGAGAAGTTGATTTTGAGCGATGGCATTCTCAGTTTGCCAGTTGAGGACCTTTTCTCCTTGGCTTAGTTGATCTGGTCCAGAAGAGTTGATTGCTCGAGTGAGTATCTTCGGGCTATGTGCGATGTTGTCCTTGGTAAAGTCGCTTGAAGGAGGGAAGTCTTCGGTGTTGATCATCATGATTTGATTTTCATCTTTCTTTTCCGAATATTGGACTATAAAGTCGTATCGCCCGTTACCTTCACCAAGAGGACCGACGGTGGGATCTCCTTCTAGATATCTTTTGTAGAGTGGATCTTTTTTCTTTCTTCTCCTTGTGCGAATCTCGTCATCAGATTCGTACATGGCTTCTTCACATGCTGAGCAGGAACAGATATCGAAAAACTGATGTCCGTCTTCATCCTTGAAAGGATATAAAACCGATCCGTCTTGTCCAAAAGAGATTGGTTTGGGATTTTGTTCTTTCGCTGGACTATAGAATTCACGTTCGTCAATTTGGATAGCAAATTGAGTGAACAGTTGTTTGCGGAATGAGGATGATCTTGGTTTCTCGAACTTGATTTCGGTTGTTCCATCATTTCGTGAATGAAAGCTGACTTCAGAGGATTGAATCGGTGTTTGAACCGCTTGGTGCAGCTTCTCGTAGCTGGTGATCCATGATTCTGGTAATCGGCGGAGCAGCTCTTCGCGAGATATTTGACGAGGGATCTGGATGGAGTTTGGTGCTTGAGATGCTGAAGTGACTTCTAGGTAAAGTGCTTCATCAGAAGAGGGTAGTACGAGATCTAAAGCATGATCTTGTATTCGATAGACTATCTGATGATGAAGGGTTGCCACGACACTTTTTTCTTGCATAGGAGCTCCGGTGAGCTGAAGTTGGACCTTGAATGTCTTCAGAAGATTTGGATCTTGTAGCGAGACATTAAAGTTTGGAAACAGTGTAACGAATACTGTTCCGGCGTTTAATGTTGTTTGGACTGTTCCGATGCAAGCTTGTTGGTAGGATCTTAGTCTTGAATCGACTAAGGCGATTCTTGCTACAACAGGTAGACCTTTTCGAGCATGTAAGGTCAAACCGATTCGGACTACACCAAAGTGTAGGTGAGTGTACCCTTCAACATACTAGCGGTAACCTTTTTTTTGTCAAAATAAAAATTCTCCTAAACTTTAAAATTTGGATATCTCATTTTTTTTGGTGCCGAAAGTCGCATTTATGCGGCAATCCACTATAAAAAAAATGTTTTAGAATTATTCTCAACGAATAGGTTCAACAACGAGCGCATAAGGGAATAGTCACTCACTCACTTGGTCCTACAGAGTAGAGAAATGGAGTATAATTTGTAACTAGAGAAATCCTTTGAACATTTATGCTAATTTAGAAGCCACATGATCATAAGTAAAAACTTTAAAAAAATCATTAATTAAGTAAATAACACGATGAAAATAGTATTACACGTGGACCTCGTGGAACAGCGTCGGATAGTCTTTCTGAGATAACCATTTGAAGTCCACTTAAAGGCAAAGCCCAAAAGCTAATTATTAACAATACTTCTTTAAGCCCCTCATATTTTCCAATACACCAAAATCATACCCAAAACTATTTAACAGTGACTAATGGCCCAACGAGAAGCTTGGCTTCGCCGGCGATCATTGATGCCGGCGGACGTGAATCTCGTCTCTCCTTGTTACCAATATTAATCTTTTAATTGTATTTTCGATATTATTTCTCGCCTCTTTGTTTTTAGCTCGTATGTCGTCAATTCCGGGAAAGTATGATCATGTCAAGGGTTGCGCATTTTGTTGAGTTTTATTTTGAGCCACTCATTTGAATATTTGATATCTTCCTTCTAGACTAGGGAAGAACATCAGTTTCTGAGTTACGTGGCCTTCATTGGATCACACACTTCGTTATAAATTCCAAATGTTCAAACTTTTTTTTTTGTAAGTAAATAAAATGGCAGAGGATACACCAAGGTATGTCTCAATCAACCCTTGGTTCTTGATTTCACCTAATCTTAGTGATTTTTGGGTTATGATTTATCAGATTCTATATGGGGTTTTGTAGATATGCTGTAGTTACTGGAGCAAACAGAGGAATAGGGTTGGAGATATGCAGGCAATTAGTGAGCAATGGGATTAGGGTTGTTTTGACCTCTAGAGATGAGAAAAGGGGACTTGAAGCTGTTGAGACACTGAAGAAAGAGCTTGAGGTTTCTGATCAAAGCCTTGTCTTTCATCGACTTGATGTCTCTGATCTTGCTAGCATCGCATCTCTTGCTGGGTTTGTGAAAACCCAATTTGGGAAACTCGATATCTTGGTACGATTAGTGACTGTCTTTGATTAGTTTACTCTGAAAAAGGTCTTCAATTTTACAACTTTAAATCTGATTATAAAAGGCATGCAACATCTGACTAGAAAGCTAGTGTCTTTTGTGATTAATTTGCTCCTATCAGACGAGTTTAATCTAATAATTCTGAAACAATCAGGGACATAATGGAGCCTCTTAGGTTGGTCTAGCTAGCTCCTGAACTGTACCGCGCCTTTTTGTGTAATGTTGGGTGATCCTTTGATTGCTTTTACAGGTCAATAATGCAGGAATTGGTGGTATAATCACTGATGTTGATGCTCTAAGATCAGGGACAGGGAAAGTAAGAATCTTTGTGCTTAGTTTGCAATTGATCTCATGATTTATTAATATCGAAAGATCTCTGTCAAGTCGAATGCTATTTTCGACGTGGCAGGAAGGTTTCAAGTGGGAGGAAGTCATCACAGAGACTTATGAGCTGGCCGAAGAATGCATCAAAATTAACTATTATGGACCAAAGAGGATGTGCGAGGCATTTATTCCGCTTTTGCAGTTATCTGATTCTCCAAGAATCGTCAATGTATCATCCTCCATGGGTAAACTAAAGGTAAAATTCAAGCTCGATATCAAGAATGCCTGAGATCTTTGGCAGACAAACTCTGTTTTTTTCATTTGCAATTGATAAATGTTCACCAGAATTTACTAAACGAATGGGCAAAAGGAATCCTGAGCGACGCAGAGAATCTCACCGAGGAAAGAATCGACCAAGTGATTAACCAGCTTCTCAACGATTTCAAAGAAGGTACAGTTAAGACAAAAAGCTGGACAAAGTTTATGTCCGCATACGTGGTTTCGAAGGCCGGGTTGAACGGTTATACGAGGATCCTGGCGAAGAAACATCCCGAGTTTCGCGTAAACTCGGTTTGTCCTGGATTTGTTAAGACGGATATGAATTTCAATACTGGAGTCTTGTCTGTGGAAGAGGGAGCATCAAGTCCTGTGAGGTTGGCTTTGCTTCCGCATCAAGATTCTCCTTCTGGTTGTTTCTTTGATCGCAAGCAAGTGTCAGAGTTCTGAAATCTGTGTGTAGTGTGAGCATAGTATAATATGCCAAAATATCACTGATGTAACGAGAACTATCGTTTCAGTCAATAGAACCTCTCAAATAAATGATAATATCAAAACATACTGACTCTCTAGTGTTAAAGGTTAAGGTTATAGAGACGAGAGCTAGGTTAAATAGGAGTTTAGAAGATCCACATAAACAATTCTTGCATCTAAACAATACTCATAAACTTGAATAAGTACTTTACAAACATAGAATAAAATTTTGATGGGTAGTTTTTGTGTTCTTTTGACAATTTGAGATTATATTTTCACAAAGAAATTATTGTTTTTCCTCCCCGTATAGGACCTATCTTAAGACTCATCTTCTCCACCTACTTCAGGGCCTGCATCAGAAGCTTTTTCTTCTGAGGGGTTTGCTTCATTACCGTTGGGTTCGATTTTGTCTTCCACAGGTGTGCGTCGTTGGTTAGCAGCAGCTTGGAGGACGTGATTGTAATTACCTTTCTCGAGGAAGAGCTGACTGAAATGGACCTTACAGTAAAGGATGCCATTGAGAGCAGCATATGAAGAGTGTGTTAATGGACAACCACTGTGTGCACATCTAAAGCAAGTCTTGTGGTAAGATTCTCCTTCCATTGTCATCTTCTCTAGAGGATAAACAGTTTTCTTACAAGCTGCACATTTGTCTTGCGTTCCGCTGAAGAACGAAGATAACTTGCTCGGAGCCCTTGTCTAGATTTTTACAGAAAATCAGATTAAAAAAATGATGATGAACAACCAAAAAACGAGGAATGTTTGATAGATTACGTGCATATATATACCATTTCATTTGGTTTCTCGGTCTTTCCGGCTGTAATAATTAAGCGAAAGTAGCCAAGATTGTTAGCCTTTCAAAAAAGAGGTTAAAAAGAAGAAAGCAAAAAGATAAGTGTGAGAAAACAGAGGATTTTGTTAACCTGTCTGAAAATTCTTGCTGAAATTTCCAGATTCTTTGAAGAGCTGTTCGAAATGGGGCTTGCAATACAAAACTCCATCCATGGATGAGTAGTTGCTTATCTGCGAAAGAGAAGAAAGATTCATTCTTTTTGTTACCATACAAAACAGAGGAACAACGCATGAGGAAGGAGAAGAACAGAGGAAGGAGACAGATACCACGAGAGTGCCGTTGCAATGGCTGCACCTGAAGCATGACTTGTGATAAGGCATTCCTTCCAATGTCATCAAATCCATAACGTAAACCGTCTTGTCACACGCCTTGCATTTGTCTAATGTCCCTGTAAACGCCATTGCTATATCTTCTTCTTCTTCCTTTGATCTCAGATCACAAAAGAGTCGCAAGAAAAGAATCAAAGATTGTTTTTTTTTTTTATCAATCTACGAGCTCTATGCCTTTATTATATCAAAATTTAGAAAGGATTGAGGTTTTGAGGTAATTTTTGGTTCTGATGGTTGAGATTCGAATGAGGAGAACCCTTTAAAATACTTTTGCTACTATAATCTAATTCTGGGTAATTCATTTTATTTCTGACCCTTATTTTTTTTGGGTTTGCATTCTGAATTATATCGAGTAAATCAAGGGACACACGAAAATGCGCTATTTGTCTTGCACTCTTGCGGATAAAAAAAGACACACGCAAAATCCAGATTTGGTGCACAGCTTATATATAGTTAGCTTTCCGATTTTGAGATATTATTTCATCATGTACACAAATGTGAAGATCTTTATGCAAATTCGGCAAGACTTGGCTTATATGACCTGTAACCATGATTTGTTATGTAACTAGAAGAAGAAAAAAAGAAGAAGAAGAAAGGTAGACATCAGTTATCAAAACCTAGATTGAGAAACTGAAAAGCGCAATATACCAGGGAAAATTATATGGGAAAAAGGAAAAAAAAACATTGAACAATGAAAAAATCGTCGTTATTTCGAGAAAAATCCGATATACTTATAGTCTGTAAAGATTAGAGAGACATAAAAGGTGTATTTAACTTAACTATTGAGAAAAGACTCAAATTCAGAAAGAAATCAGAGTTCTAAGTTACTACTGTAAAGTATAGAAAGATCAAGGGTCATTTATGTAAATAATTGATAAAGGAGTTTTTTTTTTTTTTTCGACATTGATAAAGGAGTTAAGAGTCTGAAAGTAGAGGAAAGAAAATCCATTGACGCCCTAACAAGGACGCCGGAGAGCGTATTCGTCACTTTGTATTGCTTTCTTCTGTAAACAAAACCACACAAAATTTCCTGAGAAATCCCATTTTTTTTGCTACTCTCTCTCAGTTTCTCCGTTTGCGCTTTCTCTTCTCCGGTTTACGAATAATCAAATCGGAACTCTCGATTCGCTTTCTTCTCCGTTCTTTGGCCGACCGGTTTGTGGTTTATTTGAACATTCCGATCTTTCCCTGAGTTCCACGATCAGTTTCTTAAAACCCTAGTTTTTGAACGAACATTCTCTCTCTCTCTCTCTCTCTCTCTCTCTCTCTCTCTTTTACTTCGGATAATCGCAGACTCTTCGCTCCTAGGTTTCTAGATTACGGCGGTTTTCTTTTTCATTCTAGTGGTTTTGAGTTTTGTAAAAGGTATTCGGTAGATTTAGGTTTTGTAGAGATCGAGAGAGATGAACAACAGAGGAAGATATCCACCTGGACTTGGAACGGGTCGTGGAGCGGCGCCGAATCCCGATTATCAGTCGTATCGGCAGCAACCTCAAGCTCAGCATCACGTTCAACGCGGTCAACCGCAGAACCCTCAGCAGTTTCAGCTGCAGCAACAGCAGCAACAACAATGGTCAAGACGCGCTCAGCTTCCTGGAAACGCCAATGAGGTCCAGAAGACGTCTCAGCCCGTAGCTACCAGCGATCCTAAGTAAGTTCTCGTTTCCTCTCCCTGTGCTGTGTAGACCTTTGATACGTCTGGGAGATGAGAAAGGTTGTTTTGAATGATTTGATTTGTGTTAAGATATCGTGTAATGTGATTTGTTTTGAGGTGAAACTTATATTATCTCTTTTGTGCTAATTGTGACTCTGTATTCTCTGTTACTCTCAGTGGCCAGGATTGGAAGGCAACGTTAAGGCTCCCACCTCCCGATACTCGTTATCAGACAGCGGTATGGCTTCCTTGATTACCTTCTTCTGAGATTTTTTCTATTGGATTTATGAATCTTGAGGATTGTAGTTCATTTTCAGCATCATGTACCAAAGGCTTGATAGACTGATGGTCTTCCTTATGTTTATGTCAACATTCTGTTGATGTTAAGAAGGTCTTATTTGAACATTTGTCTTCAATATTGCCTGCAGGATGTGACAGCTACAAAAGGAAATGAATTCGAAGATTACTTTCTGAAAAGAGATCTGCTCAAGGGAATTTATGAAAAGGGTTTTGAAAAGCCATCTCCTATTCAAGAAGAGAGCATTCCAATTGCTTTAACTGGTAGTGATATTCTTGCTAGAGCCAAAAACGGCACTGGAAAGACTGGAGCCTTCTGCATTCCCGTCCTCGAGAAAATCGATCCAAAGAACAATGTTATTCAAGGTATGGTATGCTGCTTTCCTTTTTGAAATCTTCTTTGTTTGAGGCCTTTTCTCTCTACCGCTTTATCCTTGTTGAGTTACTGACTGCGTTTTTCTTTGCACCACTTTTTCTATCTTTTTATACAGCCATGATTCTAGTCCCAACACGAGAGCTGGCCCTACAGACATCACAGGTTTGCAAGGAGCTTTCTAAATATCTGAATATCCAAGTTATGGTCACCACTGGCGGTACCAGTCTGAGAGATGATATCATGCGATTACACCAACCTGTACATCTGCTGGTTGGAACTCCTGGAAGAATATTGGATCTTACAAAAAAGGGAGTGTGTGTTTTGAAAGACTGTACAATGCTTGTAATGGATGAGGTGAGCTCCTGATAGCCTTTCCTAATATCTAGATCTTAACTTTCTATCTTCGTTTTGTGATATGGCTCATAAGTATATTTTCTTCGTGACTTATTGCTTAAAACCGATGAAGGAGAAACTAAAAGGAATTTTCCTAACTTTTCCTTTGGTTTTCTCTGTTGAAGATACAGAAAAATTGACTGTATCCTACTCTAAATATATATGCGTAGTTATACTTACGAGTGTTAACAGTCATATCATTGGTCACTAACTGTAGTGAATTTGAAATTTCTTTCTTCCAAATTATATCTACCTGATGTTGATTTTGTTTTATTAGTGTCTTAAGCTTGAAAGTTTCTGACTCCTTACAAACTTTTTTACCAGGCCGACAAGCTTTTGTCTGCAGAATTCCAACCTTCTCTAGAGGAATTGATACAGTTTCTGCCACAAAATCGTCAATTTTTGATGTTTTCCGCTACATTTCCTGTAACTGTGAAGGCTTTTAAGGATCGACATCTCCGGAAGCCCTACGTTATCAATCTCATGGATCAACTCACGCTTATGGGTATCACGCAGTTTTACGCTTTTGTCGAAGAGAGACAGAAGGTTCACTGCCTCAACACACTTTTCTCTAAGGTCAGATGTCTCAAATAATCTTGTAACTACGTAATCATATGCCTACCCGATTTGGTTGATCTAAACGAGTTATCTTTATTAATCACAGCTGCAAATCAACCAATCGATAATCTTTTGCAACTCTGTCAATCGCGTGGAACTGTTGGCTAAGAAAATTACAGAACTTGGTTATTCATGCTTCTACATTCATGCGAAGATGGTTCAAGATCATAGGAACAGAGTGTTCCATGAGTTCCGCAATGGTGCTTGCAGAAATCTCGTTTGCACTGGTATGCTTTGTGTTCTTTGAGCATGTACTTTGACCAATGATCATGTGTAGATGATGATGATGATGTTGTCTTGTTGAAAAATGACGTGCAGATCTGTTCACTCGTGGAATTGACATTCAAGCTGTGAATGTAGTGATTAACTTTGATTTTCCTAGGACTTCCGAATCATACCTACACAGGGTAGGTCGAAACAAAACCTCTTCTTGATCTAGGTTCTCTAAGTACAACCTCGTTTTTTCTTAATTCATGCTGTGAAATGTTCAGGTGGGTCGATCAGGACGGTTTGGACACCTTGGGTTGGCTGTGAATTTGGTAACATATGAGGACCGTTTCAAAATGTATGCCACTCCTTTACACTATTCTTACCGGGTTTTTCATTTTTGTTTTGTTTTAGCTTTCTCAGTCATTCATCATGTTTTGAAAACAGGTATCAGACTGAGCAAGAACTTGGCACTGAAATCAAACCAATTCCTTCTCTTATCGATCAAGCAATCTACTGCCAGTAAACTTGTAACCGCACAAGAAATGTTTCCACCCGACGAGACACAGTGTCGATGAAAATGGTGAGGCAAATCTTTCTCTTAGCTTTTTGTCAAAACAACATTGATTGCATCTTAACAGCAATGTGCCCTACTGTTCAGGTGTTTCTCAAGCTAGGAGGAGATGAGGGAACTGATATTTGGCGGTTCATGTATAGACTCGTTGCAGAGACGAACCAGAGTGGTTTGGTTCGGTTTCGTTTCTAATCTCTCTCTAGACTTTATTTCGTGGTTCCATGAAACCTTTTACGTTGCACTTATCTTTGACCGGTACTTCGTAATAAACCGACTAATAATGAAGATACAACAGATGACTCTCCTCCTTTTATTTTTTCGTTGGGTTTTATTTCAATGACTATGGGTTTTTAGCCCATTTAGGGATCTCCGTATCATTAAAGTTGCACTTCTTGATTTTTTTTCTTTTACAAAGAGTTATTTATATTTTAGAAAAGACATTCATCCATTCACACCTACATTATATTAATTTAGCTTGATTGGATAATTAAATCTGGAATCACATTTAAGTTAGCCGAATCTTTCTAGCTTGATTGGATAATTTATCGGGAATCACTTTAAATCAAATTAATTTTTTTATCATACAATGATTTACTTATGAATTTTTTATCATACAATGATTTCCACTGTTATTCGGTAATCTTTTACTCTTCTTTTCTTTAGTGTTACTGTTATCCATTGAGAATCTAGTTTTAAAGATTTTTGTAGACTTGGTTATTTAAAATATTCAGATTTCTGTGGAGATCTCTCATTATTTGATGAATAGATATGTCGCATTTAATTCTTACATGGAAATAACATATATATTTAAAACAAAATTTATTAAAAGAAATTGATAAATTACGGCTTTGACTTGTAGCTGACCACATTTATTGATATTAAATGGACCCCACCGTATTGTCTGCAAGGTCATGACCGAACAGTATCTTCTCTTTCTTTGACTCTTTGTGATCCCTAAGCCTATACACATGACGTGTCGGCTTTTTACTGGCGTATTTTTTGACTCTTGTAAAATTTTTGTAAGAAAACTACAAGTAATAGTAAAATTCGAGTAAAAAGCTCAGCACAGAAAACTTCGACAAAAATGACGCACAGAATAGAAAAGAAAATATATGTATAAGTGGTCATTGGTCATTTATTATTTCATAATGAACATTATTTAATATTACATTAAAACGTGTTTGTCGCATCAAACTTCTTTTCCTTCGGCTACAAGAAGTCACTGTCGTCTCCATTACTTCCACTTCTGCTCCTTTCTTTATTAACTTCTTCAGTTTTTTTTTCTAAGATAATTAAAAATAAATGTTTCTGTCTGTTTTTTTATTTCCCGGCTAAAGAAGGATGTCACGTATTATCCGCCTTCAATGCTCTTTTATTTCCTGTTTCTTGCAATTTGAAAACCTGAGAACCCTAGCCCACTTATTTACTTTGCCTTAGCTGTTTACGACAACCAAAAATGAGGGCAATATCAATTCCATTTACACCTTCTAAATTGAATTAAAACCTCTTTTTACAAAAAACATTATTTATTTTTCTTTCGCCATTGCAATGAATATTATCTCAAAGCTCTCACATATGATTTCCATAATCTCGTCGTAAACCCTTTTTATGTGCATCTATAAGAGAAAAAAATTTTATTTGCAATCATGATTTCTTTTGTTTTTGAACGACCTGTTGTTGCTGTCACTAACATTTAATATCATATCATAAATGTCGTACGAATTTTGTGTGTAATAAATGCCCAGGGCCGGCTCGAAGCTCGCTGATCGTCCTTTTTCGTTTCTCTATTCCACACACAATCGTATTTATTTCAGTTTTCTTGTTGCTCTTTCTTCTGTGTATATACAGTTTTATATTATATATAAATGTGTATATATAGAATTATAGATCTCTTAATTCATTGCCTCCTTCCTTTGGCTTTTTATTTCATCTTTACGACATTAAAACTAGACCAGACCAAAACATTAAATAATCTTACCCTTTTCTCAAAAATTCTCTCTTTTGATCCTATCTTCTCCTTTTTTTCACTTTGAGGTTTGTCTGTCTCTTCTATGATGAGTCTAAAAGTCTTACTATCCGTTCATTAGTTTTCCCTCTCTGTGTTTCTTCTTCTTTAGCCTGAAGAATTTAAACAAGGGTTTTCCGTTTTTTGTTAGCGTGGTGAGCAAAATGGGAAGAACCCCTTGCTGTGACAAGAAAGGCCTGAAGAAAGGTCCATGGACTCCTGAAGAAGATGAGATTTTGGTTGAATATATAAAGAAAAACGGCCATGGAAGCTGGAGAACACTTCCAAAGAACGCTGGTAAAACTCAGATTCCTTCCTCTTTCGACTCTTGTTTGATTCTTGTGAGAGATTTTAAACAAAAGTTTCCATCCTTTTACGTCAACGTCCTAACTACTAGAGTCCTTGAGAGTTGTAATGGACAAAAAAGTTTTCATCTTTATAAGATTCTTTTGGCTTTGGAAAAAAAAAACAGGTTTACTTCGCTGTGGAAAAAGTTGTAGACTAAGATGGACAAATTATCTAAGACCAGACATAAAGCGAGGTCCTTTCACTCCTGAGGAAGAGAAACTCGTTGTCCAACTTCACGCCATTCTAGGCAACAGGTCTTTTGATTGCTTTTACAATGTCTACGTTCCGTTATCAAGTTCTGTATTTTGTTGTTTGAATGCTCTGTTTTTGGGTCAGGTGGGCTGCTATTGCTGCTCAGCTTCCAGGGAGAACAGACAACGAGATCAAGAACTTGTGGAACACTCACTTGAAGAAACGCCTTTTAAGTATGGGTCTTGATCCCAAAACCCATGAGCCATTACCTTCTCATGGGTTTGCCAAACAAGCTCCAGCTTCACCAACAACTCGCCACATGGCTCAATGGGAAAGTGCTAGGCTTGAAGCTGAAGCAAGGCTTTCTAGAGAGTCAATGCTCTTTACTCCTTCTGGTGGAGGAGGAGCAAAAGCTGAATGTGATCACTTCTTACGCATTTGGAACTCTGAGATTGGTGAATCTTTCAGAAACCTTGCTCCATTTGATGACTCGACTACTAGTCAAAGCCCTTGTTCTCGGACAACATCTTCCTTATCTGCACTTCTAAAGAGCTCAGAACATTCTTGTAGTGGTAAAGAGATTGTTATGGAGTTTCATGGTTCTGACTCTTCTCCATGTTCGAATAATCTGGAAGATAATTCATCAGACTCTGCTCTTCAACTTCTGCTTGATTTCCCAATAAGTGATGATGATATGAGCTTCTTGGAAGAGAACATTGGCAGCTACACAGAGTCTCATGTTGGTGTTGTGTCCATGGTTTCTAAATTCTGATCTTATGGACAACGTATTCAAGAAAAATATTCAAACTTTGGGTTTAATTTTGGTCATGTATTCTGGTTTGAAGTGATCAGAAGTAGAAATAGTATCTATGTAAATCAGCATTAGTTAGTTTAAGAGCTTGAAAAAATCCCTCTTGACTCTTCTTAATAGTTATGAATCCTCTCTTTATGATTTGATGATGCTTCAGAAGAACAATGAACAAATTTTTAACTCGGATGTTTTTTTCGCAATCAGTTTTCAAACAAGACTACAAGCCATTTAGGGAAAAGAGAGACTGTTTAAACTTTACAGCTGAAAACTATTGGAAGCGTCCACAAGTTGCCATTGAGACAATCCCAGTAGCTCTGCATTTAGATGCTGTTATTTTTATGATTTGACAATGCTTTAGAAAATTGCGTAAAGTAAAACAAATGGACAAATATTTCACTCTGTTGTTTTTACACACAAGATCAGTACACAAACAAGATTACAAATCATCGAAGACATAAGAGAGATTGTTTTACACTTTACAGTTGAAAACTCTTGAAATTCGATTTGCAAATTCAAGATTAGAAACATCCACAAGTAGCCTTTGGGACAATTCCAGTGGCTCTGTATTTAGCAGCCGTTTCTTCTGCTTTAAGAATGTCTTCTCCACGCTTCGCTTCAATCATTGCTCTCCTCTCTTCGGCTTCCTTGTGAATCGCCGCAACCTTATTCTTCATCTTCTCTGCATACTCTGCTTTCTTCTTCTCTAGTTGCTCCTGCATACCAAACACGTTTCAGAACACATTTTCAATCCTCGATCACATTTAAACAGTTTCGCATCTCTATCTTGCTTAGGTTTGTTATACCTCGATTTTCTTGAGTTGAGCTTCGACTGCTGCCTTCTTGCTGTTTTCCCAAGCAAGAACATCAGAGATCTTTTTCTCAGCTCTGTTCCATGTCAATTGTTAGCAAAATCAGACAGAGAACCTAAAAAACCCAAAACCAGTTATAAACATCACTTACTTGTTCTCTGCTTTGCTCTTTTCGCTATCTTCCCATGCTTTGACAAAAGACATTTTCTTCTCCTTTGACAAATCAGCTAGCTTAACATCTAATACCAAACAAATGGAGCTCAGTAATTTCCATAAACATTACAAACAGAAAGTACTAAGCATAGTTTTGTTTTAAGCTCACCTCGATCGAGCGAACCAGACGAAGATTTCTTCGTTTCAGGCTCGACAGGTTCTGTAAGAAACTCATTCGATTAGCATAAACAGCGAAAATCCCAATACTTAGACAAATAGGGGATCACAAGCAGAACATACAGAGCATATATATATATTTCAGATTTCTTGATCGTGTAATAAAGCTACGATTTTTCGGTTATTAATGGCATATACATAGCACAGATAACTGTATGACAACAAAACAAAATCACCCATTTCATGAAAATTCCTTCCATATTTCTAGAAAGGCGTTTCATTACATTAATTGCCATGAGCCCATAATAAATCTCGAGATTTTAATCGAAACCAATTCGAATTATATCGTCAAATTTTACGTTTTGAACGTTTTTATTCTCTGGGGAAACTCAATCCCAATAACCCTCTGCAATTTAGCTCTTAAACCAATCAAACATAATTAAAAACCATAGAACAAAGTTAGCCCCAAAACCCACAATTTCTGATCAAATCAGAAGGTTATCAGAGAAAACGTAAAGAGAGATAGAACGTACTCTCGACAACAGCAAGGGCTTTGGAGTCATCAGAATTCTGCTCCGGAGGTGGGTTTTGAATTTTCTCCTCCGTAACGTCTTTTGCGATCTCCGTCGGAACAATAGCTGAACCCGGGGCCGGAGCCGGCGCCGGAGCCGGAGATTCTGTGTCTGGCGTTATCTTCTGTTCCTCCACCATTGTCTCTCAGCCGAAGAAACAACAGACGGGTAACAGAGAGCTAAAAAAAAAAAGACAAATTAATCGAGATATTTCCTAGAATAGAAAGAAGTTTATACTTTATGATACCGTGGAGCGTATTAACCGCGTTTTTCGTTTAAAATTCTCATTTTATTATCCGCTGATCATTAAAAGTCATCAGATCTTACGGCTGTAAAGCCAATTATCCGTTGTGGTTCACGCGAACTGCGATGCAGGTGACCGTAAAAGTAAACTTGCCCAATGCCGACAGACAGGTAAAACTGTTAAACAATGCCACGTAATAAACAAATGTTATTATTCATTCTTTTGAATAAAAAAAAATACAGACTGTTTTGTGAATAATTAATATTTTTAACAAATAATATATTCTGGACGAAAGCGTGACGTGGTGGAAGGACACGCTGGAGACAGATAGATACAAAGGGGATGTCTTTCTTAGTTGTCGTGACCCCACGCATTATATTGGCGCGTGGACTTTATCCTTTTCTTTTGAGCTCGATTGAAAGAGCGCGTGTGTACCAAATAGATGGGCTTTTTATCTGTTGGGCCGATTTCAACATTCTTAAGAGTATTCGTCTTTACTCTCTTGGATAATAATAATAGATCATACAGCTACTTGACAAGATTTGTTAACCAACAAACAACGGAGGCAGATACGTCAGATAAATAAACAAAGACAGATAAATAACCATATATAAATGATCCCTAAAACTGAAATTTGATACAATGATGACCAAAGATGTCTTGAAAGTTTAGTTGACAGAATACAAACATCAACAAAGAAAATAGATAGATAGAGACAAAACTTGTTTTTTACTTAGCTAAGCTGGGCAACAGATCTGCCTTTTTAATTCAATAACTAATTGGAGAGGTCAAAGCATGCACTCCGTCAGATTTCGCCAACGATGACCATCCTTGTGCTTCTTTGATGCCTAAAAACCATTAAAAATGTAGTTGTTTAACCACTCTCCAAGCAAATTCAATAATAAATCGGTTTTATAGTGTACATAATCATAGAAGAAACCAGAAGAAAGTGGATATCAAGCCATTATATGTCTTGTAATTACCTTTTGAGCTCCTCTAAGAACTAGATTGTATTGGAACAAAGCTTGGAACATAACTGAGGAGAATTGGGAGAGGAGCTCTCTGTGTAGGTTTTGCACCTTGATGATCCACTTCAATGTATTTATCCTCTCCCACAATGTGAATGATATTCTCGGAGACCCTAGGTCTATTACAAGACAACACAACTTTCTTCTCCTGGTCGACCAAGAAACTCATCTTATTCCTAAACCGACATTGATAACGGAGATCCGTTCCAGACAATGTTAGGAACTTGGTCCAAGACAAGTACTTGCTCCATGACAAGTCTTCGGTGCTCTCAGCCCTTGTTGCGATCCATAGATCCGTTTCCAACGCGTCATCACCACGTCTAGACAAAAGACAAAGTCGTTGCTCATCTCTAGTCGCTGATAAAGCCACATGAGCATAAAGACGAGGATCACCAGACGGAAGAGAGAGATCTCGGAACCATTCTGTTGAAAAGTCATAACTATGCAAGACAGCACTTTCCCCGTTTATACTAAGTGCAAACCAGTAAGCAAGCCCCTTCACATGTATGCCACGACCCCGACACGGTGGATTTGCCCAGCCAAAACCATAAGACGGCCACGAGCCAGAGGAGAAATCATAGACTTCGAAATCCGTTTTAAAAAATCCCATCCTATTATAACCAAATGATTGATCCAACCTCAAGACTCTGTAACGAGAGCGTTCGTAATCGTAACCTAGAGCATAGAAATGGCTTGAAGCAAGTTCTGGGTTTGATCCATTTGGTTTCACCTGAACAAGGGTTGCAAGCAACGAGTCTATTGTCCTCGGTGGAGCATAGCAATAAGCTATCACAGTGAAACACATCGCGTATGGACTTGTTCAGAAGAATCAAAGATAGGGTCTTTGAGGCTGAATCGACCTGTTACCTTTGTAGTTGGAGCAACATTGTCGTGGATTCCACGGAGATCAACGCTCAGTGAGTAAACCCTACCATCAATAAGCAAAATTTCCAGAGGCTGACTCGGTCCATTAGCAGAATGCTTCTTCAAAAAGCTCGCGTCTTTGATCAGAGCGTTCCATCCTTTGGATGTCAATCGGAATCGCGCCAGAGATGCTGCCGGAACCCTAGACAGTATCTCCACCACCAACTCCTCCGGGATATCTTTCTTCATCGCAGACTTGAGCTTTCAGAGAAGTTAGGGTTTTACGAGTCGGAGACGAGGAGGTTTAACATCTCTGATCTCACATGCTTCTATTGTGGGCTTCGTCTTGGGCTTGTGGGGCCTATTACTGGACAAATGGCCTCCGTTTTTCTCCCCAAATGTTTACATTTGTTCTAACTTTTTGAATCTGTGAACATGAATGAGATCGAGGGAACTTATAGATACAATGGCTTTTTATAAACTTCTTGTCCTAACTTTTTTGGTCCTTTCCAATTTTTTTCTTCCTCAACCCATCTAGTTCAATAATTGGTATATTTTTTCGCCGTTCGTCTAGTAAAGTAAGTAAGTAACCTTATCAAACATTATAAATTAATTTTTATTTCGAGTGAAGAATGAAAGAAGCTCTAGGGAAAGGCCTAGGCAGAGTTTTAGCTGTACATCTATCGTATACCTCCTTATACTTCTTTGTCTTTAATGATTTAGAATCGAGTATTTTTTCAGTGGTAAGTACTTTTATATAAGAGTTCAAGTAGTTACTTTTACATAATTCAAAACAGGATAATCAAAGACTTTTAACAAAAATACATTAATTTAATGGCCTTATAGTGGACAAATGAAATTAGGTGCCGGAATGTGCCGAATTCTTAAGTAATGTGCCTATGAGTCCGACACTTAATGAGGTTATATATAGGGCTTATATATATATACGCTACTAAAATTGCGATTGGAGACGTTCACTCGTAGTTGTAGCTAAATAGAATATTGACTTCTAATAACGAACCACGTTAATCTATAGCTCATAGAATATGTTTTCTTAGAGAAGGGCTGAAGGGCATATATCTGTTAGGAGATGAGTTTTACATTAGTTTTACTTATAATCTCCAATTGTAGAATTTAAACTACGGTTCTTAAAAAATCCAAAGACACATATTTGTTATAGCTAGACAATGCATGGAAGCCTCTAGAGTGGGAGTCTAGTCATTATATAAAAACAATAGATTAGAGTTTTATTAATTGGGTAACCTAAAATATTGTAGAGTTGAAGAAACGTTCGTTAACCAACCAAACCCCGAATTAAATAAAAAATCAAAAGCCTCGACTATAATATTTATCTCCTTAGTCTCTTGTCTCGTTGGTCTTTTCCCGAATCTCCATTTGATATACTCTCTTTATTTAGTTCTCTGTTATACAAAGATTGATCAACAGATTCGTGCATCAACAGAAAGAAAAAGGCATGAAGATGAATAGCAACGATGAACAACATAGAACGGTGTCGTTTTATCGAAAAAACATCGTGAAAGCTACTGTTTTCGTCGTAGTTTCTCTGTTCATATCAGCTGCTCTCTTGAATATTAAGGGCTATCTCGATTTTGTGAGTTTTTAAATCAAAATGTGTATAATTTAATATTTTTTTCAGTACAAGAATAGGTAGTTAAAGTTACCACTTTTTTTTTTTTTGGGTTTTCTTCCATATAACCCAAATAACCAAATTTGAATTCGAGTTTTAACTCTTTGTCCTTTGTTTTTGTTTTTGTTTTTTTTTCAGAATGCTTTTGCAGGTTTCAAACTGATGATGACACAGAAAAAAGAACCAAAATTCCCAGACCGATGCGACGTCGTAGAGAAACAATCACATCAAGTTCCTCTCGCTCAGAATCGGGCATCGAGAGTAAATCCCAGCCGTTTAAAACCATCCACGTGTCCTTCTTACTTTCGTTGGATTCACGAGGATCTACGGCCGTGGAAAGAAACGGGGATAACCAGAGATATGATTGAGAAAGCAAGCAGGACGGCGCATTTTAGACTGGTGATCCACAACGGCAAGGCGTACGTTAAGAGATACAGAAAATCGATTCAAACCAGAGATGATTTTACTCTGTGGGGCATCGTACAGCTGTTACGGTGGTACCCCGGGAGATTACCGGATCTGGAGCTAATGTTCGACGCAGACGATCGTCCCGTCGTCCGATCTGATGACTTTAGAGGTCAAAACAAAAAAGTAGCACCTCCACTTTTCCGTTACTGCTCCGATGATGCCAGCTTGGATATCGTCTTCCCTGATTGGTCCTTCTGGGGCTGGTAAGCTGCAACCTCCTTACTAGATAATGGGCTTATTAGTAGGCCTTTTTTGTTTAATATGAGCTTTTAAATGGGCCAGGGCTGAAGTGAATATAAAGCCATGGGGTAAATCGCTGGAGGCAATAAAACAAGGGAATAATATGACGCAATGGAAGGACCGCGTGGCGTACGCTTATTGGAGAGGCAACCCATATGTGGACCCCGCAAGAGGAGATCTTCTCAAGTGTAATGTTTCTGAACATCAAGGCTGGAATACTCGCCTTTATATTCAGGTTTCCCAAATTTCACTTTCCTTTTTTGGAACATCTCCCAAATTTCACTTTCCAAAAAAATACACATGTGAGTAGTACTACAGATTTGTGATCATTGATTACCTGATTTTGAAAAATGGTTGCAAAGGATTGGGATAACGAAACAAAAGAAGGATTCAAGAACTCAAATCTAGAGAACCAATGCACCCACAGGTAAAAAAAATAAAATTATATAGTTAAATTCAAGTGATTTTTTATTTTAGTTTATGTAAATATTCGATTTATGGGTACGTAACAATTAAAACAGATACAAGATATACATAGAAGGATGGGCATGGTCGGTTAGTGAGAAATATATAATGGCGTGCGATTCGATGACATTATACGTAAAACCAAGATTCTACGATTTCTACATAAGAGGAATGATGCCATTGCAACACTATTGGCCCATCAGAGACGACTCCAAGTGTACGTCTCTCAAATTCGCCGTACATTGGGGCAATACCCACGTGGACAAGGTCATCTAAACTAAAGATTAATATATCTCATCACATTTGACCTCGAACTTTGTTTTGTATTAGAGTTTATATAACCTTGATTAATTTTTGTTGTACATGTAGGCGCGTGAGATCGGAGAGGTAGGAAGTAGATTTATAAGAGAGGAGGTGAACATGAAGTATGTGTATGACTACATGTTTCATTTGCTCAGTGAGTATGCGAAGCTCTTGAAATTTAAGCCGGAGATTCCTTTGAATGCTGAGGAGATCACGCCGGATAGTATGGGATGTCCCGCGACTGGACGGTGGAGAGATTTCATGGCGGAGTCTATGGTAATGTCTCCAAGTGAAGAGTTTCCATGTGAGATGCTTCCTCCTTATGACCTTCTAGCTTTAAAAGAGGTCCTTGAGCGCAAAGCTAATTTAACACGTCAAGTTGAGTTGTGGGAAGACCAATACTTTCATGATTTGACCAACAAACCTTAGTTTTTTTTTTTTTTTTTTTTTTGTCAATAGTCCAGAGAAAAATATTAGAGCTATAATTTGTAATTGTTGCTATAACCTTACGTCGCAAGTTTGTAGATCACAAGAAGAAAAATTCTACCATGCGTATTGCGTAAGTAGTGTATAAAGTCTTTCAGATAACGAGGGGTTGACAATCTTAATTAAGCTTTATAATACGGATTCCCTACCTTAATCACCAAATTAAACACGGCCGGTGACAATAATTACTGTACTTTTTTGCATAGGAATTTTTAAATTTGCTTTCAATAATCGTAAATCTAATAACTCGTAGTATCAATGAGTAAAAGTCTGATATAGAAAGACGATTTTATAGAAAAATGCTACGTTGTTTTCAAGAGAATATATAACGTTCGAAAATAGGAATTACCGAATTAATGCTCACTAAAAAAAAAAAAAATTAATGCTCACTAACTTAATTAGGTGAGACGCAACGTAGAGGCAGGCTAGAAGAGTTTGACTTACTAGACATCGCTTTGATTTTCCTTGAAGAATCTTATAACATATGCTTAAACTTATTGTGTGTATATCGAACTTATAGAATTATAAACCAAACCCCAAAACCATTAATTAATTTATTTTCAACTTCATAAGAGACTCCTCAGAAGTGAGCTCTGGTTAACAAGACCCTAGACTTCTTTGTTCTTCTCTAGCTCTCCCTTTCTCTCTCTAAATCTTGTGTTTTGTCCGATGGGGGAGAGCATACACGTGGCTCGATCCAAAGGAGATCAACATCAGAAACAACAGAACCCAGTTGTGAGTTTATGCTCTAATCTAGCAAAGACATGGGTCACCACCACTATCTTCCTCTTCATCTTCTTCATCATCGTCCTTGGTGCTTCACTTTGCTGGTTGAATATGGTATACATTTTTGCAACTCTTTGTTGGATGAATATGGTATATACATATAACATAATTCATTTTCATAAAATGTTAAAAACTGCCTTTGAGAGAAATTAATGTTAAGATAAGTGACTATGTCAGATCTGAAAGTAGTGAATTGCAAATACAATTAGAAAGGAAAAAGAAGAAGATATATATATATATATATATGAATGAGTGAAAAAGATATTACGGTTAATTAGTCCAGAAAAAAATTGAGCAAATAGAAACACACAACCTAAACAAGAGTTAGTTAATTCTTAGTGAACTGTTTCTTCTTACCATATCTATTTTGCTGTTAGTGAACTGTTTAAGGTAGAATTTACAGCAATGGTTTTCCTATGGATCTTAATATTTTCATTATTTTGTTATGCTTTTGTTATATAGTTTGTATTAGGTGGGAGTAGAATCCAAGTGTCACCAATATTCACAACAAAATTCAAGAACACAACTATCCCCAAGATCGCCATCAATATCCCATTAAACTGTACACTCCTCAACAACAACATGACACAAACATGTCCTTTAAACTATCCAACCAAGTTGGAACCAGAAATCTCTTCCTCGGAGACTTGTCCTGACTACTTCAGGTGGATCCAACAAGACCTAAAGATATGGCAAGAGACAGGGATCACAAGAGAAACACTAGAGAGAGCAAAACCTAATGCTCATTTCAGGCTAGTGATAAAGTCAGGGAGATTGTATGTTCATCAATACGATAAAGCATTTCAGACAAGAGATGTGTTCACAATTTGGGGAATACTCCAGCTTCTAAGAATGTATCCTGGTCAAGTCCCTGATCTTGAGCTTCTTTTCCTCTGCCATGATAAACCCGGCATCTGGAAAAGAGACTTTAGACAAGACAACAATGCCACGTGGCCTCCTCCACCGCTGTTCCATTACTGTGGTCACCGTGATGCATACGACATCGTCTTTCCTGATTGGAGCTTTTGGGGCTGGTACGTAAGTGTTTTATCAGAACCAGACCGAATATTTTTGGAACCAGGTCTAAACAATTTGAGAATTTTTACTAATATTTTTTAATATTCTATATTAAGTAAAAATTTTGGAAAAGAAAAACAATGAAGTAATGGCAACAACAAAAGTCAAAACAATTTTTTTTTTAATACTAATCATAATTACATATTGGTAGGCCAAAATGTATAAAATGAAAGTAAAGGTTAGTATTGTTATTGTAGGCCGGAGGTGAACATAAAGGAGTGGAACAAGTTGTCGGAGGCGATAAAAGAAGGGAACAAAAAGGTGAAATGGGAAGATAGGGTTCCGTACGCTTATTGGAAAGGAAATCCGATGGTTTCTATTTCAAGGAGAAACTTCATGAAATGTAACTTTTCGGACAAGTATGATCCCATGGTTCGTCTGTATGTCCAGGTATATATATATATAAATCTTTACTGATCATCGAGTTTGGAATTTTTTATTCAAACAAACGTGTTGTCGTCGTCCATGCATTGCCTGATCGTTCGAGTACTATTTCAGGACTGGAGAAGAGAGGTTAGGGCAGGGTTCAGAGGATCAAACCTAGAAGATCAATGCACTCACAGGTGTGCAAAAAATACTGAATTTTTTTTTACTTTTGACTGATCTTAGATTACATAATAATACTCTTTGAGATTTGGAATTTGTCAATTAAGGTACAAAATATATATAGAAGGGAATGCATGGTCGGTGAGTGAGAAATACATATTAGCATGTGATAGCATGACTCTACTGATTAAACCAGAGTTTTATGATTTCTTCGTAAGAAGTATGATTCCAATGGAGCATTACTGGCCCATTAGGCCTCACCATTGTGGTGACCTCAAATTTGCTGTTGAATGGGGTAACAAAAACACCGACAAGGTAAACTAAACAAAGTATATATAGCATTCAAAATCCAATTTGCATCTAACAGTTCCGTATATTGAATTCTCTTTTTTTCCACTGATGATTTCATCATCTGTATCTTTATATATAGGCACAAGTCATAGGGAGACAAGGAAGTGAGTATATGATGAAGAATCTAGAGATGAAGTATGTGTATGATTACATGTTGTATGTGTTGCAAGGCTATGGGAAACTGATGAAGTTGGATGTGACTGTGCCTGAAAATGCGACTGAAGTGTGTTCAGAGACGATGGCTTGTCCCATCACTGACGGTGGACTGATCAGACAGTGCATGGACGACTCGTTGGTTATGTCTCCGAGCGTCAAGCCTGCTTGTGATTTGCCGCAGCCTTATGGAGATGATGAGCTCAAAAGTTTCCTTGAGAAACAAGAACGTGGGGAGAGAGAGGTTGAGACATTGACCGATGAGTACTGGGAGGTCGAAAACAAGAATTCTTCATTGTAGAAAGTAAGTATAACTTAATTATTAGGAGTTATATATAACTTAATTCAGTTTTAACAATTTTCGAACTTCAAAGTTAAAGAAACACTGAATAAAGGCCCCTGAGAGAAAGTAAATTCATATTACATCATCCCCACTCCCAATCAGAATTGTTGGCAACTAATGTCTTTATTTAATACCAAAATTAATGATTGGCGACACGATTAATAACAGATAAGCGCGTTGTATAACCTTAATTAAACACGGTCAACGTTTATGTACACCACACATTTTCCTCCGAAAAAACATTTGCCAAGTTGCCTTGTAAGACAAGTCTCCACGATCTCACAAAGTGTAGAAGAAAGTTTCAAAACCTCTGACTCTGTGTTTCCTGATGAGAAAAACTAATCGATTTCTTTTGAGTAAAATCAAATGAGTAATCTAAAACTTGGCGTTGAAGTCATAAGCGCGAGGCTCAAACCTAGAGAGGATAGTACTCACGGGGATGGCTATGGCGGTGTGAACGCCTTCGTGGAGCTACGATTCGACGAGGAGAAAGTCAAAACCTCGAATAAGTATGACGATTCGAGTCCAGTTTGGAACGAGAAGTTCTTCTTCAACATATCTGATACAGAGAATTTATCGAATCTGGTCCTTGAGGCGTACGTTTACAATAAAACCAGCAACATAACGAAATCGTGTCTAGGTAAGATTCGAATCTTCGGAACTGCATTTGTGCCCTACTCTGAAGCTGTCGGATTGAATTACCCTCTTGAGAAAGAGAAATGGAGCGTCTTCTCTTTCGCAGCCGCCATTACAGGTGAGCTCGCTCTGAAGGTGTTTGTAACCGATAACCCCTCTCACAAGGTATCTGATGGGATCCTGACAAAGAAGATTACTTCTGACACACGGCAAAAACTCCACAACATCCACACAACGAAGAAGAGTAAACCTAGCCTACGAAGAAACCAGCAGCCAACTCAACCGCAACCGCAACCGCTTCAACCGAACTTGCCTCAGCCGCAACCGCCTCAACCGCAAATACCTCAGCCCCCGCCGGTTATGGAAGCTCCTCGATTTCAAGCGGGAAGGTTTGGTCCGAATTCACCTGATTATTCAATCAAAGAGACGAATCCGATTCTCGGAGGAGGCAAACGAGCGAGAACCAGCACCGCTCATGATCTCGTCGAGCCAATGGAATTTCTCTTCGTAAAAATCGTGAAAGCTCGTGATCTTCCAAACATGGACCCAACCGGAAGTCTAGACCCGTACGTCCACGTCAAAGTCGGAAACTTTACGGCTAAAACGAAACATTTCGAGAAGAATAAAAACCCGATTTGGAACGAAGTCTTCGCTTTCTCCAAATCCGATCAACAATCAAACTTTCTCGAAGTTATCGTGATGGACAAAGATATGATCAAAGACGATTGCGTCGGTTTAATCCGGTTCGATCTCAATGAGATACCGACACGTGTCGCGCCCGACAGTCCTTTAGCTCCAGAATGGTACAGAGTCAACGTCGAGAAAGGAGGCGAGATTATGTTGTCTGTTTGGTTCGGTACTCAAGCCGACGAAGCGTTCTCAGACGCGACATACTCAGACGCTTTAAACGCTGTTAACAAATCGAGTGTGCGTTCCAAAATCTATCATTCTCCGAGACTATGGTACCTCCGTGTTAACGTCATCGAGGCACAAGACTTGGTTATTGTACCAGACCGGACTCGGTTTCCGAATCCATATGTCAAAATCCAGTTAAGTAACCAAATGGTTCGAACCAAACCGAGCCAATCGCTGAATCCGAGATGGAACGAAGAGTTTACGCTTGTCGCAGCTGAACCGTTTGAAGATCTGGTAATCTCGATCGAAGACCGGGTCGCGGTTAACCGAGAGGAAACTCTGGGAACGGTTAAGATACCGATCGATACAATCGATAGACGGGTTGATGATAACCGAACAGTGCCTAACCGTTGGTTTAGTCTTGCGTTTGAGAACCAGAGGAGAGTCAGATTCGCGACGACGAGGCTTCTTCTGAATGTTTGTTTAGAAGGAGGCTATCACGTTCTTGATGAATCTACTTACTACAGCAGCGATTTCAGACCGTCGATGAAAGAGCTGTGGAATCGTCAGCAACCGTCGATTGGTGTTCTTGAATTAGGGATTTTAGGAGTTGAAGGGTTGAATCTGAGCCAAGATGGTAAGAAAGAGACCATGGATGCTTACTGTGTGGCTAAGTATGGAACCAAATGGGTCAGGACTCGGACCGTTACGAACTGTTTAAACCCACGGTTCAACGAGCAGTACACATGGGAGGTTTATGAGCCAGCGACTGTGATCACAATCGGCGTTTTTGATAACAATCAGATCAATGGTGTTAACGGTGAGAACAGAGACGGCAAGATTGGGAAAGTCAGAGTTAGAATCTCGACTCTAGAATCCGGAAGAATCTACACTAATTCGTATCCTCTTCTCGTTCTAAGACCTTCAGGTGTAAAGAAAATGGGTGAGTTACATTTGGCGATTCGGTTTTCTTGCACGTCCATGTTTCAGATGTTGGTTCAGTACTGGAAACCGCTTTTACCGAAAATGCATTACGCGAGACCGTTGAAAGTCGTGCAGCAGGAGATTCTCCGGCAACACGCGGTTAACTTAGTGGCGGTTCGGTTAAGCAGAGCCGAGCCGCCGCTGAGGAAAGAAGTGATAGAATACATTTCGGATTCATCATCGCATTTCTGGAGCATGAGGAAAAGCCGAGCGAATCTCTTCAGGTTGAGATCGGTTTTCTCCGGTTTACTTGGTACTGGAGAATGGTTTCAAGATATCTGTAGGTGGAAGAAACCGGTAGCGTCTACAGCTGTTCATGTATTCTACTTGGCGTTTGTGTGTTTGCCGGAGATGATTCTTCCGGTGATGTCTCTTTGCTTGTTCATGCTTGGGGTTTGGAACTACAGATTGCGCCCTAGACAACCTCCACACATGGACACAAGACTTTCATTTGCAGACAATATTCATCCTGAAGAGCTTAACGAAGAGTTCGATACATTTCCTTTTTCATCTCAAGATCCGGGAATTGTAAAATTGCGGTACGAGCGGTTGAGGAGTATTGCGAGTAGAGCTCAAACGGTTGTGGGAGATATAGCGGGTCAAGGAGAGAGAGTTCAGGCTCTGTTAAGCTGGAGAGATCCAAGAGCTACTTCGATCTTCATGGTGCTTTGTTTGGTTTCTTCTGTGGTTTTGTATGTTGTGCCGTTTAAGGTTTTCGTTCTTGTCGCAGGATTATACGTCATGAGACATCCAAGATTCAGGCGAAAGACACCTCCTGGTCCGGTTAACTTCTTTAGAAGACTTCCTGCAAAAACAGATTGTATGTTGTAGATTGCAAAAACATCCCTATATGTGACACAAAACGGAAATTTTCGCAATTCTTCACAAAGTCAAGAAACCAAATTGATTAATCAAAAGCTTGAAAACACGCAGGAATTCTAAACTTCACTACTACTAGTCTTTTCTTTTCTAAACAAAGACATTTTTCTCAGAGAGGTTAGCTTCAAGTCTTTTTCTGCTTCTCCTAGAATCAATGCTCAGATATATACATGAATCATCCGCGCATTAGATCAATGTCGATATGGGCGTGGTGCAAATCCATTGATCTTGGACCGGTTGACCAAATGCCTACGGGACTCTGAACAAGGTTCTGGCTTTGCTGAGGAACAGGAGGAGACGTTGCTGCTATGTTCTCGTTGTTCTCCAAAGCTTCAGTGTCTTGGACATCTTCAGAAGTTTCATCTCGTTTTTTAAGCTTCGCTTTTGGGATCGCCCAAATGAAGCTCCCAACGATAACCTATTAAGGAGGCAAACACAAGTTTTTTTTAAAAAAATATGATCTCTAAAGAATATGATTCTTACAAGCAGCTCACCTGAACTGGGCTTGCTGCAATTAGAGGCCCTCCAATTCCACCACCAATGACACGACCATCGGGGCTAGCAAGTGAGACCGCTAGATTTCCAGTGCGGTTTGGATAGTCATTGTCAGTAGCGTTCAGATAAGAAGTTGAGAGAGATATGAGCTCGAAACGACCCTAGAGATTACAGAGTATATACACACCAACATGAGTAATGTTTTTGTCTTCTAAAGCATAGTAAATTGAGGAAGATAATATTAGACCTCGTAAGTAATAGCCCCATGGGATGGTGATGGCTGAAGAAGAGTTGCAGTGGAGACTGCGCCACTAGCGGATAAGACACAAATCGCTCTTGGACCTTGCTGGGAAAAAGATATAACCTTTGATGCAATGTCCTGAAAATAACACAAGAATGTGTGGATTAAAGATTATTTCAAGAAGCCTAAAAGAACATAATTTGGTCATGAGGAGACTTGAGAAGACATACTTCACCAACGGAAACTACGATTACGTGCGGTGTGAAGCTCATCCCCGACGATGAAGGCATCAAATCACCTTACAAAAAGAGAAAAAATGGAAACCCGTTTTCAGAGAAATCACAAGTTTTTTGTAATGGGAAAAAAAATCACAACTTCAGGACACAAATTTAGTATGCATAGCTTCAGAGAAAAGCCCTGTAATAAAAGATTATATTTTGAATACCAACTTTCATACTTGACGTTAAAAAATTCCAAAGCTTTAATTAGTCCTTAAAAGAGCATATAACAGCTGTAATTACCTCCATAACTTCCCACCAATTTTAAAACTGATGTCTCATAAACTACATATATATAATCAACTTCCCACAATTTTCGAAACCTATGTCCTCATATACTATATATCCATTGAATTAAGCTCATACCTTTCCACAACTTTCAGAGACAATTTTCTATAATTTCAAGAGAGAGAGAGAGAGAGGGAACTTTACCAATGGAAGCAAGCCTTTGCTTCTTGCCGGAGCCAGGGGGTCTTCCACGGCCACGTTTGTTAGAGTTTGGGGACATAGTGGAGACTGAAGGAGACAATGCCAACGAAACAGAACCGTCTTGTCCGTATTTTCGAGGCCTTCCTCTCTTCCGCTTCACAGACGTCTCACCCGAGGAAGGAGGAGGAGCCGCCGCTGAAGAATCGGCCGGAGAAGACTCAATTGGTAAAGGAGGAGACACGAATCCAGAGGAGCCGCCTCCTGGGTTCGGGTTCGGGTTTGGGTTTGTGTTTGACCCGAACGGAGAGTTGGAATTGGAGAAGTGGTGAAACCCTTGTGATCCGTGAAACGTCGGTTGAGTTTGTGGAGGAGGAGGACCCGAACCAGGCATTCCTCTCTGGATATAGTAAGAACCCGACCCGGATAACGCCATTGCTTCTCTTCGATCCATAGCTTCCGGCTTTAACTTTTAAGCTTTTTTCAGGAAAAGGGATGCAATTTTCGTTGGGGACCCTAAAAGGTTCGAACTTTGTGGCTAATGGCTACAAAAGGGGTAGAGAGAAATCAGATTATATTTCTTTTGAAAGGATAATTGGATAAGAACAAAATCAGAATCTAAAGGGTCGATAAGACTTAAAAAAAAGATATAAACTTGGAGAGTAAGGTAACATGCAAGCGAAATTTTCTCAAAGCTAATCACAAACACAATATTTCATATCACCTAATTGGTTTTTATGTAGCTTTAGTATCAAGCTATACAGAAGAAATTAGATCCAGAAGGGAAAACGAAAAAAGCTTTTCTTTTCTTCTACTTTTCTCTCCTTCATTCTCTCACCAGAAACAAGAGATGAGATATGAAGCTTTCTCCTCCATCAACAATGGTGAACCCTTTTCATTCTTTCTCTCTCTTTCCCCCTTGTTCCTCTGTGTTGCTTTTTTGCTTTACTTGGTGACAGAGGGAAACAGAAAAAAACAAAAAACTATCAATCAGATCCCTCCCCAAGGAGTTGAAAAGCATTTACTGTGGATAACACAATGAGATGATTTTCTTTGGAAATTCAAATTCGAAAATTATAATCCATGTCTCTGACTTTGACTGTAAGCTCTCTCGCTCTATAGACTTCTTTCTAGCATCTAGCAAATTATAGGTGTGTGGCTTATTCCAACGCTGTAGATTTAGGCGCGTGTGTCAAACGAAACATGAGATGAGAGAGTGAAGCTCACGCTTGAGAAATAGAGAGTGAGAGAAGATGATGTGATCTAGTCAAGACTTGTTCCTCTCTGGCCTCCACTTCTTAGCTAATTGATGATGATAAAACCTGGCAAAGCTTTCAAATTTATCAAGCTGTCTTTTTTTCCTTTCTCAAAGATCTAATCTTTAGATTCGAACTATATTAGTTTAGTAAACATTGTTGTAACCATACGTCCATTAAGAAATATATAATCATAAATAGCCTTTTGTGGATCTCTACAATGTAAGTGATTATTGTTCTTGTCCCTATTCTATTCACCTTAAATCTCCAATCTTTCTCTTAAAATAAACCGTGTGATTAATTGAGACCCGAGAATCTATCAGACAATGTAGAATCTGAACTTCAGAACTCATGAGAAGATCAACAATCAAAATAGGGTCCGCAACCTAACTGGAAAATCTTGACCTATAACATTAGAGTGATGAGTCATAAATACAAGCTTTATAGCATTAAAAGGAACAACAATTTAATGATGTAATATTGTTTGAGCAAAGAAAACACTACGAGGAACTCTAAGAAAGCTACAAAGATGCACTCGGAGGAACATCTTCGAACAAATAGGATCATCTTTTACCCTTGATTTAAACTCCTATAAATTTCTGCAAATTCTCATTACTTTTCGAAGGTAAATACCATCGTTTTTATATTAAGACTCGTCTGTATTTCGACTTCAGACACGTAATAGAATCAACTTTTGTTTCCAACGTTCTTTTTAGATGTAAATCAATCGAATTATACTTATGTACAGAGAAGATGTAAAGATAGAGAAAACACACAAGATCTACACAAAAACCATTTTTTTTTTGTCGGCTATCCATCTACTAAACTACATCTTGAGATTTCGGAAAGTTAACTCCACCGATTCTATCTAACTTATATGGGAGAATATAATACTACGTACTCGAATTTTTTTAGCGAGAGAATCAGCTCGAACGTTTAAAGCTCGAGGTATATGAATGATGTTAAAACCAGAAAATGTTTCTCAAAGATGTTGGAAGGCATTTAGTTCTGAAGTGAAGGCCATCCAATCGATCAGATTCTCAATCATTTTAATTAAATTCGAACAATCTCAATTTGTATCGTCCAAAGAAAAGCATCCATCTCTACATGTAATGCTGAGATACTTTTGCGGCATCCTTTTAGAGTCCAAAACCTTCTTGTGTCATAATGTTTTTATAGGTCCACCCTAATTCATAAACTAAACCATGGTCGATCCAAAAAGCATCGATTTGGCTGTTTGGGATTCGAGGTATCAAAAGCGGAGTATAAGAGTTGTCGTGAGCCTGTGGGATTCAAGTACGGATTCAATCAATTCTCACAAAAAGGTGCTCATTATCATCTGATTAGGCCCAGTTTGTAGCCCAATAGTGTAATTACGAAAGCGAGGTCGTTTTAATGTGCGGAACGTAAACAATCCTTAACAACGGTTTCAACTACCTTCCCTATCACTTGGTTCACACCTCTCTCAATTTGCGATTCGCTGCCTCATGTCTCCTTTTCATCACTATTCCTCTGCTTCATCTTCTTCGTCTCTACCAAACCCAAACCCTAACCCTAAACCCCTAAATTTTCCGATGCCAATGTATCAGTCCATGAATCTGTCCGTTTCTTCAAATTTCACCCAGCGATCCCTCTTCCCTTTATTCTCCACCGGAGTCCGCAAATCCGTCCATCTCAAGCCTTCCCGCGTCTCACCCGGCCCTGATTCCGGCGATTCAGGTACACAAACCCTAACCGAGAAGCTTATCTTGATCCTCAGAGCCGTCCCGGACTGGGCGGACGGGATTAAAGAGCGTGGGATGCAGCAGAAACGCACTCTCTACACTCACGAGAAATGGGTCGAGCACAGGAGCTCTCTCCGCCATGTGCGTCACTTGGTCTCGAGCTTTTCGTCTCGCGTTATACTCTCTCTTATTCCCCCTGTCTTCTTCTTCACATCCGTCGCCATCGTAATCGCCAGCTACAATTCCGCCGTGGCTCTGGACTGGCTTCCTGGTATCTTCCCCATTCTTCGCTCCTCCTCGCTTCCGTATCAGCTCACGGCTCCTGCTCTAGCACTTCTTCTGGTGTTTCGCACGGAGGCTTCGTATTCTAGGTATGAAGAAGGAAGGAAAGCTTGGGTTGGGATAATCGCTGGAACAGATGATTTAGCGAGGCAAGTGATTTGTTCCGTTGATAGCTCAGGTGATGATTTGATCATCAAAGATTTGCTTCTTCGGTACATCGCTGCTTTCCCTGTGGCTCTTAAGGTAATCTATTGTGTGTCTAATGTTGGCTTTGAGTACAGAAAACTGGTTTTGTGGATTGTGGTTGATTGGGAAGTTTCATTTGCAGTGTCATGTGATTTATGGTTCAGATACCGCAAGAGATCTCCGGAATTTGATAGAAGCTGATGACTTGTCTTTGATTCTTCAATCGAAGCATCGTCCGCGTTGTGTAATCGAGTTCATTTCTCAAAGCCTTCAGCTGCTGAAGATAGACGACACAAAGAGAGATTTGTTGGTAGCATTCCTGAATCCTTGATCTCTCCATTAAGCTCAGTTAAACAAGGAATTACTCCTTGCTATGATTCTTGAATTTGTTGATTGTTGATATCTTGGGTTTGCACATTTGACACCAAAATATGCTTCTTTGCGTAACTGCAGGAATCAAAGATGCTACATTTACATCAAGGCATTGGAGTCTGTGAACAACTAATGGGCATTCCGATTCCACTCTCATACACGCGCTTAACCTCGAGGTTTTTAGTCTTTTGGCATCTAACTCTCCCAATCATTCTCTGGGATGAATGCCATTGGATTGTTGTTCCTGCTACTTTCATTAGTGCTGCATCCCTCTTCTGCATAGAAGAAGTACTTTCTCCTCCTCCTCCTCCACACTCAACAGTACCTATTTTTTTGGTTTGAATCCCTAACCATGTGTTCTTCTTTTTTTGGTTTGAAACTCTGCAGGTGGGTGTTCTTATAGAAGAGCCATTTCCTATGCTGGCCTTAGACGAGCTATGCGATCTTGTGCATAGTAACATCCAAGAAGCTGTTAAATCTGAGAAAATCATACGTAACCGCATCATTGCAAAGATAAAGCTCCATGAATTCAAGCACTCATCAAATGGTCGGCATAGACCTTGATTTTCCAATCGTTTGAGAGTGATGACAACCTGATGCATTTTGTCTTCATTGAGAGGGGTTTGGAATATGTGATGGCTTAGGTTAGCTTTGATATGTACGTACTGTATAGAAACACCTTATACTAGTTGATAGGGAAACTTATACCACAACGTTTGTATATCTTCCTCGTGTATATGTTTATGCTGTATATATGCAGATTCAACCTTTACACAAGTCATATACAGTTTATGAATAACGACTAACATTGAACTCATCATCAGAAACCTGCAAATCTTTTTACCAAAAAACCTGCAAATCTTTATTCAGAAGTTGCGCACATTTGTCTCTGAAATCAAAGATTCTTTTTTTTACCTATGGATAATGACTAACGTATAGAACTCATCAAAAGAAACAATTTGCAAAGTTGATCGCCCATTAAAACAAGAGTTTTATTTTAGTTTTTTGGGAAACAGAAAGGAGAGTTTTAAAAAACCTAAATCTTAAGCTTAAAACAACCGCGGCTCACAAGTGTATATATGAACCACTGATAAAAGATTGAACACACCATCACTAGAAAAAAAAGAAAAAAAAAAGATAGTATAAAAGGGCATGCCTTAAATGGAAAGATCTAACACTTGACACAAGTGTCACATCTTCTACATGGTCTAAAAAGGTGTAAGCTTTATGACCCTTATAGGCTTCCATTCCTTGGACTCCAACTTTTGTGATAGTTTTCGTCTCGGGATTGTGGTAGAGAAGGTAAAAAGAGTCGGAGATAGTGTTTGGCGACAGCACAATTTCACCTTTACTAGTCGTTCCAACAAAACATAACGTGGTCTCTTCAAAAATATTCTTCCAAGGAGGAGGCAAGACGTAGATATAACTCGACCATTCATGTTTCTCGGCGTCTTCTAGAACCCATAGTTGAATACCGGTGTATGTTCCGTAATCATCAATGTTCCGCTGAAGCTTAGCTAATTTACCCTTGTAGTTCACCAGAGTTGATTCAAGCTTTTCTCCCTAGTGTATACGCATACCTGTAACAGCTGTCTTGATATAACTGAATTTCTCAGATCTAATATCAAAGGAAACTATATCAAAATACCCGTCGGTATAAGCATCAACATGGAGTAATATGGCTAAGTAGTATAAAACACCATTGATGCATACCCCACCATTGGTATGCTCGAAATCAACAGGTATATGTGGCACCTCACATTTGATCATTTTCCATGAGGGTTTCTTTTGGGTTCCTAATGTCAGAACTTGATGGTCTTGAGAACTAGATTATCCTACATATGGTAGGGTCATGCACAATACCTTGAATTGTTTGTCGATTGGATCATACCCAAAACAACTGATCACTCTCTTACCCCTTGTTCTCACATCGGGTAAAGCCAAGGACTGTCCTGTGCTAGGGTTACATATCAATGGCACAGTAACTGTCCTTCCCTTGGAAGGTCGTCGTTGATTCAAACCACATACCAAGCCTCGAACAGGACGGCAGATATTGGTGGGACAGTTTATTGGAAAACTCATATGAACTTTGGCGGATATATCAGACGAAGGACTTTGAGAGTTTGGAGATGATGAGAAGAAGCATGTTTCGTCGTCTTTTAGGCATGTGAATAATAGCTTCTTGCGAGACGATGATATGGTCAAGTAGGACTCGGTGAAACTTGGATCACGCAATGTGGAGGCCCATAGCTTCGATACGCGACGAAACGTCGCTATAGACTTGACAGGCAATCTCAAGAGTATCTCGATTACTAGATCGAATGGGATCGGTTCGATTTTCGCCAAAAAGGATCGTGTCTTGCGCCGTGGCATCATGGTTGAGACACTTCTCTCTTTTTGTCAGATTAACCTAGTTTTAAGAGTTTTTTTAAAACCTAGACGAACCAAAGCGCTTAAAACGTGGCTCTCAAGAGAACCTTTCTGCAAATAAAAGAGAATATAAGGGTCTACATGTACGATATTAATTAGTACGAGGGTCTGGAAGCAAAAACAAAAAACGAGGGTGGCGATTCCAAAACGACGACGTTATCTTTGATTAGAACTTAGAAGAATTAATTGATCTCTTCTCTCCTTCCTACGCCACTTCGCCGAGAAGCTCTCAAACGGAGAACTCTAAACTCTGCTGTTCCTTAGGACGTGATCGGAAGGCAAGTTTTTATAGGTTCTTCCCAATTTCTCATCAAATTTCTTAGATTATGTTATTTAGACTGTCCTCATCGTCGTTTTTTAGGGAACTATCTGAGATCTGGGGCTACTTGTGATCTGTTTCAATTCTGAAAATTTGGTAGGTAGGTATTGTATCTGATCCTTGAAAATTTCTGAGATGAGATCTGATTGTTGGCGTAGTGGATTTGATGTAATTGCTGACGGGTTTGAAGTGTGGACTGTGAGCGCTAAATATTTGATTTTCGTTATGTACATTGGAAATCGATCTTATTCTTATATACGATGCTTTATTTGTTTTTATTGAAATGCTCTTGTTTTGCGTCAAAGGTTTTGAGTATACTGCTCTTGAGCGCTTAGGTAAATTGTTTCTTTTGGACAGGGTTTTGTATAATCTCATTTGGTGGATTATTATTCACAATGGAGCGTATGATAGAGGAGAAGGAATGTGCAGATCAATCGGATGAGAAAAAAATGCCGCTTATAAGCGGAGTTCCTGACGATATCTCAAATTTCTGCTTGGCTAGAGTTCCAAGAGAACATCACATGGCAATGAAATGCGTTTCCAGGAGATGGAGAGATTTTGTGTGCAGTGATGTATTGTACGATTACCGAAACAAGTTCAACTTGGCTGAATCTTGGATTTACGCCTTGTGCCGCGACATATCTGGCGGTGTCTTCTTATACGTGCTGAATCCCTTCTCATCTAGAAGATCATGGAAAAGAATCAATGAATATCCACATACCTCAATGAGAGAAGGTATGGGTTTTGCAGCACTGGGTAAGAGGCTGTTTGTGCTTGGTGGATGTGGTTGGTTAGAAGATGCTATCGATAAGGTTTATTGCTATGATGCTGCTATGAACACTTGGCTTGACGTAGCAACTCCTCTTTCAACCAAAAGGTACTTATATTGCTCTTGGGATTCTTACTTAATCTTGCCATTAGCGACCAGCTCGATATTTCTTTTCCAACTCTTGTCTTTTTGCATATGCAGATGCTTCTTTGCTTGTGAAACGCTGGATGGAAAAATTATGGCGATTGGTGGGTTAGGAGTGAATCCAAAAGTTCCACAGACTTGGGACATCTATGATCCGTTAACTGGAACCTGCAAATCTTGTTCAGACGCAAATATTGTTCCTGAAATCGAAGATTCATTTGTAATGGATGGAAACATTTATGTACGAGGTAGTGCTGGATCTTCCGCTGCCGTCTACAATGCATCGAGCGGGGTTTGGAAACGTGTGGATGATGATATGGCATCAGGATGGCGAGGTCCAGCTGTTGTTGTAGCAGATGATCTCTTTGTTTTGGATCAGAGTTTTGGAGCTACGCTAACAATGTGGTGCAAGGAAACGAGGATGTGGATTCGTATCGGGAAGCTATCTCAGTTGGTGATGAAGCAGCCATGTCGGCTTCTTTCTATTGGGAGTTGTATCTTTGTGATTGGTAAGGATTGCTCTACTGTGGTGATTGATGTTGAGAAGATGAGGAGGAAGACGATGAATGGAGTAATGGTGTGTTCTTCTATATCAAAGACTTGGGATGATCCTATTGATGTTATTAGCTGTAAATCTGTAGCTATATAATATGTTTCACACTCTACTTTGCCCCCAAAGAGGTTGATCCTTGCAGACAACATATGATGTTTATGTTGGCCATGTAATATCACTCAATACTGTCATTCTGGTTTATATAACAACAAGACCCAAATCAAAATCTCAGAAAGCTATTGAGGAGCCAACTCCATTATCCGCTTAGTTAAGATCTTTTAGCAAAGTCTATTACAAGTTACTACAGTGTTGTCAATATTCTGTTGAGTATTGTATACAACTGAACATACTAATCTCTCAATGTGGGATTTTTGCAAACAAGAACTAATTCCATTGAAGTTCCATTCTAAATTAGCTGTGTTCGAGTCGGCAAAAAGCTATGCAGTTTCTGCATCTTCCTCTTTAATTCCTCAAGTTTCTCCAATTCGTCTTTGCTTGATAAAGAGGTCTCTAACATGCGAAAGACTGGTTCGCTTACGCACCTTCCTCTCTCCACTGTCTGCCTCGAGCACTCAAATGCATCATTGGCTCTTCTTCGAGCACACAGTGCAGTGGTAAGGAGTTCCAATGCGTGGCCATGAGGGCAATACCCTTTCTCCAGCATATACTTCCACAGGTCTAGTCCTAAGTTGACTTGGCCGTTGTGACAGAAGAGCTTCATCAGCATAACCACGGTTGGTGTCTTTGGAACCAGAGATCTTTCCTTCATTTTATGGTAAAGCTCACATACCCCGTCGATCCCAAACTCTTTGGATTTCATCATTCCGATAAACATCGAGTGGAAAGTTACACTGTCGGGCTCAATTCCTTTCTCTTCCATCTCCTTCATCACCTGTATTGCACCACTCACATCTCGGCATTTCATGAGACTACTCATCAAAGCGTTATAAGCTCCGCAATCAGGTGTTAAGCCTCTCTTGGGAATTTCATCGAACAGTTGGCGTGCTTTGATCTTGTTCCGAGCCACACCAGACCCATGGATCAGTGTAGTGAGTATCTGTAATGTGGCTTCGAGATTTCGACGATCCATTTCTTCAAATAGCCTCAGGGCTTCACCAAAGTTCCGTTTTTTACAGAACCCATCGATTCTGATGCCGTAAGTGACGGAATTGGGTTTGAATCCTCGTTTCACCATTTCATGGTAGAAGAGCTCTGTGGCGGTGACATCACCAGCTTCCTTAAACCCTAGAAGTAGAATGTTCATCGTCTTAACGTCTGGCTTAAACCTGGAATGCAATTTTTCGAAAATTGATCTCGCCTCCTTCATCTCTCGCTCTGTGCAGAATGCTCGCAGAAGAATGTTGAACTCGTCGACACCGAATTTCTTTCTGAATATCTCTTTCTCCATCCTCGCGAAAGCTTCCAAAGTTTCTTCATACGAACCGAATTTGGCGATTTTGCAGAGAAGGATGCTCATGGACTTGAAGCTCAGCAGATTAGGATAGTCCTTTCGCACTTCCGCCATTAAAGCCCAGGCCTGATCGAAATACCGCATCCGTGAGAGAATGTGAAGTGTTTTCTCGAAGGAATCGGAGGTGGGAGAAGATTTAGAGCTTTTAAGTGAATACTTGAAGAATTCGAGAGCTTTGAGGCCATTGGAATGAGCAGCGAAGAGACGGCCGAGAACTTCTGATACAAAGTCCGGTGACAGTGAAGATAGAGGGATGTGCTTAGCGAGAATGGGTTGAATCGGATGGTTCGGGAAGGGATGATCATTGATGATCCTGGTGACACGTTCGATCTCTGTTCTGTTTCTTGACGACGATGTAGATGATAATGATGACGATGATGACAACACTGGAGCAAGAAGACGATACGAATCGGCGGAGGTCTTCTTAAGCATTTTCCCAACCAGAAAATTAAAAGATTCAGACCGAAAGAGAAATAAGTACACTAGAAAACTTAGTGAGAACTAAATCGGGAAAATTCGGTTCACTTTTTGTTCAACCGATTCGAACCGAACCAAAATCATATAAAAAACTTAACATCCGAAATTCGGTTTGTTTTGGTTCTTAGAACTTGTGCGGCGGCTAGGAGACCTAGGTGTATAATCACGAGCTTCTCCGTCGTTACAGTGGAAAGAGAAAAGTAGCTTTGACGGAGGCTCAAGTTTCTTTTATTGAACGGGTAATTTATCTTTTATCTCTCACTATTTCTCTAATGGGAACTAATATCTGTTCGTCTTTGTTCTTCTATGCATTTTGTTCAGCTGTTCTCTAGCTAGAGCTCAATTTTTGTTAGGATATGCACGGAAACTGTTTGACGATTTGCCTGACAGAGTCTATCGATTCTTCTGTGATGGAATTTTGTCATATAGTTTGTGTGGTGAAATTTTTGGTGGATCTTAAGTAGAAAAATCTTCCCTTTTTACTTACTATGTGAAAGAAGAAGAAGAAGAAGAATGTTCTGTCTTTGAAAGTTGTTAGGAGGTAACTTGTTGCATACAAGTACTGATTGGCCAGTGTGACTATGATTTAACAAGAGCTTACTGAAAAACTCGCTGGAAAATGTTACTATTAGTGTTCACTTTTCTTACTGCGGTGAGTAATGTAAGCATATATCACTTCTTGGATTGCAGGAAGTTTGGTGGTGGTGGTACCACTTAGAGTTGCAATGACAACAGAAATGGCAAAGAAGAAGTTAACTCCACAAATTCTTAAGACAGATACGGCACTAAAACTTGTAAGACTTTCCTCCTTGAAGCACCAGACTTTGATTGAAGCTAAAGTTCGGATCTTTCTTGAAAACCATGATTGCATTTTTGGACCTTGAATTATCTGTTGGTTTCATCTCACCGCTTTGTGGTTTGCTCGATTTCCAGGCTGAGAAGTGGGTTGCCAATATGACGAGGCCTGCAGAGGATGATCCTATTGAGCCTGAACAACAAGTTCGACCACACAGGTGAAGTAATATTTCTTGTTACATGTTTAGTTGCATTTTCATTTGTGAATATAAAGCTGAATATAAGTATCATTGAACCCCCGCATAGGCTTGGACTTGGTGCTAAAGTGTCAAAGCAAATGAAGCGTAGACCCTCAGACGATCCTCTTGATCAAAAGCTACAAGCCAAGTTTGATGCAGGGAGAAGAAAGCACGCAAGATCTCTAGCAGAATCCGCTGGTTCTAGTCAGAACGCCGGTGATGACAGTGAGGATGATGACGAATCAGAAAGCAAAAGCCAAGCATTCGGAAAGAAAAGAAAAAACACAAGTACACCTCGTTAATATTTTGTATGTAAGTTTATAGTTGAAATTGTGGGATTGTATTGGGTATTTTTGTTTGTGAAGAGCTAAAACCATACAATTTTATTTCTACAACATGATTCTTAGAAAAAGCATCATCTTTGTGTTATTACCAGTCTATAGTTCATACTCATATAAAACTCTCTTGGCTGAGAAAAACTACAGAAACCCCTTTAAAATGCAAAAAAAGAGTATTGAAGTGAAAGAAACAAAAGAAAATATTCTCAGGTCTGTGCTGATGTTAAAAAAAGCTGTGGTTGTGCCACTGCACAAGACAAGTCAACTAGAGATCGTTGACCGTGGGAGTGGTAGTGACAGCGAAACTGTACAGGCTAGACAAAAGGTTAAAGAAAAAGAGACTCATCACAGGTTGTCGAAGTTCAGGTCCAGCATTGGTTCAGCTCGAACCATGTCTCTGCAGCTTCTGATGATCTCTTCTACTAAATCATCAAGGATCATTTCAGTTATGCCGGAACCAATGCAACCAATATCAAACCGGAGATCCATCCAGCTTCCGGTTTTAGCCATGTCTTTCTTCACTATCTGATCTAAAGTGTGAGGGGAAGGCAAAGGTAAGAGATGCCAGTAAACCCCTTCTCGTGCCACTTTAGCTGCGATTTCCATGTCTGAGATTAGCTGGACCTCAGGTTTCAAGAATGAAATCCAAGGCCCGGGATTTAATTCATTCCTACAGAAGTCCAAGAGAACTTCATTGATACAGTCGTAAAGGAGATTCTTGTCGTCGCAGAGCTGTGTAGAACAGAAAACTATGTCGTCTATTAACTCTGGCTCAAAAAGCTGCTCCGAGTAAAAGGGCCTCGCCAAAAGCTCTTCCCAGCTCAAACCTGAGGATTTAACAACGGCTTCAATGTGTGCAAGTGTCAATTCCTTGTCGTCCATGCTTGTTATAAGATTGTTGGCGTTGTCTGGTTTTGGAGAATCAGCTTCATCGAATCTTATACAGAGTGGTTGTATCCGCATTTCAGCTGAATATGAGAATCAAGAAACAGTAAGAAACCAAGTCCTGAAGAATTTATTCGGAGCTGACTTTGCAAATTCTATTATTCAATGCATACATACCTGAACTGAATCTCGTGCTTGTTGTTGGGCTACTCTCATCATCAGTAAACAGAGGCTCAAGCACAGACACAGGACTTAACTTTCCCTGCACATCAGTGGTCGTTTCTTTGCATTCGGTCATCCTAACTGAAGAACTTTCTGGAGATTCTTGAGGAGGAGAAGAATGCGCTTGGCTGAACATTTCCTGGAACAAGATAAAACCATGAAAATGTGAGACCTCATTCAAGAAAACATAGAATGTGTTCATTTATCACATACTCAAGCTTCCTAACCTTATTCAAGGATTGCTTATCCCCGTCTTCTTCACGACATTGAAGCACATCTTCATCAACATATTCGACTTGTGGAGAAATGGAAGAGACGCAAGTTTCAGATAATGGATTTATCTCTGTCTTCTCTTTCGTTTCTATATTCTCAGTTTCCTCCGCATGGTCTGTAAGCATTGAATTACAAATTTTCAGAACAATAAAGAATCTGTTGGGCATAGAAAGAAGCAGGTAAAAAAGAGAAGAAGAAGAAGAAGAAGAAGAAGAAGAAGAAGAAGAAGAAGAAGAAAAAGCACCTCTGGGAACAGAGACATCAATGGTAAACAATGCCTCGCCATCTTTATCTGAATCTTCATCAGTCAGACCATTTGTGCATGGACAATTCTTTTGTTCCTCGGTTGTTTGGCTTAGATGGCTAGCAAAATCATGCGCAGGGATCAATCTAGGGCTATCTCCTGCTGATGAGAACTCAGGGAGAGAAAGAATCTTCCCAAGGATTCTTGGTACTTCCTTATCTGGTAAATTCACATCTATATCTCCATTTGCAAGCATTTCAGACAAGTGTTTCCTCGCTGCAATATACAAGCCTGACATTATCTTCTTTGAATCTTGGCTTTTGTGGACAGTATCCTCTTTATCAGCATTATTGCTCATTCTTTCATTACAGAACGGTTCTTCTTCATCTGAAACATGCTTCCCGGATTTACTCTGTTTCTCTTCTTGCAAGCAACAGTTTTGGCTCTTATCAACAGGAATATCACATGACTTCTTTCCAACAGCAGCTTGTAGCCTTCTTTTGAGTAAACCGATAAGAAATCGAGAAAATGTTCTTCCGTTTTTGGACTTCTTGCCAGTAGAATGATGTCCAGATGAAGAATCAGGATCCAAACTCTGTGGACCAGGTTTCAAGACCACAATTGTTTTTGCAGCTTGAGATCTGTTTCTCCTCTCTTCTGATCTCCATTTTCTGCTGAAGAATTTAGTTTTCTTTTGAGGTACCACCACGGCCTCTTGTTTTGAGACTGCTTCAGGCTTTTCTTCTGCTACTCTCTTAGAATCTCCCAAGCTTTGAGCACCTTCATGTGAGATCTTCTTCAGGAGTGATTCTTCTTCAGAATTCAAAACATGAAACGCCTCCAACAAATCCTTACAGGTTTGGATCTCTCCTTCTTTCTGAGCTATCAACCGCTTCATTATCTCCCTGAATTTTTCTTCAGATTCATTGTAGAGACACTCATCAGCTAACTTCTCACAAACCTTAGTCTCTACATCTTCATCACCAGTAATCAAAACATCGACATCCTCATCAATGAGTTTCTCAACACTCTCCTGAGAGCTCTCACAAGAACAGGGAAGCTGCTTCTTCTCGTTATTACCTGCATCATTCAGTAAATGTAACCAGAAGTTAGTTATATCTTAGAACAGAAAGTAAAGAATCATCAAGACAACAAGTCTTTGGATGAAACAAAAACCTGCAAATCTTTTGCTTCCACGTTTCTTATCCATCAAGAGGCGCTTCTGGTTAGATCCAAAGATGCTGATGAATACCCACATACATCCTATTCGATTTATTCCTTCTCTCTTTATATTTCTTCGACAGTTTTTCTCCATTTAACAGTTCACACTTCAATACAAGTGGTAAAGAAACTGTTAATACAAGCAAAGAATAATAATAAATCATGTCTGAATATTTTTTATAAAAAAAAAATTGCAAATACTAACTTTTTATATTGATTCATCATGCAGTGATCTGTTAAAACTCTGTTTTCATGATTTTGCTTTCATCAGTCACACAAACGCATTGTGATTATTACTGTTTTGAGTGATCTGAGAAAATTCGATACCTTTCCTTTGGAAGCAAGTGAACTTGTTTAAAGGAAAAAATAAAAAAGAGCACAAAAGATTTAAAGATTATACCTTTTAGAATCCGGTCCGATACTTGCAAGAAACTGAAAAAATCGATAATCCAGCTGGAAGATTTAATAAAAATCCATTTTACAACTTTTTAGCTGTTTTCCACAACGGAATTTTCCCGGAAAACCTTCGCAGATATTTCCCGAAATTATGATGAAATTACGAAGTAACGAAAAGCTCGAAACACGAGGGTAGATTGTTGAACACAGCAGTGTCTCAATTTAGCAGAAGGCCCATCTTTCTCTCACCAGAAAATAGAACCACTGTGAAGAATAAATTTAAAAAAAAAAGAATATTACTATTAAATTATAAAATTGGGGAATTAGGCATAAAGTTACACGAGTTGGATAAAATACTAGAAAAAGGGAAAACACCTTAGATTATAAGAAAAATCTGCAATTAGACCAAGTTTCATTTATTTACTCATCTATGGATGAGCCAAGAAATAGAAAAAAAAAATTAAAGAAAAACAAACAAAGTCAAGTGTTTTTTGTTAGAATTGTCTTTGTTCACTTCAAAGTGCAGCAGCGATTGGAAATCCCACCGATAACTGTATTTTGAGATATATACATACACATCATCGTCGTTGTATATATATATATATATATGTGGGTATTAGTGTCCTCACGAGACTGTAATGAATGTGTATGTCTATACGTATATATGTATATGTAGGGAGAGAGAAAGTTTGGTAGGTAGGTAATGATCCTCTAGAAGGAGTCGCAACGAGTACCGTACAGAACGAGTGTGTCGGGAGGGCCACATGGGTAATTTCATACTTGACGCAAAATTTGCAAAGTCAAAGTAGTTATCAAACAAATAGAAAAAATAAAAAGAAGAAAGAGAAGAGTGAAAAATGAAAAATGAAAAATGAAAAAATGAAGAAAAGGCGATGTTAAAAAAAATTGAAGAAAAGGTGAAAAATGGCATGCGGTCTCTTCCACTATGAACACATTTTGCGAGTAAATCTAACATACGTCCATATTCTGTCTGGACATAACTTGTATAAGTTTTGTGACTAATTTGAAATAAATTTGTAGGCTGAACCTGAAGTTTGTTAGTTAATGCCTCATTCTCCTAAGTCATCAAACTTAATTGTTCTAGATTTTTAATTCTCATACGGGAGATAGAAAATTGCTTTATGAATATATATGCGAAATTACAAACAAAACAAAAAGGATTTACTGTATGCGACATTACAAATAAAAAGCCATTTCAAACAAAGAAACAAAATAGAGACAAAATGGAATTAGGTAAATGAAAAGGACAGGTTTATTATAAAAATAAGATAGTATATTTTTTGTTATATAATGCGACAAAATAGGGATGTGAAAAAAAATGTCCGTTACGATGTTACCGGTAAAGACTATAACCTTGTTTGACTAATTACGATTCACTTTTGTGACCTAAAATTCTCCTATTTTGCAGAGGTGGACAAAGTTCATTTCGATAGCGAAGTGATTACATTGTAGTTTAAGTTTTATCTACTGTAGTTACATATATGATATGTGATTAAGTAACGCGCGCGGATTCGTGATTAGATAATGTGTTTAAATAAAATTTCATAAAGGTAAAGACTCATCTATCATGTCTCAATAGTTTTTAGTTGCATATTCGGTGTGCATATATTCATTCATACTACTATATATATCCAGAGGCGAATAAGCAATAAAATGTCCTCTCGTAATATTCGCCATGTTTAACGACATTGTTTCACTCACATCTGATATATTAAGATATTTTTAATTTAAACAATTTTTTCAATCCCATAAATATATAATTATCGAATAGTATATTAGTTACCAAATATTAGAAAATGATGGGAACGATAATATTAAGCTTAACAGAGTAAAAAAACCGAAATTTTGAAGATATCAATTTTTGTCTCATTCATGTTTATGTTCCTAATATCAGATACAATTGAAATAAGCAAATAAACACATCATCCACAACTTTTAATTTACTGCCACGAGGTTTGCCTACCCTCTAATTCTTATAATTTAATACACACAAATTAAGATCGGACTTTAAGAAAAACAATTGAATAGCACTTGCCAAACTTAATTTATGATATGACTTTGACGTATACTATAATTGGCAGAATATGCAAAATATACAACGATGTTCATTTTTGTTTAGCCCACTAGCTAATCACCTACTCATTTAATTTAAGTGTTATGTTTGTTTAAATGTATGCAGATATCTGTACGTATATAGTTTTATTTTGGTACTTATATGCCCTAGTGGTTATAATGTCCACTTATGCAATGTGATGACCATCCCAGCAGACGAAAGATATACTCTTATGATATTTCATTTTAAATTAATCAAATGATTGATCAAATGAAATTAATGTATGCCGACAGTTTCATACACGAAACATAGGGTTTATTGTCTTTACCTCTGTACTCAACATATATACTAGACACAATGCTGTGTTAATGGATTTACTCATGTACCAATCATTTTTTTTTCCATTGGATTCCATCCCAAACCCAAAACCTTTTAAAATTCTCTCTTTTACACAGCTTTTAAATTTGTCTAAAAGGTGCATTATAGCGTTATATTAAAGATAAATCACTAAACTTTAATAAGATTTTAAGTGTATATTTATATACTTTTCACATTATTTAGTTTTCTAGCATAATCCTTACATAAATAGAACATATTTATAGAGGAAAAAAGCGTGAGGATATATTACAATTTCAAAGTCGTCACATTTGACTAAATTTCGATAATTATAAGCTTTTATATAGTTATAATGTCATTGCAAAATTGAAGTACGATCAGCATGCAATTGATTCAACCAACTCGCGGTTGCGTAAACTTCGGGGAAATTGTTAAAAATGCGTGAATATTATTCTGTTGAAACTAAAACATCATTAGTGGACGGTTTCATATTATTAGCACTAATCAATTCAATTTATATATCCTATTCGGTCTTCGAAAATTGGCTGTTTGCGAAACTATACACATCAATAAGTTAATGACATCTCGCTATATGTATCAGATAATGCGATTAAAATAGGCACTTAACTACTAAGTCACCCCAATTGGATATAAATATAATTTATATATCTTATTTCAATAATATTGTATCGATAATATATAGCTCTATAAATGTTAACTGTTGTACTTGTACATAACAAACTCTATAAAGATTATAGAAAAAAAAAACAATCTGTAAACTGATTGAGTTAGGTTCGTGCGATGTATGTCTCTTACTAAAAAAGGTATAAAGTACTCATCAAATGTCTATTGCGTTGTAAATTATATATTATGTATATATGTACCACAAAACATTATTATTAGTGTCATGATTAGTTAAGTTAATATGTCAGGTCTGTTGTGAAAACTTCTTAGAAACTTTATTAATCACTGGAATGTATATATAGAGTACATAGGGAATCTAGGTTAAGTACAATGCCCTGATGGGCCTAATGGGCCGGTATAAGAGTCCATATATGATATGTGTTACAACACTCCCCCTTGAACGAGTGAACCGGGCCAGCTACTCAATCGAGATCTCGATAATGCGCTGGGGAATGTTGCCTCATTAAAACCTTACCAGGAAAAACCCAGTGGGACAAAATCATGGTGAAGGAAAAAGAGTACAACACGCATTACTCCCCCTGATTGTAGCATCACTGCAGATCTCTAAGTCTATACATTCCTATCTGTTTGACGAGCTTCCGGTGTGTTGAAGTAGGCAATGATTTGGTGAAGAGGTCAGCTGAATTCTCACTGGATCGGACCTGCTGAACGGTGAGAGTGCCGTCCTTCTGCCAGTCTGAGGTTGAGAAGAACTTCGGTAGAATGTGCTTCGTCCGATCTCCTTTGATATATCCTTCCTTGAGCTGAGCTATGCATGCCGCGTTGTCTTCATACATCACCGTGGGCTGTGTGTCTTCGTCCATACCACAATCTCTGCGGATGTGCTGAGTCATGGAGCGCAGCCAGACGCATTCCCTACTAGCCTCATGAATGGCTAAGATTTCAGCATGGTTTGATGAAGTGGCAGTGAGTGTCTGCTTCATTGATCTCCAAGAGATGGCTGTTCCTCCATGCGTAAAAACGTAGCCAGTTTGAGACTTGGCAGTGTGCGGATCTGATAGATATCCTGCATCGGCGAAGCCGACTAACCCATCTTTATTTTGGTTAGTATAGAAGAGTCCCAAGTCTTGAGTACCTCGAAGGTATCTTAGGAGATGTTTTATACCGTTCCAGTGCCTCTGAGTTGGAGATGAACTATATCGAGCGAGGAGGTTCACGGCGAAACATATGTCTGGTCTAGTGTGACTAGCCAGGTACATTAACGCTCCTACAGCACTGAGGTATGGCTTTTCAGGACCAAGGATTTCTTCATCATCCTTTTTGGGACCAAGAGGGTCATCACTTAAGCTTCTAACTACCATTGGGCTGGTCAATGGGTGAGCTTGGTCCATATTAAATCGCTTGAGTACCTTTTCGATATAAGCCGATTGATGCACAAGGATTCCTCCTTTGATGTACTCAAGTTGTAATCCCAAACAGTACTTTGTTTTGCCTAGGTCTTTCATTTCGAATTCTGCTTTTAAGCAGTCGACTGTTTGAGAGATCTCACCAGATGTTCCGAGGATGTTTAGATCATCCACGTATACTGCTATGATTACAAATCCTTTGTTTGAGTACTTTTTGATGAAGATGCATGGACTGATGGGGTCATTTTTGTAGCCTTCTTTGATGAGGTAATCGCTGAGGCGGTTGTACCACATACGCCCACTTTGTTTCAGTCCATACAAGGATTTGTTCAGCCTGATGCAGTATTGATCTCGAGATGCATTTTTGTCTTTTAGTTCAATGCCATCTGGGAGTCTCATATATATTTCGTTGTCCAGGGGCCCATAGAGATATGCGGTTACAACATCCATTAACCGCAGATCAAGATTTTCTCTTATGGCCAGACTTATGAGGAATCGGAATGTTGTTGCATCCACCACTGGAGAATAAGTCTCCTCATAATCGATTCCGGGTCTCTGTGAGAATCCTTGTGCTACAAGCCGTGCTTAGTATCGAACGACTTCACCGAGTTCGTTCCTTTTGCGCACAAAGACCCATTTGTGGCCCACTGGCTTGATGTGTGATGGGGTCCGGATGATCGGACCGAACACGTTTCTGAGTTTAAGACTCTTTAACTCCACGTTTATGGCTTCTTTCCATTTTAGCCAATCTGTTCGATGTGTACACTGTGTTATTGACGTGGGTTCTAGATCCTCTTGCGTGAGCGCAACATCAAGTGCTACTTTGTATGCAAAGAGTGCATTTAAGTCGACTTCTTTTCGATTCCATTGTATTCCGGACATATTGTAATTGATGGAGATCTCATTGTTATCTTCTGAACCTGGAGATTCGGCGTCCCGAACTTCCATTGAGGGTTTATTAGATTGAGTCTCAGCCGCGGCTATGTCTGATATTGCAGGAATCCCGGTTTCGGTTATTGCACCTTTCTTTGATTTCCGGGGATTCTTATCTTTGGAACCGAGAGGTCTGCCCCGTTTGAGACGTGGTGCAGACTCTGTAGCAACTTGGGTCTGTCCCGTTGGGACAGCTATTCGTACTGGTGCATTACAAGCTGGGATGTACGATTTGGTTACTTTGGTCGGGTCAGCAAAGGAATCTGGCAATTGATTAGCTAGCTTTTGGTAATGAATAATCTTTTGGATCTCTGAATCACATTCTAGAGTCCGAGGATCTTGCCAATTTAATGATGTTTGATTCCATGAAAGATCTTTGACCAGCTTGTTTGTCTCACCACCTAAAGAGGGATATACCGATTCATCGAATTGGCAATCCGCATATCTGGCCTTGAAGAGATCTCCAGTGGTTGGCTCGAGATATCTTATGATGGTGGGAGAGTCAAAACCAACATATATTCCCATCCTTCTTTGAGGTCCCATTTTGGTTCGATGTGGTGGAGCAATGGGTACATATACTGAACACCCAAATGTTTTGAGATGGGAGATGTCTGGCTCATGACCCGAGAGTAGTTGGGATGGGGAATATTTGTGTTTACTATATGGCCGGATGCGTATGAGTTCAGCAGCATGTAATACTGCATGTCCCCATGCTGAGGCCGGGAGCTTTGATCTCATGAGTAATGGTCGGGCTATCCATTGAATGCGTTTAATGAATGATTCAGCCAATCCATTTTGAGTATGGACATGTGCTACAGGATGTTCCACGGTTACCCCCATGGCCATACAGTAGTCATTAAACGCTTGTGAGGTAAATTCACCAGCATTGTCAAGGCGGATAGTCTTTAGTGGGAAGTCAGGGAAATGGGCCCGCAATTTGATGATTTGGGCCAAGAACCTAGCGAAGGCTTGGTTCCGAGAGGACAAGAGACAAACATATGACCAACGGGTCGATGCGTCTATAAGGACCATGAAGTACCGGAATGGTCCGGAAGATGGATGTATAGGTCCACAGATATTGCCCTGGATTCTTTCTAGGAAATGAAGTGTTTGTTTAGAGATTTTAACTGGTGAAGGCCGAGTGATCAATTTGCCTTGAGAACAAGCTGTGCACATGAGGTGTTGAGGATAAGCTCGGTTTTCTTTGAGGGTATGCCCTTGAGAGTTTTGAATTAGTTTACGCATCATATTTGCACCGGGATGACCGAGCCGGTCGTGCCAAATAGTATAATCAGTAAACCGGGCTTTGAGAGTGGTATTAGCTTCAATCATACTGACTTTAGCATGGTAAAGTCCAGTAGAGAGCGCGGGTATGGTTTCGAGGATTTGTTTATGGCCGTCTACGGTTTTAGTGACTAGGAGGGATTCTTTGTTCCCTTGACCTTGGGTTTCTATGTGGAAATCATTCTGTCTTATATCCTTGAAGCTCAGAAGATTTCTCTTCGAACTAGGAGAATATAGAGCATCTGGTATTTCAAGTTGTGTGCCATTTGATAGCAACACATAGGCATGGCCATATCCTTCGATAAGGTTTGAGGGACCCGCTATGGTGCTAATATTTGCGGTTTGATAGGTTAGGTTTATGAAGTAACTTTTGTTTCTTAAGATAGTGTGGCTGGATCCACTATACTATGGTTTCTATTTGCTGGTGTGCTTTTCCACCTTTGGATTTCTGACAGGCTAATGAAACTGGGAGCTAATAGACCTCAGTTAGCCACTACAAATTCCAAAGATTGATCACCAAAACTGGAGAAGCTGCTGGTTGAAGAAGGAAAAACTCGGATCTGGTTTTTTTTTTTTTTCGGTTGATCGTCGTGTACTGTAAGTGTGCGTGAGGGCGCGTCCGACGTTGGATCGACAAACGGTTTTCACCAGTAGATTCGTCTCGTCGAGGGCTTCGATTGATATGTAGATCGTCTTCTGGTTCCTCACGGTTTGGAAGATATGTGTCTTTTAAGTTTCGACTTGCTTTTAGGGTTTTGGTGGTGGCCGGATTTATTAGGGTTTTTCGCTCAGAGAGTCTTATCGTGCTGATAACGTGTTGTGAAAACTTCTTAGAAACTTTATTAATCACTGGAATGTATATATAGAGTACATAGGGAATCTAGGTTAAGTACAATGCCCTGATGGGCCTAATGGACCGGTATAAGAGTCCATATATGATATGTGTTACAACAAGGTCGAGTTATATTATATCCAAGGGAATAAAGTTTAAAAAACCCTCAACTATTTAATATTTGTCAGTTTTTTACCTGAATTTTTTGCGTTGCTAAAAACCTACATAAACTAATTTTTTGGATCAAAAAACTACCTAAAATATTTTATAGTTCCAATTTTCACTCCACAATTTTACGGCAGAATTAGTAAACTCCGTTATTTTTCAAAACAAGAAAAAACTGAAAAAATTTTCAACTATTTAATCTTTGCCAAAAAAATACCTGAACTTTTCACGTTATCATAAATCCACATTAGCTAATTTTAGTTTTTGTTTTTTAACATTAAATGACACCTAAAAGCCAACATATCAAAGAGTTTACAACAATTAAAAAAAAATTATCACCAATAGAATTTGAAATAAATTACGACATATTTTTTTTGAAATTACGATATATTTATGACTAAAGATTCTGTAGATGTGTGCTTCATTTTTGTTTTTGGGCTAATTTAATCTCCACTAAGATGATCTTCGTAGATGATTAAAAATATCTATCATACTTTATTTCAGTTGATCACCTACTAATTTATATTTATTACTCTATTATGAGCCATTGAGATCACTGTTCCAAAGAGTCGATTAGTTAAGAGTTTATATTCAAATCGCCTTTCGGAATAAATGTGGTATACGATAAGAAATAAACCAATACCAAATGAATAACCATCAGCGAATGAATCTGGGGAGAACCATTAATGGATGTGAAGTGGTGGGATAGAAGCTGAAACCATATAATATTTCAGATTTTTTGACATTGAAAAAATAGTTTGTGTAGGTTTTTGGCAACATTAAAAGTTCATGTATTTTTTGGCAAAGATTAAATAGTTGAATGTTTTTTGTTAGCTTTTTCTTGTTTTGGAAAATAACGGAGTTTACTAATTTCGTCGTTAATGACCGTGAAATCGTGTGGTGAAAACTGGAACTATAAAATATTTCAGGTAGTTTTTTTATCCAAAAAATTAGTTCGTGTAAGTTTTTGACAATACAAAAAGTTTAGGTAAGAAACTGACAAATATTAAATAATTGAGAGTTTTTAAAGTTTTTTTCCCTTATATCCAATTAACTTTAGAATATATGTATCTACGTGTCGAACTGATTAAGAATTTTTGATATTTAAAAGCCATAAACAAGACAAAAACAAAGAAATGGGCGAAAAGGAAAGGGGCATCATAGTCTTATTAGTATATTTTCAACTTTAAAACTTTAACCTAAAATCTTTTCATTGGATAAAAAAAAATTTAAGAACATATGTCTATTATTAGACAACCTCGTATATTTTATTTTGTTTAGCAGGAAAGACGAAATTATCACGCTTCAAAAAAAAAAAAAAATTATCACGCTTCAGTATTCGTTTAAGAGAAAAAGGAAAAAAAATCATTATAAAATGTAAGAGACAAAGATATCGGTATCAAATTTTTAGAAAAAAGGACATAGATATTGGTATATAAAAAGTATAATTTATGACTAGAATTACTATAGATATTTTAAAAATGCTTGAACAAAGATTAAGAAAAAATGTATACTTCTAGAAATGTAAGGTCTTGGTAGTTGGTAGCACATCCCTCGTGAAGGCTTAACGCTACTAATGGCTATTCCCATAAGGCCCATACATATACTATTACGGGCTAACAAAAAGAAAGAAAATACGACATGCACATTGGTCTCATTCTCATCCAAAAAGTCAAAACACACAAAGTTAAGAAACTGAAAATTAAATCTCAAAAAGTAATGGTCTAAAATTAAGATACCAAAAATCAAGAGAGTAACTTTAAATCCCAAAGATACGGGACTAAAAAAAAAATCCAAAAGTTCAGGAACTAGTTAAAGCTAGGATCACAAAGTTCACTAGTTCAAGGACTTAAATTAAAGTTTATAAAGTCTATGTAAAACGTAGATTTGTGTTTTAATTTTTTTCCTGATTCTATCCAGATATGAATACATGTTAATAACTTTGAGATGGTGATCTCACTGAATCACTGATGATGTCCTTTTTTTGAACAATTTATGTGTATTAAGAGTGTAAACAAACGAAACTATCCTTTTCAAATGAAATCAGATAACTATTTCCTTGGGTTATTAGTTTTAAAATTGTGAAAGTTGGGTTTTTTGCTTAATGATCTTGATTTCATTTAAAAGCCAAAACTAATTCACTACGCGGCCAATGAGACCAGTCGTCAATAAAACGGTTGACTATCAGGGGCATAACTGTATAAACACATGAAAATTGGCGCCGAAGTAGGCAAGCAAACGTAGCTTTTGACGACATCAAAACCTGAAGAATGTCTCAGATTTGTCTTTACTCGTATCTGAAATTTCGATCTCACTTTCCTTAAAGTTCTCTTGACAAAGATAGAGACCATCACTTTCGGATTCTTTGGGCGGCTCATTGAAAATCAGAAGCTTATTATACTATTCGTAAATTTCTAATAAATATCTGATTAAGCTTCTGTGATAAGGCTATCATTAAGGAACGCTGATTAGTGATTAGATAACGTGTTCTGTCTTATAATCACAGCCTTTTCCTTCTCTCCATGTTTTCATTTTACAACAGATGTTTGATTTCTGAACTTATAGGTTAAAATTGTAAATTAGGTCAGTGCAGAGAAGATATATTCGAAAGGGATTCAGGGAAGAAAGGGATCCTCCAACTGATTTCTCAGCACGGAGTTAATAAACTTGTCATGGGAGCAGCAGCTGGTAGATACTATTCGATGTAAGTGGCTCATTAGCCTGGATTCGACTTTTTAGGTTTTTCTAAAAAACCTGGTTCATTGATCAAGTAAAAACTTCGATTTTGAAGGAGAATGAGAGATTTACAGTCCAAGAAAGCTATTTACATTCGCAGAGAAGCGCCTTATACTTGTCATATATGGTTTACATGCAACGGCTACTTAATTTGTTCAAGGTCTGGCCAGTTTAAGTCAATTTTTCCATCTTGTTTTGTGTTCACTGCTAAATATACATTAGGCACTGTTAAGGAATATTTCTTTGAGTTTTGCTTGTGAGACAAGATCTTCTCTCATCAGTGATCTTTGTATGATATCAATGCAGGGAAGCTATAAGAAGAGATAACTTGTATCTAGAATGTGCATCATCCAATTCTTTGAGCCAATCCGAGATACGTAAAGTAAGTGAAAGTATTCCAAGCTCGAGTTTGGTGAAAGATGATGATGATCGGATCAAACTTGCTGTCACGGAATCTGATCATTCGAGAAGGGAAGCAAGTTTTGAGGCGTCTAAGCGTGAAGAATCTGAAAAATCTGCAGTTGATGCAATCAAAAGGGTATAATATATAAGTTCCTTTATCATGTTCTTTTTGCTTGGAAGTTCGAGCTTTCTAACTCTACCTCTAACCAATATATATTGCCTAAACAATGGGAAAATGTGTATATCGATGACTTGAAATGTCGGAAGGAAACAGAGAAGGCACTGAGAAAAGCAAAAGAAGAACTTGAAAAGATGAGATCAGAATCCGAGACCTGAATAACCGAATCTAACATGGTGATAAGAAAGCTTCAAGACAAGTATAGCTTATCAATGGAAGCATTGAGAAGACTTAGAGAAGAACAAGAAGATTTGAATAAGATAGAGCTTAGAGAAGTATCAAAGCTGAAGAGTAACCGTAAGAACCAAGAACCGCCTCAGTACTTCATATGCCCCATTACACAAGTAAGAAACATTGCAAGATCAATGAAAACGAAATCATCAAAATGTTATAAACTTAGTATCATAAGAGAGTCAAAACCAGTATATTGTATTTGTAGGATGTGATCGAGGATCCACATGTAGCCGCAGATGGTTTTACATATGAAGGAGAAGCCATTAGCGATTGGTTTGAGAGAGGACTCGAGACTTCTCCAATGACAAACAAAAGACTTTCTCACACGAGCTTGGTTCCAAATCTTGCTCTTCGATCTGCAATCCAAGAACGGTTTCAAGCTTCAACCTCCGGAATCATTGAACCAGATCTTCTGCTTGTTGATGATTTAACCATAGGAGCTTTAAGTCCTAATAGTGGTTAATTAAGGAAGCTCTCTCATTGTCCTCTCAAGACCCGAGTTCGAATCTTGGGTGCATATCTTTTGGGGACTTTTTGATATGGTATTGGCGTTCTGTAATCTATAATAGCCGGTGTTGGCTGGTATGAGTCACTCTTTTGTAATATATATAGTCCGTTAATATTATGATATTATCTTGTAAATCACATATTTATTAAAATTAGAGAATATTCTGTTTGTTCTACTTAAAACTTATAAGATAAATTATCAGATAAAATATGACTAGAAACCTATGGTCAAATTATTATTTTTATAATCTGTTTTGTGTATCATACATATACGACCGATTCGTTCAAATAAGCATATTTTCAAACCAAAATAAATGTGAAAAAAAAAACCATTTGCTTATGCTAGACAGAGGACGACAATATTCAAGGAATGTAATTGGCTGTGGAAAGACACATTTTGAGTAAGAAGACTTTTTGACTTTCGGAAACAAACACGAATATATCTCAAGGCCTAAACTAAATGAGCGCGTATATTTTCCTTTTCATTTGTATTACTCCTTGAATTTTTTGAAAAGGTCTGTCTATTTTTAAGGTTGTTCACGGGGCCCATCGCTAAACATTGCTTCTTTTATTCTATTGATGAACGTTTGGAGGATCAATGTGAACTGAAAAACTGAGAATGATAGCAAATACAACTTTAATAGAATCAGTTTCCTTTTCTTCTTTTTTTTTTTTTTTTTTATTGAAACGACGAAGGAACGTTCTTACGATTTCGATTGACTTAATTTTTAGTTTATCTCTCGTATGTTTATATTTTGAATGAACAATAATCGAAAATGATTACCTCCTCGAGTTTTTGATTAAGTCGTTGACACTCAAAGGGCAAAAAGGTAATAAAAAAGAAACAAGAAATAATACATATACAAAATGACAGATCCGAATATTCGAAAGAACAGAGTAACACCAGAGAGGGATGACACATGCCTCCATCGGATCTTTTCTCTTTTGATTCCAAATATTTTAAACATTTTGGGGAAGAAGACAAAGCAAAAACTTCTCGTCTCAACACGAACCAGCCATTCCTTAAGATTTTCCGACAGTTTTCCAGAGAAAAGATGGAGTTTCAGGAAGCGAGAGAGAGCAACATGGACATGGAGGAAGAAGAAGAAGTAGCAGTGATGGAGGAGAGAATATATGTTGCCGTAGGAAGAGAAACCGCGAAGAACAAGTCAAATCTAATATGGGCAATCGATAACTCTGACGGGAACAAGATCTGCATCGTTCTTGTTCACCGACCAGCTCAAATGATTCCTGTTTGTAAGTGTTCTTCCCCTCACGAAACAGAGCTTCAAGATTTTTTTTTTTTTGGGTAAAAAACAGAGCTTCAAGATTTTGACTTTAAATGATCTTCCTGTTTTACTTCCACAGTGGGTACGAAATTCGATGCTGCAACGGTAGATGAGGAATTAGTGAGGGCATACAGAGAAAAACAAAAGACGAAAACAGACAAGATTCTTGATGAGTACCTTAGAATCTGCCTGCAGAGAGGAGTATGTATATATATATATATACATATACGTATATATGCGATATGAAGTTTCCGCCACATTTTCTAAAAAAGATTGGTTTTTTTTGGCAGGTACAAGCCGAGAAGCTGTGTGTTGAGATGGACTCGATCGAGATGGGAATTGTGCAGATGATTTCTGAGAAGAGAGTCAGGAAGCTCATAATGGGAGCAGCTGCAGACTATCACTATTCAACGTATTGTTGTGTCTCAAGCTTCATGCTGGTTTTTACCTGTTTCTTTTAGACCGTCTCTGATTTTGACATTGGTGTGATCAAAAATTTGCAGGAAAATGGAGGAATTGAGATCAAAGAAAGCCATCTTCATCTGCCAACATGCATCAGCGACTTGTCATATACGGTTTATCTGCAAAGGACATCTCATACACACAAGGTTCAAGCTATAATCCTCATTTTCCATAGCTGTATAGAAACAGCAACTAGATGATGCTTTTTAATTACTGAGATATCTTTGTGCAATCAATGTAGAGAAGCTAGAAGGGATGAAGTCCGAGCTCTCTCAGCTCTATTATCTGACTTTCAGAGGCTTGTGTCCTCAAAAAGTTGCACCAATTCAGAAATGCAGAGTGGAAGTTCAAAAGGTAAAAACGAGTCGGAAGAAGAAGAGGAGGAGGAAGACGAGGAGGAGAGAATATCACGAACCAGCTCTTCTCGGTCTGCTGGTACATTGTCATACAATGGAGGGTCTGAGGCTTCATCAAGTTTGACAGAAGAGAAATCAAACCGCTCCTCTCCTCCCTCTTTACCTGTAAGTCTCCTGAATTAGGGAGACTGCTTTTTTTGTTTGTTTCTTTCCTTTGCATTTTCACATGGCTCGTGAGTTGCTTACGGTGCTGATCAACCAGTGCAGCGGGATGGGGATCGGCATGATAACCTTCCTGATCAACTCCACCAAACTCTGGCATAGGCTTGCCATCCAAAACCATAAGCAGTGTGAGTGACCCCACCGTTACCTGAAAAGCTACAGAGGAGGAAGAAGTCAAATAATATAAAGCTGCAAAGATCTTGGTCACATGTGTAAATACGATGTATGTAATATTTGTAAAAACCCATTTGTGTGAGGTGAAGATGCTTTGAGGTCTTCTCTCTCCTTGTCATTTTGTGAGGCTTATGAAGTTATGATGATAAAACACGATGGAATTATATTCTTAATATTATTCTTGATTTTGAGAAAACAGAAAGATAACCAACAAATGAGCCAACCAACCATTTAATTTCACCAGTTCTGAAAAAAAAAAAAGTGGTATACAAAGGGTTGATCACTACAAAAAGAAACAAAAACAAAAATACATCCTACCTCTCGGATTAACGAAAAAAGAAGAAAAGAGAAAACAAGAATTGAATATAAACTGTGAATCACATCATGTGACTCATATAATCTTTTTATCAAGTAATTTGATATTTGGGCTCTTATCATTTATTTAAAACTATTTTCAGTTTAAGAAAATGTCAAAACTACAAAGCCTAGTTTCAAAGACAAAAAAAATTAAGGAGAAAAAAAAATGTCGAAAGAAAAGAACATTTGCCAACTTTTTGAGTAAAGCAAAATGATAAAAAAAAAAAACATAGCTTCATAGATTCAAACTTTAGACCCACCCAGATGTTAAACAAGACAAAAAAAAGTCTCGGCCATTCACAAATTGGCCTCTAACAACTTTTTGAACTTATCGGCTCTTCCAAGCACATGATTCATGAGCTTCTGGCCAGCCCGGCTCTGCCTGTCAATCGCCTTGTAGTCCCATTGCCGTTTATGGAAAAGTGCACAGGCTGCCTTTCTTGTCCTAATGATAGAACCCAACTAGAGTTCAATCTCCGAGCAAAATCCTCTACTTCTCTGTAATAAAAATGACATAAAACCATTTATTATTTAGACCAAATGCCTGTGCAACTTGATGTAGCTCTAAGTATAGAGATGACTAGAAGCGAGGTTTGTAGAAGGTACAATTGGAGGAGGGTTCGACAAACAACGAATAGTTTAAATTAACAAGCGATACTTACCTATCAAGCATTTCCTTCAAAACGGGATCAAATTCATCATCTATATACCCATCTTCAAACTCAGCCTTTGGTGTAAGAATGTCATCTTCCATACTACCTAAGTTAGATACCCCTCCCAAGCTGGACGCGGACTCATCAACAATTTTAGCATTTCGTTCTTTGGAATGCAAATTATCTGAATCCTAAAAGCACAAGGAACACACTCTCAGCAATTTGGTTACTACCAACAAGGAGCAATCAGAGAGGAACTAGTTTAAACCTTCTCGGAAGCTTCGCATGTTCCATTTGATCTACCATTCTTATGCTCCTTCCTTTTCTTGTTCTTCTTTTTGCTCTTGGAAGTCTTCACCACCTTGGGATCTGCAAAACATAATTTTCCTTACCTTCAATAAGAGCTTCAAAAGGAAGTAGAATAGAGAAAATAGAAGACTAAGAAGCAACCTAACATAAACTCATGCATCAAATATCTCAATCATGTAAATATCAAAATAGGCTCAATACATCGACATGGAATAGAACAACTCGAAGCAGGAAAAGGAAAAGGAACGTGACGTAAAGGAGAAATTTTAAGATAAGAAAAAAGAATAATCTCAACGAAAAAGAAGTACCTCTGCCATTAATAAACGATAAAAGGTCATCCACAGAACGCTCATCAACACGATCTTCAACCTCTATACTCTGGGACATGGAAATAGCCTTAAATATAAAACTAGTGTATGAAAGTTCAATCTTATAAAACCATGTTCCTAACTTAATTTTTAAAATGCTTAACACACCTTGAGTTTCTCTCTTTCTTTCAACTCCTTTCTCTTTTTAGCATACAATCTATTCAACAGTCGAATACGCGGATCATCCATTGTGTTCTTCAGAGGCTCTAATTTCTCCTCCTGATAAATCATAACAAAAAGTTAAAGTAAAGAAGCAAATGGCAGTGACACATCCTTAAAAGAGATGATAGTGAGCACTACATACCTCAGTCAGGTCATCAGGCAAATGAAATATTTCGCGTATCTCCTCAGGAGATTTCCCCTCAATAATCCGTGCAAGCGCACGACTAGTCAGATCAACCAAAGGCTTCAACTGCAAACTGTCAGCGGCTGAGGTCAACTCACAGAGCCTCTTTGTATCCATCCGGATGAATTTTTCATCGTAAAGTTTACGTTCCTACAGAGTAATAAAGAGCTCTGTGAAGAAATGGCATACGATTATCAACATTTCAACATATTTCCAATTTAAAGACCTTGAGTAAACCTTATTTGAACGTCCAGATACTTGATGAAATCTGCAGTAATCAAAAATCAGGCTTAACATGGCTGGATTGACTCGCTGTGGAAGCGATATTGCATTGTTTTTAGAAGATCCAGCACCCTTTTGTACCACTTCTTGACATATCATGGGACAGAACATTGCAACCTCTTGTTCCACTTGTTGGATTGATCCATCAGCAGTTTCAAGCCATATATAGGATTTCATCATCTGTGATGACGCCATAGAAAAAGTAATTTAGTCTTGGTCCTAGGTAATCCAAAAAACTAATCGTACTAGTGCATTTAACAGACTCTCTAACAGTCGTATCCCTCACTAAATACTCGTTGAGCTATTTGATAAGTAGCATAGATCCTTGTTGCCACGAGTAGTTTACTGAAATATCCAAGTGACTAGTAAAATGATACGCCAGCAAAATACAGTCAAAGTAATAAAGCTTACCTCTGGTGTTATAATGGCCATATCACTTTCTAACATTGATTAGAAGACCCAGTCTTCGGGTATAAAGCTCCTTGGGATAATATCTAGATAGCAGTTCCCACAATACAATGTATTTATTTATCTTGACCCTTGAGGCTTCTCAACTCTCCAACTGGCACACCAAGTAGAAAATTTCCAGGTCTCTAAGTAGAAAAGCTTCCAGGTCAATAGCTCAAACAGAAATCTCAAGCGGTTTCCGGAAACTTCACACCAAACTGGTAAAAAGAGAAGAAAAAGTTATAAGATCACTGATCATAAATTGAAAATGAGTTTTGGACATGATTCCCACACACACACAAAAAAACATACTAATCACTCAGAAACCTTTCTTGGAATCTGACTGGTAATCAACATGCATTTACACAAGTCTAATTAGCAATTTCAGTTCAAGGAATCGATTCAACTCTCTCTGTTTTTTTTTCTGCAAACCAAGTTTCCCTTGAATGTGAAAAGACAACTTCGCCAAAATCTCTCCACAGGCAAAAACTACGAATTAGCAAAACCCTAAGCCCAAAAACAAATCGACCGCGAAATCGGATACTAAAGAAATTAAACAAAAGACAGAGTCGCCAAACTAAAAGTGATAAAATGAAGATTGAAATAAGAGAAGAATAGAGGGAATAAGCACAGAGAGAAAGAATGTTCAAACTACCAAACGATTAATCGAACAAGCAGCGCGCATAGGGATACGAACAATGGAGAATCAACGAGGAAAAAACTATAGATACACGAACACAAGCGTATCGTACCTAACAACCGGAGGATTGAATGAATGTCGACGGTCGCGGAGATTATAAAATCTGGCGGAGGAGAGAACGGCGACGGCGACGGCGGCGGCAGAACAGACCAAGGAGAGAGGAGCGGATAAGAGAGAGAAAGAAGGGCTAATATTTTGGGATTTTTTTTTTTATAATTAAGTTCTCACGCATAAAAAAAAAAGAGAGAGAGAATAGAACGATCAGAGCCACGTGTACGAGCCGTGATGGCTCATGGCTCGAGATGGTTAAACACGGAAGTAAAAACTTAGGGTTATGTTGGTAGTTGATGGAGTTGGCGAGGCTCTAGAAAACTAATAATACTGTGAAACTACGGTGCGGTGGCTCAATCGCTGTCTTGACTTTTTTTTTTTCCTTCTAAAGAAAAATCAGACTCGCCGAAAATTTGGTTACTCTTCACTCTTTTATCGAAATTGTTCCTTTATTTGCGTTAACGGTTAACGGTTGTATTGAAAACGAGTCCTGCCATCATTAAAAGAAAAGTTTGGTTACTCTCCATTCTTTCATCGAAATTGTTTTAATTTCCTTTATTTGTATTAACGGTTAACGGTTGTATTGAAAATGTTACCGCGTAAACTCTTTATAATAATAATAATATATTTAATTTGTCAAAAAAAGTCAGGCCCACTATCGAAAAAAGGCTCTTGAGTAAAATTTTGTGAGATTTAGCCCATATATAAACGGCCCATCTATTAGCGCAAGCCAACAAATTATTCATATTTATTTGGACTCAAATTGTACAACTATACCCAGTGAAAGACGAACTTCATTTAGTAAGACACGAGATAAATCATACAGGGAAAAATTATATAAATTTCGTTTTTTGACAAGGGATAAAAGTTTTGCATAGCCTAATGGCTAAATAACCCTTAAAACAACACATAATACGGAAACACACAGAGTGTACTTATTAGGAAAGCCCAAGAGGAAAACCAAGACCCATTACGAACTACATGTTATCAAGTAAACCGAATAAACGTTACAAAGTTCCATCTGTTTTCATTTAGTTATGAGCTAGGATTTTTCATGTTTTTACATTTTAGACATGGCTAGGTGTTGTTGCCTAAATATATTTCTCCCTCGTCTTTGTTTCTGGTCAAAAATTTATGAGCTTAGAACATCTCCATCCCTTATACTTATGAGGGGTTGTTAAGTATTGTTTAATATTAAATTTGATATCATATTAAACATTGATTATTTCTCTCTGCCTCTCCTTCTTCCAATTACATGGCGCTATGTGATTATATACCCACTAAATAAGATTTTTCCACAAAATTTTATGAATCCGGAATATAAGCTTTTTTCTTTTTTTCTGAATTTTTTTTAATACCCTAAAAATCCTTACAATCCCACTATATCCTTCCTTGCAATTGCAATGGAGATAGTCTTATTCTTTTATAATCTACAAATCTTAATTAAGATAGGCGATGGGATTGTGACGCAACGGGAATAAAATATATTGATCGAAAGGTACTAATGGCTGAGCAATGCAATCATGAACAGCAACCAGAAAAACAAAATAAATATATAGGGACAAGTGTCATCAGATGAATGGTGGGTTTTGGATATGTAAGGCGCCGGCATTAGGTAAGACACCACGTGTCTTATCATCGATGTTTGGACGGCTAGAAATATTTGGTTTTTTTTTAGTTCTTCAACCGAAAGTCCAACAAACATTCTACACATTCCTTTTTCTCTCTGTGGTCTGTACCTTAATGGGTCGGTCTTCTCTTTAGTGGTCAGAGATTCTAGGTGATTTTCAACATTTTGGTTTAAATTGCCAATGTGGATTTTAATTTTGAGAAAGTATCTTCGGTTAGCCTTTGTTTAAAACTCTGATTCACCTAATTAAAACTAAAACAATAATAAATTGACAAGTAATCCCTTTCAACAAAAGTATATTCTAGTTTGGAAAATTTTCGTATAGATTTTAAGCCTTGAACTCTCTAAGTATGATTAATAATAAGGAGCTGGAAAAATAAAATGGTAAACCAAGATGGCCCTGAGGATGCTGCTACAAGATCGTAGGGTCCACTGGCCCACCGTCCACTTCATAAACAATATATAGCATTTTGCAACCACTAAGCTTTTTTGTTTTGTTTTCATCAGCCTTGTCTTTCCTATTTGTTAGGATTCTCAAATCTCAATACATATGCGGAATGATATTAGAGATCAGGATTATGTGTTTCAGTGTTTGATAGCAGAATGAAATTCAATTGTAGTCTTTGCTTGTCAGAAACTAACACCTTTTCAACTGTGATGATATATAAGTACTTAAACTTGTTCGATAAGACGATAACAAATCTCAGTTCTGATTAGACGATCATGAAGGGTTAATAACACACACAGTGATAGGTGTTCTGGTGAATGGAAGAATTACAGAATTATTACCATCCGAGTTGAGAATGATGCTTGATGTAAGTGCATGGCCATGGTGCATGGTGCATGATGGTGAGGCTATATTCAGATAATCAGATGTTATTTATTTCCTGGCAAGCGCCAGATAATCTCAACTGGACAACTTTTATTTTGAATTCCTTTTTATTTATCCCATATCTTAATTTTCGTAGGCTCGTAGCACCGCGACGGTAGCAGTTAGTAACTAAGCAATTATTTAGCTAGTGACAATCATGAGAAATTTTTAAAACACTAGACATCGATCTTATTAATTTATATCGACATTTTTCATAAAACATCTAAGGGATTCTATCTATCTAAACACTTATTAAACTACAAAATAGCTGGAATGGAGCATTCGAAACCCTGTCCAAACGCTTAAATTATAAACTGACCCATAATAACTAGTTATATAATTAGCGTGATGATTGATTACTATGAAGATAACATTAACAATCTTAATGTTATTGTCAATTAGTTATTTTATTTCCGTCATTACATTGCATTATCTTCCAAGCTATAAAAATCACCACCACTCCACTTATCAAATTCACCACCCACAACACACACACACAAACAAAAACACAGAGAAGAAGAAAAACCAGAAAAACAAAGGCTAGATTTCTCTCTCGCTCTCTCTCTACGGAGATGGAAGGCAAGGAAGAAGACGTTAGGGTCGGAGCTAACAAGTTCCCGGAGAGACAACCAATCGGGACATCGGCTCAGAGCGACAAGGATTACAAGGAGCCACCACCGGCGCCGTTTTTCGAGCCTGGTGAGCTTTCCTCATGGTCCTTCTGGCGAGCCGGCATCGCTGAGTTCATCGCTACTTTCCTCTTCCTCTACATCACTGTTTTGACCGTCATGGGTGTTAAACGCTCTCCCAATATGTGTTCTTCCGTCGGAATCCAAGGAATCGCTTGGGCTTTCGGTGGTATGATCTTTGCTCTCGTCTACTGCACCGCTGGTATCTCCGGTAAGTCTCCCTTTCAATTTCTGATTCCGATTTGGTTTTACTGCAATTAGGTTGTTTCCGGGTAGTCTAGTGTAACCTCCTCAATTGGCTATTCTAAGAAACTTCCCCAATTTTCGTTGCGTTCTGGTAAATTAAATTAGATGTAGCTTTTCTGTGCATAAATTCGATCCTGTAATTCGAGAGATAGAAGACGAAAGAGCAGTGGTATATGAGAAATGTTGAGAATCTTTGAAAGAGCAGCAGTATAATCTGAATGGTGTCCAACTTAATCTTTGAATATATTTTCTTTATCATGTAACTCTTAGGTGGACACATCAACCCAGCGGTCACTTTCGGTCTGTTCTTAGCCCGGAAGCTGTCGTTCACCAGAGCTCTTTACTACATAGTGATGCAGTGCTTGGGAGCCATCTGCGGTGCCGGTGTGGTCAAAGGGTTCCAGCCTAAGCAATATCAGTCTCTAGGAGGTGGAGCCAACACCGTGGCTCACGGCTACACCAAAGGCAGTGGTCTTGGAGCTGAAATCATCGGCACATTCGTCCTCGTTTACACCGTTTTCTCAGCCACTGACGCTAAGAGAAACGCCCGTGACTCTCATGTCCCCGTAAGTATAGCTAATAGATTCCAGAAACAATTGTGCAAGAAAGACTGATTCTCATGGTTCGACATTTCAAACTGTTGCTTATCGGTTTTGGTAACAATTGTGCAGATTCTTGCACCTCTCCCAATCGGGTTTGCGGTTTTCTTGGTTCACTTAGCAACCATCCCAATCACTGGCACAGGCATCAACCCAGCTAGAAGCCTTGGTGCTGCAATCATCTACAACAAAGACCATTCCTGGGACGACCACGTGAGTTTCCACAAACTATATATAAAGACCATTCCTGGGCTGCAATCATTTTTCTCTGACAATTTCGTTTATTTATGTTGCCTTTTCAGTGGGTGTTTTGGGTTGGGCCTTTCATTGGTGCTGCACTTGCTGCTCTTTACCATGTGATTGTCATCAGAGCCATCCCCTTCAAGTCCAGAAGCTAAGTTAAAACAAGACATCAAGTCCTCTGGTTTCTGGCCTTGTGTCCTTAGTCATTTCTATTGTTAATCTATATGAGTGAAATGTGTGTGTATGTGCCCTCTTCTTTGCCTAGTGCAATCGTTGTAAACAAGGAAGAAACTCCCAAAAGTTCAACGCATAAATCCTTAATTCGTGTTTATATTACAAGAAGCGGGATTTATTTGAATATTATTAATGTTTTATTTATTAAAATAAAATATGGATGAATAATTTATTTATTAAACTCAATGATGGTTTAATCTGGCTGTCGGTAAAGGGCTATATACTAGCAGATGGCCGGTTCGATTTTAAATTTCGCCATGTTCAGCGTTGTTTTGGTTTTTTTTTTTTTGGTTTTCAGGTAAAATTGGTTTATTTTAAACGTGTCAGCCTCATTTCACCTGCTTCGCCTAAATCTTAATTAAATAAACAAGAAGACCAAGAAAACGGTCCCATTTGTCACATGCTTTTCAACAAAGCACAAAAGATTCCTAGACCGATAATTAATTTAACTGAATTAGAAAAAAAATAAGAAAATAAGAAAAGAAATATACTTCCTCCGTTTTACAAAGAGTGTCGTTCTAATATTTTTCATACAAATTAAGAAATAAAATAAAAAGTCTCTTATACCCTTATTAATTTGCAGAAAATGACTCTTGGAATTATATTTATAACTAATTTTTTGAATTTATTTTTGAGATTAAAAATAGTATTTTATGTCAAAAATTATATTGAAATTCTAAAACGATATTTTTTTTGAAAAAAAAAAAGTGTCAGAATGAAATTTTTTGTAAAACGGAGGGAATATATAATTATAATTAGAAACAGACCTGTTTGTTAGATTGTTTTAATAAGGGAATTGACTGTAAATTGCACCATCCCACTCATGGATTGCAAGAGAATTGACGAGTATGAGTAAATAGAAGGTAACTCTGTCTGACAAGAACCCTTCACTTACGCCAATTTATAAATAATACTTTCTTCCAACGCTCAACTTGTCTTTAATATTATTTATTTTTTGACGACAAAAAAAAAAGCCACCAATGAAGATAATTACAATACTTAAGCAAGAAATAAAAAGATAATTTCAAGTTTAAGTAGAAGAGTCAAAAACATAATTCATATTTACTACAAAGTATAATTGTAAGTTCCCTATGATAAAAGCCTAAAAGGTAACAAAAGGGTAATATATCTTTTGATGTTTTACCAGATAGGAAGTGGATATTAACATCCAATGAAAGTTCAGTTAAAAAGAGAAGAGGATACATTGTAGAGTTAACCCCTTGTCAAGAAAAAGATGATACAGTGTATTTTTTTATATTTTTCCTCGGGCTCAGAGCCATTTATATGATTGTTTGCTCCTCCTTCTCTTCTCCACCTTTCACTCGTCTTCTCCTACTCGTCTCTCTCTTTTATTTTAGTTTTTTCTGAACTCTCTCTCTCTCTCTGGGAACTTCGTTTCGTTTACTCTGTTTAGTCTCCGATGGCTACTGTTTCGAGGAGGTTGCTGAAGAGAGAGACGATCCCCCGCATCAGCCAAAGCACGAGGAAGCTCTTCTCCACCGATGGACCAGCTTCTTTCCTTGAGAGACTCAGAAATCTTCCCAAAGATTTCCCCGCCACTTACGCCAAACGCGATGCCTCTCTGGTAAATTATAACCAAAAAAAGACTTATTTTTTATTTTGGCATCTTCAAAATTCAATCTTCTTTCTTCTGTCTTCTTCCGATGTCGATTTATCAAATCCGTCTGTGTTGTTGTAGCTCATTGGAAGAACTCCTCTCGTGTTTCTCAACAGAGTCACTGAAGGCTGCGAAGCTTACATTGCAGCTAAGCAAGAACATTTCCAGCCTACTTGTAGCATCAAAGACAGGTGATTGTATTCTCAATCTTCAATCTTAAGAACCCAAGTTTAAGTAATTTGGTACTTAATCCTAAGAAACCATCAGTAGAAAAGTTTTGATTTTGTTGTATCCAGACCAGCTTTAGCCATGGTTGTAGATGCAGAGAAGAGAGGCCTTATCGCCCCTGGCAAAGTAATCAGCTTTTTTTTTTTGCTTTTTTCAAATTAACACTGAATTTAGAGCTTCTTACCAATTGAAGTGATGGTTATTTTTCAGACAACATTGATAGAGCCCACTTCAGGAAACATGGGAATAAGTATGGCTTTCATGGCGGCTATGAGAGGGTACAAAATTATAATGACAATGCCTTCTTACACCAGCTTGGAGAGGAGAGTGACGATGAGATCATTTGGTGCAGAGCTTGTCCTCACTGATCCAGCCAAAGGAATGGGTGGAACCGTTAAGAAAGCTTATGATCTCCTTGAGAACACTCCTGATGCTCATATGCTGCAACAGTTTGCTAATCCAGCAAACACTCAGGTGCTTAAGAGCTATAGATATATTCCCTTTCTCATTTTGGCGTTTCACATTTTTATCTAGAGATGATGCTTGGAATATTGGTGCAGATTCATTTTGATACGACTGGTCCTGAGATTTGGGAAGATACACTTGGGAATGTCGATATCTTCGTGATGGGAATTGGCAGTGGAGGCACAGTCTCTGGTGTTGGCCAATACCTTAAATCTAAAAACCCCAATGTTAAGGTGATTGATCTAGGTTCTGAACATATCTTGTGATTGTCAAAAAATTGAGATTGCTTTTGCAAATGGTAGATATATGGAGTAGAGCCTGCTGAAAGCAACATACTCAACGGTGGCAAACCAGGTGAAAATTTTGGATCTTTTTATTTGTACTTAGCCTCTTTGATTCCTTGTGGTCTAAATCATTGGATGATCCGAGATTTTGCGGTTGCTGATGGTTAAAGTTTTGAACTTTGAGTTAGGTCCACATGCTATAACAGGCAATGGGGTTGGATTTAAACCGGATATCTTGGATATGGATGTGATGGAGAGCGTTCTTGAGGTAATGTATAAGGCTAAAGCTTCCATCTTTCTGCGTGTTTTATCAAACCTTTTAAAAAGCTTATGTTTTGAGAAAACGTGCTCTGAGCGGAACAGGTTAGTAGTGAGGATGCTATAAAGATGGCTAGAGAATTGGCACTGAAAGAAGGTCTCATGGTGAGTGTTTTGGAGATTAAAATGAGAGAACCAGTTTTTTGGTTTTGCTTGTTTGTTTGTTATCTGGTTATAACAAATGCAAACCTAACATGTAGGTTGGGATATCGTCGGGGGCTAACACCGTGGCAGCCATAAGACTGGCGAAAATGCCAGAGAATAAAGGCAAACTCATTGTGGTAAGAGAGGGAAAAACAAAGTGTTGTTTGGATTTTTGTTTTGTTTTGATCTCTGTGTTATGGTTTGATCGGACGGTGGGGAATTTGTTAATTTGGAACAGACGATTCATGCGAGCTTTGGAGAGAGATACCTGTCGTCCGTTCTGTTTGATGAGCTGAGGAAAGAAGCGGAAGCGATGAAGCCAGTTTCAGTTGATTGATTTGGGGCCGAGCAAAAGATTGTGACCCCAGAGCCCATTTCAACAAAAATGTCATAAGTAAACATGTTTGTTTTTATATTGGTGTTGCGGTGTTGGATATTGGAAGAATAATTGTGTTAATAATGTTGGGTATTGGAAATAATAAAAATGCATTTTCTGGTTCAAAAAGGGATTTTGTGGTGGTAAAATCTAGTCGAGTGAGATTTTTGGAAGAAAATGAGTGTCCAATCTGCATTAAACAACCCAAATGATAAATAGAGCAAAATGAAATCAAGTTTTGAATTTTAAGTTGATTAGTTGATTTTTTTCTCTATGAAAAATTTCAACCACAAAAGAAAACAGGCGAAACCCAGATAATTTTTTGATTGATGATATAATATATAACATAGAAAAAAAAAGTTGAACTTCACTCTGTTTTTTTGCCCTCTTTTAACTTTTAAGCGTTAACTATCAAATTAGCAACGATTAAATACTACAGAATCAAAGATTTTGACTTGATAAAGAAAATAGTGATGAACTTAGGATTTTGTTTACAAAAGAGTCTTGTACGAATTTGTGAAGATGTAAAGGCAAAGGATAATAATCTAAATATTACTTGTACGATTTCCCAATTTGTAAACAAACATATGTAAAGGCAAAAGGATAGTCTAAAAATTACAATCTGGCTTTCCTCAGTTAGACCTTAAGAAACGTTAAACCCACGGAGACAGTGAAACCATCTATCACTGATAGACTTGTCATCCCCTCCTTCTAACTCTAGGATGGTTTCAGGCGGTGCAACGACAAGGTTGGTATCCAGATCTTTCATAGCTTGACAAAAATCGGAGAACGCAGGGTGTTTTGTGATGTGTTTAGAGAGTATTAGCAAAGTTGATTGAGAACCATGGAGCTCTGCCCAGAAAAGGCTGTCCACCATTATTATGTTAAGTCTCAAAAGTTCATCCCCTGGAGATAGTGCAAGTGTATCAGCAGAATACACAGTAAATTTTTTTTTTTTTTTTTTTAAAAGAGAGATTTAAATACCATCGAGATGTAAAAAGGGTCTAATTTTGGCTTCCGTAACTGCCGTCCATAATTCATCCGTCAACGTATTCTCATCGCCAGATACAGCAATGATTGACAACTCCTCCGGAAGATAACCTTTCATGGCAAAAAGTTCTCTGATTTTCCCTGCAATGGAATCAGGAGGATCAGGGATTTCGAAGCCCTCCATGTCCAAAATCACACGTGCGTCCTCCGCTGCGAATGCGAAATGTCAGAGTACAATGGATTACAATATACTAATGAAAGATAGATCAGAGGAAGAGGAAGAAGACAAACAATTCCGAGCAATGGAGGGATTAGAGATCTTACAGAACGTTTCTGGGGTGGCCACGGGGAGAACTTCGTCCGGCTTCATCGACAACAGTTAGCATCTCCAATGCTAAACCCCTTCATGGGGTTCATAGGAATATTATAATATTTTTTTTTTGAGTAATGAATAGTTTAGAACTCTATTCTTTTTTCTTCCTCCAATGCTGAATCTCTTCATGATTTATTTTGTTCACTATTTGATTCTTATTTGACAAGAAAGTAAAACCAACGTAAACAATTTATTACTCAAGCTTGTAAAACCCTTACATGAATCCGTAGCCAAAGACCGACATGTTTAAAAAAAAAATACAAGAGCATATCTGCATGTCCTGTATTTAAAGCTTGGTCACCTGCAATCACTGAAGCAAAACAAACAAAAAAGAACATTTGGATCATTAAGCTCGTCATAAAGGTGAAAGGAGTAGCTGTTTTGCAAGAACTAATGATGTAACGTTTGCCATGGTTTAACACAATGACTTGAGAGGTTTCGCACCTTGGTTTGGAGGGAAGATGAAACTCTGCTCAGAGACTTTTTCCTACAAGCCTGCTTAAAGGAAACGATGTTTCCATGAGAAGATGATGAAGGAGAGGGTTTAGGAGATCATAATGTTGAGAAACATTTGAGATTAAAACTCTTAAGTCTATGGATTAGAGGTTGAAAACATCTATTAAAATAATGGATGTGGTGTACCACTACTGCAAGAGACAATAGCTAAGACAAAAAAAAAATCCAACGTAATATCTAAAACGGGATTTTAAGGGTTGAATAAGTACCTTACCTTCTACTTCTTTGTCCCAAGGCTCTTTCGTTCTCCTCTCTTCTCCTAAGCTGGAGACTGCTAACGTGAGCCACCTTGAAGTCTTTCAATAACTGCTTAATCATGGCGCTTTTAACTGCGAGCTGGTTTGGATATTCTACAGAACCGATGGCTACCTGCAGAGAAGTTCTTGATCGTGAATCACGAAAGTGCAAGAACAAGAACTAAATAGGGACCAAAAAGCTGCAGAGAGCTGCATTATTGATAACAAAACAGCTGGATAATCCATTGCCAAGGAGATTACAATTAAATTACCACAGTTGTCTCTTTTACAACAAAAGAAGAATATTATGAAACCAAGTAAAATGGCTTCATTCACTAAAATTGGGGCACATTGCTACATTATTTCTTCTTTTTTACAACGGAAAAGACCGTCTTCGTTGTAAATAAAAAAACAAACACAGAAGAAACAAAGTTAATAACCGTTTAGGTGTTAGACAGGTCCAGAGAGTAAAAAACGAATCTATGAGACATCACACATGTATGTGAGTTTTGATGATCGCCTTTCTGATTAAAGTTGCTAGAAAGAATTCCCATTTCAGAACTCAGTAATCCAACCTAAAACTAGAGATTCAAAACAAGATAACAACAAAACATGTTTCAACGCAGAGCATCCTAATAAGATCATCTAATCAATCAATGACGAAAGTTAGAGGAACAATGGCGCTCACAGCGGTATAAGGCGCGAGAGGAGTGAAAGACAAGATGTCAATTCGATGCAGTAATTTCTTGAATCAGCAGCTTCAGGAGAATCAGGTTGGTTGCAGTAAACCACACGAGAGAAACCAGGTCGTCCAATACGTGAATGGTCTCTGGCTTGAAACAAGTTTTAGCAAATGTTAATGTGAAAAGCTTGCTTAATCATACCTTTCTTCTGCGTCTCCTCTCACCTCCTTGCCTCTCAGTTCACACCTACGAATAGATCCACACATAAGAATCAGACTTTGAGAACCTCAAAAATCATGGAAATTTTAATAAAGTTTGTTAATATGTATGTTTATCTACGCAAAACCGAACAAGAAAGGCCATATTTTTGTTGCGTCACAGTGAACAAATCTCTTCGCAATCGCAAAGTTAAGCATCTCGATTTGGCTTCAGCTGATTAGGTTTGAAGGTTTCTCTCAGGAATCTTTTTCTTATTGCTCTACGAAGAAGACGATACGAAGAACAGAGAAATTTGAGAAGAGAGAGAGAGAACGTCCCAAAAAAAACGTCTCACTAATAGATTGTTGACACGTGGCTGATGAACCCTTCCAAAAGTGGGTTCTTGAAATCCTTCCTAAAGAACCGGTTCATCGCTTTTCTTTTATTTTTGATTTATTTTTAATCAAAAGATTCTCTATGAACCTCTCCTGAACCCTGCGTTGGAGGTGGTCTTAGAGACGCTACGGATGATCTGCGTCTATCTTCTATCTATATATATATATATATATATATATATATATCTACGGGCCAGAATCTTAGTGGGCTGGGCCTGTCGTCTGTTCTGTTTGATGGGCTGAGGAAAGAAGCGGAAGCGATGAAGCCAGTTTCAGTTGATTGATTTGGGGCCGAGCAAAACATTGTGACCCAAGCCCATTCCATTAAAAAAAAATGTCATACTGTAAGTAAAACATGTTTGTTTTTTTTTTTATATTGGTGTTACCGTGTTGGATTTTGGAAGAATGTTGGGTATTGGAAATTATAAAATGTTCAAAAAGGGATTTTGTGCTGGTAAAATCCAGCCGAGTGAGATTTTTGGAAGAAAATCATTGTTCAATCTTGCATTAGACAAACCAAATGAAAAATGGAAGCGAAACCAAATTAAGTTTTAAATTTTAATTTGATTAGTTGATTTTTTTTTTATGTATGAAAAAATTAAACCACAAAAGAAAACAGCCGAAACCAAATAATTATTTTTTGATTGAGTACAACAGAAACAAACATTTTGACTTGATAAAGAAAATAATCCAAAATTTATAAAAAGCGAATCATAATACGCAGTCGTGACAACTGATCCAACGGCCAGGAATCATCGATCTTGTGTGCTTCTGATATGTAGAAGCCCCTTGTCCATTGTGTAACTACTCTGGTCATATTCAAAACATGAACTTTCAGAAAGAAACCTTTAAAAAACCCCTCGGAAAACTCTCCGGCGCGTAAAAAAAAACCCTTAGCGACGAGGGAAAGAAGATGGGCGTAAATGATTTGATCACTAGGGTTGATTTCATCTGTAAGAAGTACGACAAGTATGATATCGATAAACAGAGAGAAGCTAATGTCTCCGGCGACGATGCTTTCACTCGTCTCTACTCCGCCGTCGAATCTGCTCTCGAAACCGTTCTTCAGGTTCGTTTAGGTTAAAGTTTCCATATTTAGTTCCGTCTCTGTTTTTTGTTTTTTGTGAGTAACCGTAAGATTTCCGAGGAACGTTTTAGAAAACGGAGGATTTGTCGTCTGAAGCGAACAGGGCAAAAGCTGTGGCGATGAACGCGGAGATTCGTAGAACGAAAGCTAGATTGCTCCAAGGGATTCCAAAGCTTCAAAGGCTTTCTCTTCAAAAGGTCCTCCTTTTATCTTGAAAAACGTATTAGAAGAGATTCGATACTAACGATGATTTGAGTATTGTGTATTGGTGAGAGGTTTTATACATGTGATGATAAAAAAAATGACTAATTTCAGGTGAAAGGGATCTCAAAGGAAGAGCTTGATGATAGAAATGATTTGGTTTTGTCTTTGAGAGATAAGATTGATGCCATACCAGAAGCCTCTGCTCCTTTAAGTGCTTGTGCAGCTTCAACTTCATACTCCAACATCAGATTCGATAACAATGTCTCTGGTATTATATATGGTCTTCTTCTGTGTTATAGCTAACTCTGCATTATAAGATCCCTATGTTGATGAATAAAGACTTGATCGATTGTATCAGGTCACAGAATCGACAGTGAATATTTCCGGCAAACTGAAGAGTCTGATCAGTTTAAACAAGAATTTGAGATGAGAAGAATAAAACAGGCAAGTGTGTGTGTGTGTGTGTGTTATGCATATTATACCGTTTGGTCTAATGATCGACTTCTAAAAGCAAGAACCTAATTACTGTGGAAGCAGGATCAAGGATTGGATTTCATAGCTGAAGGACTGGACACACTCAAGAACATGGCTCAGGACATAAACGAGGTCCACATTATACAGATACTGATAAGTTATCTGGTTCCCTTTATTGATCATGTTGTAGTGTTTTTCTTACTGCTACATACATTACAGGAACTTGATAGACAAGAGCCACTCATGGATGAAATAGATACAAAGGTTTATTAACACTTGTCCTTCCTTGATTTTTTTTCCTTTTTCTTTAAAGAGATCATGTTTAACCTTTCATGATTTGGTATATATCATTCAGATTGACAAGGCAGCTACTGACTTGAAAAGCACTAATGTGAGGCTCAAGGATACTGTAACAAAGGTGATAACTCACACATTAATTCCTCTGAACTCGAGATCGAGACCAGTCTCATTCGATATAAACAAGCCCATTGGTTTATCTTTAATTAATCCAGATGAGATCAAGCCGTAACTTCTGCCTAGACATCATCCTCTTATGCATACTCTTGGGAATCGCCACCTTCATTTACAAGTAACCTCCTTTTTCTGCTTACTCTTGAAACTATAGAGTTGTACTCTTGAAATCTTTCTTCATCTTCCTTTTCTTTACTTGGGGATTTTGCAGCTCGGTGAAGTAAATGCTAAGCCGCTGTATATACATACGCATAGAAGCTTGTTTATGTTAGAGTCAAAAGAGGGAAGTTTCACTTTTCATCTGTCTACTATACAGCCATGTATTTTGATCTCTACTTTAAAAGATAAATAGTAGACTAACTAAAGATGAGGTTTCAGTTATTAAGTTCACTTACAGTTATTTCGATATTCTGTTTTATTCAGTTTTTCCATTTTTATTTAACATTCGTAACACTTAATTAGACTATTGTTTTCTTATCAAAAGCATATCTATATCATCAAACACTAATATAAACACTAATATGTACATGATGATACAGAACAGTGGCGGATCTAGACAAAAAATTAGTTACGAGCATAATTTTATAAATAAGAAAAACAAATATTAGTTTGGAGTAATTTTTTTATTTTTTATCACTAAATTCAAATTATTTAAAATAATTACCTAAACTATTTAAAAAAAAAAATTAAAACTGGGGGACACATGCCCCCATAGCTTGTTAACTGCCTTTGCCCTGGTCCAGAATGGATCTAAGCAATCTAGAACTATGTGTCTAAAACAGTTAAAAAAGAGAGCCGACAAAGCCTGTTTTAGCAAGCCGATCAGGAGATTGTTTAGAACTCGAACGAACTACTTGAAGAGACACCAATCTAAAACTCCAACGCAAGTCTATTGATGTCTTTAATTAATGTATTCATAGATAAGCTTTGAGTGTATGGACCTGTTGTGTATTCAAATTGAATGAGAGAAGACATTACAAAATCCAAGTGATGAGCTCCTACTTGTCATAAATTGCAAAACAATATCCCATCATTATTCATTATCCCAGCAAAATCCATTTCTATTTAGCCAAAGTCCAGTTGGTGATGCGATCCAGGTGCTAGCAATATTGCATTTAATATGACTTCGAGGTATACTGAATCCAACCACTAAGCTCCGGGTTCGAACTGTGCAGTCAAGGTTTTCGGAGGTTTCTTGTGCAAAATGTTTATACTAGAGTCTAGTAGCTAGCGCATATTGTCAACATATTATAATTATATTTATAAAACATATACATTCAACATATTTTTAGTGTGTGTGCGTGCGATGTGGGCTACGAGTCTACGACCATCTAAGCTAACTCAATTTTCTTTGCTTTTCCTGATTGGTAGGTCTATTAGAAAATTAGATTCTCTAGTACATAAAAATCTAGAGCAGGGATGATATAAGATGATGGTGATTTGTGATAGTCATCTTTTCAATCATTACCCAAATAGTAAATGCCACTTGACCCATTATTAACCTACCCACTTCAATTATCATTATCTACATTCAATTGAGAGCATCTCTTCTTTCTACCGAATTTCAGTCACATGTGCACTAGAATATATATATGCTATAAACTTAACACTGATTCTCAATTATAAGAAGGATTCCAGAATCTGTTCAGAAAAGAAGAGAAAAAGGATTCCAGAACATTAGGAGTAGTAGGATCCAGTTTTCATTTTAGATTTTTTTCAGTGTTTATTTCTATATTAAAAATGTGTTGAAGGTAAGTATAATTTGGTTGTTTTTTCTTTCTTGTCTTTTCTCTTTGTCGACGTATCATTCGGTTCTATTAGAGACGGTTTGTAGATTCGTATGTGCAGTCTCTGCATATGTGTATATTTAATTTTAAGCAAACAATATTTTAACTTTAAAACTCTTATATACTCAATTTATTCCACTTGCCTATACAGCAGACAAATATAGGCATTTATTTCCTTAGGCTCAGTCTTTGAAAGGGTTTTCAAGACGATTTGGATTCAGTACGAATCGGTTTAACCACAGATGCCGTAATTAGAATCATAACTAATAAATAAATCAGATATACTCAGATTTCAAGATTTGTGGACTTCTGCTATATTTTTTATTAAAATAAAACATCTTCAATTAATTATTACGTTTGAAATTGACTGATAGATCTGCAGACTAAGCATGTTACCAGATTCTGCCTTTACGCATTACCATGATCCACTGAATTTAGATCCTTTTGGTTAAATCTAAAGATAAAGGTGAGACTGAATTTAAATAGTATATATTACCAAAATTACAGAGAAAAATAAAATACAGATGTGGTCACTGGTCACTAGTCAGAGACAAGTACTGACACGATCTTAACTACTCTCGGTTAAAAAAGGTTATTAAATGTATTGATAGCTCTCAGAATTAATTAAAACAGCATAAGTTACTATATATGGAAATTTAAGGTCATCACTTTCAATCTGCAAATAAATCACTTGATTGTATTAAAAATACCGAGGAGATGGATTCAAATCTGCAGTTCAGTTTGTATTCTTTTGTGGAAGTGAAAAGCTCTACCCAAGCTTTTTCTGTTACCTTCAAGGCATTGAGACAAATTCTTTAAGAGAGTAAACAAAATAAACTTTTTTTGTTTTTGGAGTACTTTTTTTATTTTTGGTTATGTTTATTGCTCATCTCATTCATATGTATATACAACATACACACACATAAAAGCGTGGCAAATCTAATGTTAGCAAGGGTAAAAAAAGCAAAATTAAAAGTACAGGGGTGAAAAAGTGAAAAAAAAGGAGACAAAAGGAGGGCACAAAAGAAACGTTGTCTATAATTCCGTCACGGGACTGTACTCACCGTGAAAATCATGAACACCGGAAGCAGCCCAGAGCCGTTGATTAAACTCTTCTTGCATCTCATCTGGAACGAACGGTGTTCTACAAAGAGGACACGTCTTCTGATCATGATCCATCCAACGGTCGAGACAGCTCCGGTGGAATATATGTCTGCAATTTCTCAGCCACCGGATCTCTTGCTCTCCTTCGAATTCGTAGAGACAAACGGCGCAGTTTTCCGGCAGTTCTTCTTCGGAGTTAGTTAGCTCTTCGAATTTGATAACCGGTAAGATCTCGCGGATGAGTAGAGCGGAGAAAGGTGAGCGGATTTCGGGTATTCGGGTCGGGTAAGATGTGTAATCGGGCCAGTTTTGATCCATTTCGAGGAATTCGGAGAGACCCAAGAAGCGGAAGAGAGAGAAGACGATGGTTCTCATGAAACCGAGAATCGAAAGCGCTTGTACGAAGAGCTTCGGGAGAAAAACCTCTGTGTAACCTACGGGGAAGCCCATGGAGCTATAACTTTAAGAGAAAGAGAGAGTGAGTGAGTTCTGATTTTCTCCTTTTCTACTTTTTTTTCTTTCTTTCTTTGGTTCTGTGATCAATAAAAGAAAAGTTGATTTTTTTTAATTTACAGAGAGTTTCATTTATAGAGCAGGTGAGGAAGAAGATGAAGAAAAGAGGGTACAAGATTCATGTAAACGACGCCGTCGCGCCATGTAATGTTGATTTTGATAGAGTTAACCGACTGTGACGTTTGTTACGTGAATTTCTCAATGAAGGAAAAAAAGAGTAGAAATGCGAAAAGCAACAAAGGGAACTAAGATTGGTCTGTGAGATGTGGCTCCGTCACCAACATTATTGAACGTTTTTATTCCGCTGCGTGCGTGTCTACTGTATTACCTTGTTTTGGAATATTAAACATCTGCAAGTTGCACGACGATCGGCACACGTGGTTACGTGTGGTTGATAGGAGATGTTACGTTGTTGATGTGGATGTGGAATTCCTTCGTCCTATTATTCTTTTCTTATATTAATCAAAGCATTTAAAAAATATATATATATATTAGAAATCAAAGCATTTTCATTTTTGGGATTCGTTGTACACTATTAGTTTTTTTTTTTTTGGTTTAGCATTCGTTGTATATCACAAAAAAAAAAGCATTCGTTGTATATTATTTAACACGTAAAAAGTACACTAGGCAGTAGAACGATCGAAGATCGGTTACGTTCTCGAATCACGCTATAAGGAAATTCTTTTATCAGAACAGAAAAATAGAACTCTAATCGTTATCTTTCAAAACAAAGGATTGCAATTTTATCAATATCGATAGCTAAATAACATTTCTAGCAACGAAAAAATGAATGGTTGGGTTTCATTACGTGTATCATACGTCAAAAGAGGTCTGATGCATAGTCTCTATTAGCATTTACTGAAAATTTCCGCTCTTCTTCTTCTTCTTGTGCCTTTCACTTTTATTTTTCTTGACAACAAAGGATAGGATATATGGATAAAAAACAAATTAATTCTTAACTACATCTGATAAGCTAGTTAGCTAGTAGGTTTCTTTTTTATTTAAAAATTTTAGGCTTTTTGTGTGATTCTATGTTGGAGTGTGAAATATATCAACAAATTGGATAGAAACTTACTATTTCTGTAAATTCATTACTTTTCTATTTGTTAGGTCCTCATACAATAGGCTTGTTGCATTTTTGTATAGTTGTGTGTTATTTGAATACAAATAACGAACAAATTTTTCAAAATGTACCTATATTTAAACCCCAAAAAAACCATATCAAAGTGTATATATATACATATATAATTTTGAAAAAATCATGATAATATGTTTTGAGATCGGTGAAAAGTTTAAATGAAATCTATTTGGTTGTAAGAGAGAAAAAAGGCATTAGGTCGAGTAAAACATGACAAAAGCAAAAGTTAAAATGAAGAAAGTAAAGAGAAACGAGAAAAGGCCAAGGCGATGTGGGTCATGAAAGCTTTAAAGAGAGGGAATAGAGATGATTAATATAAAGAAGAAGAATCAATCTTATCTATACCCCTCCTCAATGCCCAACTTCGAAAACGAGATATATATGATTAAATAAAGATGGAAAAAAAATTCAATTGTTAAACTGAGTGGTGGGCCGGAGAGATTTAGGAGACAAGTCGTCGGTGGCAATGATCCTTCCACCAACCGGCAATGGTTCATGGCTCTACTATGATCGGCCAAACGTCGTTTTTGCAATGAACATATATGTTTTCATATCTCAAATCGTATTTAAAAATCAAGTGATCGCAGTCTAATCATAGTCTATGATATTTTCTTCATAAGATATGTACGAATCTATAGTAGTGCAGGTTAACATACAATTATATTACTATCTTAAATTATTTGTTTTTAGGAGACTCGATATATGACACGGAAGAAAGAAAAACATAGATAATAATGACATTGATGCCTTTGATAAATTCATGAAGTTATGGGTGTAGATAATGTTCACACTCTTCCCGCCGTAACCAACAATCTATGAAGCCATGATATGTATGTACATACAGTTTGGAAAACGTAAATAATTATTCTTTATACTGTAGCCTACTAAAAACTGCCACCAAAACACATACAACATAACAAACTCAAAGTATCAGCGTTTGAGCTATCATTGGTGTTGTTACTAGGAATATTTAAAATCGTTCTAACAAAGGCGTATGGTATATATATGATTTTCCCTTATTAACTTATATAATATATATATATATATATATATATATTTCAATTTTTCAAATTTGTTTTACATGAGAGAGAGAGAGAGAGAGGTATCACACACTATATACTATATATACAGTACAGTATATCAATAGTCAAAACCCATAACTTATCTTCGTTCAAATTCATTACGCTCATTAGTCACCGAACATACATGTATTTATTAATGTATAATCATACGACAAAAAAACATGCAATTTGTCAATTACCATCGGTCCAAAAGAAGAGAAAAAAAGGCTCTAAAACGATAAGGGAAACGAAGGAGGTATGGACATTGGAGTGTTGATTTGGAAGTGTTATAATGAGGCCGAGACAGTCACATGGCCCTATTGCTCCTATGCCTTTCAACTCATCTTCCACACTTCTCTTTGTCATGTCACTGTTTAATTTTGGTTACTCGCACCATCTCTTTCTCTGGTCCCATCATGCATGCTACGAATAATACTTGATTGACTCTTACTTTGTTTTTTTTCTTCCTACACTAACTTACACGATAATCTCAATTTCATCATCCAATATTGATCTTAGATTTTAAATGATGTTTTGGTGCTATATGTGGTTTAATCACTACATAGCCTTTATATGATGAAAGTCACGCCAATACATTGTTTTTATTACACATTGTATTTATCAGAAGAAAAAGTATGATCAAATCTTAATTAATTATAGTAGTTCATGTATTCAGTTTCTTCTCAGCTAGCAATTTTTTTTTACTAAACGGAATATGCCTTGAAAGATATTTATCAGGATTTACAATGGTGTTGCATTGCATGTGTAACGTTGGAATTTGGAAATAAAAGTTATTAGGTAGTGTGAATCTTATAGGTGAATGATAAAAAGAAACAGGTCAAAGTTGGCATCGGCAACATTGGCGTTTGCTAATCACATGATTCACAGTTTTGTTTCCTATAAAGTAGGGGTAGTTTGAAGAAAAGAAATAAATGTCTGATTCGCTATAGTAAGATTTCGTCGATCGATTACAGAACGATGTTCATAGAAATCTAATAATTTTGCTCGTGAGTGTAGTCTTAGATGTCGTCTTGTCTTTTTTCGTAAACGTCACATGGTACCACTTCATGTGATTTGTGTCCTTGGACCTTGGTACCACACCATGTTTTTATTTCCAATTGGATTAAAAAAGAAAAAAAAAAGCATTTAATTTGTAGAAGGTAATAAATCAGGTCTCTGAAATTGTAAAATCTTTGACGGCCCACAGCGGTTCTTTTAAAAGATGGAAATCCCAAATTCATATGGGCCTTTGTATTATTTTTCGGCCCAGTAATTTGAAATAAAAGCTAAGATTTTTTCTTAAAAAACTCGGTGAATTGTAGCTACTAGTTAAAAAAGAGAATCTAAGATATGGTGGGACAAAGATGCCAGGTGTCAACGAGTTGACCAATGGGGAAGCTCAGTGCGTTATCCACAGAGATAATCAGATAAGCAGAATCTAGTTTTGTCGTCATAGAGCTTTATAGTTTATACATCATTCCTATTGGTTTCTTCTTCTCCTAACACTTTGAGCCTTGAAGATCAACAACGTCGAGAGTAATGGCTTCTCTATGTGCTTCTTCTGCCATCGCCGCCATTTCTTCTCCAAGGTAAGCTCATCATTTCCTGTCTTCATATCAATTAACATCATGTAATTAGTTTAGCAATTACAAAGGCTAGGATAGTGATCAAATTGACCGGTCATGCATGTATATAGTCTCCTCTTTTTTTTTGACATCTATCGACCACCGGTCATGTAGTCTAGTAGTAGTTTGTATTTATATCTTGTTGTGTGATCCAGACATCCAGTGACCGGGTCTTGTAGTGTCAAGAAATGTAAAAAAAAAAAGAATAGTGATCCATTTGGAACAACCTTTCTACTATTGTTTTTTTTTTGTTGGTCTTGTTGAGTAGTGGCAAAATATTTAGATTATTATATTGTATGATATATATATGTGCAGTTTCTTGGGTGGGAAGAAACTGAGGCTGAAGAATAAGGCGAGTGTTCCGGCTGTTTCCAGATCGGCTGCGTTGGTGCGCGCCGTCGCAGCTGATCCCGAGAGACCAATTTGGTTCCCGGGAAGCACTCCTCCGGAGTGGCTCGACGGTAGCCTCCCTGGTGACTTCGGATTTGATCCTCTTGGTCTTTGTGAGTTTTTTTTTTTTTTTGTTCCCTCACGTATGATTTTAACCTGTATTTTATTAGAAATAATAATAAATGATTTTCATAATTTCCTAACAAATCGGACACATGTCACAGCCTCCGACCCGGATAGTCTAAAATGGAACGCACAAGCAGAGCTAGTCCATTGCAGGTGGGCAATGCTCGGCGCCGCCGGGATTTTCATCCCGGAGTTCCTAACAAAGATCGGAATCTTAAACACTCCGTCGTGGTACACGGCGGGAGAGCAAGAGTATTTCACGGACAAAACCACACTATTCGTCGTAGAGCTCATCTTAATCGGATGGGCCGAGGGACGTAGATGGGCCGATATCATAAAGCCCGGTAGCGTCAACACTGACCCCATATTCCCAAACAACAAGCTGACGGGTACAGACGTGGGATACCCGGGTGGGTTATGGTTCGACCCGTTGGGTTGGGGATCCGGTAGCCCGGCTAAGATCAAGGAGCTGAGGACCAAAGAGATCAAGAACGGAAGGTTGGCTATGTTGGCAGTGATGGGTGCATGGTTCCAACACATCTACACTGGCACTGGTCCTATCGATAATCTTTTTGCACATCTTGCTGATCCTGGTCACGCCACTATCTTCGCTGTATGTTTTTTTAATCCCAAATCAATTTTTGCTTTGTTTTTTTTTTCTTTTTTTATGGTTTGAGTACTCATTGACTAACTTTAACTTGTGTGTGTATATGACAGGCTTTCACACCCAAGTGAGACAGCAAAAAAGAGAGGATTTGGGAGGAAGAATGCGTTTGTGTGATCATGTTTGTACAAATATCGTTTTTGAACTTAAAACAGTATTATGTATTTATATAAATTGTGGTCGAATGCAAATTAGGGTTCGCCGTAACGCTGCTCTTTTCCTGACTAAATGCTCATAGCTTGCTTCTACATTAATGTCGCCATCCTAGGCCTATGAGAGCCAATCTCTCCAATCCTTTGTTGGTAATTTTATTTATCTCGTGAGAATGAAACTCATTTCTAACAACTGCCAATTACAAAAGAAAAACTATGGAGATATATTCAAATTCATAATGAAGAATGTGTACAATTAAGAAACTGTTTTAAGTACCACCAATTGGTGTTATGTATTAATTTTTAATTGATCATACATATATCTTTGAAATATAAAGTTCCAGTAGCTGAGTAATCGTGTAGTCATCAAGTTATTACTTATAAAATATCAAAACGAAATAAACAGTAAAACTCATTAAAATGGTCAGTCTGCCCATAAAAGGGAATTAAACCCACCATCTAAACACAAAGTAATTTGTCAGATGAATCTAAAAACACAAGGAAGAAAGCAAAATGATGGTAGTGCCTCGCGATAGTAGTATGATTAATAATAAGATTAAAAGGCCCATTGCGTTTTAAGTTCTTTAAAATCTTTGCAGTTTCATTCATGATCATCCGTCCAAGTCCGGTTTGCATGTGCAGAACTTTAACCGAAAAGATCAGTGAAATTAAAATGCGATCCATATAAACCGGTCGGTCTAACTCTCTCTCTCTCCTTTTTTTTTTTTTTTTTTTGTTAGCGCTTCAATTTTCATGCTCCGTTAATGGATCTGTGAGATCCATCTTCTTCTTCATCTCGTCGTGCGATTCTCATTTTTCAATCAATGTTTCTATGATCTCTGTGTATGAACGGAACCTCTAATTTCTTCTCCTCGGAATCAGATCCTTTGTAGAGAGAGAGAGAGATACTGCCAAGGATTAAAGTTTCATTGTGGTAAAAGAGAAGACAAGATGTATATGGCTTATGGATGGCCACAGGTGATCCCGCTAGAAGCTGGATCGTGTCCATCTTCGCAGCGAGTTGTGTACCTTAAGCTCGCCGGCCGGCTACTTCTGGTTGTTTCTCCGTCTCACTTGGAGCTTTGGGGTTCTTCCCAGGTGCTTAATCATCTCTGCATTTCGTCAGTGTGGTTTCGTAATTAGGGTCTAGAGTTCGTTAACTAATAGCTTTTGTTTGATTATTCCCGAATTAGCAACGAGTGAGACTGGGAAAGTACATGAGAGATGAGAAGTCGGTGCGAGAAGAAGGGGAAAATTTGCAAGCTGTGTGGAGTCCAGACTCCAAATTGATCGCTGTTCTTGTAAGTTGTTTTGGTGTTCACTCTTTCCTTAGCTAACATCTGCTACTCGGTTAGTTTTGTCAATCCGTCTCCAGCCCACATTCTATTGATTTGCGATACAGATAATTCTTATGTTTAAGGATGAGGAAAAACCCTATTTTAATATTAAATGCTTGATAATATTAAGACATTCTTAAGTCTCTCTCGTTTCAATAGTATTTTTTTGTAGTTCCTTTGATCAAGAGGCGTGAAAAGTCGGCACTTTGTTATCACATTTTCATTTGTTCATGTATGGCAGTGAAGAAGCTAAGCTGTCTGTTTATCTTTCTAAGTCTTTTCACCAGTTTTTTTATTCTGGTTTTCGATTTAATTTGCAGACATCATCATTCTTCCTTCATATATATAAAGTAAAGTTTATGGATAAACGAATAAAAACTGGAGAGAGACAGCCCTCGGAGTTGTGTTTTGCAACCATATCTCTTTTGCTAAGTGAGCAGATCCCGTTTGCTGGGGATGACTTGTCTGTGTAAGTGCTTTTTCTGTACGTGTCTCTGCCGAGCCCAACATTTACCCTATGAGTCCGCACAGTAACGTTTTGGGATTAGATATCTAAAAGGCGAATTCTTTTACTCTGTGCAGGAGCAATTTTGTGAGGGACAGCAAAACTATGCTTCTGGGACTCTCTGATGGTTGTTTATATAGTATTTCCTGGAAAGGAGAGGTAATGTTGCCCTGCTTCATCTGCATTTTTTTCGGTGTTAGTCATTGCATCGTTTCTGGACTTTTTAAATTCTTTTCGTGTGGGGACTCCTGATTTTTTTATTTTTTTGTCTTTGTAGTTTGGTGGAGCTTTCAGTATTGGCTCCCATCCTTCTGATAGCAACGATGATAGACTCTTGCCGTACACTCTCGGTAATGGTATAGGTTCTGGAGTAGCTTCAGCAACACTTGCATCTGATGATAATTTCTCAAAAAAATCGGCTATTGTTCAGCTGGAACTCTGCACTCGTTCGAAGCTATTGTTTGTGTTATATTCTGATGGGCAGCTAGTGGTATGCTCTGTGAATAAGAAAGGTTTAAAGTACACTGAGAGCATTAAAGCTGAGAATAAGTTAGGTGGTGATGCTGTTTGTGCGTCAGTGGCTTCAGAGCAACAAATTCTGGCTGTGGGCACAAGAAAAGGAATGGTGGAATTATATGATCTGTCACAATCGACCTCTCTCTTACGTACAGTTTCTTTGCATGATTGGGGGTAAGTAAGTTTTTACTATGAGATAGCATCTCGGGTATTTTCCATTTTGTTTTGAAGGATATCTTTTTTTTTAATATTAGTTTTGGTAGGTGTAGTATTCCTTTTCATCTAGATAGCTTTTATTCCGGCGTTGTGTAAAGACTAGGATATTTTACTTTTAACCGGAAGTTTAAACGCTCTCGGAAATTCTTGTTCTTATGCAAGGTTCCGGAAGTGCTAAATGTTTCGTTCCATTACAACTAGGCTAATCTCTTCAAGATTGTCATTTAAATTTCTTGTGTTTCTTTCCTGCCCTGTATATTTTGGGTAAATGGTTGGTAATACTGATTTGGAACGCGCAGGTATTCAGCGGATTACACTGGGCCTGTAAATAACATTGCATGGACGCCTGATAATTCTGCTTTTGCAGTTGGGTGGAAGTTGAGAGGACTTGCAGTTTGGTCTGTTTCTGGATGTCGATTGATGTCAACAGTCCGTCAACTTGGACTTAGTTCTGTATCTTCCCCCAAAATTAACCAAGATTGTAAATATGAACCACTGATGAATGGTACTTCAGCCATCCAGTGGGATGAATATGGGTATAGACTATTTGCTACAGAGGAGGCATCTTGTGATAGAATTCTTGCATTTTCGTTTGGAAAGTGTTGCTTAAACAGAGGAGTTTCAGGAAAAACTTATGTTCGTCAGGTGATGTATGGTGAGGATAGATTGCTCATGGTTCAGGCGGAGGACACTGACGAGCTTAAGCTTTTACATCTAAAACTTCCAGTTGAGTATCAACATATCCGTTATTCCCCTTTTCTCCTTCGCTGGATCACTTCCTGAAGAAGAATTGTTATATGTTGTTTTCTTGGTCCAGGTTTCATATATTACTCAGAATTGGCCTGTCCAGCATGTGGCAGCTAGCGAGGATGGGAAATACTTAGCGGTTGCTGGTTTACATGGTCTGATTTTGTATGACATTAGATTTAAGAAATGGAGAGTATTTGGAGATGTCAGTCAAGAACAACAGATTCATTGCAAGGGTTTGTTATGGTTGGGGAAGATTGTCGTAATCTGTAACTACATCGAAACGTCAGAGACGTAAGGCCCAATCTAAATCATCAGTTACTGATTATACTACTCTGGCTATATGTGTTTAATGTTTATGGAGAGAAAGTGCTATTTGCTAGAAATGTGTTCGCCACTCTTCCAGACTTTTATCCTTAACATTGTTGTGTTTAGTGTTTTTGGACATTTTGTCTTTGGGTGTGGTTCCATTTCACGTAAGTTGTCGTTAATTATTGCAGGTATGAACTGCTCTTCTACCCAAGATATCACCTTGATCAGAGCTCTTTACTTTGTCGTAAAGTACTACTTGGAAAACCAATGGTGATGGATGTTTACCAGGATTATATACTTGTATCTTATCTTCCGTTTATCATCCACGTATACCATGTTAAAATATATGGTGAATTGACACCTTCAAGCAAAGCAGACCTACAGGTAGTTAGTTTTTCATTTCGATTTTTAACTTCTAAATGCGAGCGCTTGACTTGCTTTTCATGCACCTTAAAGTGATAAAATGACAAACAGCTTTCCACAGTACGAGAATTGTCCATCATGACTGCAAAGAGCCATCCAGCAGCAATGAGATTTGTTCCTGACCAGAACCCGAGAGAATCTGACCTGGATAATGATCATTTGTCTTCTGATTTGTCAGACAGGGAACCCTCAAGGTAATCTTAAATAGAGTAGATCATCCGTTTCAGTTTATGCTCTTTTTCTAATTGCCTTTATGGTCTCCCATAGATGTCTTTTACTGAGGGGAAATGGGGAGCTTTCACTTCTTGATTTGGTTGATGGACGAGAGAGGGAACTTACAGACGCAGTTGAACTGTTTTGGGTGACATGTGGTCAATCAGAGGAGAAGACAAATCTTGTCGAGGAAGTATCTTGGCTAGATTACGGGCATCGAGGAATGCAGGTGATTCTTCTGATTCATAGCTGCTTTTAATGCCAAATTTTCTCCTTTTTTTTACCCTTTCGAGGATTGCCTCAGATGTGTCTGACAGTAACGCTCTGTTTGATCCCTGTCTTTTATACATTCCTGATATTTTTTCACGCTGACATTCTCTTTTGCAGGTTTGGTATCCTTCTCTAGGGGAAGATCCTTTTATGCAAGAGGATTTCTTGCAGGTATGCATGCTACTACTGTCCATTTTTCACTGTCATCAATACCATACATGCTAGCAGCTTCTATTTCTGCTCTGATTTTTATTTTATCACAGCAATCAATGTCTGCGACATTGACACTCAAACACATCCCCAAAATTCTTACTTTTTTTCACTGATCTATCAACTCAAATGCGGTTTTTTATGTTCCATCCTTTAGCTGGATCCAGAGTTGGAATTTGATCGCGAGGTTTACCCCCTGGGACTTCTACCAAACGTGGGTGTCGTTGTTGGAGTTTCGCAGAGAATGTCGTTTTCCGCAAGTGCAGAGTTTCCGTGTTTTGAGCCTACACCCCAGGCTCAGACTATACTTCATTGCCTGCTCCGCCACCTCCTTCAGGTATTTTTTATTTAGTTAAAATGGTCTCTTCTCTCTGCCACTTTCCTATCACTCTGCCTTTATTCACTTTCTCCTTGTTGAGATTTTGAATATTCTCAGAATCTTTTTCTCTTTTCTCATATTGTTCACAGAGAGATAAAAATGAAGAGGCATTACTCTTAGCACAATTATCTGCAGAGAAACCTCACTTCTCCCATTGCCTGGAGTGGCTTCTTTTTACTGTTTTTGATGCAGAGATTTCTAGGTATCCAATGCCAATCTCTATAAAATATCTCTGGTCTTTGTATTCTTAGTCAACCTTCTTGTCTCTGTTCACTTAGTTTAATTTTTTTCTCCATTGTTGAATATTACGAATTTCAGGCCAACTGCAAACAGGAAGCAGATTTCAGGATCTGAACATCTTAAGAAGTTATCCCTATTGAGGAAAGCCTGTGATTTGATAAAAAATTTCCCGGAGTACTATGATGTGGTTGTGAATGTTGCCAGAAAAACCGATGCCCGTCATTGGGCTGATTTATTTTCTGCTGCTGGGATATCAACAACGTATGTTTCTTTGGTTTTCTCTTTTGTTTCTCGTAAACACTTATAAAACTAGGTTTATTTACTGTCCAGACAACAGTTAGCAATAGATAAGATGGCAAACTTCTCTGATCTTGTCAATTTATTTTGTTGACTAAACTGTATTCTATACTAGCAATCTTAATATTTTCTTTTGGGTTCTAGATTATTTGAGGACTGCTTCCAGCGAAGATGGTATCGAACTGCAGCTTGCTATATACTTGTAAGACTCGGAAGTCCTTAACCCTTGAGATTATTTTTAATTAAGTACTGGTGTATCAACAAAACCCAGTCTTCTATTTGTTACTAGGCCAATAGCAGTGCCAGTTTTCATCTGAGCGCATGGAGTTCCTGTTATAGATCACTATAGAAATCTGTTAAGCTATGTTTCGAATCGTAAACTAAGTATAGAAATTGCGCAGGTGATTGCCAAACTAGAAGGTCCTGCTGTCAGTCAGTATTGCGCATTACGACTACTGCAGGTAACTTCGTTTGTGCTGTTAGAATTTATGCCTTTGGACTCTTTTCTAGTCGATTTTGTTCCTTGTGTTATTAAGACAAGTACATTTGTACATTTGCAGGCGACACTTGATGAGTCCCTCTATGATCTTGCTGGAGAGCTAGTATGTATTCGATGTCTTGTTGTTTGTTTGAAATAAACAATTTAAAGCGTGAATCCTGAGTAATGATGCTTGTCCCGATTATGTTGTTAGGTGAGGTTCTTGCTACGATCTGGAAGAGAAATTGAGCAGGCGCCAACAGAATCAGATACATTATCGCCTAAGCTTCTTGGGTTTCTTATATTCGGTTCTAGCCACAAGAAGTCATCACTTGATAAGAGGTTAAAACTATAACTCTGCCTCAGGTTTTTGGTTTTCTAGAGTGTGATACAATTGCCTTCTGATCAATTTTGTATTGAATAACGCGTCTCTGAAGCAGATCCTCGTTTAAAGAGCAAAGTCCTCATGTTGCTTCTGTCAAGAGCATACTTGAAAGTCATGCCAGTTACTTGATGTCGGGTAAAGAACTTTCGAAGCTTGTTGCATTCGTCAAAGGCACCCAGTTTGATATTGTGGTACGTAGGCAATAAGTATCTTTCACCTTTATATGGTTGGAGCGCAATAAGGTATATATTCAGTAACAATCCCAAAAATTCCAGGATTTTCTTCAGAGAGAAAGATACGGCTGTGCCCAACTGGAGAATTTCGCAGCAGGACTTGAACTAATTGGGCAAAAGGTAGGATTCGACCAACTCCGTTTGTGGTTTCTTTCATGTTCAAAACTCGTTTTTCTCACTCTATTTCTCTTGAAACAATGATCCCTAATATCGCATCATAAAACCCTCTTTTGTCCTTTTCAAGTGATTGTTATCTTACCTCGAAGTTTACTATTGAATCCCTCAGCTGCAAATGAGTGAGCTACAGAACCGATTGGATGCAGAGTTTCTATTGGCTCAGATGTGTTCAGTCAAGTTCAAAGAATGGATAGTTGTTCTTGCCACTCTTTTACAACGGTCCGAGGTAAAAATCATTTTCCCTCAAATTAAAGACTGCTAAATTCCACCATTAACATGACTCTCTTCACCTGTCACGACGCAGGTTCTTTATGATATTTTCCGGTATGATCTACGGTTGTGGAAAGCATATAGCATGACATTACAGGTAAAAAACAAAACAAAGCAATCTCTTGTTTCCATAACAACCAAACCCCAATTCACCACGTGACAGTCTCCTCCTAAAAACTTGGTTCATTGTTTCAGTCTCACTTGGGTTTCGCTCAGTACCATGACTTACTCCAGATCTTAGAGGAGAAGCTCTCAGCGACCGCACGAGAAGAAAGAAGTAGAGGTTCCACCTCTTGATAATTGTTTTCCTTTTTGGAGCTTTTTTTTTTCACTTATAAACATTTTCGGCCTCTCTTCAAGATTTGTCACGTTCGTGTAGATATAAAACATGATCCCAGAAGAAATAAGAAGTACATCTCCTCGCATGGACTTTTACTTCTTTTGGTGACGAGTGAAAACACGAAAAGCCAGAATTCATGTTTTAAGTTAGTTTTTGATCACCACGTTTTGATCTAGTTAATTATCCCATTGTTGCATCCTATAAATCGGAAATCAAAACTCTACATTTTGTGAAATGAGAATTCCATTTGAAAACGGTTGGGCCGTGATAGAAGAGCAAGTTTATAGGGCCCAACATAAAGTCCGTCTTTTTTTTCTTATCTATTCACACAAACTTTTTCTTATCTATTAAAACAACTTCTTTTTATTCAAATCAATAAAGTTTGAATAAAAATATATGAATAGTACTAAATGTATTTTGTTTTTTTTTGCTAAAAATGTACTAAATGTATTTTGTTTTGCCACTATAATTACAAAATATTAGATGAGCGATTTTGTTGTTTTGTTCGAAAAGAAAACAGAATTAAAAACTGGAAAGGAAGATAAGCACCCGTGACGGTGAGTAAGCATGGAGGCGTGAGAAGTGGGTCGGCAGAAGTGGATGAGTGGTGTTGTAAGTGGGACACACCCAAAAGTTCACGAGAACCTACTTACTTTGCTAATCAAAAATCCATCTTAAAATATCAATAACACATATTAGAAAAAACATTATTATCAAGCACAATTTAATATTGTGTTTGTATGCTTCTGTTTTGACTTAACATGGCCTCACACATTCTCAATCCTATGTATATATAGTAATGGAGATGCTTTTGTATGCCCCCAATCTTTGCAAAATCTAAGTGGGATAGATTTCACTTGAGATCATAAAATTTTCTTTTTACTTTTTAGTTGAATTTCCGTTAATAGTAACGAGCGAGTGTACTAAAAGATGGTATAAAGAATCTAGTAGTTAAGCTGAAAGAGACAAAAGTGATGTTTGTACTCTACACTCCCAAGTCACAAGTCACAAAGAGACAATCACCCTTTCTTATGTTATTTTTATTTTTATTATAATGTTTTAAAAAAAAAACAAAAAAAAACTCTTCAAACATTAAAACCCGTGAGTATAAAAACAAAGGAAATAAAGGAATTGATATTGTTCACCTCACATTTTTTCATACTTGAAACAAATATGTTTCTTCTAGACATATGGGATAGTGGGAAGATACGTGCAACACATTTTAAAAAGATAAATATTGTGATTGCGGCAAATGATCGTTTTACCATTTTGTAGTATTCATCATATAATTATTAGAGTGATGACATAGAACACAATGGTTTTTTATACATAATATATTTGCGTAAAGTTTCAATTTGAAGTTTACAGATGACGGTTAAATTGTTAGAACATATCAACGCAATTGCGAATTTATTATTTTGAAACTAAGAAATTCTAGACCTATAACCATTACTTCTTCGGACCAGAGATCTAGACAAGTTAAACTAGTCTCCTCGTTATTGTCACTACTTTGAATTCATTTCTTATGCTTACAATTTTGGCCAGTTGCAACACTGAAGATTTTTGGTATTATTTCAACCATACCAACGATATGCCTTCGTTTGGTAGTATTTTCAGCCTTTTCTGTCGACTCTTATACCAATTGATCTCCCACTCAATTGATATAGTGATAAAATCATTGCTGAAATTATAAGATCAACAAACACTCATGACAAAAAAGTTTGAATCTTTCATCTTGTTTCTCCATTATTTATCCGCTTATAAATACTTATTCACTCCACTCACATCCTCAAAAACCATTTAGCCCCTCCACATCCACCAAAGGCTCACAAGTCACAAGTAACTCTCTCTCCCTCTCTCTCTCTCTCAAACACATACACACACAAACTGTATGAACAAACCCACCACTTTGTTTCAATTAAATGTTCATTATGTCTCAAGAACATAAACCCCATTTTATTTCACCCATAATTTGTTCAGCACCACTAACAAAGCCCATTACTTTAGCTCCCACTCTCAGAAAAAAACCTAAAATTTTCAATAATTACTACCCCCACATGCACCGATATTCTTATGATACAAAAATGAAAAACCTATTTTTTCAATTTACTCCCCTCTTTCGCAAGCTTCAGTAATTATTATGATACAAAATATTATTTTTTTCCTATTTTATTTCTAACTCTCTTTCTTTCTTTCTTCTTTTCAGATACAAAAAAAAGCCATGAAGAACATACTCGCTTCCATTGTTGTTACCATCATAACCCTCTCCATCGTTATAGATAACGCTCAAGGAAAAAGGGTATTACAGTCATTTGAAGCATTCGAGTACACAGCAATCACCTGCAGATCACACAGTGCCTCCATAACAGAGTTCGGTGGCGTCGGAGACGGCAAAACACTAAACACAAAGGCGTTCCAGAGCGCCGTAGATCATCTCAGCCAATACGCATCCGACGGTGGAGCTCAGCTCTTTGTCCCCGCCGGAAAATGGCTCACCGGTAGTTTCAACCTCACAAGCCATTTCACTCTGTTTCTTCACAAAGACGCTATTCTTCTCGCTGCTCAAGATATCAACGAATATCCAATTCTAAAGGCTTTGCCTTCTTACGGCCGAGGACGTGACGCCGCCGGCGGAAGATTCGCTAGTCTCCTCTTCGGAACTAATCTCTCCGACGTAGTTATCACCGGTAAAGTTTTCTTTTTTCTTAAATTGTAGTACATAATTTGAGAGGGAAAAAACTGGAGCCGTTGGATGTTGTTTTACAGGAAACAATGGTACGATCGACGGTCAAGGATCGTTTTGGTGGCAGAAATTCCACGGTGGCAAGCTTAAATACACTCGACCTTACTTGATTGAGTTAATGTTCTCCGATACTATTCAGATTTCTAATCTAACGCTCCTTGATTCTCCATCCTGGAATATCCACCCGGTTTACAGTAGGTACTAAACACTATACCCTGTCTCAAACTCATATCAGTCGTACGATTAGCTATGGATTAAATTATAATCTAACGGTTCTTAATTCTCCTACGTGGCAGCAATATCATCGTGAAAGGTGTGACGATCATCGCTCCGGTGAAATCTCCGAATACCGATGGAATAAATCCAGGTTTGTTCGTCGTCGCCGATCGAATCGCTTCTTGTTGTTCCTTCGATTTGTTCTCACTAATTTCATTTCTGTGGTATCGATGCTCAGATTCGTGCACGAACACGAGGATCGAAGACTGTTACATAATCTCCGGCGACGATTGCATCGCCGTGAAAAGCGGATGGGACGAATACGGGATCGCTTTCGGGATGCCGACGAAGCACCTCTTGATCCGTCGACTGACTTGTATCTCCCCTTACAGCGCGGCGATCGCGCTCGGGAGCGAGATGTCCGGCGGGATCGAAGACGTCAGGGCGGAGGAAATCACCGCATATCAGACGGAATCCGGCGTGCGGATCAAAACCGCCGTGGGGAGAGGAGCTTTCGTAAAGAACATATACGTGAGAGGGATGAGTCTGCACACGATGAAATGGGTTTTCTGGATGACCGGAAATTACAAAGCTCACGCTGATAGTCATTACGATCCTCACGCTTTACCGGAGATAACCGGAATCAATTACAGAGATATCGTGGCGGAGAATGTTTCGATGGCTGGGAGGTTAGAAGGAATCTCTGGAGATCCTTTCACTGGGATCTGTATCTCGAATGCTACGATTTCTATGGCGGCTAAGCATAAGAAGGCGATTTGGATGTGTAGCGATGTGGAAGGAGTTACGAGTGGCGTTGATCCTAAGCCGTGCGATTTGCTCGATGGACAACAATCGGAGAAGAAGAAGAAAACCGACGGCGGATGCGATTTTCCGACTGATGTTTTGGATATCGATAATGTTGAGCTCAAAAGCTGTAGTTACCAAATGAACTAGATAAGAAAGTCGTAATCCTTTTTAACCAGAGTTTGTTTATGATTTTGGTACCTTCGCTGTGATGAAACCAATCCATGAATGTGTGTATCTATGGCAAACGAAGAACAAATCAAACTGATTCACTGAGACTATCAATGGTTACTTGTTCACAAACGATGTAAATTTGAAGTTGTTTGCCCCGTTTACTATTGATGTGGAATTTGGCAATGTAGACATGGACTATGAGTTAAGAGTTTTTTATGCTGAGATTGAATTAGTGTACAAGGTTATGGTAGCAGAAAAAAAATTGGTGCAATGCACAAGATGAAAGAAGGACATGATTATTGGGTTTCAAAGCCACGTGCACTGCATCCTCTAAGCTACCATGAAGAAATGTTGCAAGACTATGATCATATTCACTATCCTGTAATATTCATCTTTAGCCTATATATGATCATATTCACTATCCTGTAATTTTCAGACATGATACGCATTACGAGAAAATCATACTGTGTTCAAAGCAAGGCTCTGAATAATCCGTGTATTACCTTATCAATTGTATTGTATGTTGTTATCTTTTCTGAACGAGCTCATGTCCCAACCTGTTTACACAAGAATCAACCAAAAAAAAGCATATATAAATTTGAATCAGTTACCGAAATAGTAATAAAAATGGACCTGAGATTTTCTTTTATGCTAGGCCCAGCCCAATAAGAAACTCTCTGGCCTTTTATATATATAGAGACGAAGCAGGGAGATTCAGCAACAGATCTAACCCTAGAAAATAGAAATTAACAAAAAGGACTCATCGGCACAAAATTAATGTCTTTTCCTTTGAAAGTATACAAAGGTAAGATCTCTATTCTCTACCTCTTGCTCGAAGTTGTTTGTCGATGATCTGAATTCGATTCTCTGTCATCGTAATCGTCATATTTATTAATTTTGGTCTAATTTCGCAGACGGTAATACATGTGTGTTTTGGGACGTCTCGAACTACCCGATTCCTGATGGTCAGGATCCTGTATTGCTTTCTCGGGATATCAAAGAAGCTCTTGTGAAAGAGGGTTTTAATGGGGAGGTCACAATCAAGGCTTACGTTGATAAGCTCTCAGATGAATTGCAAAGTCAATATTCGGATGCCAATGTCAAAGTCACCATCTTTCCTGAAGGTTAAGTCTTTAAACCTTTGTTTTCTCTTTCTTTTTTTTTTCCTGACTTGTTATACATCTCCGTTGATTTATTTATAATTTCCATTTTTCCAGGTGGTAAATTTGGGAGGATTTCTTTCATGTTAGTGGACGTCCTTATGTGGGCAATGTCAAATCCTGGAGACTCAAATTTGATTGTACTCTCAAAAAACGTCATAGGAGATGCAATTTCTTCTTTTCAAGGCCTGTATGCGAGAAATCGTGGTGTTCTCTTATCCGACACTGATCCAACCTGGAGCCTTCCTTGTGAAACTGCACTCTCGTTTTTGACATGCCTATTTGACAATAGGAGGAAGCGTTAAGAGATTTACTTACTATGATTACTGACTTAGGAAACACGGTTTTTAGGTTTCTGAATGAGGAACGTCACGATGTGTAGATTTCACGTTTCGTAATTTATTTCGTTAAAAGAGTTTTAGTGATCTCATGTTCATCCATCTAATTTACATGTGTTCCCACACGTGCTTATGTAGTGAACGTCACGATGTGTAGGTTTTTTTTTGTTCCAACAATAGCCAATCGGATCACCGAATCTTTTTTACTGTACTCAACCTGATAAAAAGGATCATATGCTGTACAAGAATACCTCTTGATTACAAAGTTCTTAGGAGATTTGAAACGAATCTGATGAGACAAAAGAGTAGAGAGAGAGAGAGACAAAGAGAGCGAATTGGTCCATCATAGAACACAAATGTCCAGTTTGTGATAGAGCTTTCTCATCTGTCCCTAATGTTACTATTCTCTTAACTTTGCAATTTCTAGTAAAAAACATAACGAAGAAGCAAAGTTCCCCAAGCTTTCTACTTTGTGTTCTTTTTTTTTTCTTCTTAAATTTACCTTTTGGTAATCTTAAAGAACCAACAACCTCTATATTTTGGCCACAGACTATGAGAAGCATTGATTAACACCTTCCACCAGCATAATGCAGTAAACTCGTTATGGTTGCATACATGCTTTGATTTCTAACTTGCACGTATGCAATGTAGCTAAGCCATGGAAGCTGTGTAAGTCGATATATTTATCAGATTTCAGACAGAATAAATTAAGCTCCAAATGTTAACTCACACGAATAAACAAATAATGGAATCTATAATAAAGGTTTCATCTTTCGAATTAAAATGCACAAAAAAAGGATCTGTATTCTGTCCTATCTTGTCGATGAAAACAGATTAAAAAGGATTACGTTTTCTTTATTATTTAAAAAAAAAAAAAAAAAAAAAGTCTTTCAAAGAGATTGCACATTGTGCAAGTCTTAGATTAGAAGAAATTGATATACAAAAAGTAACGCTTCGATTAAAAGGAGCAAACTAGCCACGGCCACGCCCACCTCTATTACCACCTCATCTTTACACACCTATTCTTTTGCTTTATAGCCGCGTTTCGACTCCTTTTCCCTTGTCCATTTCAAGCGAAGACACACCGCCAAGAATTCACCATCAAGATCCAACTCATCCTCCAAAGGATCCGACAAACTGGAGACGCTCAACAATTCACCATCCTCCAAAAGATCCGACTCATCCTCCAAAGGATCCGACAACCCGGAGGGTGGGGAGTCAAACAACTTAGAGTAATCGCGGTTGTCTTCAAACTCATAATATGTAACAAAGGACGCACTACTTCGACGATAGTTAGACATGATTTTGGCTTCGTCAACGTCTAAGTTTAGGACGGTTTCAGGCGGTGCAACGGCAACATGACCACCTCTTTCTTCCAAAAGAAGACGAAATTTGGAGAAAAGGGGATGTTTCTGGATGTGTTTGGAGATTATCAGCACATTAACTCCTTCACCTTCGGTGTCTGCCCAGAAAAGGCTGTCCACTAGTATCATGCTAAGCCTCGAAAGTTCATCATCTGCAAATAGTGTTAAGTAATATGATCAGAGAAAACGGAGGAGGAGATCATAATATATACAAGTTTATAAACAAAAAAACATTATAAAGTTTTACAATTTTACCTTCGAGTGTTAAAAAGGGGTAAATTCTGGCTTCCTCAAATGCCATCCACGATTCCTCCGTGAAGTTATTCTCATCAGCACAAACACACTTCATTGTTAACTCCAGCGGAAGATAACCTTCCATGGCAAGATATTCTCTGATTTTCCCTTCAATCGAACTTGGAGGATCAGGAATTTCGAAATCCTCCATGTCCAACATCGCAAGTGTGCTAATCCCTGCACAAAATTACCACCAATAATATCAGAATTAAAAATTTAATCTCACAAGAGATGAAATCTAATAAAATTGTATATACAAGGAAACAAAAAACTTAGAGTCCAGACGATATATAGTAGACAAACAATTCCGAACAAAAGATAGAGATCTTACCGAACGTATCTTCGGAGGAAGCTGGGAATTTTATGCTCATGCTTTCGACGGAGATCATCGCTGCGGATGCTGATGAGAGAGACTTTGTGAATTTAGGGGTTTCATCTGCGTGCGTTTAACTTCTATATATATATATGTGTGTATATCGCTATCTAAAGACCAGAATCTTGTTGGGCTGGATCTAACATATATCAGATAAGGCCCATTTACTTTTTGTAAAACCAAATTTTATAAACCAGTTTAGTACTTAACTCTGAGGTTAAAACCACATCATACAACAAATTGCTTACAAATAGGGTACAGAGTTATGGCCTAGCAAACAAAATTGCTTGAAGATTCATGAAACTGGTAAAACAAAACTTAGAAAGTGAAATTTATATAAGTAGAAGTTTTTCTTTTTTTTATAAATATTGAATCTCTACTCTTTTTGTAAATATCTATAGGGTATAGACAGTCTATTAAGTATAACTCAAACCGTTTTCAAGTTCGGAGCAATGGTGAATGTGGGGACATCAACCTCGGTGACCTAACATGTTCATCGTACATCATCGAAGAGAAACTCAGCTTGAGATTCTTTTGAAAACTCTTTCGTTTCTTCTTCTCCTTTTCCTTGTTACAGCTCTTGTTCTCTCTGTCTCCGAGCACAAAGTCTTTCATTCTCCGTAGTCCAGTGTGGAGTGTGTCTTCGTCCATATTAGCAAAGCAGACTCGGAACCAACCTGGCTCAGAGCAGTGAAACGACGAGCCAGGAGAGACATTGATCTTCACCTTATTGATGATTACTCGCCAAAGAGCCATTTCGGACTCAAAGCTCTGATCTTTAAGCATGTGTCTCAAATCCATCAAGACGAATAGACCAGCGTTGCTTCTCAAGCAAGAAACTCCTATCTTTTTAAGCCCTTCAGTGAACATACGGTGTCTCTGCGCCACTCTCTTTGAAACCTCCTCAAGAAAACTATCGACGAATCTCTGATCAGATAACATAGCTGCTAGAAAGCTCTGCGTCTGTGACGAGATCAACCCGAAACTCGACATCCTCCTCGCGCAAGACACAACAGCATTGTTGTATGAGTAAACCACTCCAACCCGGAAACCGGGAAGACCCATGTCCTTTGAGAGACTGTGAACGATATGGATCAGGTCGCGGTTAACATAATCCATCTCATTGATGATCTCTGCAACACTGATGAATCTTGGTTCTGCAAAAACCGTGGCTGCATAGATTTCGTCGCAGACTAAGTGGATTTGTTTGTCGTTGATGAAGCCGACAAGCGTCTGAAGAGTTTCTCGGTCAAGACTTGTTCCAAGAGGGTTTGATGGGTTTGCGAGGATCACGCCTTTGATCTTGATACCAGTTTCTTGGGCTTTAAGATATGTTGATTCTAGGGCTTGTTTTGTGACCTGGAAATTGTTTGAGCTGTTACACTCCACAGGAATTATTCTAACCCCTGTTCTCCAACTTAAGTCTCTGTCGAATCTGCAATATTTAACCATTAAATTAGTACTGAAGAGTAAGTCAACCAAGTGTTAATTAATTGTTGACTTTTGAGAAGAGTCAATGGACAATTTGATGAGATTTGTGTCCATGGGTTTGCTTAGCAAAATATTGAATCAGTCAAATGACTTATAGTTAACGATGAAAAAATAAAATAAAAAAACCCGTTGACGAAATACGAGTACTATTTTAATCAAAAGAGAACTTTCGTTTTGACCAGACTGAAAGTTATATGTATCAAGAAAAATATATACAATGCCCTTTTCAACAACTTTTAATTTACTACAGTAAAATCACTAATTCATGTTCTTTCTTTGACACCTAATATTAAACTGTATATATGTATATACTTGTTAGACCCTAAAAATAAAATCAAAAAAATTCTAAAATATACGTACGCAGCATAATAAGGAGTAGGGACGAGAAAAGCGTCGCCGGGATCAGCAAGACAGAATATGAGCGTCTCATTTGCCCCCGTGGCTCCGCCGCTCATCACCACTCTCTCCGCCTCAAAACTCACCCTTCCTCCTCTCGCTCTCTCCATAAACGCTGCAATTCCCTTTTTATTTTTTAAGTCACCAAGAAAATATTTACAAACCAAAAATAAACATATTAGTTTTAGCAATTACCCCACACACACCGACACACGTATACATATCTTGATATATGTAAAATGAAGTACAATACAAGATAATGAGTTTAGTTAAAATTAACTATTTTGTTTAATTAACCACTTCCACTATTTCTATAACGAATAATTAATTACAAACATAGTTATAGTAATATAAAATGAATTAAATACCTGTCTAAATTGTTTGAGACCGTGGTAATCTTGGAAAACAGCGATGTCGGAGAAACCGTCAATGCCCTCCGCCGTGCAAATAGATGCTTGTGGATTAGCCTTTATCCATTCTTTGATCAAATCGGAACAAAGCTGAGACAATAACAACAACAAAAACTTATTAAAAGACAAAGAAAGATTATGTTTCTTTTTTTGGGGGGTTTAAGATTTACAAGAAAACTTATTAGCTATGAAGAGGAAGAAGACGAACTTGATTTTCTGCGAGACCCATTTGAATAACGCCTTGTGGGTTATGATCAGGATGAAAAGGGTTATTATCGTAAGCTTTCCAACCGTCGAAGTATGGCGAATCTTCTCCGTGTTTGTCACCGACAGCTAATTCGGACAGCAGATTCTTGTCGGGAGACATTTATCCGATCTAGTAACTTCTTGTGTGTGTGTATGTACACAACAATGTGTGTTGCTGTTTGTGAAGTTGTTGGATTGGTTTGCTTGTGCATATTAATGAAATGGAGGAGTATTTATAATGTGATCTTGAGAGAATATAAGAAATAAACTTGTTTCCATTGTGAGAAAACTTATTTGAAATCTTCTGTCTTCTATAAAAGTATTGTTTTGTGGGGACAATATGTGTTCCCATAAAGTCAAACCTACATCAACATTCTTTATCTATACAAACAAACTGTTTTTTTTTTTTTTTGGTTTTCAACAAAATGTTATTTTAAATGAATTTATTATAAGCAAAATTTATTATAAGCAAAATTTATAATATCATATATTTAGAAACTTAAAATCTAGAATTACAAATTTAAAATTTATATTTGAAATTTTGTTGTTTGATAAATAATTTTTGGAATGGTAATTGATAGAGTAAACAATATAGGAAACTACATCAATCTATAATTATATATTTCATAGTTTGCTATTGAGAGATGAGAATTCACATAGATGTAGATGTGATTGAGGAATCACTTTGTGCAAGAAATAGCATTTGATTTGTAGAATTTTTGACATAACGACCAACCTATACACATGTATGTAGTACATTTTCAAATATTTAAAACTTTAGCCAACGAAAAACTTTTTTTTTGGCTAAACGCCTACGAAAAACACTGTAAAGACAATATATATTTGTAGAGTTGTAGTGTTTATGGTTTTTATAACAAAAACAAAGACTTTATGAAAAAGTTAGATCAATAAAGAATATTTAAGACAATAGAGAAGAAACAAAAGGCGAGCGTGCTTTAAAGATTCAACCGTCTTAGTCCCAAATTGCAAGTTCAAGTCTCACGAACTCAATTATTAGACCCACGTTGTTATATATGGATTCGGGAGAAAGTGTTTAATTTGACTCTATTTGTTTTTGTAACAAGGGTAAGGTTTTAATTTGACTTGGTGTTCTTTACTTTTTTATTTTATTTTGAGGCTCGATCTAACATCCGTATTATTTTAATGATAAATTAGTCTTTTATACACAGTTTCTTGTAAATTTACCTTTGTATAATTTATTGACAAAAGATCGTCATTTTTCTTTTTTCTAGTACCATGATGTATGCGGTTCGCTCGTGTAGGCAGGCGTGTAGCACCCGAATACAATGAGAATATTCAACAAACAGTTTTCTTACTAATATTTCTTTCTTTTTGCAGTCCCACCATTGGGTACTTTTTTTTTTTTTTTGGTAAAAACCATTGAGTACTATATATATTGAAAAACCAAAGCAATACGATTTACCACAGATTACCTACACTGCTACACATATGACGTTTGAAAAGGAAGAATATTATTTGACGTCGAAATCTAGAATACTACGGTTTTACAGTCGTATTCCAAAAGCGTTAATTAACTATTTTTTCAGATTAACAAACCATGTTATACTTTGGTCAAATCATATCATTAAGCTTTAAATTATTACTTGTCGACCCCAACGTGACCGTAGTCCAATCACGTGCAATCAAAATTTCAAATTATTTTCCTCTGTATAATATCAGTTTTATTAAGAGGAATAAAATGATGTAAAAGGTACTTCTGTGTAATGGGTTGGTCGTTGGGGTTTTGCTCTGGAAGTTCTTCAAGGTCATTCGTTCTGTTGATATACAGTAACAAAAAGATAACATGTGAAAACAAATTTCATAAATATTGGCACGTGGCAGCAGCCCACTAAGGAATTGGAGGACTAGGAAGATCTTTTTGGACGGCTTTTTAGATTAATGACATTTAAAGTAAAGCTTCTATCTAGATTAATCTTTGCCTTAAATTGAATTGGTCGGAGATCAAAAAGTCTAAAACTAGATGGACACGTTGTATTTTAAGTCGAGTGAATATAAATGAATAGTAAATCGTTTTCCTAGAGTGTATTTATAGAGTAAAAGAATACGTACACGCACGAGTAATAAAATGCCATTTGTCTACTTTCGAACTGTAGTGTGGTATAGCTGTCGCCTACAAAATATTTCTAGTGAAATTAAACATGAATGTATTTGATGTTACACCAACTCTCTATCGATTTTGTTCCAAAAAATATTTTTTTCATCTTTAATTTTTGTTTTAATTTCTATCTTTAATTTTCTTGAGAAGTTCTAATAATTTCTTCCTTCGTAAATGTATGTAATGCCTTTAGTATACAAAAAACTTATGTGAACAATTACACATTACCAACGATCGGACTTCTCGAAATCTAAGTGGTTCAACTTCCAGGTTGATATTTCATACTCAGATTGAATACGTATTTGAGTACGGTATATAAGTCTTAGACAAAAGAATTACACATTACAAAATCGTTTTGTTTCTTTGCGTAATGAGTTATGCATGGACATTATGATGATTTTGTATATGAGTTTTGCATTTGCATTATGATCGTTTATTTGTCATGTATTGGTGCATGGTGACATAAAATCAATTTTTGTTTGACGCAGAGTATCCAAAATCCATTTGTTCTCTAAAGGTGCTTGGGATAGATTCATTTATCTAAAAGAAATTATTCTAAATTAATTATGTCTAAACTCTAAAGGTTACATTCATTAATTTTCCAACTTTCTATGAATGATAAGAACAAACTAATGTAGCTAGGTGGATAGTGTTTTCATATTAATGTAAGCTTACCCCATTTGTTTACGTACGGCAATAGTTAACTTTATATTTTAGCTTGCGTAATCGCTAACATACCTAAAAAAAAAAACAATGTAGATGTCAAAAAAGCTAATAATCGAATCAATCTTTGTTCTCTTCGTTCTCTTTTTTCATATCTTACACAAGATGGACTTTTAAAAAAAAAAAGATGGAAAATTTATTAAACATGGAAAGTTTTACTTTTTTTAAAAAGATGACCCACATGAAATTGAATTGCCATGTAGTCCTAGGAAAATACAAGTATCTTATACTTATGAATTTGACATTGTTGGAACTTGGAAGAATAAAGTTCATCATTTTCGTTGGTTTAAGAATATTAATTAATAGTTCCTCAAAACATAATAAATATTGATAAGTAGGAAGTAGGCAAGTAGCAGTGATCAACTAGAGCCATGATGGTGCAATAGAACGAAATTATAGATTAATTAAAGTTTAGTGCCAAGATCGTACGGTCGTGAGCCTACTAGGCTCTTAGAGGGGAGTTATAATGATTAGTCAACAAATTTATCAAAGGGATCTTTTATAAATAAATAGCTATTTACTAAGATTAAAAACATTTCTAGTCAACTCGTTAACATATGACCGGTTTTGACTTCCTCGTATTAGTCATCTGAAAAATAAAACATAAGTCAAAAATGTCATGGTTAATTGATGGGCTTGAGTTGTAAAAAAAATTGATGGGCTTGAGTTAAATATGGGTCACGTTTCTCTTTAAACGGAGTAGAAAATCAAAAATGTCAGAGACTCACGCGCTGATGACTCCAATTCCTAGGACAGTGATTTCAAAGTTGAGTGCTTTCGTACTCTCTCTATCTACTCCTCGATCAAAATCGTTTGGTTCACTTCCCGGTGTAATCAAATTCTATCGTTGCCGGATATCTCATCGAGGAATCACATCTATGGCTGGATCAGGATCGGCCTCCTTCGACATGACTGGCGACTCGAGGTCGGAGCATGTGACAGGGAATTGGTTTTCGGTGCCGGAGCTCCGATTGCGTAACCATCGATTCATAGTCCCTCTTGATTATTCCCTCAATTCCAAAACTTGCCCCAAAATCACCGTTTTCGCTCGAGAAATCGTTGCGGGTAATTTGCAAATCGAGGCTTTTCGATGGCGAAATCCTTCTATGATGCTATTATCAAGCTGTTATCGAGATACCAATCTCATGATTTTTTAAATCTTTTGCAGTCGGGAAAGAGGAGCAAGCAATGCCGTATCTATTGTATCTTCAGGGTGGTCCAGGATTTGAAGGTCCACGACCTAGTGAAGCTAGTGGGTGGATACAAAGAGCTTGTGAAGAATTTCGCGTTATCTTACTCGATCAAGTATGATACTTTTATACAGTTTATGCTCTTCTCTTCTTGACACCTTTCTTATTCTTTGGCTCTAATTGTGCTGGTCCTGCAGAGAGGAACAGGCTTGTCAACTCCTTTATCATCTTCCTCTATGCTTCAATTCAAGTCAGCAAAGGATTTAGCTGATTATTTGGTTCATTTTCGAGCGGATAATATTGTGAAAGATGCTGAGTTTATTAGAGTTCGTCTTGTTCCCAATGCTGATCCTTGGACAATTTTGGGTCAGGTAATCTGTCTCTGTGTTGTCTATTAGTCACTCTGCTTCAGTTCTTGTCATTTGATTTTGTTTTCGATTGGTTTCTCTGCAGAGTTTTGGTGGCTTCTGTGCTGTTACATATTTGAGCTTTGCGCCTAAAGGACTAAAACAAGTGCTAATAACTGGAGGAATCCCACCAATTGGCAAAGCATGCACAGCAGATGATGTCTACGAAGCCGGTTTTGAACAAGTTATTCGTCAAAACGAAAAATACTACAAGAGATTCCCTGAAGACGTTGAGATTGTTCGTGAAATCGTAAACTACTTGGCTGAATCTGAAGGCGGTGGGGTGAGGGATTTACAACATTTGCCAGATCCACTGATCATTTTTAGTTTAGTTACTTAGTTTAGTTTCTGTTTCTTTGTGTTTAGGTACCTCTTCCTTCAGGAGGCATCCTCACTCCTAAGGGTCTTCAAACTCTTGGTCTTTCTGGTTTAGGATCGAGTACTGGTTTTGAGCGTCTGCATTACATGTAAGAGTTTAGCTTTGTTCATTTCTAATCAATCAGCGCACATCTTATATAAATTTAACGTTGACTTCTTAATTGATCATAGGTTGGAGAGAGTGTGGGATCCAGTTTTAGTAACTGGAGCACCAAAGCGTATTAGTCAGTTCTTCTTAAACGCTGTAAGAGAGCCACACAATTTGTTTGCTCCCAAGTATCTGTTCTAAGTTGGAGTCGATAGTCTGAGGTGTTTCATATTTATCTGCAGTTTGAGAATTGGCATTCTTTTGATACAAACCCACTCTATGCTCTTCTCCACGAGTCCATATACTGTGAGGTATTAAAAATCCCATTTTCTTCTTCGCACAATTGCTTCTACCAGTTGTTATCCTTTATTCTTAGAGTACAAAACATGTCAGGGTGCTTCATCAAGATGGTCTGCGCATAGAGTAAGGGAAAAAGCTGAGTGCAGATTCGATGCAATGAAGGCAGTCAAAGGTGGTCAAAATGTACTCTTCACGGGAGAGGTACGTGCTTGGAGTATATCTCATTGTATGCTAATTGTTAGGCTCACATTGTGGTTAACTAAAATAGAATTTTTGGATTGATGTTCAGATGATATTTCCATGGATGTTCGATGAGATTCATGCCTTGAAGCCATTCAAAGCTGCCGCAGATATCTTGGCCAATAAAGAGGATTGGCAGCCATTATATAATGTTGCTGCTTTAAGCACTAACAAGGTCTGTTTCAGAATCTTCATCATCCATTTCTTATGGATCAAACATGTTACTCTTGTTTTCACATGAGTTCCTTTTGGTAGGTGCCTGTTGCTGCTGCCGTATACTACGAAGACATGTATGTAAATTTGAAGCTGGTGATGGAAACAGCTCCTCAGATTTCGGGTATTAGGCTCTGGGTAACGAATGAATATATGCATTCGGGTCTTCGTGATGCTGGAAGACAAGTTCTTGATCATTTGTTGGGAATGATCAATGGGAAAAAGCCTCTCTTTTGATTCCTTATAGTAGTCAACGCTTTGTACTAGTGTTTTTCTTATTTATACTCTCTTTGAGAATTGAGTAAAAATTAAAGATAATGAATAAGAGAATCTTTGAATTTTGGAATGAATAAGAATTGAATCTTGGTCTCACTTTCCAGCTCCTGTTCATGTTCATGTTGTAGCTTTTCAGTTGTCAGAAACCAACGGGGAAGATAATGTAAATTTAGATATTAAATGTCAATGTCATATCAGGTCAACGATCCGTTGTAGTCTAGCTGGTCAGGATTCTCGGCTCTCACCCGAGAGACCCGGGTTCGAGTCCCGGCAACGGAGATTACTTTTTAAATTTTAATTTTCTTTCTTTAAAATTGAATTTAGACGTAAGATAACCGCTTTTTTTTTGTCTGGTCAAGAAAAACTGAATTTTAGCAACGATTTAGATCCCGAAAGTAGATACAAGAACAACCTATTACCTTTGGTTAAGACAGATGTTGACTTCTTTTACATACAACTATAAGACTAAGAATTTGGAATTTCTCATCGTTTTTGATATATACTCTTATACTGTATTTTCAACAAGTAAAATATTTATGGTAAAATATCGATACAGTTATAACTCTTCTTGATTGATGAAACGAAATAACTGACGTTTTTTTATATAAAAAAATAAATATATATCACATATGTCAATGTCATGAGGCTCATTCAAAACCAAAAAAAAAACAAGAAAACAAGAAAACAAAAATTGACGATCCTTGGGCTACTTAAGTGAAGCCACTATTCACTAAACCTATAGCAAGAACCTTAATAAATGCAAAGCTTTTAATATTTGCCAAACTTTGTATTCAATGCAGCAGCTACATTTTCCCACCCACCTGCCAAAAAAGAAAATAATAATAATAATAATAATCTCCATCACTCTTTTTTTTCCATCTTTCTCTGGCCAATCCACACATGGCCCTAACCCCTCTGATCTTCACCATCAAATGTCAACCGCCGCCGCCCTTGCCGTCTTTCCTCCGCCGCCTCCCGTCCCTATCCCCACTTATATCACCAGCCTCGGTCTTGGCTACTCCATAGCCATAGCTCTTGGTTTCCTCGTTCTCATCTCCACCATCATCCTCTCTTCTTACATCTGTTGCCGCGCCTCCCGCCTCCGCTTCTCCGCCGAAACGGAAAACGCAAACGCTTCTTTCGGCAACCGTAGCATAATTGTCCCACGGATCATATTCGTAGCTGAAGACGACGATCTCGAGTCAGCTGTTTCCGGAGGCGTTGTCGTTGGTGGACTTGATCAACCAATCATCAACTCTTACCCAAAATTCCGTTTCACTAAAGACATCTCCCTCGCCGCCGGAGATGGATTTCAAGGCGTAGACGGCGAAGGAGGAGATACGACGTGTTCGATCTGTTTGTGTGAGTACATGGAAGAAGAGATGCTTAGGATGATGCCCGAGTGTAAACACTACTTTCATGTTTTTTGTCTTGACGCGTGGCTTAAGCTCAATGGATCTTGTCCCGTTTGTCGGAATTCTCCACTTCCGACACCGCAATCTACGCCGCAGTCGACTCCGTTGTCTGAAGTTGTGCCGTTATCGCAATACGCCGCCGATCGGAGGAGAACCAGAAGATAATATTTGTCTTTGTTTATTCCATATATTGAATTCATTAAAATATCTTCTTCTTCTTCGTTTTTTGGTAAATGATTTCACTATAACTGAATTTATAATGATTGATTGATTTGCTTTACATATTCTTTTTCGCGTATCAAGCTGAATATATATAAAAAGAAAAAAATCACTGCTGCATCAATTAGTAAATCAATCATAGTTAGCCATACGAAAGTATGAACTATAAAGTCAAATATATGTATATAATTCAACTATATGTTATATTAATTGTCGGAGATGAGTGTCTCTAAAGATGGGAACAAAATAGTTGGAACTTGAGATTTGAACAAAAGTGTCCCTAAATATTTACGGCGTTGACTTAAATGTTTTATAAGCAATTTGATCCCCTTTTTTTTGGGATTTATAGTTTTATATAGTTCATGTAGTAGTGCGAAAGCAGTCAAAGAATGTAAAAAAGAACACTCAAATGGGGTCCAACTATACTAGTCGGCTTAAAATTGCGTCATCGAAAAATGAAAGTCTCCACCTCATTCAGAGACTTTACCTCTCGCTCCCGAATAGTTAGCACGACGACGTTTTGCGATCGCATTTTTGAAAACGAGTGAGCCGTTGATATTCTGCATCAATGATCCGATTATCGACACGTGTAGGCTTGTCGGTTTACTTTATGGAAATTGAAAGGTTAAAAGACGACTTACACACCGCACAAAGCCACTAGCATTGGTTGCCTCCACGTTCGAGGCACTAAACGGTAACGTCCGTCTTTTCCTTCTTTTTTTTTCCCTTTTCTTTCTTAATTCTTCAAAGATTAACGCCGTTAACGTATCCTTGGGCTCGTACATACATATGTTGTAGGCCTCAGAAGTCCTCCTATTTCACCGCTCGTTCTCTCGCTCCATTTTCTTTACCTTTCTCTTGACGTTGGATCGAAATCGGAGAAAGTAAACCAACGAAAATGGCGGATGTGTTGGAGAAATCTGTGCCGACGGAAGAATCTCTGATTGAGAAGATTGCCGAGAAGATCCACGATCACGATTCTTCGTCGTCGTCTGAGTCCGAGCACGAGAAACCGGACTCTCCCTCGGCTTTGAAGGCGAAGATTTATCGTTTGTTCGGGAGAGAAAAACCTGTTCACAAGGTTCTCGGTGGTGGATTGCGTACGTTTTCTTTTAATATCCGTCTTTCTGTTTCGTATTTTCTCTCCTCTGTTTTAATGCTTGATCTGCAATAGAAGGATCTCGTATCTGTCGACGCAAACTGCGATTTATTCACCCTCAATTTTCTTGAAAATAAGCTATTTTGTGAATGTGGGATGTAACCTGTTTATGTGATTTTCCTCTTCACGATTCGATCTTGGTAGAAAAAGAAGCACAAAGTAATTTGGGGTCCGAAGTTTTTATCGTGTGAATGATAGATAGGGAAGGTGTTGGAATTGAGAGAGTTTGGACTTTGCATCTTAACAATGTAATCCTTTTGCTTAGGTTTTTATCCATTTGGAATTGGCTCAAATGTGCTGTAATGCAGTGAAATCATCTTCCAAATTTGCAAGTTTTCATTTTCACAAGTTTTCACTTTTATTTCTCTGCGCAGCTGCTGATGTGTTCTTGTGGAGGGACAAAAAACTCTCAGCCGCTGTTCTTGGCGTAGCGACTGCCATATGGGTTCTGTTTGAACTGGTTGAATATCATTTTTTGAGCCTTGTGTGTCACATTTTGATATTCGCTCTCGCAGTCCTGTTTTTACTATCCAATGCTCATGCCTTTATGAAGAAGTAAGCTTTTGTTGCCTTAATCATGTTACAAGAAACAGCCTATATGTTTCATTTCTTTCTTTGCTTAAAGGGTTCCAAAACTCTCTATTTTCAGGAGTCCACCTAAAATTCCTGAAATCCATATTAAGGAGGAACATTTCCTTTTGATTGCTTCTGCACTGAGAAACGAGCTGAACCAGGCCTTTGTTATTCTAAGGAGCATTGCGTTAGGAAGGGACTTGAAGAAATTTCTGATGGTAAGTTTACGTTCGGTTTGTTGATGTAGATATCTGCAGTTAAGACATTGTTTAAGTATGTGTGCCTAAGTTTTAGAACGTGTGCAATCTACATAGACATGTCCTCGTTTTCCATCAGTTGTATTGTGAAGAAGTCGTTTTCATCTGGTTGTTTTGCATTGTGTGTTAATCTCAGGTGGTTTTTGGACTGTGGATAATCTCGGTTGTGGGAAACTGGTTCAACTTCTTGACTCTTGTATACATCTGTAAGTATTTGTACCCATAAAAAAACTTTGAAGTTGCATAAAGTTTACGCCTTTTGGGTTTTTGAATCTGAATGTTTTGTGTCTTGAAAAAAAAAACAGGTTTTGTGGTGTTGCATACAGTACCAATGCTGTATGAGAAACATGAGGACAAGGTAGATCCGGTGGCAGAGAAGACGTTGAAGGAGCTGAAGAAGCATTACATGGTGTTTGATGAGAAGGTTCTTTCTAAGATTCCAGTTGCTTCCCTCAAGGCAAAGTTGGGTTAGAGACTTTACAGTCAAGTAACCTCTCCCTCTTTATTCTTTCCCTCCCCTTGACGTTTTTTGCTTTGTCTTGGGGGAATTCTATTTTGTATTCGAGACCCGTAAAGAAATTGTTACACACTGCTATTACTTATCTTCATTTCTTTTATCCTTGGGAAATGATTCTCTCTTTTTTTGGGCTAGTTGATCAAATTCAGAAAGAGAAAAGCATTTAATCTTTAATCTTTGGGAAACCCCTCAAAGTAGAGCTTAATTAATCATCGAACACAAAAAATACAAATAAATAATTTTTCTTTAGTTTCCACTCAATTTCCAACCCAAATTTTTTTTTAAAGTACCGTACATCAGCAAAAGAGAAAACAGCTCTAATAACTTTTCCTTTCTAAAAGAACAATTGCAATAAAAGAAAAAAGGAACACGTATGAGATCATCATAATTACAAAGTTTACAAATGTCTATTATAATGTATGTATGTATCTCTAGTTACCTTCTTAAGGAAGCAATCTCGAAAGCCGTTGATTACTCTCCGATGATCTGAGAGGCACCGTCGAGAATTCCGAATCAGACAAAGCCGCGTCTTGTCTTGTCTTCTCCGATTCTTGCCTAGCTTTGGTTGCTGCTGCCTCTTCTGCTTCTCTTCTTTCTCGCTCTTCCGCGTCTTTCAGTAAGAAATCAACCCACAGATCCGCAAAAGACTGTAACAAAAAAAAAAAAATCCCAAAAATAAAATAAAAAGAGGAACACAACAAGATCTCTCAGTGAAACTTGGCTCTGTGTAATGATTCTGTGACGGCGTTTCTTAGCCGTTGGATAAGTGCTTCATTGTGTAACGAAGGTTTTTTTTACCTGGTTATCAGAAGCTGCATTAGCATGTGAATCTGCAGATTTCCCACCCAAGATTCCCCCAACAAAGCGACCGGGAAAGCCCAATACGCCTCTTACAACACCTTTACCTCCTCCTTGTTGTGCCACTCCAATCCGCTCTTTATCTTCCTCTGAGAATCCCAGCATCCGAACCATGAGGTCCAACACCTAGGCAAAATCAACGAAACAACTGAGCAAATATGAATGTCTGAAAAACCGGAATTTGGAATTTTAAATCCAATGTTTACCTCTTTGCTATGATTCTTCTGGAAGTACGTTATCAGCAATTTGATAACGATACGCCTGCAAAAAGAATTTGAGTTTCATCACTGCATCTGAACATCTATTTCTGACAGCAGAATCGAAAGATCTATATATGATGTGATCATTGCTGTACCTATCAACTAGGTAATCCGACTCCATTGACATTCTATTTAGCCTCGTCATGCTCTGTTCAAGAACGCGGCGTACTTTTGAATTATCTTCTTCAACCTTGCTCACTCTGTTTTTCCATTCAGCTGCAACCTTTTCGACGTGCAACAGCTTGGATGTGACGTCTTCCTTTTCTTTCTTCGATGACTCTAACCGCTCATCAGCATCCTTAAGCAACAGCAGAATACCATCAGACCTAAATCAATATGCTAGGTCATAGCTGACAAAGGAAAATGACAGTTATTCCTACTTTCAAACGACCATAAAGCTTCATCAACTCGTCTTTAGCCACCGCAAGTTCTTGTGCAAAATGCTCCTGCAAAATGAACAAGACCACGTCAATAAAGTATGTAAGAGAAAAAGTCCATAAAATTTCAATTTTTTTAATACAAACCTTAGCTTCGATTTCCGCATAGTACTGGCCAAGAGCAGTTTGAAGATTTAAAAGTTCCACATTCTTGGACTCAATCGTTCTCAAACAATTTGTAAGCTTTTGATTTAAGTCATCGACTGTTTCCTTTAACTTCCGGATTTGATTATCATTGCTCAGCCTGTTATCCTCCTGATTAGCCATTGCCTGCTTAAGTGTTTTCTCCAACTGTGATATCTGAGACCTTTGATATTCATTAGTTTGGCGGAGTTCTTCAATCAACCGGCTATCTTCATCCATTTTCTCAGACTCCTCGGTTTCCTGAATTATGGTAAAGATAGCATAAATCCATTATCCTCTCAGAAAAATATTGTTTAGAAGGAATTTGTAATAAATCTTAAGAGGATTGCTAGAAAACGGAGATAATTTGTAAAATTTTGATCCACAAGCTAATAATATGTATTGACAGATGGAGTTTAGTAGCAAATTTAGCTAACCTTTTCTAACAAGTGTTGTTTAAGCCGTTTTAGTTCTTGCCGTGCCTTATCCCTATCCCGTCGTGTTTCCTTTAAATCTGTTTCCAACCTCTGCAAAGATTGCTCCATTTCTTCTTTATGAGGAAAGCTTTCATGTTTCTCCTAGTTAAATATGGAAAAAGCATAAGAAGAAATTATAAATACAACTACAAATATCATGATAGAAAGGAAAAAATTTGTATTAAAATAAGTCTTTTCTGGTTTAAGAACCTTGTCCAAACTACTAAGATGTCTAGTCAGAGCCCCTGTGGCGTCTGGGAAGACTTTGCTACTGGTTGGCATCTTGCTTTCTTCCATATCAGCTGCTAGCGCACTTCGTTTCAACTACGTAACGAGAGAACAGCAGATCAGATTCGGTTTCAGTGTCCAAAAGGCAAAATAGACATACACACATCTAGAGAATGACAGTGAGGCAGAATGACACACACCTTAAGCTCGCTGTTTTCCTTCTCCAAAGCTTTGTTAACTTCTTTTAGATGTTCCATGGCAGTTCCAAAAGCGTGGCTCTCCTGGCCATTCAACTTTATCTGTAAATGTTTTATTTCTTGTAATTTTGCATCCATTTCACTACGAACTTTGCTAATCTCCAAGGAGGTCTGCAGACAGATGGAATATAGAAAATAACAACTTTACAACTTAAAGATGATGATTGCTATCTGAGTCCATAAAATGTAAGTATTTTCAAACGCAAAGACTTACTTTTTTCTTATCTAACCTCAGAGACTCGATTTCCTCCTTGAAAGATTCACTCCGTTTCCGCTCCTCTGATGTGATTAAGGTAAGTGAGAATACTCTAGTGGAGATACAAAAGAAGCACCAAGATACTAGTGACATTATATACCCTGTAGAGAAAGCTGCAGATCTCTTATTTTTTCACGCTCTTTGGCAAGCTCTTTCGCTTGAACAGCTGCCAGTGACTTGGTTCTACTTTCTAGCATATCTGCAAGCTCCTAAAATAGCATCCAGATTACCGCTTAGAATTTGATATAACAAGAGACAACAATGCACAAAAAAATCTGGAACGTTAATTCAAAACCACAGCATTTATCTTTAACTAATGGTAAATTAAAGTTGCGGTTACCGTTTCCGTTATCTGTAAATCGGCATCCTTCCCTTTTCCATTGGACAAATGGCTTCGACTTTTTAAATTTGATATAGATTTTTGAAGCCGGTTGGGTGACTGATCGTTTTTTCCCTGTAGAATATTAGTAGATTACAAATCAATCTAATAGTTTAAGAGTTAAGACCTTCAAGCATGATCGCATACTTCAACAAAATCAGCAAAATAAAGATTCTACATGCTTATCAAGATAATGATGTTGGTAAAAATTCTAAATAAAAGACCAATGTCCAGCTTCCTGAAAACTTGATTAATATTTGACCTAAAGATAGCTTAGTTTCCAACTAAATCCCAGTAACATGCTGAGCAGTGAGCACATAACCACTCATATCAATAAGGCATTCCATTTTACACAGTAGAGCTCTTAAGTAGACGAATTCTCTATACATAATATGTATTGCAGCTTAACTGCATGCATCACAAAGAGATGAAACAAACAAACATATACTGTGTCTACCTTGATAGCATTATTGTTTGATTCCCTGGAAATGTCGGTTCTAGCTTCTTTCAGAGCGGCACTAGTTGAGGTCAGCGTTTGTTTCAGTGAGCCATTCTCCTGGTTCAATCTAGAAATCTGATCCTGAAATCCATTGGATTTTTGGTGTAAGGAGAGAGAGAGAGAGAGATGAAGAACTCAGGGAGTAGTACGATTCTACGACAATCTAACCTCTTTTTCTCTTAATAGAGCCGCGTAATTCACTGATAAAGCTTTGATATCTGCTTCAGAATCCTGAAGCTTTTTAATCTCTACCTTATACCGTTCAATCTGAAATACAAAAATTGAATCATAAAAGAGGGAACCTGTCCTTACATAAACTACATTTCGCATGTACTCACAGAAAACGGAATCCGATTTCGAGTAACATTCCAGTAAAATTGGGATGCTTAATCGATAAATCGAGCAGGAAATGTATCTAATTATGACTAATACCTCATGATTAACAGGTGATTCGATTCCATTGGAGATTGGATACCTCGAAACGGACCTGGAAGACCTAAAACCACTGGAATTTCTCCGATCAGAGTCCGATACATCACCGATGCCATTAGAGGAACCGTATCTGTGGAGATCGTCTTCTTCTTCGTCGTCTTCATGCACATCAAGCGCGATCTTGTTCAAGTTCTCCTTTAAATTCTCAATCGAACTCCACATAGCTCTTTCTCTCTCTGTCTCTCTATCTCCACACCTACTAAAGCCTCAAATCCTACAGAGACAGAGATTTCTCCTTTGTCAAAGAGACATGGATCTTCGTTTGAAAGAGTGAAAGATCGAATTTGAAGGTGTCTTCTGGCGCAGATAGATCAGAAAACAAAATCGATAAATTTTTCTTTTCCCGGTCAGATAAAAACGTAGAAGAGATGGAATTAAAATAAATAATTTTCCCATTATTAATTTATTATATTGGCGCATTAATTAACTCGTCGTTACGTAACAAATCACTCGTAGCAAGTTAGAAGTATTGGGCTTCAATAACAAAAGCCCAATGGATAAATATGAGTCGTCCAAATCCAACGATCGAGAAACCGTCGTTACAAAACAAATATAAAATCATTGAGAACGGAACCGTTCCAAATTTTGGACCTTTCAAATTTCCAATTTCTCCGTCAATATAATGGGTCTTCGCATAACATGAAAAGCTACAGTTTTATGGCCTTTCGGTTTGGAGGGATAACGACTTAACGTCCCATAACATTCGAGAGCCACATGTATATAACTATGGTAGTAAAATTGTTTTTGAAACGAATTTTTCTTTTAAATTAAATCCTATGTGGGGTGGTATGTATTCAGAAATTAAGTAATTAAGTAATTAGAAATTAAGTAATCAAAATCTAATATGTATCAACGGTGAGGTACATTAACATTGCCGTAATATTCGACAACAACCTATCTTCTTGCTTTTAAAATTTTTTTTGTAGTGAACCGTACGTGAATGCGCCGCATTGGTATAATTATAGCTACGTTGCCTAAATCTTATTGGAGCCCTGTTAGTTCTTGTGTTAATTGTATAAGCGAATCAAAGAGAAGCTTAGATCAAGATCATTTTCGGTCCTTTATGTAGGGTCCATGAGTCTAATTTCCCTTTATTTAACACAAATAAAATTAAAATACTTATCCAAAAAATTGGTATTCAAAATATCTTTTCGATATATATTTAAACGACCTAATTTAAAGGGTGTAACCAATTTCAAACTTGATAGCGTCGAATAATATATATTTATATTGGTTTTAGTAAAACCAAAAGTGACATAAGAATACTCTGTATATTAAAGTGAATAATCATCCATCTTCCCACAGTTTTCAGTCTTCTTTATATTCCTTAACAAAAATAAAGTCTCTATTTAATTTCCTAGTTGAGGAATTTCCCTCCCATTTGCTATTTGATATGTATAATTCTATATATCTGACTTTTTTTGTCCTTCATTGAATAAAAGATGGCACAATTGGAAACAAAATAATAATTGTGTTAGTTGAGCTAAAATACAATATATTTTAGATCTCAATGAGGAAAAATATCTTGACGAGTTAATGATAAAACAGAAAAAGATCTCGAAGAGAACAGCTGTGTGTCTTTGAGACCAAGTCTTGGAGTAGTTAGACAACAGGATCGGTGCAAGTGCAATAAGAAAACCTTTTTTTAAAAAAGCATAAAAGGAATATACCAAAATCATGAATATCTTGACATATACTGAAAAAGTAAGTAATAAATAATATATTTCAGTGATTTTATAGTAAACTAAACTTTTTGTATTAATAAAGATTTATTCACAATTGACTACAACTAAAAACTAAACTGTTTTTATTAATAATGGTAAAAACTATGCTGTCAATAAATCTTTATTGACTACATTCACAATTGCACGATACTCTTTTAATATCACAAAGATTTATCTCCTTTCCGTTTTGGGTTTTTTTGTGAGACTTTTATTATGTTGACATTACCTATATTACCGGAACGGACAAAATAAAACGAGAATTAGGAGAAAAAGAATTGACGTGCACCAACCAATGACAGACATTTTCGAAAAAATATCTAAGTTAACACGTGGTCTGTCTTACATTTCATGACTCTACGAGGGACACCACTAAGTTATACTAGTATATAAGTCACCATAATAACAACCAATCCATTTATTTAATTTTCCAATAATGGTCCCTCTTACCAATTTTAATGGCACCAAAATTACCATTAACCGATTCAAAATGATTCGCACGTGGGAACGACTGACGTCGGCACGCTTGGCCACGTAATTTCGGTCCCGAGAAATTGGTTTTTAATATATTAATTTGAAAAACAGTAAGTAAAAAACAAACCCAAATATAAGGAGGATAAAGGAGTCGAAGAGATAGACATTTAGAGAGGGAGAGAAGAGGATTCGAGGAAGTGAATCCGATCCTGAGAGAGAATCTGCAGAGAAGAGGTTGGTGTTTCTCTATTCCAGGTTTTCTGTTGTTATCGTGAATCGAAGAAAGACTCGGCTTCTCTCTCGATCTCTATCTCTCTGTGTTCGTATCTCCGAGCTTCTGGTTCGTCATCAATGGCGGACGAAACGGAGAAAAAGTACATTACGAACGAGGATCTAAGAAAACACAATAAATCTGGAGATCTATGGATCGCGATTCAAGGCAAGGTCTACGACGTCTCCGATTGGATTAAATCTCATCCCGGCGGCGATACGGTGATTCTGAATCTCGTTGGTCAAGATGTCACCGATGCCTTCATCGCATTCCATCCCGGAACCGCCTGGAACCACCTGGGAAATCTCTTCACCGGTTACCACATCAGAGATTTCGAAGTCTCCGAGGTCTCACGCGATTACCGCCGCATGGCCGCCGAGTTTCGCAAACTAGGCCTCTTCGAAAACAAAGGCCACGTCACTCTCTACACCTTAGCCTTCGTCGCCGCCATGTTCGCCGGCGTTCTCTACGGCGTTTTGGCCTGTACCTCCGTCTTCGCTCACCAAATCGCCGCCGCGCTCCTCGGTCTCCTCTGGATCCAGAGCGCTTACATAGGTCACGACTCGGGCCATTACGTCATCATGTCGAACAAATCGTACAACAGATTCGCTCAGCTTCTCTCCGGTAACTGTCTCACCGGAATCTCGATCGCGTGGTGGAAATGGACTCACAATGCTCATCATCTCGCTTGTAACAGCCTCGATTACGATCCAGATCTACAACACATCCCAGTTTTCGCCGTCTCCACCAAATTCTTCAACTCAATCACCTCACGCTTCTACGATCGGAAACTCACATTCGATCCACTCGCGAGATTCCTAGTCAGCTACCAACACTTTACTTACTACCCAGTCATGTGCTTCGGAAGAATCAATCTCTTCGTCCAAACATTCCTCTTGCTCTTCTCCAAACGCCATGTCCCAGATCGTGCTCTCAATTTCGCCGGAATCTTAGTCTTCTGGACATGGTTCCCACTCTTAGTCTCTTGTCTACCAAGCTGGCCGGAGAGATTCTTCTTCGTCTTTACAAGCTTCACCGTCACGGCGCTTCAGCACATCCAATTCACGCTAAACCATTTCGCCGCCGATGTCTACGTGGGTCCACCCACAGGTAACGACTGGTTCGAGAAGCAAGCAGCAGGAACACTGGACATCTCCTGCAGATCCTACATGGATTGGTTCTTTGGTGGGCTACAGTTTCAGCTAGAGCACCATTTGTTCCCGAGGTTGCCACGTTGCCATCTCCGGAAAGTTGCGCCGGTGGTTCAAGAACTTTGCAAGAAGCATAACCTTCCGTATAGGAGTCTCTCGTGGTGGGAGGCAAATGTGTGGACCATTAGGACTTTGAAGAAAGCGGCTTTTCAAGCTAGAGACGCCGCTAACCCAGTGGTTAAGAACTTGGTTTGGGAAGCTTTGAATACCCATGGCTAAATTGACTTTTTTAAAATCAAACAAGAGCTTTTGTTTTGTTTGATCATCATTGTGTTTTATTAATTATCATATGCTTTTGAATCTTTTAATTTCGTTTTGTTACTATGGAAGAGCTGTTAGATTGAATTGAATTGAGATTTAATTGATTTAGATGACTCTTCGTATGAGATTATATTATTATTATTTGAAAATTTTAATGTATTTTATGTCGCTTTTTTTTGGTAAATTTCTTTCACATGGCTCTTTTTGATACCTGTGACATTGTGTTATCCTTTTTTCAATGCTTTGTCGTGTTACATCACTATGTATGGATGTTATTTCATATCTGTGTATTATCAGATTGAAGGTCTTGTGATTATTTGTGTGATCGAAACCAAGAAACGTCGACAAAAAGATGTGGCCTTTTCTTTTTAACTCATGCCTTTCAGGTATTGCAGACATTGTTTATTCAAATAATGGGCTTAGCAATGCAACCTCTCTGTAAAGGCCCAAGCCCGTAAAAATTTCAGAATAATGGACCGTAAGAAAGTATTTAACACATATTTTCATTCGAATCATATGATTCAAAACCAAAAAATACTGAATGGAATGCATTTGAAAGGTTTCGGCGGAGAAAGTGAGAAGAAGGAAAGCTTTAGTTTCCTGAATGAGCTTATGTTTTCAAAGAATAATGGTTATGAGACTGCGCATTGTTTAATGTTGTCTAGTGTAATTTGATCGGTGGTTTGAATGAAACTCCACTGATGCTTTGGTCAAATCTTAAATTTGCAGGATCCTCGGGAGCTTTTCACCGAACAAGCGAGGAAGGAGCTATCTCTACTCGTCGTTGTTGCTATCTAAAAATAGTTGTGTTTAAAGAGAGAGAAAGAATAGTTACAACAATTGGAAACGTGGTAGAGAAACAGTAAAAAAGAGAAGAACAAAATGTGGAACAGAAGAGAACATCATCATGATAAGTGTGACTTCTAAGTTTTTAGTCCACTTTCGTTTGCTGCCAACAAAAACATAATCAACCAAAATTAGTCCACTTCCACAATCATTTCTGATTTCTCTTTTTTATTTTTAGTTTTATACTTTCCACAGTTATGCATCTCCAACAGTTTTACCTATTATATATAAACTGCTTAGTAACATTTAGAACAGCAGCATCAGCTTTCGGAAAATTCTTCCACCCGTGTTCGCTCCCATATCTGTACCACCATGTTTAAATCAGGCATGGCTCGAATATGTTTGGTAATGTAAAAAAAAAAAAAGGTGATGTGAGAACTGAGAAGTGATATTAATGTGCATAAAGGTACATACCAAGGCCATAACCATAAGTGACAATTTTAGTATTTGCCACTATGTCCTTATATCTTTAATTTTACCCTTTTATTTTTCAGTTTTCTTTAGAAATCTTTTATATGAAACCGCCAAATAGGCCAAATTGATTAGTGCATATTGATCTTGCTAGATCTTCTCACAATCTTCACATCACAGTCCTGTTCTTTTTACCCAAAAAAATAATATTGGCGTTTTGTGTTTAGTAGATGTTAAACGCGATTTGACTACTGTCTTCATAATTAGTTTCGGGTTTACCTACAAATAAGTTAGTTATACAGCACAAAAACAAATGTGACCACCAATAAGATGTACTTGTAAAAACTTTCTACCACAATCTTAAATCAGTCATATTTTCAATGTTTTTTTTATTGTTAAAGCATTTTTTCAAAGTTGAAGGTGGAACCAAAACACAAAGTCTTCAAAACCTTGATGTTAGAGGTGTATTCACGAGGTTATGGCCTTAGACTTACATCTCTTCGAGTCTGGGACTAAAACGGATAAATGAGTTCCTTTTACAGTTTTCAGTGACGGCCGGGATTCAAATGCATAATCTAAGTCGCACATTGTAGTTTCTAAATTTTTAGTGTAACAAATAAAGCTGCGGACGCTATGTAATGTAATTATTTTTCATAAACCACAGCAATAGAGGTTTAACGTTTTTAATGTTTTTACAAACAAAAATTACGACCTTTATATCTAGAAAAAGAATATCTACAGTTATACTTCCAACCAATCAGACATCAAGCTTGTATTACTAATAAATATGCTTATATATCACTGAAAACATTTGTATATATATATTTTCACTATGCACACTTTTTCTTTTGCCATTATGAATCTAACATAGGGACACATATCTTGAAAACTTGTATCGAGTCATGATCTCTATTGCAAGATAACAATTTGGAATTTGTTTGAGTTCGATTCTTGGAAAAATCAAGTGTCCATGTGCATAAAGTATTTTGAATCTTTAAAACCTTCACTAGGAAACTAAAGCAATAATTAAGACAGTGCATCACTAGTATTTAGTATAAGGTATATGCTTTAATTTTTGGATTTACAAATATTGAAAGTATAAATGGAATATTACATTGGATATTTCCATTCGCTTTATTAGATTCTCATTTTTAGATACATGATTCACAATTTTACGATAAAACATTTTAAAAACAATTTCAGTTGCATTTCCCCTTGAATTCGTGATATGTATAAGCGATATGCAAGCACAATTAGCTCAACTGGCTAGAAGAATGATTTTTAGTATGCTAAACTATGATGCTAAGGATCGAAAAGTTATTTATATTTTACAGAAACTACCACGTAAACAATTGACAGATAGATTAAGATCTAAGAAGACAGAGACAGAAAGATTAACGTTTTTTGGATAGGCATATAACCAGAAATGTGATTATATGTAGTACACGAGCCACTAATCGCATATACTGTATGTAATATAAATATTGGCGTAGTTACATAACCTGATAAGTGATAACCATAAAGGGTAATGGCATTTGATCAAAAGAAGAAATAAAGTAAATCGTATGAAGCTGATATCAGTATATAGCTTTACACGTTAAATGTAGTTAGTGCAACTGCATATGAAGCCATCAACATTTTAAAGCTGCACTTATATATTTTAAATTTAATTAACAATATAGTATGTACATACGAATTAGTTATATATTTGTGTTTGATTTTAAGTTTGTTTTTGTATAATCTTGTGAGTGTATTAGGTAAAGGACAGGCCACTAACCACTAAGAAACTGCGAGAAGTCTAGGCTAAGGAAAGTAGAGAGACAGACCTTTCAGTGTTTGAAAAGCAAAGTATAATTACTAACGGAAATAACAAATAAAAAAAACATTTGGTTTATTGTTCTTTTTTATAAAATAATCAAAAGACAATATATGAATCAAATAAAAAGACAAAAAGGCTACCTCATGTGGTGTGTCATTTTCGGCTAACCCTTCTGGTTGCAGAGTGAAATACCAAAATAAAAACACAATATATATTTTTTTTGACTACACAAGTTTCTTCAACCTTGTTTTACTGTTTTTAGTAAAAGAACGAATTGTAATGGGTAATAAGAATGAATAAATTAAAGGGGTGTATCAGTGTATGATACATTGTAAAAATATTTATTTAACATTACATATCATAGTTTTGCTATAATGATCTACTAATCTGGAAAAGGAATTAATAGATTTTTCAATAGATTTTTTTTTTGTAAGCAATCATAAATTAAACACATGATCCAAATCCCATATAGCAATCCATGCACAGTATCTATACGACGTAATTAAACTAAAATTCTAGCGAATGTACGTTTTCGGTTTTAGAATCAAGGGTAACGTTTCACCGAGGCAGATTAATACAAGGAAAATATATTTATGGTGATTTTCACCAGAACTAAATTATTATCGTATTTTTTGTTTTATCAAACTGTGTTATGTCTACTACTCCCCCTCTGTTCAGAATTATTTGATGTTTTAGGAGGTTTTTTTTGTTCAGAATTATTTGATGTTTTCATTTTTCAATGTAAAATTTAATGAATTTTTATTGTTTTTGACTTTTTATATTCTGTAGATTATCTTTTTATTGGCTGAATGATATTTAAATAAATTATAAATAATATTTTTAGTATAGAAAAAATAAAAATTAAATGCATCCTTAATCTGTGTGTAAAAACCTTAAACATCAACTAATTTTGAACAGAGGGAGTATTATTTATAAATATTATTTATAAAGAAATATACAGGTTGATGAATAAGACAGCATTATTATTAGTGATTTAGTGTTATGATATTTTTCATTGTTTTGTGTTTGTTATAGTTCCCATGAAATAATGTTTTTTCTTACAGTTCATATTATATTATTCTTTTCACATAAAACTATGGTAAACACCACGCGCGGACACGCGCCTTCAATGTATTCCATTTTATTTATTTAAACCCATTCCCATCAAAATAAAAATGGCAAAAGAAAAAAAGAGAGAAGAAAACAGCAAACGTCTTCTTCTTCTCTCTTACCTCGCGCTTGCACCTCTCTCATTTGTCTTTCCCTTTCGTTTTTCTTATGTCCTTCTTCGTCACTGCTGTAATCATCATATTTCAAATCGAACCCGAAACGTCTCTTCCTCTCTCTCTCTCTCTCTAGCACACCAGATTTTCCTCTAACTCTCCCTCTCGTCTTCTTGTTGAACCCTTTACCTCATTTTCACTCTTAACAAATCCAAAATCCCGAGAGACCCATTTCATTTCCATCTTCTATTTTTAGGAAAAATCTCATCTTTCGGGTCTCTTCTATAACCAGTATCCACAAAACCGGCATTTCATCTCGCAAATCTAAAAATAAAAATCCGATATTTTTCTCGTTGTAAATCTCGAGAATTCTGAAGATTCAGAGACCCACGAGTTTCCAGAATCGAAGGTGTGTAGTAAATCGATATGGGTTTCTGTTTGATTTCACCGTCACTTTCTGCTTTTTATTTTTAATTTTTTGGATGCTTCATTGATCTGTTCCGTGTTCGTAACCTTTGATTGATGATGGGTTTTGGTATTAGTGATGTATGCTGTTCCCAGATGCTCGATTGATGTAAGCGTTTAGCCTAATTTCATATACAAGAACCAACAACAAAACGTATTTTTTTAATAAACCTAATATTCAATCTTTGTATTGATTGTCATCAGTGGAAATATTGACGTTGAAAGGATGACACAAGCTTTCTTCATTTTTGTTTTTCTCTTTCCTTCTTTTGGTTTCTGTCTGAAAAAATGTATTGCAGTAGTGGACTAAGTCTAAATATTATTTCTCTTCTTCATCTTCTGCATTTTCGATTTGACTATGCATGCCTCCTAAATCAAAATCTGGTTCGAAAAACGTTGTCTTGATTTATTGTTATTTACCCTTACAAATTCTGGCTTGAAGAGGTTCTGTGTTCTTGCTTTTGTTGATGTCCAAATCAGGTCTGCAATCTAGATTAGTGGATTCAGAAGTTTCGTAAGCTTTTTGTTGTTGTTGGTCAGAACTGATTCGTAAGCTTTGAATGTTTCTGATTATTTGTGTTGGTTTTCAGTGGCTTTGAGGATGGAAGCAGAAACGTCTTGGACCAATTATCCGTACAGCTACATTACATATGCCCCTGAAGCTGAATCATACTCTGAGCAGAGCGATGATGAGACCAAAGTCGAAACATTTTCGATGGATTCTCTTCTTCCCGACGATTTGTTAGAAAGAATCCTCTCGTTTCTCCCCATTGCAAGCATCTTCAGAGCTGGTTCGGTCTGCAAAAGATGGAACGATATTGTATCTTCTCGAAGATTCTTATGGAATTTCTCCAACAACTCAGTTTCTCAGAGGCCTTGGTACTTCATGTTCACGAGCACTGATGATCCATCGGGTTATGCTTATGACCCGATTATCCGGAAATGGTACAGCTTTGACCTGCCTTGCATCGAAACTTCTAATTGGTTTGTTGCTTCCTCCTGTGGGTTGGTTTGTTTCATGGATAATGACTGCAGAAACAAGATCTATGTCTCAAATCCAATCACCAGACAATGGAGGAGGCTTATCGAACCTCCGGGCCACAGATCAACAGACTACACTGCAATGTCTACCTCCGTGAACCGAGTGGTTAACCAAGCAAACCGGAGCTACTCAGTGTCGATAGTGAAATCTAAGCAAGTTCCAGGGAATTTCTTCCAATGGGATCTCTCTATTCATCTCTACAGCTCTGAGACAATGACTTGGACAACATCTGTGACCGATGTCTTAACCGGATGGAGGGGAGGAGACGAGAGTGTGATCTGTGACGGTGTCTTATACTTCTTGATTTACTCCACGGGTGGCTCTGATCATCGTCACGGCTTGATTGCTTCCAAGCTATCTTCGTCAATGGGATCATCATCGTCTAGTGGAATCTTGATGAGGAGTTTTATCCCAATGCCGTGCTCTTTGACCTGCGGAAGATTGATGAATCTGAAGGAGAGGCTTGTGGTTGTTGGTGGAATCGGGAAACATGATCGACCTGATATAATCAAAGGAATTGGGATCTGGGTTTTGAAAGGCAAAGAATGGCAAGAAATGGCGAGAATGCCTCAGAGATTCTTCCAAGGTTTCGGTGAATTCGACGATGTTTTCGCAAGTAGTGGCACTGATGATTTGGTTTACATCCAAAGCTATGGATCTCCCGCGCTTTTGACTTTTGACATGAATCTTAAGTATTGGAGATGGTCTCAGAAATGTCCTGTTACGAAGAAGTTCCCTCTTCAGCTCTTTACTGGGTTTTGCTTCGAACCAAGACTCGAGATCGCTCCATAGTTGAAAATCTGAAATGAAGAAATAACGGGTGTGTGAAAGTCTTGGCCTTTTTGTTATTTGTTTCTCAACATGATTGTTTTTGCACAGAGAAATCGCCGGGTCTGATGATGAAGAGAAGAAGAAGATGATACGGGTAATGTTTTTTAATTATTGGAAATGTTTCCAGGATTATTGTAATTTCCAATGTGGTACTTTATAAATTATAGATTTATCGAAGAGCCCCGTATACTTTTTACGCTATCAATCGAATCCCCTCCCCACCTATCTGTCTCTGGCGCTGTGAAATACAAGAAACCTTTCTTAACATGTGGCCCACAATATCTCATACTTCTGAAACTGGAGGTTGTCTCGTTGCTGTTCCTGGACGATAAAATAATGATTTTGTTTTGTTTTTTAACAATTATTAATAATGATTTTTAAATGTGCATCTATTATAGATAGCTGTATATTCTTTAAAATATAGATTTATGTTTTCTGTACTTCAATGAAATTGGACCTATTTTCATGATGGGATTTGTCAGGTTTGGCAGTGTTAGGTTTACAGGTAAATGGACAACAGCTATTTTGTTGCATTTTATAAATCTCTCGGGTCACTTATTTCAATTTTCATAGCCTTTTACACTTTCCTTAAAATTTTGAGTGGGATATGATTTACTGTCTCTCATTAATAACTCGGGTAAAATTGACGAAACGATGTATGGATTCTACATTTCTACAATTTTTTTTTTTCTTCTAAATTTAAGTTTTTTTTCCTTCTAACAAAAAAACAAAAAATTCTTATTGACTTATTAATATGTCTGTGTCATAGTGCTATATGTCAAAAGTAAAGAAACTTAGACAATTACTCTGACCGATCAAATCAGTTCGGGCCTAAATATACCCATTAATCAAAAAGAAATATCAAGTTGGCATTGAATGGGAGACAAAACACATTAATGAATATTTTTTTTATGGAAGCTAACCATTTTCTTATAACCTGATAAGATTTTGGATCGAAGTATAGACTAATTATCTGAATATATATGAAAGGACCATATAATTCTACTATTTAAAGCATCTACGTCGGCAACAAACAGTATTTAAAATTGTAATAACAAAATTCGAACACTAGCGGCCTAGCTGCTATACCTTTAGATTTAAGTATTTCAACGACCCTAAGAGAAATATGACACTTTAAAAACCAGCTTTGGCTTCTAATGTAGTTCCAGGGATTAACAAGTTAAACTATATCCCATTCTACTTAAAATGTTAAATCCCTCCATTTCTTGGTAGTTACCGTGATTAACGAGTTTACAATTGTGTTTGGTTGGAGGACCTAAACTAATTGATCACCGATGGTGTCCTTTTTTTTAGCAACGGTTTCAAATCAGATAAGTTTTGCAAACATCCAAAAATAAATTATTTTTTGTTTGACTATAATCTCAACTTTTGATAAATTGAAACGAAAACCAGTCCTTCTCAATTAAATCGAATTAGAAGTTTTCGTCGAGGAATCAAAAAGATCACTAAACCACTAACGATTTGATAGTGTCCATTATTTCACAAACAACACTTTCAAACTCCAAAACTCGGCAGGTTTATATGTAACGGGGTAGTAACCAAGCCATTAGATTATATATTTTTCTTGTAGTATCTCTGATGCCTACGTAAAATTCAAAATTCTGTAGCACCAATCAATTAGAACCGGAGATTGGCGCACAAAGCGTACCAAACCAAACCGAACCGAGCCGAGTATGAGATGGATAAGAAGACAGAGATTAGTCTCGTAGCCTTTCGTCTCTATCTATATCTCTCTCTCTCTCACATGAAAGCCGTTCAGGTTTCTCTTTCCAAGTTGGGCCACGACCACCAAAAGCTCTCTTCTGATTTCACTATTTCCCTGATTCCTCTCCTCTATTCAGTTTTTATTCTGTTCGCGACGTGGGGGAAAGACAGACGAAGGAAGTGTGTGTTGAAAACGAATATGAGAGGTACTGAAAATACGGATCTGTTCGACCCCAAAACCCAGATGGATTCTGATTTCACTCGCCATGGTTCCTCCTCCGACGGAGATTTTGGATTCGCTTTCAATGACAGCAACTTCTCCGATCGCTTGCTTCGGATCGAAATCATGGGTGGCCCCTCGGATTCTAGGTCCGATGGTGAAGGGTGTACGAGTATCGCCGATTGGGCTCGCCATCGGAAGAGGAGAAGAGAGGATAATAATAAGAAAGAATTTGGTGACCTCCTTTTCTCTTCTCGTTTTTTCATTTTTGCGAAAACTGTCTTCTTATATGGAATTAGGAGCCGTGATTTCTCTTGTTGGGTTATAAGTTGTTTAGGGTTAAAGGCTTTCTCTTTCGGGTTTTCTGTTTTTTTAAATTCCAAGTCTTTTTGGGTTTGCTGCTTATGTGTTTTCATTCATTTTCAGTCACGGTTTCAGACATTGTGGCATGTGCGGAGGAGCAGATTTTGACTGATGAGCAGCCTGATATGGAGGGATGTCCTGGTGGTGACAATCTAGATGATGAAGGTGAGGCAATGGTTGAAGAGGCTTTATCAGGTACTAAAGCAACATCCTTTGAGAGTGTTGTTACCTTCAGGAGAAGAGCTTAACTTTGTTTGCTTTGATTTTTTAGGTGATGAAGAAGATACAACTAGTGAGCCGAACTGGGGAATGGACTGTTCTACAGTTGTTAGGGTTAAAGAACTTCATATTAGTTCTCCTATCTTAGCTGCCAAAAGCCCTTTCTTTTATAAGGTATCAATCTATCGCTCTTTCGATGATGATGTTGTTACTTTTGCTCTTAAAATTTTTTTTCTCGAAAATGTTATAGTTGTTCTCCAATGGAATGAGGGAATCTGAGCAAAGGCATGTCACTCTTCGAATTAACGCATCAGGTACGCCATTGCAACAGATGCTATTGACTTGTTGTTAATGTGAATATATCTGAATGTAATTTAAGTTAGTTTATCCTTGGCTTTATATATTTAACATGACTAGACACCAATACTTTTACATTATTTTGTTCCCTTGTGTGTTAGTTCCACATGGTAGATGGCGTTGATTTACATATATACCCTACTTTGTGTGCATGACAGAGGAAGCTGCTTTGATGGAGCTTTTAAACTTTATGTATAGCAATGCGGTTTCTGTTGCCACAGCACCTGCTTTGTTAGATGTGCTGATGGCTGCTGATAAATTTGAGGTTGCCTCTTGCATGAGGTACTGCAGTAGACTTCTCCGCAACATGCCTATGACTCCTGAGTCTGCCCTTCTCTATCTCGAGCTTCCCTCTAGTGTTCTAATGGCTAAAGCTGTTCAGCCTTTAACCGATGCTGCAAAACAGTTCCTTGCTGTCCGCTACAAAGATATCACCAAGTAAGACCCCATAACAACGTACTGTAATAGTTTTGTATGCATTTTCATTGTATATAAGAACTATGAAGCACGAGATTGTGGGTTGATTCTTAGAAGCCATGGTTACTTTTTTTTTTTTCAGGTTTCAAGAGGAGGTTATGTCCCTACCCTTGGCAGGAATTGAGGCAATTTTATCAAGCGACGATCTCCAAATCGCATCAGAGGATGCAGTTTATGATTTTATCTTGAAATGGGCAAGGGCGCAATACCCTTCGTTGGAGGAGCGAAGAGAGATTCTTGGCTCACGCCTTGCACTCTCTATCCGCTTCCCATTCATGACATGCCGGAAGCTGAAGAAGGTCCTGACATGCACTGACTTTGACCATGAAATAGCATCAAAGCTTGTTCTTGAAGCTCTTTTCTTCAAGGCAGAAGCCCCACACAGGCAGCGTAGCCTAGCCGCGGAAGAATCAGCCTCCGTGAACCGCCGCCTCATAGAGAGGGCTTACAAATACCGACCCGTAAAAGTTGTGGAGTTTGAGCTTCCTCGACCGCAGTGCGTGGTCTACCTAGACCTGAAAAGAGAAGAATGCGCAGGACTATTCCCATCAGGAAGAGTCTATTCGCAGGCCTTTCACTTAGGCGGTCAAGGGTTTTTCCTCTCAGCTCACTGCAACATGGATCAGCAGAGTTCGTTCCACTGTTTCGGGCTGTTCCTAGGGATGCAGGAGAAAGGGTCGGTGAGTTTTGGAGTGGACTATGAATTCTCGGCGAGGTCGAAGCCCTCGGAAGAGTTCATAAGCAAATACAAAGGGAACTACACATTCACAGGAGGTAAAGCAGTTGGTTACAGAAACCTGTTTGGGATTCCATGGACGTCTTTTATTGCAGAGGATAGTCTTTACTTCATCAATGGCATCCTCCATCTTAGAGCTGAGCTTACCATCAAAAGGTCTACAGATCCTCAGTGACCGTTCCAGTAAAACTCGTCTTTTTTTTGCTTTGTTTAACGTAATAAATCAAACCCTATTTTATCTTGTAGTGCTTATTACCTGATATGAATGAATGCATTATTCTACGTTGAATTTCTTTCGGTCTAGTGGTAAACCGGGGAATAATCCTCTATGCTACTTCTATGTTAGAGACACATAAAAGACGTATATATGCTTTTAATTGGGTATTTGTATATAGTATTCTCGTCCTATACGTTAAAATCCGAATGTAAAATCTGTGGAAGTAGTACTCGTCACTCGTGGGTTGAAGTTTCACATCTTTTGGACTTTGGATACAATTATAATATTGGACTTTATAACATTATAGGAGATCAAGCCCATTCGTGGTATCTATATGGGCTATGGTTTAACGCCGATAACAGTGGTAACAATTTCCTTCGCTTTCGAACAAAAAAAGTCTGTTTATCCAAGTTCCACACATGTCTTAAACAAAATAAAAACTAGTTAGCTTTCCAAGGAAATAGATTGATGATTTATTTTTATGATGGAAATTGCAATATAACTTACTATTTTATCTACATTACTCGTTTACCAAACTACGTCGTAGCATTCCGGGGAGAGGATTTAACTATTTACTTGGATAAATTGAAACAGAGTTGACTTTTGAATTAAGCCGTGCGTTTATTTGATCGAGTTGGAGTGTTGGACTATTTAGATTCCCCGGATTAAATTCCAATTTTATTTGAAAAAATAAAATTGACCGTTGGTTAGATACCGTACACGTGGTACGGTGTCATCTACTGATCACAATCATTCTCCCTTTTTTTTATTAGACAAATCATGAGACAAGAGTATAAATGTATACCAACTGATACATGAATTGTGATGTTACGTTTTGTTACCATTTTCCCAAAAATTAGAAAAGAGAGAAATTATTTTAATGACTGTGTTTCAAGATTTTAAGGTACGGAATTCATAATCATGATTTTTTAAGGTACGAAATTCTTAACATGTAATGTGTGACAAACAAAAAATAATAATATAGAAATAAATCAATTATAGTATAGATTAGAGAAAGGCCAATAGTTTTTTCTATCTTTTTCTTTACTCTCAGTCTCAGTATACTATCCTCGTGCACCAAGAATCTAGTCCACTAATTATGGTATCATTCTTCTCCTCTAACCTCAAATTATGTCTGTATCTTATTTAATTAGTGACAGGTTGGAGATTAACAAACAAATAAATAGTATTTAAAATATAATAATTAGTCATTATAAATTTCAATAAATACTTTCATCTATACACAGAAGAAAGTTCAGTTCTGTTTCCGCCATGTCTATCTGAACCAATGCACGTAGCCTCCTCCTAGAATCCCAATAAAACCATCACAGATCCCTCCTCTCTTCCTTATCTTTTTTTTCCATAAAAGGTTTATAAATTATAAACTGTCAGGTTGATAAAACTGTTTCCATAATCTGCTCTTGGCTTTTCTTGGATTTTATCAGATCCCAAACTAGTTTTTCTCTTTAGTTGTTGCTTCATCTTTTTATTACCAATTAAAACTAACCTGAGATTTTTGTATATCCCATATATGATGAATTGAATATATTTATCTTCCAAACAAATTATCGGTGGGTGTTTTAAAAAAAAAAAAATTACTTGAGAAGATCAAGATAGGTGTTTTGCTCTTTATATCGCCTAAGTGTTGTTCGTTTCTCGTTTTTTATTGCGGAGGGGAGTGTACTTAAGTGAGCAAAGAGTGGATTTTCCAGATCTAATAACGTCGTGGTCATGAGATTTCTGTGAGAAAGAAAAGCTCTTTTGTCGTTTTCCTCTTTTGTGAGAAATCAGACAACTTGTCGGGAAGTTCTTGAGATTTTCAAAAATTAGAAGAAGAAGAAGAAGAAGAGTGAAAATTTGGTGTGAGAGAGAGAAGAGTGAAGAAACCAAAAATGGGTCATTACGCAGCAGTTTGGGATCATAAAGCAGCGACTGAGATAATCAAAGATTGGAACGGCATTGACCAAGTCCTACTCAGAAACCCACATGGAGCTTCTGCTAAGGTATCTACTTTTTTTTTTTCTTTTTCCAATTTCTCTAAGAGTCTCTCAAATTCGAGTTTTTTTAATCGATTCCGTGTTCTGGGTTTGGTTTTCGTTTTCCAGATTAGTTTACATGGAGGACAAGTGATTTCGTGGAGGAATGAGCTCGGCGAAGAGCTTCTTTTCACTAGCAACAAGGTATGCAGAAACCAAAAAACCCTGAAACATAGCGAAGAAGATGAAAAAGAAGAAACTTAAAAATCCGGATTTTTTTTTACAATTTGTTGTAAATTGTTGCCAGGCTATATTCAAACCCCCAAAATCAATGCGTGGAGGGATTCAGATTTGTTATCCACAGGTAATTTAAGTATTTTTATTAAATGCTCCCAATATTCTCACTGGGATCTTTTACTGGACATTGTAATTGAGTTGTTTGTGTGTGCGTGTGTTTGAAGTTTGGGGATTGTGGATTACTGGATCAACATGGGTTTGCTAGGAACAAAATCTGGGTAATCGATGAGAATCCACCTCCTCTTTACTCAAACGAATCCACTGGAAAATCATTTGTTGATCTTCTTTTGAAACCATCGGAAGAGGACTTAAAGCAATGGCCTCACAGGTAAATGTTACAGACCCCATCACTTGCTTTGTTTCTCTCTTTTACAGACTCTAAATTATCTGTGTTTCGTTTCCCTTGCAGTTTCGAGTTCCGTCTTCGGGTTTCACTTGCCATAGATGGCGACTTAACTTTGGTTTCTCGGGTCAGAAACATCAATGGCAAGCCCTTTAGCTTCTCATTCGCATATCACACTTATCTCTCTGTCTCAGATATAAGGTATTTACTGTTTCAAGAAATCAGCAATTGATTCTGTGTTTTGTTGAGCTCTCTCATTCATTAACCAAACAAATGTTCATCTCTTGTTATTCTACAGTGAAGTCAGAATTGAAGGGTTAGAGACATTAGACTACTTGGATAACCTTAGCAAAAGAGAGCTTTTGACAGAACAAGGCGACGCAATAACCTTTGAATCTGAGGTAAAGATTCTCCAATCATTGATTACGAACAATTATCTTCGTTAAAGATTCTGCAATCATCGAGAGCGAACAAGTATCTCACATGAGATGTTTCTTTTGATATTCAGATGGACCGGACTTACCTTAGATCGCCCAAAGTGGTAGCAGTTCTTGACCATGAAAGGAAAAGAACCTATGTTATCGGAAAAGAAGGACTTCCAGACACAGGTAACAATCTGACAACACTTGGTTTTGCAATTAGAATGTTTGGTATATTTAACTATGATGGTGATGCTGCAGTGGTATGGAATCCATGGGAGAAGAAATCGAAAACAATGGTTGATTTTGGGGATGATGAGTACAAAAGCATGCTTTGTGTGGATGGTGCAGCAGTTGAGAGACCCATCACATTGAAGCCAGGAGAAGAATGGACCGGCCGGCTTATGTTAACCGCGGTCAAGTCCAGTTTCTGCATCGATCAACTTGAACTACAGAGCAAAGGATTCTGAATCTTTTAGAATCACATCATCCTAAAGAATATTATGCTTTATTCCATTGGCAGTTTTTTTCTACTGCAACAATGGAAGAGCAGAATCATCGTTTTTTTCTTCTTTTTTTTTTTATTGCATGTTAAGCTGTTTGTTCTCATTTTCTCAGTAGAGAAGCTTATAGGCCGGTGATTTCTTCAGACCGGTCTTGGTGATGTAGTGACGAAAAAGAGCCTCTTGTTATTTTTTTTTCTCGGCAACGGCTAATGTATGAATATTTGCGGTTCGAATTTTATCGGTTTAATTTAGAATTCGGTTTCAAACGATTTGAATAATTAAAAATGTTAATCAAGGATAGCATAACTTTGTATTACTAACTTTAAGTTTTGGAGAAATCCTGATTGCTGATCGTTAAACTTCAAACATTAACAGCAAAATTTAACCAGCTCATTGAGTAAAATCTTGGATATTTTCGATTTTTTTCTCTAGCTCTGAAGTTTATGCAGATCCTCGACGATACTCTAGCTGTTTGGTGTTTTCAAGAAGTACCTTCAAAATAAAAAAAATATAGAACCAAAAGATTTAGAATGCTCTTCAATGGTGGAAAAACGAAATCCTAGAATGATTCAGAACCATATTGTTTACCTCGCGTATTCTCTCTGCAATCGCCTTACAACCTTCAGAAGCCAACGCAAACACCGTTTCAAACGTTTCCATCGGTAACTTTGCGTCCATCTACATTTTAAGCCAATACATACAAGTCAAGAATCATATGATTTGTGAATGTAGAGAAATGTGATATGGAGAGAAGAAGAAGAAGAAGAAGAAGAACCTGAAGGAGTGTCACTTTGTCTAATTTAGGTAGAATGCCGACGGTTACATCCGCTCCTCCAGCGCTGTCTTCAAGATAGTTCAGGTCAAGAAGTGGAGTACTGTTCAAGTATCCAGCGCTACAGGAAACAGCAAGATCACGCATCGGAATTCCAGCGTCCGCTAGAGCTAGAGTCGCAGCATTGATACAAGCTGATCTTGTTCCTGATTACAGAACATATCATCAATGACGGATCCAAAGATTAAAAAGTTTGAGAGCTCGTTTGCAGAACAGTACCTCCGTCAGCTTGTAGAACCTGAAGGAAAATGTCAATCTGCATAATAGAGACAATCCATCAAGAAGCAAGTCAAAAGAAAGAGATCTATCGAAAACGTACAGAGTCGAGCAATGGACATTGACAATTCATTCTTTCTTGAATATCTTGATCTCGATTTTAATTTTAATTTCACTGGAGAGTAAATTGTATACCTGAGAATGAGGCATCAATTCCGTTGATATGCACGCTTCCATTGTTTGACGGATGACAAGCGATAGCTCTGTTGATCGCCTGACCATAATGAACAGCAATTCAATACTTTATGATTTATGCAAGAACAATTGAGAACCTTTTTAGATAATATAGAAAATGTAACCTGTCGTTCTTCTGTCTTCTACGATCACCAGTACTAAAATGAGCCATACTATACTCACACAGCACCTACATATGAATAAACCACAAGCTATTCAGATTTCACAGAGCATTTTTGCCAAGAAGAATACCGAAAAAAGATCAAAACATATACATACCAATGCATGATCATTCTTTTTTTGGCTCTTGTTTTGAATCTGGAGGAGCACAGATACACAGTTAGACACAGAAAATTAAACTCAATTAGCTTAACTCACTGACTGATACTGATACAATACCTCTCTAGGGCCATAAACAGCTGCAATTACTTTCGTATTACCCATCTCGAAAACAGCAGAACTAGAAAAGAAAACAAAGTTCGGATTTTTATTCACATAAGTGCCAAAGTAGAAGAGAGATGAAAAAGACAAGAGGAAGAAGTTGAGTTTACCCGTCAGCCTTAGAAACCACTCCAATTTCAGCTACGATTTGTCTCATCTGTGATTTATTTAAAGCATTAGGAATAGAGAAATTAACTTGTGAAGACCAACAAAAACAAGTATTAGAGACGCAAACATACTTCATTGAATCGGCGACCATCTAATCGAAGACCTTCAGGGTTTACGTACTCCATTGTTGTGAATTCCCAGAACTATCTAACTAAAGAGATATCAATGATGAGAGCACTGACAGAAAGAGACAGAACAAGTTCAATACTTTATTTTTTCCAAAGCAGAGAACCCAAAACAAAAATCTGAAAGAAAGAGGTGAGATATACCTCGGCCGAAATTTGCGGCGGCGATACGTCGGGGGTTTATGGACGGCGTCGACGAGAAAAAGAATCCAAAAACAAATTAGGGCTTTTTGTTGTGTGTTTTTGTGATTTAGTAGAAGTTTTAAGGGTATAAGAGTAAAAGAACAATTACATAGATAGTTTGGGAGCTAATTAAGCAGTAATAAGCACCGTTTGGCTTGTAGCCGTGGCTACATTCCTGCCTGTGTTTAAAGAAATTGTGTATGGCTAAAAAGAATTAATGAAGATTATCATGATGCTGAAATGTTCACATATCCGAACATAGTCAAACAAATTGGTTAGAACCTCTCGCTTTATCTGCAAATGCTAAAGATCAAAGAAATATTCTGCACACAACTTAATTCGAATTGAAGCCCGAACTTTAAAATAAAGAAAAATTGTTTTACTTCTTGTATTTGATAAACAAAAAAAAGCAGCAAAAAATCCTATATCCAATGAGCATTGAACTCAACGTGGTCCGGCAACAAATCCTAATTAAAAAAAAAAAAGAAAAAGAAAACCAAGAGTACTCTATTTCATTGTACGAGCTAAGCTGATGTAAAGTTTATGTTTTTTCCTCTTTTGACTCTAATATTTATTTTATCATGTCTTATTATCTATGAATCAATTCAAATAAAATGATAGTTAGTATCGACGTGTCGGGATTTACGTGTGCACTACAGAGAATGAAATGCAAAGTGGTGATGCATATGAAAATGACGGGCTCGTGACGGAGGAGATGATGGAATAAGTAATGTGTTTTTTTTGTATATATGTATCTAAAAGCATACAAACCGAGATTAGACAATTCGAGACATAACTTTCTACCTAGCACCTACTACACTCATGGTCATAAGTCCTAACGAGTGTCATGCAATTTATTGTTCCATAGACCATATTATATCGTTACAAGACTAATCCCAAGTTACAAAGCTTTGAAGTCACAAACAAGTTCTTGAAGATCAAGATCACACAAGTGAACTCGTTGTTGGTGGTTTCAACATTTGATAGTTTACTGTACAAACTTGTAGAATCTTGTGAATTTGCTAATCTTCTACTTATTTTGTTCCTGACCAATATCTAGTCAAATCTCAGCAAACAAAAATAATACTAAAGAAATCTAATTTAGTTACCTTGTCCTGGTTACTGATAAGAGACATTTGAAAGTCAGCGGGAGGTAGTCGCTTGGTCTCCAAGCTAAAGATCATAATTTTCCAAAACAACAAAAATTATACTAAACATTATCCAATAAACAAGAAATTATATGACTCTTTCAAAGACATCATTAGATTCATTCCCATTAGTTACACAATTCATTGTGGGTCCGACGTGACATCCTCGTGACCAATCTCATATCAGGGTGGGGGTCCCACTCGTTGGAGCGTGAGGTATACGTACAGGTGAGTCCGCGTGGGAGAGAGTAAATTTGCTTGGAGACCAAGCTATTAGAGTAGGACAATGGCTCTACTTTCCGTACGGTAACTAACACGTGTCCGAAATCTAACGTCTCAATCTGAGATGCGGAAAGCCGTTTTGAATCCCAATGGCCGCCACGAACCGCCTCACCTCTCCTCATTAATCTCGCTAACAAAGTCTAAATATGTTTACGGTTTACATAAGATTCCTTTCGGTTAGCTTTTAATCTTTGATGTATATATATATATAGTTTCAATTAGAGCTATTTTAAATGAAATTAAAGTCTTAAACAGTTTATTTACCTTTACCATATTTAATTGTAGTTTCATGTGAAATAATAAAATTGAATCGATGTTAATAAAAAAAACAAAATTGAATCATTTGCTTAAAAAAAGCAGTTTAGTATTCCTTTTGATTGGGAATTATATCATACGGGTATGTTTGAACACGCATTAATTTCCCTTTACAGTTAAACAAAAAGACAAAATAATTAATAATCATTTAAATTTTCGAAAATTACGTTAAATGAAAATCGCCATAAAAGTAAAAAGATATATGGAAACAATAAATACTCATGAGTTAGTAATATTTAAAGAGGCTGTTCCTACGAAACGGCGATACTCCTTTAGCCTTTTGACTCTTCTCTTTCTCTCTCTCTCTCTCTCTGCAACTCAAACAGTGAAAACAGAAAAAAAATCTGAATAACTCTCTCTCTGTCTCTCTCTAGTAACCCATGAGAGAGCGAGAGATGGAGAGACGAAATAGAAGAGTCAAGTTCACAGAGCATCGTACGGTCACATCTGTGCCAGCTAAGCCATCTAACGGCTCTCCACGAGTGGTCCGAATCACTTATACAGACCCTTTCGCCACTGACTCTTCCAGCGACGACGATGACGTCACGGTTGCCCCGAGAGTTAAACGTTTTGTGGAGGAGATAAGATTCGGCGAAGCCCAATCCTCGTCCGCCGTGAGGAAAAACCGATACAAGGTGGAGAAAGGCGGCGGTGCAAGAAATGATGACGTGTCAGCGTCAGCGAACCCAAGGAAGTACAGAGGCGTGAGACAGAGGCCGTGGGGAAAATTCGCGGCGGAGATTCGGGATCCGTCGAAAGGTTCTCGGGTTTGGCTAGGGACTTTCCTCACGGCGGAGGAAGCTGCTTTGGTTTACGATCGAGCTGCGATTGATATCAAAGGTCATAACGCACAGACGAATTTTCTAACTCCTCCTCCGCCGCCGGATAAGAAGCCGGTTATCGATCTAACGACGGTTTCCAGCTGCGATTCCGGGAAAGATTCTCGCCAGAGCCTCCACTCTCCGACCTCTGTTCTTCGATTCAACGTCAACGAGGAAGCAGAGTATAGAACAGAGCTGGAGAATGAACCAATCGAGCTATCGCCGGAGACAAAGTCGACCGTCGTTGAAGAATCGAAGGAGAGCTTGTTTCCGGATTCGTATTCGTTGCCGGATTTATGTCTCGCCGGCGAATATTTCTGGGATTGCGAAATCGCTCCTGACCCGTTGTTTCTGGATGAAATTGAGATCCATCAACCGTTCTCAAACATGGAGATTCCGAAAGAAGAGAATGATCCCGAAGATTTCTCTTTCAATTTGAACGAAGATTTTGATTCTTCCCTATGGGACGTCAACAATTTCTTCGAGCCTAATTAAAATCTGACGCGGATGCATCTTGATGTGTAAATAATAATATAGGAGTATTAAGTTAAGATAAAATGTCAGTGTTTAATTATGAATGTTTTGGCCCGTTTTAGAGACTGCAATTTCGTTATTTGCTTACTCTCTGAGAGTGTGTCAACATGAGGAAGCAGTATATACGATTTTTGTCTATAATGTCTAATTTTCTATATAAATATGGATTAAATGTAGATCCCTTTCTTTTCATTTGTTGTTTGTTTCTCATGAATCTCTAATAGAATTATGTAACAAATGACTCTCAGGATAAATAATTATCTTTTCAAAATTTAGAGTACTACCCCATTATCTAAATAAATATATGAGCAGTCAGAAGATTTTTCAAAACATATGGAATTAAAAGCTGTTAAATTGTAATTAATTTTAAATAAAAGATTACGCTTTTTTAATCAAAATTTTCCTTCCAGACATAAGTTTAAATTGCAAAGTCATATTCGAAAATAGCATAATATATTTCTACCTTATCTACAAACGTAAGTTATCCCTTTCCAAACTTAACATGTGGAATATTTAAACTCGGTTCGGTAGCATTGTAGATTTGTGACAACACACTTCCAAACCGGTTAAGCCAACCACACATGGTTAAGGGGGTAAAAAAATAAAAACACTAAATGTCATATGATTTATCCTAATTAGAGATTTGAGAGGGTGTGGTGTGAAGTGAGGATTCAAGGTATCGCCGAGAGACATGTTCTCGTGTCTGCTGTTGTTTTCCACTTAAGTATTAAAGCCCATTCATGTGAAGAACCAAACCAATGAATCCTATATTAGCCCTACCAATTGTGTCTCCACTCATAAAAACATCCTTCACATTTTCAAACTCGCCATAAAAAGATAACCAAAGTACTTGTCGCTTTTCTTTTTCTTTTTATCTATTAGATACAATAATCGTATATATATATATATATATACATTTGCATTCTATCAAAACTCGGTCGAGGTCTACGTGAAGAATTAGACAATGGACTAATGGAGTTTGGTATATATCAATTTGGAAGGACAAGTGTGTTGTCTTCTAAGTAAATGACTTCTTTCTATTTTGTACCATGGTCCGTCCAAATGCTGGGACAAAGGTTTAAAAAGAACTTTGGGTTTACGGCCATTTTAATAAACAAAAATTTCATTTAATTAAAACTATTCACAACATACTTTCAAACATATCCATTTTACAACAAAACTATTTAGGAATTAATATCCGTTTGTCCTAACAAAGACTCCATCATAACAAAGTATTAGAAAAGAAAGTTAGCAATGTTATTTTTTTTCTTATATAACGAGTCTCATGATGAAAAGTTTGAACATATATATTATCTTTGATTAGTAGTATTAATTAAACAAATGATAAGATAATGTTTGATCGTAGTTCCTATTTTCACTCTTTTTCCCCTTTATATATAGAGTTGGTTTATATTTTTTCCATATTAATTGGCGGTATATTATGTTCAAAAAGAAAAAAAAATTGGTGGTATTATTTGTTGACTGTTTCCTATCACTATTAATAAATCATCAACACACCAATAAATAAACCAGTTTTGGTCTTTCCGAGGTCAAGATTTTGACCAATTAGATAAATTTCTATTCTGCACCATTTAAAAATTGGACCTCGGAGTTTGGCTTTTCCAACGGGAAACCATGAAAGCTTCCTAACCATTCAGAAGCTTCCATTTCAATATACATTCTTGAAACAATAGAAATGCAAATGGCGCGGAAATAGAAAAATTTACATATGCTTATTTGTTCTATTACAAACGATGAAAGTAGAATTACAACTTACACAAGTAAGTACTAATTACTACCCGCCAAAATAAAAATAAAGGAGAAATTAAACCACTAAATGACAGCGACTATAGTGAATTTTATATCGATTATCCTATGAGTTGCGAATTAATCTTCTGCGAATTCATTTATTATTGGTTAGAGTACATGATTACAAATTTTACAAGTAGACAAGCGGAATCCCAAAGAATATGCAAAAAAAAAAAAAAAACCTAGAGATGCACATACTCAGAACCACTTGCAACACACATGTAAAGCATTGGAGCATTTAATGCATGCAGCTTGGACCGACCATATGAAAAAAGGAACAAGATTCAAGAAATACAAGGAAATACTGATACAAAATTCAAAGTTTAGCCAATTATAGTTCTACACTTCAATTCAAATTGGGTGGATATTTGTTCGAGAGGATTTACTGTTATAAACTTTTGAGATTTCGAATGAGAGGTGTACAATGTAGATAAGCCAGCATCTATAATTTAAAGATCTGACCAAAAATATATTAAGCTTTAATCTGGTTTAATCTTTCTATTTTAATTAAAATAATAATAAAACCAGTCCAAGTTAAGTTTGAATCGATTTATACGACTTTCTTGGAGTTTTGTTTGTTTGAATTTTCGGTGCATACAATTTTTGAGAAACTGAAGTCGACCTCGATTCGGTTTTCTATCGGGTTGGTTTGGTTAATCGATTCAGAATCCTAGTCTCTTAATTATTTATTTTGTAATCCTCTGAAACTACTAATTATTAAATCTTAATGAGTAAACCAAAAGGAAATAGAGGGTTTAAGCCCATATAGTGAACACGAACTGGTCAACGATTGGGCCACAAGAGAATGAGAGGTGAAGCAAGTTGGCCATTGGCCTACAAATCTAATCTACTAAGGGCCCCAATAAGATCTCTTTCAACCCTCTCAAGACGCCTTTACAAAGTTCATGCCGTTTATTCCACTCTTTGTTTCCTTTTTGTTTTAGGTCAAAAAGCAGAATAATATGAAATTGCAACAAAACAAAATATATGTCACTCTTTCTCTATTTATGTTTGAAATCGGGTCAATAATAAAAGACTAAAAAGTATAAACAAAGAACAATGTTGCTAGGTTGGTCTTCTTTCGTGTTCAAGTAGAAATCCTTTTTTTCTCTTTTTTTTTTGGTCAACTGGTTATCATATTGATTTTAGAAATGTGAAATCGAAAAACAATTGAACGCAAGTAATTAACTCTAGGATCGAAAGGTATTTAAGACAAGAAATGAGTCAAACGAATAAGATTTACTCAAATGGTTTATATTTCGAAAGTGAAATCTACTTGAAACCAACGAGTGATCCAAATGCATAAAGAATGAGTCAGAGGATGAAAAGAAAATCATTAATCATTAGGTCACTGCGTAATGGTGTACCACAGTGTTCTCATTTTCTCACAATATCAGTGTATGATTATTACGAGTGCGTTATAGAGATTAGAAATAGCAAGGTGGAGAATTGAGGTAGTAGCCACACCATTCTCCATCATGTTAAAATTTTATTTTGTCACATCTTATGGATTCTAATGGAGATATATCATAAATATCTACAAACCATAGCCGAAACTATCCTGACCATTAGTAAAAAAAAAACCAAAAAACTCTAGGGATCATCTGAAATAATACAATCATAGTGAAACATCACGAATACTCTGGATATTCAGAACGCCAACTTAGGATCCACAACTCCTGAAGCATTGCCTTCACCAGTTAGAAGCTGTTCAGGGTCCTGAGAGAGACACACACAGATACAATTATCGTTTCACGTTCCTCCATAACTATGACTATAGATGGGCAAAGCTTAGTATACTGTGGCTATTTTACATACCTCCATTCCCCATTTGATGTAATCTGGAGATTCACAGGCCTTGTACTCATCTACCAAACTCTCAATTATGTCCCTTGATTCATCAAACTCTGAAAGATCATTGTCCTGTACATATCGTGACATATATTCTCATGATTTCACCATTTACTAGTCAAAAGCTGTGGTGCACTAAACATATTCCAAAACAAAGGCAGGACATCTAAGCGGTCTACTTACAGCAAACATGGGAAACTTTCGGTAATTGTCAAGAAAAGCTTGCTTCTTCCTCAGTTTCTCATACTGGCTCAAACATTTGCTGAAAAGGTGCCTGATACTAGTGTGGCTTGCTAACATTAGACCACTGACCTGAAATATCAGATACACCATCAAAGTAAGAGTCTTAGTCCTATCTCTTAAAGCAAGTACTTGCAGCCTAATATATATACAGAGCAATGTAAGATTACCCTATGGGCAGTTTGAACATATGGGGACTTCTTGGAAAGTGCAACCTGTCGAAAATAAGAGATGGAAAAAACTGTGATCAAGTTCATGGTCAAGCCAAAAGCAATAACTGTTTGCAGACACAGTTTGGTTGGAACCTGTATGCTTGCAGGTCCCCACTCAATGAAGTTAACAAGCTTTCTTTCTCGTATCCTCTGCAAACTCTCATGCACCTAGTATCAATCAAGTAGAGAAACAAACAGAGCAGATGACATCAACAAGAAAGAATTAATCGATTTATCCTCAATATGTTGACAAGAAAATTACTCAGTGCTACAGAAATAGTACCTGAGTGGGATCGACTTCTCCTTGAATTATATTCAATATTGATATGTACTTTGCCTGACTAGCTTCTTTATTTCTAGCATAAGACGACACCATGATATTTTTTGTCTGCAAATACATTCATTTTAGGAAAAACATCTGATTCGAGTTTCAAAAAAAAGGATGGAAAAACCAAACAGCTCACCTGTAGAAGCCTTCTCATAACATCCAGCACGGTAGTTTTACGAATGACATTTGCCTGCCAAAAAAAAGAGAGAATGAAACCAATAAAATGGAACATTGCACACTTATGTGGCTTTAAAAATGCAATACATCACATATAGAGTCAGCGTTCAAGATACAATGGTAGCCTCCCATAAAAGGATTGATGGTCTCAATTATTAAACAAGTGAGATATCTCACCTGGCGCTCGACAGTCAACGGAGTATATCCTGTCATGAGGAAGTGACACCTCGGTGTTGGGATCAAAGATGCAAGCAAGCCGACCAAGTCATTATTCATGTATCCTGGATAACGCAATGTGGTAGTGCTAGCAGACATCACAGTTGACACTAACGAATTCGTTTGAGCAAAGGTAGGATTCGTAAGATGTAGACGCTCAACAGCAATTCTATTCAATGCAGTGTTGTCAAGGACAACAACACAATCAGCATTTAAGGTAAGCCGCTTCAGTGTCAAGAGTGAGTTGTACGGCTGGACAACAACATCACTTGTTTCCATCTGATTGGGGAATACACTGTACGTCTGAACCAACTTCTTGCTATAGCGATCATTCAAAGTCTCCAATAAATAAGAGCCCATACCTTGATGCGAAATCAGAAAAAGAAAAGTCAATCACAGTAGAAGAAGCAGTGGATAAAAAAACCTGATAAGGTAAACTCAGAAATGCAAAATCACATTATCATTAAGCAAATGTATTGCAGACTATGGAGGAAGGTCCTTAAAGGTGAAATAGTAAAGAGAGAAACCTGAGCCAGTTCCTCCAGCAATAGAGTGGCAAAGAACAAATCCCTCAAGGCTGTCACTTCCATCAGCTTCTCGATCAATCATGTCCATAATTTCCTCTTCAACACCCTTCCCCTGGTCAAAATATAGCAAGTAAAGAAACAGGAAGAAGACTGATCTGATTGAAAAGAAAACTGCAGATTCGAAAAAGTATGAGAGAGTAAAAAGGGAACCTGGTGATATCCACTGGCCCAGTTATTTCCAGCACCACCACCATGGTCGGAAACGAAGATGTTCTCATGATTATAAAGATTCCGATATTCCCCATTCTGAATGCCATTGATAACTCTGGGCTCCAAATCAATCAGAAGAGCTCGTGGAATATAGTGCTGGTCATCCGCTTGGTAAAAAAACACATCTTTTCTATCACCTCCCTACACATTTTCACACGCAAAACCCACTCTCTTATCAATCAAAAACCTTTATTGATTTTCTCAGCAAGTCGATCTTGTAAAAACTTATAACAATTAAGCAAGAAGAAATGAGGGAAATCCAAAACTTAAGACGAAACAAAACAAAATCAGAAATGATTCTGTGAGACCAACAAACCAAATTGCACCCGCCACGGTATTCAATTATTGATAAGATAAAACCTTTAATAGAAATCTAGAAACGATATCGAAGCAATTGATTCACATAAATAACCTAAAAATCCAGTATACAGTACAAATCCTTAGTTCAATAAAAAAGAAGAAGAAGAAGGAAGGAAGGACCTGAGTAGCGAAGTCCTCGAGAATACCATCTTTGCTGATACCGTGCTCGAGGCAAAGCTGTTTCCAGAACTCCATCCCGATCTGGTTCCCACATTGTCCCACTTGCAGCGTAATAATCTCCCTCGGCATCTTCTACCTCTCTCTCTCTCTCTCTCTATACTTCCGAAAGTTATTGCGAAGAAGGCAAAAAAAAAACTAGGGTTTTGGAGACTGTGAAGAAGAAGGGATGATATTTGATAAAGGAGATGAAATGATTAAAATTAGCTCTGGCGCGGATGCCTTTTTAAAAGTCGAGTGAAGAGGAAAGATTATTAAAAAAGAAAATTTACGTATAACTAAAAAACAAAAATTCGTGAGGAGAAGAATCCCAAAATTTACTTAGCAAAAACTGAATCTGGCTCGGCGTGTGGAGAGATCTCTCGGCATAGCCGTGTCAACACACTACAGTCTCTCTGCTGCTAACTTGCACTGAGTGTTTTTCTTCCCAAGTCCCACACATTTTGACCTACTTTCGGCCCGTTTTTGTTTATTTTTACGGCCCATTAACTCCTTAAAAGAGAATTTTGCATTTGTCAATGAATTACTTTCTAACATTGGCTAACTAAAGTTTATTTGCTCCGAGTGTAATGAGTGTTTTATTTGCTCCGAGTCATTAATTAGTGTAAGTACTTATTGGTGCAAAACTTAAATCAGAAGCTTAATCTAAGATTAAGACAACATGTGAACTCTCTTATTCTTCTTTCTGAATTCAACTACTCCATAATCTCTCTCGTATGTCACAAACACAATCACTATCGACGGGACAACCTGAAACAAAGACTTAGCCACGGAATAACATATCTGCTTGTGAAAGAAGAGGATTTTGAGGCTTAATCCTTAAGGCCGAGCAACTTTATTTATACTCCGCTGTTTGGTATCGACAGTAGCACCAGAGTCCATAGCCGTTGAACCATATGTATATCAGTATATGCCCTTGTTGCTGCAAGTAATGTAAGTCGTTGGATCATGTGTCGATCGAGTGGTCAGCAATGATTTAGTAAAATTTCAACGGAAACATTTTGTTGTGAATCTCGTCCGGTATTAAGATAACGGCACGACTCCGTATAGAAGGAATTTTTAGACGTAGTCATTCTGCTATAACTAATTAACCTACTCCAAGACAAAATATAGTATCTATATTGTTTAAAGTTGATTGTTTTTTTTTTGAAAAGTTGTGTTATTTAGTGTCACCGGATCAAACTTCAAATTCAAATACGATTTCAAAGTTTCAAAAATCTATTATTTACATTAACTAATTTCTAAAAGTTTGTAGACCTTGCAAAAATGTATTTTCTTTATGCTCAAATAGTAAAATTTGGTTCGATTTAGTAACTTTAATGGACCCCAAAAAACCTTTGTAAAGCACTTTATGTAATGAACAAATGTATTGCTTTGCTTAGGACTCTCTTCTTTAGCCCTAAAATAACCGATTTTTTTGTCCTAGCGGCCTTGCTTATCTAATCTGTTGTCTTTGCCTCTTTGTTATGGTAGTCAATAATTTTTTCTGAGTCTTCAAATATTTTATGTTACTTCTTTTACGCCATTTGACATCCATTTGGGTATGAAAAATCAAGAGGGAGGGAGACAGAGATAAAAGATGTGTGATATAACTGAAGATTTACAGATTTGGTATCAAATAAATGCATACGTAACTGTTTCAGAAATTTGGTGAATGAAAACGAAAAAAAGTTGAAATTAGTAATGCTGAGAAGAATAAAGAAAACATGCTTTGAGACGTTAAGAAAAAAAAAATACGAAAAAAACACTTGAATGTTGAAGTAATTGTTATAGACTTAATTAGTTACATTCACGTGAATATTTCTCCCGTTTCTCAAATTTTTATTCTTTCTCTTGGGTCTGGAAAGACTAAAGAGCCTGTAACTCTTGTTCATTCTGCTACGGGGAATTTTAATATAAATGGAAAACATTTGTTGTCAATTCCACTAATTCAAATTTGGTTAATAACTTTGGCTCTTATCGTCGATGCTGTGAACAAAAAGAAGAGAGTAATTAATCATCAAAAAAAGAAACAAATCTCGCCAGCTTGGATGTTACGAGACCATACGACCAAAAACAAAAACTAGAGGAAGAAAACAAAAACCTTAAACACTTTAAATAAAAGACACACTCACAGTGTCAGAAATCTACATCGAGAAACACACTTAGACATACACACACACACCATTCATGAAAAACTCCACGGAGAAAACTAAGAAGATGGTCGATGATCATAATGATCGTATAGTCCTATGGGATTGTGGAAGTCCACTCTACGATTCCTACGAGCTCGTCTCTCTCACTCACATCATCGAACGCCATTTCATGTCTCTCCCTTCTCTCCCCGGCGCCGCTAAAGTGTGCTGTTCTCGGACGCCGTCCGATTTGGGGGCAAATGAGAATCGCGTGGCCAGCACCGTCGTGGATCTGTGCTGCTCCTCTGATTCGATGGCTGGTAAATTATTTTGCGGTGTTTTTCGGACCAAATGGTGGAAAAGAAAGAAAAACACCGATCGTGTCATCGATGGTTACGAGAAGAAGAAGAAGAAGATGTTTTGTCGGATTCTCTCTGGGATAAGGATTCCTACAACAAGATCGATCTAGTTCGCCGAAGATGTGATTCTTGTCTCCTTTCGTTATGAAAATAATAATGACTGTTGTTTCTTGATTTAATTTTTAATCCAATAACATGTAATGAGAAGTGGGATCTGTATTTTCTTTATTCATTTGATTAAACGCATATTAGTTGCATTTCAAAATATACTGAGATTATCTTCATGATGTATTGGAACATATAGGCATATAGAGTGAAATGTGGACTAACATGCAATACACGTTTAGTCGTTAAATATGACAATGGAACGGTAGAAAGTAGAAACAGTTGAACATGTCAGCACTTCGTGTTGATCATAAAACTTAAGACAATCAATGAGACGAAAAAAAAAACCTTCTACACATTTATCACCATCCTCCCAACTCCCGAGTAATGTTTTTTTTGTTCTTAATGATCATGAATCCTTTTGGTAAAATATATATAATTAATTATTTAATTTTTTCTAAAAGGAAATGATTTGAATTATCAGCGTATGAATTTTTAATATATTATTAAAAATATATATTCGAATTTAAAGGCAGACAGAAGACAAATGTGAACTTGATAGAACAAAAAACAAGTGAATAAGAAGGACAAAACATGTGAAGAAATGTGTATGTTGGCTTTGAAATGTTCATGATTGTTCTGACTTCTGACAGTGATTTAGGTCTTAAAAACTTAGTGATTTTGTAATTTGGTTAGACCTAAAAACTTGGTGATTTTGTAATTTGGTTACTTTATTTTATTTCAATGTATACATATTAAGAACTTCGCAAATGGGCTTCTTGGTTTAGAGTTCATAATGGCCCATCTTTATGATTAAACTCTGAACAAGGTTAAAAGGCTACTCTGTTAGAATTTACCTTTTTTTTTTTTTTTTGGCATAGTTTTAGTTTAGCCGTTACAACATCAAAGCTATATCAGCGAGCATCTTCAAAAGCTTGATTCCTCTTATATCCTATCATTATAACTTATGGATATAATCTATACAATTTAAGTAATATGCCAGATATATATATATATATATAGACATATTTTTGGTCAAGGAATATACCAGATATTATACAATGTAAAACAAACAAAAAACTATACACAACAAGTGAACAATAGTTATTTTAAAACAGCGAACACTTATTTAAAACACTTTTGAAACCAAAGTAAGAGCTTAAGAACTAAAAGCTAAATTATCTCCTATCATGTCTTCTTCATCATCTTCGTCTGTGGTTGGTTAATAAATAAAGATAAGATTCCACCAAAGTAAAAAGTTTGAAAAAAAAAGAAAAAAAAAAGAGAGAGTGAGATAAAAACAGTCAAAAGAAGCACACCGAGAAAAATGTGGTGAAGCTTCGGTTTTTTATTCCGCGAAGAAATCAGGAAAGCGGGCCCACCGTTGGTGGTTCGTTTGGTGTGATAATGGGTCCCATTATATGTACACATGGGCCACTTTAGTTAACGTTTGTTTGCTTTGACCTTTTTTTTTTTAATTTACGAATATATTTCCTTATTTTGTCATCTGATTTTTCTTCATTTTCTTTGTTGGTTTTAATTTTTTTTTCATCTTTTCTTTTGATTCTCTCTTTCGCCATCTTATTTTCATTTTGTTATCTTCTAATTTATGAATGCTATGCTAAGTATTTATTTTTAAAAATTATTTTGTCACATCTTTTAACAAAGGCCAAAACACTGCTTTTCTTTTTATCTCAGTGGTCGCTGACATCGAAGCTAAAAAGAAAAGCTATACATATGGTTGTTATAAAAGCAAAAGCAAAATTCTCTCTATTTATTTATTTTCTTCAATAATTTCTCAATTCTTGATCGTGTTGGTCTTTATCCATAATGCAATAAGTTGCACAATGTTCACTGTCACTGAAATGATCATATATAAAATTGTAGGAACCATGAAACAGATATACGTGTAACGTATCTTTTTTTTGTTGACATCTACGTGTAACGTATCGTAAAAAGAAAAAATATATTTTTGAAACGAACCATTTTGTATTTTACAACATTAGTTTAATAAATAGATGAAGTAGGGGAAAAAAAAAGAAAATAAGTGGTAGTAAATGTACACGTCAGCATACACCACTGACGGCAGAGAACTAGACGGAACTGAGAGTGCCGTTACGGAGTGCTCCGTTTGGTTTAAGTGTGGTTGCGTCACAGCTCAGACTCTGAGGGAATAATGAAACTAGTAGTAAACGCTCACTGTAAAAAACACAGTCGTTTTGGACGACGCCGTTTATTTCCCAAGTGATTGTTTACTCTCTGCCGTGTGAAAAGGAGCGAATTTGCAGAAACATAGCAAAACCCCAGATTTTTTTTTCTCACAACAAGACCCAAACTTCGAACTCAACGAGAACATATAACCAAAAAAGGCAAAGAGAGAGAAATATATTCACGAAATTGCTTACCTTTTGTTTTACTCCGCAGTTTCTTCTTTTAAATATTTGAGACAGCATTTTCCTCTGTCTTTTTCTCTTTGTGATTTTCCCTTCCTCTGGTTTTGGTTTTTCCCGAGAAAATCAAGCTAGAAAATAGGGGATCGAGTAGCACGAGAGAAGCTAAACCCAACCAAGAAGAAAGCTCTGAGCAAAAGGTTCAATTTTTATATTTCTTTCTTTCAAAACTGCTTCCTTTTATTCGCTGAGAACTCAGTGAGAAGTCATTCTTTCTTCTCCTTCAAATCTCAGCGTAATTTTCTTTACCAGACGTTTCCTTCTGAAGAAAAATGGCTGAGTCGACCAAAGTAAGGCTAGTTCGTTGCCCAAAGTGCGAGAATCTCTTATCAGAGCCTGAAGATTCCCCATTTTTTCAGTGCGGTGGCTGCTTCACTGTTCTTCGTGGTAAATTCGAGTTCCCCCAAAAAAAAATTCAACAATAAATGCCTAACTTTTGTAGGATTTGATGAGTGTGCTTTTGATGGAATCATTGTAGAGGAATTTCTCGTTTAGCTTACGATCTGCTTTTTGATTCAATTAAGTAGTTTCTTTTTTCTCTAAATTGTACCCTGAAGATATTTTGTTTTACATACAGCCAAAATCAAGGAGCGTCAAGTAGATTCGGTTTCAGAAAAGTCTGTGGAAGATAGAGCCAAACCAGTTTCAGTTAGCTCTAGTAGTTCCCCAGAAAAAGCAATTGTGGATTCTAGTGAAACATCATCCGACTCTGATGTTCCATCAATTTCTGCTTCTTTGAGACACCAGCAAAATATTCCAGTTGCTGTTGAGACTGATCCTTGTTCAAAGCCTAAAGCTTTTGATGCCGGTAACAGCTCTATACTGGGGGATAAAGATGACCCGAAATCTCAATCGGGGAGACAAGAATCGGGTTTGGATCGGTTTAGGAAAAGAACAACCAAGAGATGCGATTCTGATGGTGCCATCAACAGATTATCCACTTCAAAGTATCCTTGTGATGAAGGCACTTCTTCTTCTACTACTAACTACTTCCCAAGTTCACTCCATGAGTTCCAGAAACATTTAAAAGATCAGAACGATGATGCGATAGAGCATGACCGAGCTGGACTTCTGAGACAGTTGGATAAGCTCAAAGAACAGCTTGTTCAGTCTTGCAATGTGGCTTCTGACAAACCTAAAGAACAGCTTCCTAGTTCTTCGTCTTCCACGGGGTTGAATAACAGGCCGCCTCCAATGCGGTTTCACAGTTCGGGAAATCACGCCGTTGCAGGAGGTCCATCTTATTACCATCAACATCCTGAACTGCAATTTCCTTACACCAACAACAACAGCAGCAACGACCATAGTCTGATGCATCCTTCTTATGGAGAGCCTCACAGGTTCCAGATGCACGGAAGAGGTCCTCCTCCTCTGCAACCATCTCATCCGTACTTCTCGGGACAGTATGTTGGTAACCATATCAACGGTCATGATCTCTTTGACGCATACCCGCAGCAAAACGGCCATTTTCATCACTCATCTTGCTCTTGTTACCACTGTTATGATAACAAATACTGGCGAGGTTCAGCACCGGTGATCCTCCCTGATGCACCCTATAACGCAGGTTTTTATCCTCATGATAGCGTTATGGGTTTTGCTCCACCGCATAACCCTCGAACCTACGGCTCTCGTGGTCTATCGCCTCATGGAAGATGGCCTAGTAACTTCAGTGAGGCACAAATGGAGGCTCTTTCACGGGTTCGTCCTCCTAAAGTTGTGTTATCAGGTGGATCTCGACACATCCGCCCTTTGGCAGGTGGTGCTCCTTTTATAACCTGTCAAAACTGCCTTGAGCTTCTGCAATTGCCCAAGAAACCAGAAGCTGGAGCGAAGAAACAGCAGAAAGTGAGGTGTGGAGCATGCTCGTGTCTTATAGATTTATCTGTTGTCAACGACAAATTCGTTGTCTCTACAAACACAGCTTCTTCAACGAGACAAGGAGGAGCTCGTGTAGCTGCTGATTACACTTCTGATGACTATGATCTTCTTGGTTACGTGTTTCATTCCTTGGATGATGAACCAAGAGATTTTTCAACTGCTCCGGGAGTGATGTCAGACAAGTCTCAAGAAATGCAAAATGTTGATTCTCACTCCGCTAGCCTTTCCGAGGACGAGCTAAGCTCAGACAGTCTAACGGCTAAACCACTTGCTCAAGCTCAAGACTCGCCTATAAAAGAAAACTTTGTGAATTACTCTTCGATCAATCAAGACCGGTCTGGAGCGGGTAGCCGTAGCTCGCGTTCAGAACAAGACAGGGTCACATTGAGTAAGACAATGAGACAGAACTCCATGAAAGAGGTGTCGCTTGCAAGTGAGATGGAAGTTTCCTTCAATGACTACTCCCATCACAACAGTGGAATATCAAAAGATCATCAGCAGCAAAGATCCAAGAAGAACGGATTCGCTAGCATCGTGAAGAAAAGCTTCAAGGATCTGACAAAATCTATTCAGAACGAGGAAGGGAACAAAAGCAACGTTACGATAAATGGGCATCCTTTAACGGAACGCCAGCTGAGAAAAGCAGAGAAGCAAGCCGGAGCTATTCAGCCAGGGAACTACTGGTAAAACACTGAGAATTCGATTCCCAAGTCTCTTTTTTTTTTTGGATGATCATCTTCTTCTTCATAATGACAGTCTGTGTTGTTAATGTGTTGGTTATAGGTATGATTACAGAGCTGGATTCTGGGGAGTAATGGGAGGTCCAGGTCTAGGAATATTACCGGTAAGCAAACACGTTTTGATGATTTTGCTTTCTTGTCAATATGAAAAAGGAAATTGTCTCATTTGTGGTTTGTTGATGTTGTTGTTTGCAGCCATTCATAGAAGAGTTGAATTACGCGATGCCAGAGAAGTGCGCAGGTGGAACCACGGGAGTGTTTGTGAACGGAAGAGAGCTTCACCGTAAAGATTTGGAGTTGCTTGCGGGGAGAGGTCTTCCTCCAGACAGAGATAGATCCTACATTGTCGACATTACAGGTAGAGTCATCGATGAAGATACCGGTGAAGAACTCGATTGCCTCGGGAAACTCGCCCCGACGTAAGCTCTCGCTCTCTTTTGCCTCATCATCATCATCATCATCATCATCTTCTTTGTTTTGTTCACAAACAAACAAAATTTATGTGTTCGTGGTTTGTTGTTGTTGGTGCAGGATTGAGAAGTTGAAGCGTGGGTTTGGGATGAGACTTCCAAAGAGAGCTGCATGAAGGAAGATCTGGAGAGAGAGAGATGTTGTTATCCCCACCGAATCATTCTAGTATAGTATTAAAAAAAAAGGGAAATTTCGTTTTTTTAATATGAACTATATATAACATTTTGAAAAATCTCTTAGCATATCAGCTATTTTCAGCTATATATATTGATCAGTTAGAATTGAACCATATGTGAGTTAAACAAAATTGAAACAAAGAATGAAGACACAAAATCATGAGCATTCAAAAGTGAAACCCATTCTTCAACATAAGATCATCAGACCTTGAGAGTATTTTAAACAAAAAGAAAATTTATATTTAAATAGAATTTAATTATTTCATTAAAATTTAATCTAAAGAGAAATATTGAACCATTTAAAAACCATATCTCATTATCTGTCTTCCTTTGATTACTCGTTTAAGGTAATTTCTAGTGAAAAATGATAAACCTGGGTTTTGAACCAAATATATTACATTAATCTCGATTGTTAATTAGGCCAACTTGGGCCTTGGACCTAATATTAGGTTAGTGCATAGAAATCAAATAAAAAAACATGGTTTTGGTTTATCTCCCATTTAGCTTTTAAGTAGATCAAACAAAATTAACTCACTTTCTGGTTTTGGTCCAAATTCTTCACAAATAGAAACATGGCTCAGTGGTTAAGCCGTTAACGTACATTCCTAGTAAATTAAACAGCTACTACTATTTATAGCTTATACAACCAGTACACTCACGTGGATGATGGTTCAGCCATGAACCTGTCCTAAAGGAGTACTAGATGTCTAGAACTTGGACACTCAATAATATACTATGCACAACTCTTCTGCTATATACATTCCAACGGATAAAAAAGGAAAATACAGTACAAGAAGCCAATAAGTTCGTTACATAATCAATTTCTCTTACCAATGTTGCTTACGATCCTATGGTTTGAGGAAGAATAATCAGTACCGACCCATAACTCATGTGCTGTCCTGAGCAGCCATTCTTTCGCAAACACTGGACAGAGATTTGAGATTGCATTGTATAAGAGCTTCCACGAAGTAACAAGTCTCGTCTTTGGTGTTCCCTTCTGGTACATCCACCACGAATGACTCGATTACCATTGTGCCAGCTCTTCCATCAATTATCTCTGGATGTACTGTAACAACTGATGAGTAGTTCTGCAGGGAACAATAGATGAATCCAGTTAGTAAACGTGATTAGCTGCCCATATCGACTCTACGTTTGCCTCTTGATACAAGATTTCCCATTTGAAGGTTTACTAGATCCATAAAAAACATGGATCAAGAGGTTTAGTCCATTGAAAGATGCCAAAGACTAGTTGATTGGGCACATAAGGCACTGGGACTATAACTGTGATCAACTCAAAGTGTAGTCATTGAAAGATGCTAAAGGCAGCTAATTGGACACATAGAACTAGCTGTATCAAAACAATGATCAAGTCAAAGTGTTGTTCATTGAAAGAGGCCCAAATGCTAGGTAATTGGAGGATTTGGGGTTCGAAGCAAAACCCATTACGAGTTTGGTTAACAAAACCAAAATCCAACAGCAAAACAAATTAGAAGCCTTTGGTAGCTCACTGAAAGATGCTAAAGGTAACTACTAGCGCACAAGTTAGTCACGGCGTATGAGTGGTTTTTGCAATTGAGCAGACAATTTGTTGAACATGGAAAATCTGATGTGTAGAATAGATTTCCAGAAGGGGAAAAACCTTAAGCCTGTGATCACCACCGACGATTTTGATACCAAGAATGTGCTCATTATCGTCCAATTGCTCCAGTCTCTCGGTGCTTGTGGTAGCTGGGAGGCCAGATTTAACGTCTACCTCTCGAACACTGCCGATTCCAAAATCACCATTCATCACACATCTACTGACAAAGGGCTTGTACTTCTGTGGCTGATCAAATCTCCTCACCAGAGACCAAACCTGGCAACATTTAAATCAAAATCAGTTCGAATTTCGAAATCCTTCGTGTTTAGACGCGTAACATAAACAGATTAAGCGATAATTCCACGAATCGAGCTTATATGTGTATTCCCTAATCCCAGAACAATTTGGATCTGATTTGCACGAAAAAACAACCATCAATCAAAGCCATCAAAATCGTAAGAACTGATATCAAAGAGACTGCGAAATCCAATCGCATCAATCCATAAGAAAACGAATCGATCCAGTGATAGAACCAGAGACTTACGAGATGAACAGGCGCTTTGATATGCTTAACGAGGACAGAAGAACACTGATTCTCCTTTGGATCGTGTCTATGGTTCAAACGAACCTGAAAAAACTCCGTCGCACCACCGGAAACGCCTCCGCCTCCACCTCCGGCGTCCATCGTCAGATTCATATTTCAGATCGATGATACCCGTTTCTAGAAAATGTTAGCTGCTTCTTTTTTTTTCCTTCTGAGCAAACTCTTTGTATCACGGAAAGAAAATGAAATGGAGAATATAAAAGATTCGATGATTCGAGAGACTTGACGAAGAGATTTGAGATAAGGATGGGTTCCAAGTTGCAGAGGGTTTGGTGCAATGTACAGGGGAATTAGCGTCAGCTTCATATTCCCTCTATTTTGTATTTTTTTAAAGAAATCATTACTAAAAGAAAATTTGTATGGAATCCCATTTATAGTTTGTCCGCATATTCGATTTTTTTTTTTTTTTTGGTGTGAAACAAATCTTCGGAAACTCAATATTATGGTCCATATTTCTGCCTATTTTTAGTCCAGGTGAGTTAGGTAAGTGTTCTTTACTAGTGTTTGCCCCTTTTTTTTTATTGTTTAGTGTTCATATGCGATGTACATTCGTCTTTTTTTAAATTGCACATCATTTTCAGAAGTATTTATAAGATTTATCCAGTGTACGCCTAACTTTCTTTCAACTTAATTACATTGTTGACTGTTTCAGTTTAAAGCTTTATAAATTTGTCGCTATCATCTTAAAGATTCCAATCTAGAGTTTTCCCCTTTCAGATGCAATTATCTTCTATATTCTTAAATGATACTCCCTCTGTTTTATTATAGTTGATTTTTTGAATATTTACACACAGATTAAAAAAACTATAAATGTTCAATTATTTGCTGTTTATTTTGTTTAATTACGTTACTTTTACAACTAATTTTATTACTTTTATTAGTATTACTGGTTTTTACTTCAACCTGGGCTTTTCATCTCCTCTCTTTTAATTAATGCTTACAATTAATAAGTTTTGTAAAGCAACATGCATTAATATGATTCATTCAACTTAAAAAAAAGATGTGCATTAATTAGATGTAGGAAATCAAATATTATGAAACAAGAAAAAAAACCTAAAAAATCAACTAGGGAGTACTACATTTTAGTTGAGTGTGACATCATGATCTATTTCAAAGTAGGCTTAAGCAATGAAAAGAAAGACATCATGATCTTATTTCAAATCTTCATCGACCATTTGATTTAAACCTTTTTTTTCTTCTTTTAAAAAAATAGAAGTAGAGCGTTTGCAAAAAAAAAAAAAAAAAGAAGTAGAGCATGGCAGTAGTCAGTAGACCTATAGGGCTAAGTTTTTCAGTGTGAATGTTTTGGAGAAACATAAGCCCAAGAGGTAGAAAAGCCCATGACTATAATGAAACCGAGGGGTATTATGAGTACACGTGTCGAGTGGTGAAAACTGACAAGGTAGTTTTCCGTTTCTCTCTGGCAGAACATTGACCCCAAAATTAGAAAAAAGAAAATAAAAAAGTAATATTTGTTTTTTAAGTAAAAACAAAAGGAAAATTGAAAACCGGCGGGAAACAAAAAGGCGGCTTCCTGCCACCACCTGGGGCACGATATGTGGAGGTTACTGACGCTCTTTGCTTCATGCAACCGAACATTTGGCTCGTCATGGTCGTTTTCCTCTCTTGTGCCAGAATTACCTTTTTACCCTTTCTCCCTCCGTGTTCAAAAAGATATTTTCATCTAATGAAGCACGCTTCCGATTTGATAATGACGGAAATACCCTCGTCCTCTGCGTTTAATTTGAATTACATTGCCGTATGGGAATTTTTTTTTTGTTTCTTTCACACTCCATCGGTTTTGTTAGATCTTTGGGATTTGACTTAAATTTTAGAAGAAAAGAAATCGAGGAAACTTGTTGAGTATAAAGTCGCGAATATACGAATTCAATCGAGAGAATTTAGTTTTTTCTTTTTCTTTTTTCATAACTACATTTACCAAAATGTTCTCGCTAATTAAGCAAAAGAACGGCTAACTACTCTCCAACCACCACGGTTTTTCCGATCTGTAAATAAAAGACCACGACGAGGGCATTTACGTCCTACTTGGCTTTTTTTCTCCCTCCATCTATCCACGTGACTTGATTCTCGTCTCTCTCCTCTTTCATTTTTTCACATATATATAAATCGGCTTGCATCTACATCTGTGAAAGAGAGAGACGGAGAGAGAGAGAGATTCATGAATCTTTTACAGAACAAGAACAAGTTTCAGAATCTGGTCTGACTCTTTGTAACCTTTCCCGTTTAAGATTCATCGCACGTATTTAAATCTCCATTTCTCTGCCATTATTGGATTCTCCGCCTCTTTTTTTTTCTTCCTCTGAATCAATTATCAAAGATTTGTTCGATTTCGTCTCCTCCAAAGAATGGCGACTTTCTTAATCTCGATGATTTGATGGTGATATAATTCCGCTGATCCCGACGTTTCAGAAAGGCTGTTTTGATCCACCATTGTTGTTTGCCATTGATCGATCAAACACCAAGAATAAGGTAACGCATCTCGAGGCTCGTGTTTTTCAATCTCTGTTTTGTTTCTTCCAAATTATTCTCGTGAAAATCCGTCAAATCTCCGTATATTAATGAACAAACGCATATCATATCTGCTTTTGTTCTGTTTTCTTTTTTAAAAACTTCAAACAAAAAGTTTCCATTTTCTTCGGTTTTTTAAATAATTTCGGTGCTCGAATAAATGAAAAGCTTTCCAGGTAATTTTCGTCGTAGTTTTCTTTTTTTCTTTTAAACATCTTCTTCGTAGTTCATAAAATATTATAACAAGCCAAACAAAAAAAATGTCGACAAAACACTACTATTTGAAATAGAAAAACAATTAGACAAAACGTTCTTTTCTTTTCTCGATCTTTATTGTTGGGGATGATAATACGATGAGCACATCGTACGTGGCGCACGTGGAAGCACCTCTGTACGACGGACCCAGTCCAACTATTAACAGATTCGAACCCCACTAAACTAGTCACATACGAGAGACATAAGCTATGGTTGTTGTTATTAGTTGGTTCGTAGGTATATTTTGTGGAATTAATGACGTGTCACTTCTTTTAATACCTGCCTTAAATCGGTCCACAATAACACACATTCCATCTGTATGTGCCAACAGTTGACCCTGGTCAAACTAATTATAACGTTTCATTATCTAACGCCCAATTAAATCGTTACATTGTGTTCCGCATATGTAGAGTATGAAATAGTTAAGATTTTCTACTACTTTTTTTTGTTAATGAAAAGACCAAAAAAAACTGGGGTATATAAGAACGGCTAGACAATTTAAGGTTGTTATTTTCCCTTTCTATTTTTGTTTGATTTTCTTATAATTAGGACGATATTTTCCTTCTTTTTCAGTAATTGGGATTATTGTCTTCATTGCTAAAGTTGGAGTTTTGTTCATAAAGAATGGCGTTTAATGCGGCTATGGCGTCTACATCTCCAGCGGCGGCGGCGAACGACGTTTTCAAAGAACATTTTGGACTCCGTAGATCGTTATCCAGTCAAGATCTCGTCGTGAAATGCGGTGGTATACGGAGATCAAGTTCCGACAATCACTTGTGTTGTAACTCCGGTAATAACAACCGAGTTCGTGCTGTGTCTGTACGTCCTGGTCCGGGAATGAAAAACAGCCGATCTGTAGGAGTGTTCTCGTTTCAGATTTCGAGCTCCATAATCCCGAATCCGATAAAATCATTGCTATTTGAAACGGACACGTCTCAGGAAGAGAAAGAGAGTGACGAGGTTGAGAACGAGCCGACTTTAGATGGAGCCAAGAAAGCGAATTGGGTCGAGAGGTTGCTTGAGATAAGGAGACAGTGGAGGAAAGAGCAAAGAACAGATAGTGGAAATGGTGATGTTGTTGCAGAGGAAAATGTAAACGTTACGTGTGGTTGCGAAGATGGAGAAGGTTGCGTCGCGGATTACGGATCTGAAAACGGTGATTGGGAACGCGAATCGTTTTCAGAATTGCTCGTTAAGGTTTCTTGGTCAGATGCTAAACAGCTGTCTCAGTTAGCTTATTTATGTAACGTGGCTTACACGATACCTGAGATCAAGGGTGAGACTTTGAGAAAAAACTACGGGTTAAAGTTTGTCACATCTTCATTAGAAAAGAAAGCTAAAGCAGCGATTCTTAGAGAGAAACTCGAGCAAGATTCGACCAGGGTCCCTGTTATAACATCCCTTGAATCAGAATCCGAGAAGCCTCAACAACGATCATCTTCATCTTCTGCTTCTGCTTACAAGATTGCTGCTTCGGCCGCATCGTACATTCACTCGTGTAAAGAGTATGATCTTTCGGAACCTAATAACATGGTTTATAAATCAGCAGCTGCGGCTCAAGCTGCAGCGTCTACGATGACCGCAGTGGTTGCTGCGGGTGAGGAGGAGAAGCAGGAAGCGGCGAGGGAGTTGCAGTCGCTACAGTCCTCTCCTTGTGACTGGTTTGTGTGTGACGATCCCAACACATACACTAGATGCTTTGTGATTCAGGTAAAAATGCTTTTAAGGTCGTAACCATAAGAAAATCCTCTGTTTTCTCAAATCATGATCTCCTTAATGTGGTCACTGATGCTATAATTTTCTCCAGGGTTCTGATTCTTTAGCTTCTTGGAAAGCAAACCTCTTCTTCGAACCAACTAGGTTTGAGGTAAAGATAGTGAACTATGTTAGGAGTGGACATTTGGTTTGGTTCAATTCGGTTATTTCTGTTGGGTTTTTACTGAGAAGTCTTCGTATATTAATATGGACGGTCATTACAGGATACAGATGTATTAGTCCACAGAGGAATTTACGAGGCAGCAAAAGGGATATACGAACAGTTCTTACCCGAAATAACTGAGCATTTGTCTCGACATGGCGATAGAGCTAAGTTTCAGTTTACGGGTCATTCTCTTGGAGGCAGTCTCTCGTTAATAGTGAATCTGATGCTGCTCAGTAGAGGACTCGTTAGCTCTGAAGCTATGAAACCTGTGGTCACGTTCGGTTCACCGTTTGTGTTTTGCGGCGGTGAGAAGATTCTGGAGGAGCTTGGTCTTGACGAGAGTCATGTTCACTGTGTGATGATGCATAGAGACATTGTCCCACGAGCCTTCTCATGCAATTACCCTGACCATGTTGCTCTCGTCCTCAAGCGCTTGAACGGGTCATTCCGTACACATCCTTGCCTCAACAAAAACGTAAGTAATCACTGCTTTTTCGTTTGAGTTATTTATAGCCTTTTTTTGTGAAGCTTTTGAAAATTTTCAAACACAAAAGCAACAAATTGAATAATTTTGATTGGGTTTACGTCGTTTAAAAATGCTTGATAAGAAACAAAATTTCGATTTTCTAACTATATAATAGCTAATAAACGCAAACACAAATATTCACGTTTGCTTTAACAAAAAAAAATATTCGCGTTTAAAACACAAATTATTGCGTTTATTTCGAAAACACAACATTTTTTAGTCTTTCTAATTTTTTCTTTTATTTTTTATTAATATTTCTTTTCATTTCATTAACGTGATAATAATGTTGTTTGTGTGCTATTCATTTCAAAGATATTTAGTTAAATGTTGTATTATGAATTAAAGATATACACAAAATTTCGAACTAATTAGTTTACTACAAAAAACTTTATATACAAGCATTAGACCAATTGTTTCTAACGTAGATCGGGATCTTCTATATATATGCATGAGACTAATAAATTCGAAAATTGGCCTTTGAACTAATCACATCGCATGTGCAAAGGAACTTTCTTTGTCTTATATATATATATATCTTATATATATATATATATATATATAAAATAAGGGAAATACGGGTAATAAAAGGGCTGTATGTTTTGTTTTTTTTTTTGCAGAAACTGTTGTATTCACCGATGGGGAAAGTATTTATTCTACAGCCGAGTGAGAGTGTTTCGCCGACGCACCCTTGGCTACCACCGGGAAACGCTCTCTACGTATTAGACAAGAGCAACGAGGGTTACTCTCCCACGGCGTTGCGTGGGTTTCTAAACCGGCCACACCCGCTCGAGACGCTGAGTCAACGCGCGGCTTATGGCTCGGAAGGTTCGGTCTTGAGAGACCACGACTCCAAAAACTACGTCAAAGCCGTGAACGGAGTTATCCGGCAGCACACGAAGCTCATCGTTAGGAAAGTCAGGAGAGAGAGGAGGGCTACTGTTTGGCCGGTGCTGACGTCAGCAGAACGGAACTCTTGGATCAACGACGGGAGCCTGACGGCGACAGAGGAGATCATGACACGTGTCTAGTAAGGGGGAAAATTTGACGGTCGATGCCTCCTTTTGAGGTGTGTATATAAATGGAATCTCTTCTGATTATGCGTTTATTTTTCGTTAAGAGTTGTGGTGACCCGAAACGAGTTAATAAAAATGTTGTAAAGACGTAAATAACTTTTTCCGTTAGCAAAATATTAATCGAAAGCTATATATGGCATGGAAGCAACTTCTTTGAATAACATGTAAATCAGATATATTAAAAATTCAGATGAATCGGTTATCAATTTTTTTCTTGTCAATATTGTTGCCTACTGGATGAGTTATTTTTACTCCAAATCCATAGACCATTTGTTTTCGGTGGATCAACTAAGTAATATATTCATGGGCCTGTCAATAAGAAAGAGCTAGGCCGAATACTAAATTTGAATTTTTTGCTGGGCCATTGAATAATCTAGGCGTGTTTATCGGAGAAAAAAATGAAAATTTTAATAATCTTCACCATGTTCATATTTTCATTGATTACGAAACACATTTCATTAGTCATAAAAACGTAGAATAAGATTTGTTTTCTAGGAGCCGAAAGCGACACGTGTTCTCTTACAAACATATACATCAAATTAAATCAACAAAGAGGTCGATAAATTCACTTCAATGTCTTTTATTGAATGGTTTCATTTCATCCATAGGAATTTAGTGAGCACGTGGAATATTTACAAACTCAAAATAGAAATACGTAGCATTTACTTCTATCATTTTAATTATGTTTATTATTACTAATGAAAATTGAATTTATCATTGTGTGTGTGACTCTATGATATAATTGGGATAATTAAAAATCTGTAATAAATGTTAATAGGCTAGTTCTATTTTGAAAAAGTACAGAAACGCCCCTGAGAGGCTGAGATTTCCCCGGAATTGCCTATCCCCCGTCACCAAACACTCCCACATTTTCCTCCCTCTCCCAGAAAAAGAGAGATAGCAGAAAAATAAAAAAAGAGAGAAAGGAATATCAGCAGAGAAGGGAGAAGATAAAAAAAAAAAAGCAAAATAGAAAATAAAAAAACCTAATCAATATATACATCTTCATCATGTCTTCTTCATCATCTTCTTCCGCACGATTTCAGTCCGCCAGTGTAACCCTGATCAATCTCGCATTTGCCTCTCGATTCGTCGATACTGCTAGATTTTCTCTCGATTTATCCTAGGGTTCTTCTTGATTTCCGCCTATCTGTTTTTAGAATCTAACTTCCGTTCTCTTCGTTTCTCCTAGGGGTTTCTTCTTCTCCTGGTTATTCCTCCTTGTTCAATTCGGTTTCCCTCACTGCGATTTATCATTTTGCCCAATTTTTCTGTGCCTGAGTCGTACAAAATCGATTAGATTCTTACAATTTCATTTTATAGTTAGATAATCTGCGCAGATCGAAGGTTATTTTGGCTCGTAGTCATTAGATTTATTCCATTAGCGTGACTTTGAAGCCGTGGAAGATAGAGAATCCAATGGTTGCTTAATAGCAGCCGCAGAATCAACCGTAACGGTTGGGCGAAGTCTATTGATTAGATTAGAGGGTGTGCTCAGAGGTGTCGTTGTGTACAGAGTCTGTGACTGCGACGGGAGAGATTTGCATGGGTGAGCATGAATCATGGGCGGCTTCTCCGCCGTCACCCAGTGGCTTATTTCCGAACGGGCTATTGCCAGGCAAGGCTGCATCTGTGACACGGCCGCTCGATGCGGAGCGATGGGCCAAGGCGGAGGATAGAACCGCTAAGCTCATTGCTTGCATCCAGCCAAATCCTCCTTCCGAAGATCGCCGAAATGCTGTTGCCAGATACGTGCGGAGGCTTATCATGGAATGCTTCCCTCGTCAGGTTGAGGTGGGTTTTCTTTTGCAGCTGTGGTTGCAATGACTCGGATTGTGTTTCGGCTTTGATTCGAAAAGCGTCGGAACTTTTTGTTTTTCTCTCTAATGCGTAGTGCTGATAGAGGCATATGGAATGTAAATTACTTGTTTGCGGTTTGCTCCTATTATCAAGAGAACTTGGAGATTTGCACTTTTTGTTTTCCTGAGCAAATGTGTTTTTAATTCATATCTGATACTTGACTTTAATTATCACTATTCATGTCTACCAGATCTTTACTTTTGGATCTGTACCATTGAAGACTTATTTGCCTGATGGAGATATTGACTTAACGGCCTTCAGTACCAACCAAAATATGAAGGATTCCTGGGCTAATTTGGTTCGTGATATGCTGGAAAAGGAAGAAAAGAATGAAAATGCTGAATTCCATGTCAAAGAAGTCCAGTATATTCAGGCAGAAGTATGCCCCCTTTTGATCCTAATCATTTTGCTTCTTTAATCTCCTTTTATATTCTTGGAGGTATAGATGAGTCGCTTGACATACTCGATTGTGTATTAAGTTTTTGCCGGTATGATGTTTCAGGTAAAGATAATTAAGTGTCTGGTGGAGAATATTGTGGTGGATATATCTTTCAATCAGATTGGTGGGCTGTGTACACTATGCTTCCTTGAGGAGGTTGGCTGCCCACCAAAGAGAACATTCCACTTGCTTTCTCTGTCTGAGTTTGGCAGATTCTTTAATCTCTAAACCTTTATTTTGTTATATATGCAGGTTGATCAGTTTATAAACCAGAACCATTTATTCAAGCGTAGTATCATATTGATTAAGGCCTGGTGTTATTACGAGAGCCGTATATTGGGAGCTCACCACGGGCTTATTTCAACATATGCCCTGGAAACCTTGGTTCTTTACATATTTCATGTTTTCAACAACTCATTTTCTGGACCCCTCGAGGTAGTGACTTTCTGAAACTACCTTTATTCTATCAAGAAACCTTTTTCAACTCGTCTGACTGGATTGCTTGCAATTGTAGGTTCTCTATCGTTTTCTTGAGTTCTTTAGTAAGTTTGACTGGCAGAATTTTTGTATTAGCCTCTGGGGCCCTGTTCCAGTTAGTTCACTACCAGATGTAACAGGTATTTACGAACTCCTGTCCATCTCACCTTTGTGCATCTAACTGTCTTTAGGACTGATTGTCTTGCTGTGCAATGGTTGACAGCGGAGCCTCCTCGAAAAGATGTTGGAGAGTTACGATACAGCGAAGAGTTTCTTAAAAAGTGCAGTAGAGTTTATGCAGTTAATCCTGTTTCTCAAGAGACACAGGGGCAGCCTTTTGTTTCCAAACATTTCAATGTTATAGACCCTTTGCGTGAAAACAACAACCTTGGACGCAGTGTCAGTAAAGGTACTGCCTATTTCAGATTTTTTTTTTGTTTTGTTTTTGTTTGTTTATAATCCGTACTTTTGAGCGCTAATCTGCAATTTGCATACTGTTGAAGTTGTTCTTTTTTTTTTTTTATACCATATGGAGCTAGAAGATGCACAAACATGTTGATATGCTGACATGCGTGGATTATGTTTTTGCTGTTTATTGTTGGGGCAGGTAACTTCTTTAGGATACGAAGTGCATTTACACTTGGTGCCAAGAAGTTGGCTAGGTTACTTGAATGCCCTAAGGAGAATTTGATCCATGAAGTTAACCAATTTTTTATGAACACATGGGAAAGACATGGGAGTGGTCGTCGTCCTGATGCTCCTGGAAATGACATATGGCTATCAAGACTGGGAGATCCTGAGCCTTCTCATCAAACTGAAAATGTTAGTAATTCTTCAAGCAGCAAAAGAAACCAAAATTCCGCCCGTCGTGGTGGGGTTCAAGGAGCTCGCAGTATGCCCTCTCAACAGAAAAACTCTGGAACAGAAGTTATATCTAGCGCAACATATCAAACCCAAAAAAGTTGTGGCAACTCTTACCAACCTGCTCAAGAAGTCCGTTCTAATCAAAATGCTTCAAATGATAAACTTCAGGAAACTGTTAAGCCAGAAATCATGGTGAATAATTTTCAGGGAAGGCATCTCTTTGCCAGGACGCGGTCAAGCCCTGAGCTTACGGAGACATATGGTGAGCCTCTTTTGCAATCAAGGCGTAGTAGAGCCCCAGAAGCTGGAAAACGCCAAACTAATTCTATGAGGTCTGATAATATCAGGAAAAAGAATCTAGAGTCTGAAAGTTTGTCAAGCAATATCAGACATGCAGCTGACTCATCGTCAGTTAGGCATACACCATCCCCTCGAAGTCCTGATAGTACTGCTGACATGAGCAGTGCAGTGAACAGTTATTATGATGATTTAGGTTCAGTTTCCGTAAATGAAGACTTAGGGGAACCGGGAATGCAACAGGAAGAGCAAGATCTTGTTAACTCGATGACATCTGTTGCCAGGCAAGGTTTTAATGGACACTTCCATTTCCCTTTAAATTTTTCTACGGGCCATTTTCCATTTCCAATTACACCTTCCATCTTAGCTTCAATGGGATATGATCAGAGGAACGTGCCTGGTATTGTTCCTTCTAATCTTCCTTTCATTGAGACACCTTGGAGTACTAATGTGCAATTTCCGCAAAACTTTGCTTCTTCACCATATACACATTACTTTCCCAGTGGATCCCATCCAATTTCAGAAAAGCTGAGCAAAGCTGGTAACGAAGACATGGGGTCTCCAGAAGTGAACGTTGACGAGTCTGACCATGATCTCTGGCACGATCAAGAAAGGGGAACTCATAGTTTTGGACTTGAAAATGGTGGGTATGGAATGCATCAGGCCATTGATAAACATCAGTCATCTATTGCAGAGCACAGTTTTGTACCCTCAAGTCGTAAATTACGGTCAACAAGGGGAGATGATGTAGAAAATTCCCACTCTCCAGTCAGAGGCAGTCAGATTAATAGTGAGGAGAGAAATGCAGGCTCTAGATCCGTTTCTTGTGCTAGTTCCGTTAGAAGCAGGACTTCATCTGAAAGCTCTTGGGATGGATCAACTACAAGGGGCTCAAAGCCAGCTAGGGATAAACGGAATAGGAAAGTAGTTTCTGGGGCTACGTCTGCACTGTATGGAAAAGGGAAGAGTGTTCCTGAGCACACGATCCAGGTTGAAGATGATAACAGAGAATGGATTTCCGTATCAAGCAATGAAATAACAGAAAGAGATCTGGGCCCTCGGCCTACTGTTGCTTCATTTCAACTTCAGAGGCATCAAATACATGGTCATGAACTAGCTCAGGCAAGTGGATCAGAGTCCACAATGTCTCTTGCTCCATTTATCCTTGGCCATGGCATGCAACAAAACGAGGTTGATAGTTCTGGATATACTTTTTATCCCACTGGGCCACCTGTTCCGATCGTTGCAATGCTTCCAATGTACAACTATCAAGCTGGTGGTAATGCCGCATCAGATACTTCGGCAAGCCACCTCAGTGTGGATGAAGGAGTAGAGATTCATGATCCTTGTAAAAGTTTTGACTTCAGGGGACTTGATCAGTCTGATATAGTTGTTTCTTCCCGCTCCACCAAAGTTGGCGCTTCTGTAGAACCAACGGAGCATAAAAATGATATTCTCAATGGTGATTTTAAAAGCCATTGGCAAAATTTGCAGTATGGCCGCTCTTGCCAGAATTCTCAACATCCGCCGGTGTTGTATCCTGCTCCTGTTGTAGTGCCACCTGCTTATCTACAGGGGCGCTTACCATGGGATGGTCCGGGAAGACCTCTTGCTTACACAAATGTCGTGAATCAGCTCATGACCTACGGACCTCGACTTGTACCCGTTGCTCCCGTACAACCTGTGTCTACCAGGCCACCTAACATTTACCCTCGTTATGCTAATGAAACTCCCAGATATCGAAGTGGGACGGGCACCTATTTTCCTAATCCTGTAAGAACTGAATACTTTCCTTGAATTTCCATTATACTTGCGTGCATGCTTTGGTCGATCAAGGTACAACCTTCATTGTGTTGTCTGGTCTTGTGATGTGATGATCTCTGTCCAGTGGTCTCGTGAAATTTCTACAACTTGAGCTACTTCCTAAGGCATGAAAGAGGAACTTTTGCCTTATTTTATTATTGATAAAATGTTTCAGGACTTTGGCCTATGGGTCTTGAATGAATTTACAGGATGATCTGTCTGCTTACTCTACTTGCATACAAGTCCGCTACTTTGAGAGCTTTAGTCATATTTCAGGCTATGCTTCTGGGTCTTTTCCGTTCTATCTTTATCCGCCCCCTGCTTGTTATATGCTCTGCTTATACTGATGGAGCATTGCTATCTCCTCCTTTGTTGATTCTATCCTGTGTTTCGTTTGTTTGTATCTTTTGATATAAAACTCATGAGGTTTTGGTTTGTCACACTGCTCTAAACTTGTGTTGAATTTGTTGCAGAAGATTTCCCCTAGGGAGCAGCGGCCTACATCTGGCATGAGGCGAGGGAATTATGGGCATGACAGAAACGAGCATCACAGCGATAGAGAAGGGAATTGGAATGTTGGTACAAAGACACGGGGTTCTGTACGTGGCCACAACAATCGTAACCAAGCTGATAACAAGCCAAGCTCAAGGCAAGACCGATCTGATAGGCATTGGGGGTCGTCGTATAGGCATGAATCGTCCTCGTATTCATCTCATCATTCTCAAAACGGTCCTATTCGCTCAAATAATTCACAAGATTCTCCTGGAAACGTTGCTTATGGCATGTACCGACTGCCACCGGGCATGAGGCAGAGCAGTGTGACTTCTTCAGAGGGACACAACGCTCCATCTGTCATGATGTTTTATCCATACGATCATAGTACTGTTTACAACTCACCAACTGAACTTCCTGAGTTTGGGTCTCTTGGACCTGTGGGTGAAGCGCCACATCTAAATGACGGAAGCTTGTCTGCTGGTGGGGCATTCGAAGATCAGCCGAGGTATCGTGGTACTGCTGCTTCTGCTCATATGTCTTCACCTGATGATCCTTCCTCGCCTCGCTTCCCCAGGTAAGTTTGGTACTGTAGACTTCCAGACCAATTTAGGTTTCTGGGAAACAACATTCTTGATCAGATTTTTCTCTTGGTTTACATCAAACAGGGGAAAGTAACATCAATGCTTTAGCTGGAATAAACCCAAGAACTGGTAGAAAACATTACGATCACACCACCAGGATGTTTGTGAAGCCGTGGAAAGAAGAGTCAAGACAGGACTTGATCAACCTCAGACCAATCTGGAATTTTGCTCTTAAGCGACAAAGAAAGAAACCATGTCATGAGGAATCGGTAAGCATCACTCATCGATCCAAGCTAGTTCAGAAAACGCAGCGATACAAACAAGCTGGTCAAGATAAAGCAGGACTCTTTCTTAGACGAATTACGGTTTAGGTAACTTTTTTTTCTCCTTTTTATCACTCTTTCCTTAGAATTTCTCTCCATTAGAAAATGTAGCCTTTTTGCCCACATAGAGAAACTAATAGTATTCTGGGCTTATCGTCAATCATGTTTCTATATTCAAGAAATAATTTCTTAACTTTTTTAGGAAAAGAAATTCGTACACTTTTAGCTCCTTGTAGTTATATTTTGATGATCTTATATATTTTTGAGAAGTGATTTTTGCTAAGATTTAATTTGAGGATGGTTGATTACCAAACTACATAAAAAAAAAACGAATTGAGCAAAAAAAAAAGGGACAGAATGATGAAATAATGATAATAATAATAAGTGTACAATATGTTTCCATTGTGAAGAAGAGGATCAAATTTCATGTTTTGCCATAATTGATGAGTTTTGTTTAAACCGCATTTTCTCTCTTTCTATCTTCTGTGATGGAGAAAGCGATTTAGTTACATACAGTTTTTAAACAATCTCAATCCTTGAAAATTGGCACTCCCAAGAATTCTTAAGCGAAGAACATTTTCAGATTTTAATTGGAAATTAACCAGTGTAATTCAAATTGAAGGCGGGCATCAATAAACAAATGAACATAGTTGATATTCTGTTAGCGAGGCGGTGTTGGCAATTTTTTTTCAAAATTATTAGTTATGTATCTGGTTGTATTCTTATATCTATTGTGTTTATATTTTATATAAATATAAACAAAATAAATGTTAAAAAAAATACTATATAGTGATGGAAAATCAATAATAAGTTTGGATTTAAATTGATTTGAGTAAATAATGCAATTTAAGCCCAATACGTTTTTCTGTGGAATATAAGTCTAATCTTTTTTTTTTATACCGCTCGAGGAGGAAAAAGCTATAACTAAATAAATTCTGTGGAAACAATAATCTCAGAGCCGATCAGGGTTTATAGCAATTTGAGAGACGAGGAAAGGAAGAGAGGTCAGGAACGAAGTAAGTAGAAATCGCGAAAGCAGATATCGTTCCGGAAAATATGCTGCATGGTATCATACATTCCTCCTCTAAGGTAATTTTTGTTCATCTCTAAATTTCACATACAATGCATTTTTCGTTGACGATGATATGCATTACACACATATAATGAGAGATTTGGGATTGTTGATGATCTGATTTCCTTTAACCTTTTGTAATTCTACTATTAATGTATAAACAACATTAGATTGTTTGATGATATGATTTGTTTTTGACTCGATTCTTACTTTCCATATAAAACATATTCAAGATCTGTTCTCGGGCTGGATCTCTCAATAGTTGGTGTTGTTTTGCTTTGCTTATGTTTGAGGCAATTACTGGGCTTAGTGTCGACATATGTTTGGGGCATTGATGTGCGTAATTTGGATCTGGCCTCTGAGACCCATCAAAAATTGTTGAAGGACTCACTTTCCATGCTTGTTTATGATTAACAAATCACTGTGGAAAATGATTACCTTTTTTAGCATTCTATATTGTATTAGTTAGGTTTTAGTGTGAAGAGATAAACTATTTGGCCTATGGCTAATTTTTATTGTTTTGTTTTTTGTTATTTAGGTTTATCTTTGGGTTTAAGATAATATTAACCAACAGAACAGAAAAATTATATTTTAAATGGTGATCATCAGGAAGCTACAATGTCTTCTCTCAAGTATGTTTCCCTAAACAATTATGCGTCTGCCTTTGAATCCTTGTACTGAAACTTGTCTGTGCATATACTTGTCTGTGCATATACTTGCAATGTATGTTAAAGTTGATCAATTTTTTGAAACTTGTTTGTGCGTCTACTTGTATGTGCATCTACTGTGCATCGAGTTATCCTGGATATGAGTTATAGTCATCTATAGATTATACATTAACAATTCATATATAGTTAAAATTAGAGTTTTCAAGTTCATTAGTATGCATGGTAAGAAATAACTGAACAGACAAGTGATTAAATATACCATTCGACACAATAATCTATCATAGGATAACAACATAGGATAACAACTGAAAAAATGAAAACACACGCGAACAAACAAAAAAAACAGAAAAACACATATAGACACATACTAAAAAACCCAAAACAAATTGGATACTCATTGGTCATTAAATATATCCAAAGAGATAGACATTGATAAAAAAATATAGCGACAGACGTAGAGAACCCCAGGAGCACAATCACGAACAGAAACGCCGAAGGAACCCCAAGAACACAATCACAAACAAAAACGCCGAAGGCACAAGCATATCTTTAAGGACCTTAAACTGGAAGGCGAGGAGATGCCCACTAACCCCAAAAACAAGAATGATGAGAGCATCCATGTGGACTCTTACGTAGAGAAGTTGCCAGCCAAGAAATCTCTCTAAATCTACCTCACACGACCAGATAATTGCAGCCACAAGCAACAAAACAAACAAAAACCCCAACAGCACACCTGGACCGTTCTCGTGAACGATTAGAGTCCCCAAAATCACACCCATATAGACTCAAGAGACATGGATTGGGAACACAAATAACTCTCTCTAAAAAAAATACTTCTCCTTGTGGGTCTGCCATTTTTTTTTTCCTCTCTTTCAGTTGCAATTAGATATTTTGATTGCTCGAACGAAGAGAAAAAAAAAAGAAGAGAAACAAGGATTTAAGGTTTCCTTAAAATGGCGGTGTGGACAGGAATCAAAGGTAATTTCATCAAAGCAACAAATCTAGAGTAGTCTCCAAGGTTATTTTTCAGTGGCATTTTTAGGTAGATAAAATTTGGAGTAGTCTTCAAGGTTTTTGGTTTCAGTGGCATAAACGTAATATAAAAGGAACTCTGAATCGTTTCTTTCAGCTTTTTACACAGAATTTTAATTTTGTGACAGATTTAGATCAATTTTTGTTATATATACGGTGAGATAGTTTACGAATAAAACTAAGACTACAAAACTTTCGAAAAATAGTTTGATTAATATAGGTTATATACATTTTATGATATATGTCATATATTGCGTAGTATCACACAGTCCTCCTCTATTGTATTTTATTTCATCTCTAAATTTTACATATAGAGCATCAATACAAATATTGTTTACATTGATCGTTGAAGATGCAAACATTTTTTTTATTTGTTGATTTCCTTAAAACTCTTTGTAATTTCAAGTAAGCATTTTGTCCTTTTTGTATCAATTACAAACCCCATCTATTAATTAAGCCAAGGTTATCCTTTAGCCGAGCCGTCGTTTCTGTGTCAGTATTTTACTCTCTCGCTCTCTCTCTCTCTCTCTCTCTTATTTGTTTTACATATACTGCAGTCTGCAACTATTAATTGAAAGAGGAAAGTTTACCATCTGAATTGGGTTATTAACCATAAACATGTGAAAAATTTGTAAACGTATTTTTCTGTTAAACTTCAAAGTCGTATCGGTTAACGTAATGATCACCTGAATACTGATTAAATATATAAATAAATTCTTTTAGTACATGGTATTTTTTTTCGAAGAATAATGAAATGATTAAAGCGACCTGAATAGAATGCATGCATGCATGATAATCATAATAATAATTAATCAGTATTTAAGGGTGAAGTAGAAATTAAAGGGAAATACTCCATTTCTAAAGTGAATTTCGTTCAATACTTACTTTCCCTTCTCCAGTCAAACTATTTGTATTTTTTTTACTTTTTTACATTTACTGTCTGTAAATTTTATTTTACTTCAACAAGGGAAGTTTTTGTTACAAAGCCTTTTTTTTTTTTCCCTCCGCGTCCAGTCTAGTCTACAAATCGCTCTCTCTTTTTACCCTTATCTCTCTATGCAGCGTTAATGTCCTCTGCAACTTGGTCTCTCTCGATTTATGGCCTTGTGATTGATATCTTCTCGCAATCTCCGTCTTCGGAGGTTTGATTTTTACTGCCATGAACCGTCGTATCTTGTTTACACTATCTTCTCGAGTTCAGATCTTTGTTGGATTCCATATAGCTCTCGTTTCTCAGAATTTCGTGTGATTTTTCTAGGTCAAATGATGGTTGGCAATTTCGGTAATTTTATGAATTGTTGAGACTCGTTCCGTGATATTTGGGGTCTATAAATTCGTCGAGATAACTTCGTTTTCGAGTGTAAGATTTTGGGTTCGCTCCAGTCTTCAAGTTCGCGGGAAGGTGAGATTCGATGGATCTTTTCTGCTTTTTTTTACTATAAACTTTTCCTGCCTTTTGATTTTCTACAATATTTTATAAGAGTTTCTGTTCATGTGGGGGTTTATTCTTGTATTTTTTTGTTTTTTTTTTAATTATTATTGTTCTTCTATTCACCATCTCCGGAAATTTGGAATTCTGGGTAGTTCTGCGAACTCACTGAATCTCCAAGTTGTTCTCCGTTTGGTCTGCAGTATCGGATTTCATAAGTCTGACTTCATTAGAGAATATAATGCAATATGAAGCAAAATACTCTTTTATCTGAATAGAGATGATCACAGTGGTTTTGCAAGTCCGAGAATTTATTACTTTTGATGTTGTTATTGATGCGAATGTGTAACAGTCTACAGTGGGGATGAAATATTTTTGTTAGTTGTAGTTATTTGCGAAACCTTGTGAAACGTAGTATTTTTTTTTTTTTTTGTAATTAATCAACCAGGTTCTGTAGTGTACTTAATTGGGAACTGGAACTCTATTAAACAATGTTGAGGGACTCACTTTCCATGCTTGTTGATAATTAACAAATCACTGTGGATTGTGGAAAGTATTTTCTCTTTACACCCTTCTTTTTAGCATGCTAAATTGTATTGCGTTGACTGTTAGCCTAATGTTGGGCTACTAGTATCCAAACTGTTAGGTTTTAGTGTGTAGAGAAACTATTTGGCCTATGGCTAATTGCTTTTTTTTCTTTTCTTGTTATTTAGGTTTATCTCTGGGTTAAAATTTTTAAACAAACTCGCCAAGATGCTGAGCTCTGTTGATTGCATTGTTGGAAATGCCGCTAAAGAGAACACTTCTGATTGAAGGATGCATGCAGTTTACTATCAGTAGTAATGAAGAACGGACAGGTTCTTCTCTAATACAATCTTCTGCCTTTTATTATCTTTGTTGTATTGGCTTAGTGCTCTTCAAAACACAGTAACCTTGTGTCACTTCTGCTATTTGCTTACAATTCCTTGCCTTCGAGATGCCTTCTCTTTTTGTAAGGTAAACAAGTAGTTGCTGGTCCCTTACGTTATTGGTGAATCAGGTCAATACTTTCATATAATATGCTGGACAATGTTTTAATATATTTACTAGGTTGTAGCAATAGTGATTCGTGGTCGAAGTAAGCTGTCTCAGTATGTAGATTATGATTACCAACAAGTGAAATACTAGAAAATAACAATTATTTAATTACAGTGTGCACAAGAATTGCAATCTTCCACTCAAGCTTCACATGAGTCCCAAGCTGAACAGAAAAATAACCAATCATTAGATGCTCCTGTACAAGATTCTGGTTCTGTATCTGCTTCAAGCAATGACAGTAGGAAAGTTTCAAGACAAGATATTGAACTTGTAAGAGGATATGTTGACCTCGTCCTTGTCATTTGACCTCTCTCTCTGTCTCTAATTATGTGTGTGTCCTCCCCTCGTATAAGCGTAACATCTGAATCTGATGATATACACTTGGGAATTGATTGGTGTAGGTCCAAAATTTGATAGAAAGATGTCTTCAGTTGTACATGAATAGAGATGAGGTCGTGAAGACCCTCTTGACTCGGGCAAGGATAGACCCTGGATTTACAACCTTGGGTAAGCTTTTCAAGTTTCTTGAAATCTCTATCTTCACTTTGTTTCATTGCATCAGAACCTTTCTTTCAGTCTTAGATTTCTTGAAGTGGGATAGGAGAGCTTCCATAGGATACATGGTTGTTGAAGCGTGACATAACTTCTATGCTATATATTGTTGGAAGTATGAATTAGTTATAGCATGAGCAACCTGGAATAAAAAAAGTCCATTTCTGACCATTTTTTGTTTTTCTTGTGAAATTAGTTTGGCAAAAATTGGAAGAAGAAAATGCCGACTTTTTCAGGGCATATTATATCAGGTTGAAACTGAAGAAGCAAATAATTTTGTTCAATCATTTGCTTGAGCACCAGTACCATCTCATGAAATATCCTCCTGTACCTCCGAAAATTCCTCTGGCACCGATACAAAATGGAATGCATCCCATGGCACCTGGTAATAACTCTGAAAACCCTATGTCAAACTCGTGTAGTTTATTTGGAAATAAAGTAAGAAAGTTTCATGTGGTAAATTTCACTGTTATTTAACACCGTTGTTTCGCAGTGCAGTTAACATGCCAATGGGATACCCTGTACTTCAACATCCTCAAATGCATGCTCCAGGCCATCCTCATATTGACGCTATGGGAATATCAAGCTGCCATGTTGTTAACGGAGTCCCTGCACCTGCGAATTTCCATCCGTTGAGGATGAACTCAGCGAATGAGTAAGAACTAACTCGCAGTACAAGTTTAACTTAATTCTCGGATGCTGCAACCCCCTCAATATCTTTAACCTAAATCTCTCCATTTTTCTTAGTATGGTGATCGATACAACTGCGGATGCTGCAAATCCTCAAGTTATTCCACCAAACAGTGGTGGGATGTCTGAGATGGCAGTGAGTCCAGCTTCCGTGGCATCAAGTGGACACTTTCCATTTGCTGCTTCAGACATGTCGGGTATGGTAATGGACACTTCAGTGCTTGATTCCGCGTTCACCTCTGATGGAGGAGAAGGAGGAGCTGGGAATCCCAGAGATTCACTCAGGTCATTTGATCAGATTCCCTGGAACTTTAGCCTTTCTGATCTCACCGCAGATCTGTCAAATTTAGGAGGTAAGTCTCATCAAATACATCCTTTTTTTTCCCTTTTTGTTTTCGTGGGTTAATAAAGTTCATCAGACTTTGTGTTATATAGCACGAGCTGATTATCAGAAAAAGATATGTATATTGCAGATTTAGGAGCCTTAGGAAACTATCCAGGCTCCCCTTTTCTTCCATCTGATTCAGAGATTTTGCTGGATTCTCCTGAACAAGAGGACATAGGTAAACTCTCAAATTTACAACTGTGCTGCTTCTTCTTCCAATCTTCTTTGGCAGTTTTCTAAGATATGTGCTTGAGCATAAGTTTGTTTTATACATTTTGATGCTCTTTGATCATTTATCTCTTACAATTTTCTCTTTGTTGTAACTATCTATCTTCTTTCTTTTGTATATTGGCTGGCATCATCAATAGAGGAGTTTTTCGTGGATTCCGTGCCTGGACCTCCTTGTTCTAATTCAGACGAAGAGAAGCCTTGAATCGAAGGGAATGGCCATAATCTTCTTCAGATAAACACCAAGCACCTTATAAATATATAAAAATTGATGATATAAATCAAAGTAATATGAATAAGAGGGTTCGAATGACGCTTGTAGTCTCTCTTTAATTTACAAGAGTGAAGAAATAGGCTTACTAGTTTTTTATTTTGTTTGTTTAATTCTATGCTCTAGTTGTATTTTATGTTAATCTCTAAATGGATGCCGAATAAAAAACTTTTAAGTGGATAATTTTTGATTTAGAGAAATTGCGGGGCATCAAACTTATAGTCGAGGCTGTTGTGAAAACTTAGAAACTTTATTAATCACTGGAATGTATATATAGAGTACATAGGGAATCTAAGTTAAGTACAATGCCCTGATGGGCCTAATGGGCCGGTATAAGAGTCCATATATGATATGTGTTATAACACTTCCCCTTGGATGAGTGAACCGGGTCAACTACTCAATCGGGATCTCGATAATGCGCTGGGGAATGTTGCCTCATTAAAACCTTACCAGGAAAAACCCAGTGGGACAAAACCATGGTGAAGGAAAAAGAGTACAACACGCATTACTCCCCCTGATTGTAGCATCACTGCAGATCTCTAAGTCTATACATTCCTATCTGTTTGACGAGCTTCCGGTGTGTTGAAGTAGGCAATGATTTGGTGAAGAGGTCAGCTGAATTCTCACTGGATCGGACCTGCTGAACGCTGAGAGTGCCGTCCTTCTGCCAGTCTGAGGTTGAGAAGAACTTCGGTAGAATGTGCTTCGTCCGATCTCCTTTGATATATCCTTCCTTGAGCTGAGCTATGCATGCCGCGTTGTCTTCATACATCACCGTGGGCTGTGTGTCTTCGTCCATACCACAATCTCTGCGGATGTGCTGAGTCATGGAGCGCAGCCAGACGCATTCCCTACTAGCCTCATGAATGGCTAGGATTTCAGCATGGTTTGATGAAGTGGCAGTGAGTGTCTGCTTCATTGATCTCCAAGAGATGGCTGTTCCTCCATGCGTAAAAACGTAGCCAGTTTGAGACTTGGCAGTGTGCGGATCTGATAGATATCCTGCATCGGCGAAGCCGACTAACCCATCTTTATTTTGGTTAGTATAGAAGAGTCCTAAGTCTTGAGTACCTCGAAGGTATCTTAGGAGATGTTTTATACCGTTCCAGTGCCTCTGAGTTGGAGATGAACTATATCGAGCGAGGAGGTTCACGGCGAAACATATGTCTGGTCTAGTGTGACTAGCCAGGTACATTAACGCTCCTACAGCACTGAGGTATGGCTTTTCAGGACCAAGGATTTCTTCATCATCCTTTTTGGGACCAAGAAGGTCATCACTTAAGCTTCTAACTACCATTGGGCTGGTCAATGGGTGAGCTTGGTCCATATTAAATCGCTTGAGTACCTTTTCGATATAAGCCGATTGATGCACAAGGATTCCTCCTTTGATGTACTCAAGTTGTAATCCCAAACAGTACTTTGTTTTGCCTAGGTCTTTCATTTCGAATTCTGCTTTTAAGCAGTCGACTGTTTGGGAGATCTCACCAGATGTTCCGAGGATGTTTAGATCATCCACGTATACTGCTATGGTCCATATTAAATCGCTTGAGTACCTTTTCGATATAAGCCGATTGATGCACAAGGATTCCTCCTTTGATGTACTCAAGTTGTAATCCCAAACAGTACTTTGTTTTGCCTAGGTCTTTCATTTAGAATTCTGCTTTTAAGCAGTCGACTGTTTGGGAGATCTCACCAGATGTTCCGAGGATGTTTAGATCATCCACGATTGTTTGAGTACTTCTTGATGAAGATGCATGGACTGATGGGGTCATTTTTGTAGCCTTCTTTGATGAGGTAATCGCTGAGGCGGTTGTACCACATACGCCCACTTTGTTTCAGTCCATACAAGGATTTGTTCAGCCTGATGCAGTATTGATCTCGAGATGCATTTTTGTCTTTTAGTTCAATGCCATCTGGGAGTCTCATATATATTTCGTTGTCCAGGGGCCCATAGAGATATGCGGTTACAACATCCATTAACCGCAGATCAAGATTTTCTCTTATGGCCAGACTTATGAGGAATCGGAATGTTGTTGCATCCACCACTGGAGAATAAGTCTCCTCATAATCGATTCCGGGTCTCTGTGAGAATCCTTGTGCTACAAGCCATGCTTTGTATCGAACGACTTCACCGAGTTCGTTCCTTTTTGCGCACAAAGACCCATTTGTGGCCCACTGGCTTGATGTGTGATGGGGTCCGGATGATCGGACCGAACACATTTCTGAGTTTGAGACTCTTTAACTCCACGTTTATGGCTTCTTTCCATTTTAGCCAATCTGTTCGATGTGTACACTGTGTTATTGACGTGGGTTCTAGATCCTCTTGCGTGAGCGCAACATCAAGTGCTACTTTGTATGCAAAGAGTGCATTTAAGTCGACTTCTTTTCGATTCCATTGTATTCCGGACATATTGTAATTGATGGAGATCTCATTGTTATCTTCTGAACTTGGAGATTCGGCGTCCCGAACTTCCATTGAGGGTTCATTAGATTGAGTCTCAGCCGCGGCTATGTCTGATATTGCAGGAATCCCGGTTTCGGTTATTGCACATTTCTTTGATTTCCGGGGATTCTTATCTTTGGAACCGAGAGGTCTGCCCCGTTTGAGACGTGGTGCAGACTCTGTAGCAACTTGGGTCTGTCCCGTTGGGACAGCTATTCGTACTGGTGCATTACAAGCTGGGATGTACGATACTTTGGTCGGGTCAGCAAAGGAATCTGGCAATTGATTAGCTAGCTTTTGATAATGAATAATCTTTTGGATCTCTGAATCACATTCTAGAGTCCGAGGATCTTGCCAATTTAATGATGTTTGATTCCATGAAAGATCTTTGACCAGCTTGTTTGTCTCACCACCTAAAGAGGGATATACCGATTCATCGAATTGGCAATCCGCATATCTGGCCTTGAAGAGATCTCCAGTGGTTGGCTCGAGATATCTTATGATGGTGGGAGAGTCAAAACCAACATATATTCCCATCCTTCTTTGAGGTCCCATTTTGGTTCGATGTGGTGGAGCAATGGGTACATATACTGAACACCCAAATGTTTTGAGATGGGAGATGTCTGGCTCATGACCCGAGAGTAGTTGGGATGGGGAATATTTGTGTTCACTAGATGGCCGGATGCGTATGAGTTCAGCAGCATGTAATACTGCATGTCCCCATGCTGAGGCCGGGAGCTTTGATCTCATGAGTAATGGTCGGGCTATCCATTGAATGCGTTTAATGAATGATTCAGCCAATCCATTTTGAGTATGGACATGTGCTACAGGATGTTCCACGGTTACCCCCATGGCCATACAGTAGTCATTAAACGCTTGTGAGGTAAATTCACCAGCATTGTCAAGGCGGATAGTCTTTAGTGGGAAGTCAGGGAAATGGGCCCGCAATTTTATGATTTGGGCCAAGAACCTAGCGAAGACTTGGTTCCGAGAGGACAAGAGACAAACATATGACCAACGGGTCGATGCGTCTATAAGGACCATGAAGTACCGGAATGGTCCGGAAGATGGATGTATAGGTCCACAGATATCGCCCTGGATTCTTTCTAGGAAATGAAGTGTTTGTTTAGAGATTTTAACTGGTGAAGGCCGAGTGATCAATTTGCCTTGAGAACAAGCTGTGCACATGAGGTGTTGAGGATAAGCTCGGTTTTCTTTGAGGGTATGCTCTTGAGAGTTTTGAATTAGTTTACGCATCATATTTGCACCGGGATGACCGAGCCGGTCGTGCCAAATAGTATAATCAGTAAACCGGGCTTTGAGAGTGGTATTAGCTTCAATCATACTGACTTTAGCATGGTAAAGTCCAGTAGAGAGCGCGGGTATGATTTCGAGGATTTGTTTATGGCCGTCTACGGTTTTAGTGACTAGGAGGGATTCTTTGTTCCCTTGACCTTGGGTTTCTATGTGGAAACCATTCTGTCTTATATCCTTGAAGCTCAGAAGATTTCTCTTCGAACTAGGAGAATATAGAGCATCTGGTATTTCAAGTTGTGTGCCATTTGATAGCAACACATAGGCATGGCCATATCCTTCGATAAGGTTTGAGGGACCCGCGATGGTGCTAATATTTGCGGTTTGATAGGTTAGGTTTATGAAGTAACTTTTGTTTCTTAAGATAGTGTGGCTGGATCCACTATCTACGACTATGGTTTCCATTTGCTGGTGTGCTTTTCCACCTTTGGATTTCTGACAGGCTAATGAAACTGGGAGCTAATAGACCTCAGTTAGCCGCTACAAATTCCAAGGATTGATCACCAAAACTGGAGAAGCTGCTGGTTGAAGAAGGAAAAACTCGGATCTGGTTTTTTTTTCGGTTGATCGTCGTGTACTGTAAGTGTGCGTGAGGGCGCGTCCGACGTTGGATCGACAAACGGTTTTCACCAGTAGATTCGTCTCGTCGAGGGCTTCGATTTGATATGTAGATCGTCTTCTGGTTCCTCACGGTTTGGAAGATATGCGTCTTTTAAGTTTCGACTTGCTTTTAGGGTTTTGGTGGTGGCCGGATTTATTAGGGTTTTTCGCTCAGAGAGTCTTATCGTGCTGATAACGTGTTGTGAAAACTTAGAAACTTTATTAATCACTGGAATGTATATATAGAGTACATAGGGAATCTAGGTTAAGTACAATGCCCTGATGGGCCTAATGGGCCGGTATAAGAGTCCATATATGATATGTGTTATAACAGAGGCTTAGTTTTTTTAACATTGTTTCTTTTCCTAGTATTAATTGTTTTCAGTAGTTCAATTTTTACAGTTTTTCTTAATCATCCGAATACATAATAAACATGGAATATGTCATAATTTTCAAGATTTGTAATTTTCTTAAACATGGGAAATGTCATATGATGGAAGGGCATACAAATTTAGGAAGCAAAAATGTTGTCCGCCAGACAATTTGACCCAAAAAAAAAGATCAGCAATTTTACAACATATAAATCTACAGCTTTTACCACCTTTTTTTCTAGCAAATTACATGGAACACATACGCAGTTCGTTATACTGTAGAAACATATTGTCACATTTACGAGACGATTTCCCAAAGCTACAACGGAACAAAGGCAAATAATCAGTAGATAAGTGCTCTTCGACTGACTGAAATGCTTATTCAACTCATGACTGAGGTGTTTCGACCAAAGTGCATGAGTAAATTAGTAAATACTGCTTCTTTGACTAAGTAATTTGACCGAGTGTGCTGACACCGAATTTTCCGACCGTTGGGACAACGGCTAATTCCTGAATAAGCTAGCATGACGTCATAAGTTACCGTTCTGACATCTTCAATGTCTCTAACTCAGAGCTACTTACAGTCGAATTCTTTTTTGGGCTTTCTAGATAACAAGCTTAACTGACAATTGTATGGTTTATATAAGGCCCAATCGAAACTCATTAAAACGATGTCGTTTCTTACTGTGGTACAAATTCAAGCTAGTACCAAAATCTTGGGTCGAAAAGTTGTTTCAATCAATTAATTTCATTTTGGACATGGTCTCATGCCTAAAGAGTTTAATGGTGTTTTCGACCACAATTGTGTTATTTCTGATTATAATCACCAACAATAAACATATACAATTTGTTTTGCAACACATACAATTTGTTTTGCAATGCAAATAAATCTATAAATTTTAAATACAAGACTAACTGTTATAAGTTTATTATCATCCAACAAATAAATCTTAAGACACTGTCTATATTAAATTTCATTTCAATTCCTGTGTAGTCGAAACCGGAACAAGTGTACATAACACACACAAAAATGAAGAGAAGCTGTACAATAAGTTATAAGCATGAGTGTTCTTATTATTCGAATGTCATAGCATAAATGCTTAAATCTATTTACAAAAGTCGCTGATTCATCTCGATCTCTCACGAGTTTCATAGGTTTTTACCTGACGGCTTGTGAGAATCAGGACCTCGCTTAGCGTATAAGGAACCAGCTGCTGATACATCAGACGGCAAAGAGACTGTTGCAGAGAGAGGCTGGAAATTAGTGTTCCCAACGAACCAGAAGAGAGCCCATTTGAGGTTGCAGAGAGTATACTTTAGTGCTTTCGTCCAATTCTCTTGTTTGTTGAAGCTCTGCGTTATTGAATATGTCCCCACTTTGTCATTTTCGATCCTGCAAAAAGATTTTGTATAAACAAACTCTCAACGTTTTGGATTGTACTCATTAACCAACAAAATAATAATAAGCGACAAACAAGATCTTGATTAAAGGAGGGGGGTGGGACTTACTTGAATGGAAGTTTTAGACATTTCTCTGGTGGAATATTGTTTTCTTGGTCCTTTGAGTTTGCGAAATCGGCAAAGTCTTTCAGACATATCAAATACAATGTCATGGCTTTATCGTAACGAGTGCTCCAAAACAAGTTTACAGGACCAAACCTGAAGAAGATCATCAGACAGATTTTAGTAAAAAATGCTTACTAAACCAAGACACAACTCACCAAAAGATTCGCATAAAATCCGCACAAGGCATATGTTTTTATGTTCAACTTTCAAGAACAAACCAGTGGTAAAGTATGACATTCAAGCATTGGAAATTACTTACAACTCATAAGTGTTGTTGGTGCTGTCCACAATTCTAGGATAACTTCCCATAGGCTGTATTTTAACTCGACATCTTAAAAAGGGTTACTGGTTAAAGATAAACTTCACAAACAGTAAATAGAAACAGAAGACGACTAAATAAAAGGATTGTGAGATAATAACAAGGATACTGAAACTTTGGCCGAAAATAGTTACACATCGTGTGGAGGAGAAGACAGGCTTGGCCCCAAGCAGCATTTATCTCATCCCACTCAACCTAATAATGGTGGCCTAAGTGTAGACTTTATATGTGCGGTAAGAGATTATGAATATACAAGGGAATTCGCTACGCTTACCGGTACTTTGGGGAGTCTTCCAAGTCGAAAATTGTTTATTGTACCAAAATCTCCATCATGTTGTATGGGAAAGGCATCAATCAGCACGTTTGTCTTATTCAATAACTCTAAATGTGCTTGTGAAACTTCAATCTTTGCCAAGATTGCATCTCTCTCTTCCTGTTAACAAAGACATATCTTTTAATAAAAAGCCTAAACTTTCATAGACACAATACTGACTGCATATATCTAATCAGAAGCCGTTACTACTAATACCACAATGAAACGAACAATTATCGAGAATTTGTGAAGACAATGAATGAGAGCTTTCATCTCTTCAAAGCATCATTTAGGCAAATGAGGGAGAAACTTAAGACTATGACCAGCAACGCACCTGATGGGCTATTAGTTGAAACTGAAAATTATTGAACTCTTGCCAATACCTATAACAAAGGAAACCAGAAAGGTTATAGAAGCATGTGAGAAAATAAATGACAGCATTGAATGGGAACAGTAAGAGAGCTTAACCGATCTTCTAGCTCATTAAAGCGATTTCCCTTTGACTCTAGCTCCTTCAGTTGATGGTTTACCTCAGCATTTTGTTTCTCTGTTTCTTCTATAGCTGCGACAAGTTTTCTTTCTTCTTCCTCAATCTAAGTAGAGCAGGAAACAACAACAAGCTTGTTACTTGACAATTAACATCATGAGAAAGTCATATTAGAGTTAAGAAATATGTAAAACTAAAAAATCACCTTCTTTTTTTCCTTGAGAAAATCAGCTTCACTAAGAACATCTTGGGTCTCTCCTTCTAACCGCTGAACGCATGCTTCGTATGCTTCCACGTCCCTCGTCACATCCTCGACTTCTTTTTCAAGTTTATCAGATAATACCCTCATGCAGTCTAGGCACAATGGCTGTTCAACCTAAGAACCCAAAAAGGAGAAAAATAAATCGTCTGATCAGGTCCATTCAATCCAACGGATATACATTTCAAAGGTGAAGCCAAAATCGTTACAGTATCATACCTGTGTCTGAGTTCTGGCAATATCGAAAGCACGTGTTAAAACATTTATAGTCGCATTAAAGCCTGAATTATTCGAATGTAATGGACCATTTTGGCCCACTTCAAGCGACGTATTTTGAGAACCGCTGGAGTCAGAAGCTGACTCAGACTTATACACGACTACAAACGATTCTTCCATTGTCTTCCCGGATTGGCTTGCATCAGGCTGAGAAGAAGCTCCACGAGGACGTGGAGGAATGCCCTGAGCTTGAGGCTTCTGCCGAGGTAAAAGAACAAAAGAGTTGTCCATGCGTGTTGAACCAAGAACACTGTTGGCTCCATGGACGGAAGAGCCTTGCATTGCTGGATGTAACAATTACATTCACTTGTGAGGGAACTTTCCTAAAATAAGTGACGATGAAAAGACATATCTACGATTCATTACACAAAGCCTGTTTCTTGAACTCTTTCCACAGCAGTAACTTCTAATCTAGACAATTGCTCGAGGAAAAACAAATTTAGCAATACAATCTCACGATAAAATTGAACCAGTCCTAATTCGAAATCAGATTAGTTTTTTCATTTTCCTTTCAAGGCAGAAATTACAGACTTAGATCGGTAAACAAGAAATTCGTGTCTATGATAAACAAGTTTCCGATTACCAAACACAAATCCCCTAAATTTTACTGATCCTGTGACCGATATCAACAGTTTTCAAGTTCTAAGTTACTTCCCGCACAAGAGAAAAAGCCCTTTCGGAGACTTCAAAGACGAAAGAAAAAAGCGAGAGAGAGAGAGAGAAGAGAGGAAGAAGCCCTAACCGGAATGAGGGGAATCATTGAAGAACTTTCCGGCGTAGGAATCAACGCCGACGATGGTAAGGGAGTGATGACATTTTTGGCAGACCCATTTCGGAAGATTCGGATCGACCGGGAAAGCCCGACTTTTATCTGGAGTCTCCTCTTTCCTCATCGCTCCTCAACTTTCCCCCAATTTTCTGGGAGGATTTTACCGAAGAAATCCGTACGCAATAATATAGGGTTTCGTTTGAATTGCAAGAAATCAATCTCTACTTATCAACAATAATCATGCATACTTGTTCGAATGGGTAAATTTCTCTCCGGGGAGATAAAATCCTTCCAAATCTGATGAAGACGTCTTACTAGATTAAACTTGCAAGAAAGCTATATACTTGTTGATTTATAATACAGACCCGGGTTCGATGTCTGGCTGGTGCATAATTTTTATTCGAACCTTGAGTTTTATTTTATTATTATAGCCTTATAGGATTTGCCCAAACATCCATCGACGGTGGTCTTAAAAAGTGTAGCAGTAAATTACAATTAAGTTCCAATCTGTTGTAAAAAATTTTGATTTCAATGCTTACCAATTCTCCATCTAAGGGTCACAGGGTTTACCTCGTTACTTTCTTATATTCATGAATATTAATCACTTTTCCGTGATTAATTAGATCGTAATTACCAAAAGCATATATCTTAAGCACAAGGACGTGATGATCACGGAAGCAGGCAAACCCAGGCATCACCATAGTATACCATCCAAAAACCATGAAATATATCTTGCTCAAAGCTATAAGTTTGAAAGAGAAAAATATACTATAAAACAAAACACGCTGAGAAGAGAGTCAGAAAGCTGACGTATCAATTAAGTAATTAAGTTTTAAAACAAATTAATCCCTCGTATAATAGGGCTTTAAACACCAACTAATGCCCACCATTACATAATAAATATGAGAACAACCATTAACGTCGCTACAAAAGCAAAAAGGAAAAAGGAAATAGTTTGAGGAGAAATCAGATCATGAGGTCTTCGTTGGTAGGCAATCTTCTGAAGAAGTTCTTGATAGCACTGGGCAAATCGTTGCGATCCCACGTGAAGTTAAACCAGTGGACAAGAAACCAAGTCAGCAAATACTTGAACAGATACTCAAAGGGAAGACTGTAGAGCAAGGGCAAGACCACAAAACCGACGACTAAAAGGAAAGATATCTTGGCGATTGGATTGTCGTCACAAATCGTCCAGAGCTCGCAGAGCCTTTCACATTGTGACGCAGCATCACCCATTAATGTCACCATTTTCTCCCCCAACTTCCTCAGCCTATCGTACCTCATCTTAAGAACATGCACGTCGGCCTCCGACGAAGGAAACGCGTCGAACTCTTCCGCTAACTCGTCTAGGTTGAGCGAGTCGAGTTTGGATAGCTTCAAATCCACGAGAACCAGAGGAGGAGGAGGAGGAGGAGTGTTGGTCCCAATCCGGATCCTGTGATATCCTTGGATCAAGAGCTTGTACACCACCTCGTACAAAATCATCAACGCAGCGCAAATCGGATACACCCGCCAAATAGCCAACCACAACAAAACCGGTATCACGTAGGGCACCCAAATAACGAAACAACAGAGAAGAAACGCAACGCATTTCGGAGTATTATCTGGGTTGGATCTGATATTCATTATATCACTCAAAGCACACTTTTTGGACAGCCACATGAAGATTCTACAGAGCCTCTCGTAGTTAGCTTTGGCTCTTCTCAGACTGAAGTTGTTACTCTTGGGCTTCAACATGTCCTTGACCACCTCACTCCTCAACATCGGCTCTGTTTTCGCCAGATTCATGCAGTTCACCTCCACAGCTTGTGATCTCAGAGCCTCGATCTGTAGTAGCGACAGTGGAGACTTGTAATGAGATTTGGGTAACATCCAACGAAAAGGAGCTGTAGCAAATGCGTACGTTAGCGGACCACTACTTGCGCATCGAATCGCCAGCTGAATCTCACCCATCTTCTTCAATCCTTCTTTGCCCAGTACCAATATCGGATACGAACCAGTGTAGATCGTGTCCCATTTAAGCTTGCTCAGTCGAAACCTCACTTTCCCAATCGGAGCATCATCCACCTTATTACCGGAGTAACTAACGAGCTGTTGGTTGTCGTAGACTCCAAGCGTAAACACCGTACTCTTGTCGTAAACATCCCACGAATACTGCTCGTTCCACTTTGGCGACGCGTTATCCACCACGGTTCGAGTCCTGGCCCATTTATTCCCATACTTGGCCACCACGTAAGCGTTCCTTTGATTTCTCGAGTTTTTCATCGGTGTCAAACCGGTAGCACCCAATATCCCAACCTCTAGTTTCCCGACCGTACCGGGCCACAACCCTTTCGCAAAAGCTCGATAATCGCTGCAGTACTGGCTACACTCATCAAAGACGTGGTAAGATTGATCTGTAGCTAATCTCACCTTGATTGTGCTAGCAAACCGCCTCGTGTCTCCTGCCGGTTCGACCTTACTGGGTGGTTCAACGTCGAAAGTCGAGAGGGGTGCAGGACCACCCGGAACCTTCACCGCAGTCATCTCCGAGAGCCTAATCTTTTTTAGTTTCCCTACGCACGTTTCGTGTTGATCATCGACTTTGTCCACGAGCTCTATGCAGACAGTTCCTTGTAACGGCTCCGATGCAACAAAGATGAGATCTTGATTCCAAGACGGGTTCGAACCAGAAGAAATCCCGGTTTTTAGAGTGACTCGATTATCGAGCGTTGCCTTCACGTAAATCGAAGGAGATCGTTTTCCATCGCTAGAAATCAAATCGTGACCTGAAACAATTGTAACCCTAACGTAACAGAGCCTTGGAGCTAGGTAGAGCTTAGGTCGCGTGTTAGTCACGCAACTAGCACTCACTAAAGACGCGTCAGAAAACCAAGCATTTGAATAAACCTCATCGGCTTGTGTACCGAACCAAATCGACATCAGCAATGCCATGTCATAACCGGTTTCGGAATTCTGTATAGAGTACCACTGAGGCGCCATTCTTGCTTCGGGAGGAACCCTACTCGGAATATCCGCGGCCAGTTTGAAATTTTGCTTGCCAATTACGGTACCCAAGTAACCGTCTATTAGAGTAACCGACAAGACATCGCCTTTGGTTTTGTCGAAAGCAAAGACTTGGTTCCACTCCCTGTTTGGTCCAATTGGTAGATCTCTGGTAGAGGATTTGAAGTTCCCTAGGGTGATTTCGACGATGGGGATACATGTGTGGGGTATAGGGTTTACGCGAGAGTTGTTCGTGGCTTTGATTACTTCTACGTAAAGAAACTCCATTTGCTCGACGAGGTCATACGAAGAAGTTGGGCCGCTAGGGTTTCGAGTCCCTCTTTCTCCGCCGAGCTTTGGAGAGATTTTCTTGACGGAGAAGTCAGCCATCTCTGAAGCAAAAACAAAAAACAAGAGAGAAAACAAGCGAGGGAGATGAATAAGAAATCTTATATTATGTAAACAAATGAATTTCAGAAATAAGTAAACACAAAAATTTGTTAATTTGTTAACGAACTGACTCGCTAAACAAGAACCCTGGAGCAATTATAAACCTTATGTATGAGGAGGACCAAGAATCAGAACAAAAATCCTCTTAATTTTTTATCCTCTGGCCGATATGGGTTTAGGTACTTCCTGCACAAGAGAGATCACCAACAGCAAAAAAGAAAAAGAAAAAGAAATCAACACGAACCTGTTCTGTCTGATACAATGAAGTAGGGTGTAGGGTTTAAGGCTTGATAAGGCTTGATTATTCCTTTTGATTACACATGTATACACATGATACAGTATATACACACAAAGAGTTGGATAGAGAAACATAATTTAGAGAAATGGAAAGATTCATTATTTACATGGACTATGGAGAAAAAGTGACATCCCATACGTACGTCTATATATATAGAGAAACACAATTTAGAAAAATGTAAAAATTCAGAATTTATATGGACTATATAGAGAAAGTGAGAATCTCTTCTTTGCTCATCACTCGTGAACTTTCCAAATTTTGGAGTTTTACCGAATGTGGCGAAGAGATCCGTATATATGGACTATATTTGGGCTTCCTTTCGATAATTGTTCCTCAACAGATCCATTAAATTTTTTTGGAGAATCCAAGAAATCCAAATTACATATTTACAAACGTAAATTACATATATACAAAACAATTAATCTGAGAGCCGGAATATCGACTCATACATACAGTGTTAGTTGCACATTTCACGCGACGGAGAGGGATTGCTCCGACAAACCGGACACGAACTATGCAGCTTGAGCCATGCATCGATGCATCCGGTATGGAAACAATGTTCACATTCGGGTAAGCACCTAACCGTCTCTTTGGTTGCGTATTCCGACAAACAAATGGAACATACGACATCATTTGACCCGGTCGGGAGTCTCCTACTCTCCCCTAACTCAACTTTCTTGTATGACTCAATCGTAGACTCATCGAGACCCGTCCTCGTGATGACTTGGTCGCTTGGCTGCGGTGTTACGGATCCGGAAATCATGGCGTGTTGTATCTGGGAAGAGACTCTCTGGGAACTGCACATGACAAGACCGACACAGAAGGTCAAGGCGAAGACTGGTCCGATTAGGGAGAAGCAGATTATCTGTAGTACTTGTAAGCTTGTGTTGTGAAGTCCTGTTCTCAAAAACAACAATACGGGTCAACGGTGAAAGGATATATAAAAATGTCATTTGTATTCTAATGATACGACATTCTCTCATGTTTGCCTATATTTAAAGATGTGATTGATTAATTAACCAAAGTCAACGACTTTTTATTAATGTCAACTAGAATAAGTTCGCTGTTTAATGAGTAAACAAACTACCCAAAAGAAAAGATAGAAATCAAACAATTCCTTAGATTTGAAGCTTTCCACCATTAATGAATTCTTTCAGAACGAATACTCTCAGAGTTAGATGATGTCGTCTCAAGAGTTCAGAAGTTTGTGAAGTATAAAGAAGATAAAAGAATTGAGATTGTGCCTACCTGAGTTTACAGAACTGACGCATTGGACTTGGAGGGTGGTATTGTTTATGAATCCACATCTCAAATTAGCCTTTGCCTCACAAACACTGCAATTCGGGGAGTCCCATTTCAGCCAGAGGTCTTGGTCGTTGAGGTCACCGGCGAATCCTGCCATGTAGGCCATAGGCTCAGAGACCGGAATAAGTGATTTCTTGAAGATCCGACAAGAAGGAGGCATCGAAGCCGCGAGCTCTAAACGGGTGGCGTAGAAGGAGGAGGTGGAATTACCAAGGCAGTGAATGGGTTTGTAAAGGGAGTGATTGACGTCCTCTTCACGAGGACAGCTAAAGAAGACGTAGTTGAGAAGGTGAAGAGGAGAAAAAGGAGACCCTGAAGCGTCAAAGGTGAGAAGTCGTTTGGCTAAGCATTTCTTTGGGTCGTTGAGGCGAATACGCTGCAGTCGATAGTCGATATCTCGGACGAGAAATGTTCCAGAGTTGGGAAGCTTTATGGTTGTCTCTTGATGATCGGTGCATAGGAGGTTGAATCCTGTTTGGCCACATGACTCAGGTTGCTTGGGGAATAGCCAGAAAGGGAAACGAACGTTTATCCTTCCATCCATCTCTCCATGTCTGCATGAAGATGTGTAGCAAGGTTTTGGGTCTGAGGAGGCGGTTCGGAGAGGGAAGAAGAAGAGGAACAGAAGGAGAGGGATTTGTTTTGAGAAGGTCATAATGTGGTTTGGCACTAAGGGATAGGAAATGAAGAAGTGATTTAGTACTAGTTATAATAATTAGTAGAAAAAGTCAGAGAAGAATATATGATTAGGTATATAATGATCGACCTAAGTCTTCTAATATTCTTTCACATTGATTTGTCTTCATTATAATAAAACTAATTCAATAATCTCTCATTAGATTATTCTTGCTACTAATTATAAGGTTGGAAACTTATAATGAGGACTAGTGTAACTTAAATTTAAATATTGTATTGAAAGTTGCATAGCAGAAACTTGAAGCTTTTGGATTAAAAAGAATCAGAGTACCTTTCACCGTCTTTTCCTGCTTTCATTGTGTGAGAGTTCACGAGCATTCCTGCATTAAAAACTGTTTGTGTAACACAGATGATCGATTATGCTAAACCAATATGTGTGCATACATATATACATTTGTTTTCTTGCAATCTTGTGTTGGGAATCATTTGAGTGTCTGGTTCAAGAAGTTATGTGGATAATAATGCATTATAAGTTTATAATCAGAGTCATGTGAAGGTGTGACTAACAGGAAACGGAGTTATGAGTACCAGAAAATGTAATTTCTTTAAGGTGTTTGAGATCAAGTATAATCTCACAAGTCACAAGCCCAAGCCTTTCACCAGCATCTTTTGGCAAATTAAGAGTCCCAATTAATAGTGTAATCCCACCTTCCATTCTTTCCATCTAGTGGTTGCCATTGAAGAGAAAAAAAAAAAAAAAAAAAAAGACTTCTGTATGAAATATAGTAATTGGAGAGCAAAATCGGAAAACCAAACAAACAAATTTCCTGAATTCGTCTAGTTCCTCTGACCGATCCAAAAAGTCCTATAAGTTTAAATTTAAGTTCCTACAGAAGAGTAATCACGAAGAGCAGAAGAGCGCACCGAGACTCCGGGAGGAAGGAGGAGCCTAACCGGTTTAAACAACTTTCTCTAGAAAGGAATTGATTACAATATTGGCAGCAACATTTCGGAAGATTCAGAGCGAACCGGGAAAAACCAGACTTTATCTGAAATCTATCCTCGTCGTCCCTCAGCGATCAGATTAGACGATCACATATCTCTCTGATTCTTGTTTCTGATCGCTCTGGAAATGATTCCGGTTTCAATTGGTTGAGTGTCTGTCTGAGACAGAGGATTTCCAAATACCAATGTCGATAATCAACTTAGCGGTATAAGTCGAGGCCCAACCTATCGAAGCCCAATAAGGGGGGCTTTTAACGCTTTACTACGCTTACTCGCTCGGCAACGCGTGTATGTCAAGTGCTTCGAGGTTCCAGACCAGATCCGAGCCCGAGAACCCAATTAATTACTGTACTGTATATTGCAGGCATGTATTAACATGGGAATTGACTCGGATCTAATCACAGAATCGAAACAATGCTCACATTCGGGTAAGCACTTGCGGTCTTTTCGCTTGCGTATGCCCCTAACTACACCGTCTTGGTTTCTTTTGGGAGAGGATAGTAGTGATCACAGTGAGGATAGGTAAATGCACAAATTCTTTAGGGGTATTAACCAAGGGTTTCCTGCCAAAGAAATGGTCAAGCTGTTCAAATGTCCGTACGACCGTATTTGTGAATTGTTCGCTTGTTGTTGTGTTATTTATGCTTCTGAAAAGATCTGGTTATTAATCAAAAGTCAATTACTTGGATTTCATTTTTCTTCGTTATGTTGTTGATGAAGCCAAAATTCTATGCTTTCAACTTGGGGTATGTATGAGAGATCACAAGAAGAGAGAAGAAATAAACTGGGTTTGTTCGTATGTACAGACTGGTGTAGGCGAAGCATTTGACTCGGAGGGTATGGTATTGTTTATGAAGCCACAAAACGGAGTTAAAATATAGACAAACTCTGCAATCCGGTGAGTCCCATCTAAGCGAGAGGTGTTGGTCGTTGAGCAAACGGATTACAACTAGTGTCTTGAAGACTTGACAAGAGGACGGCATTGCACAGGTGAGCTCTAAAGGAGGTCAAGGATTTACCAAGGCAATGGATGGGCTTGAATAAGAAGGATTTCAGGACAGCTGGAGAAGGTGTAGTTGAGAAAAATGGAGATTCGGAAGAACTGAATCTGAGAAGCCGTCTGGCTAAGCAGTTATCAGGATCTCTCAGACGACAAATGCCTCAGTGTTTGGAAGGCTGTCTCATGACAATAGGTGCAATGGAGGTTGAATCCTGGGTAGCCACACGACGATGAGTGCTCCGGGGCTAGCCGGAAAGGGAAACGAAGCGCCATTGTTGTTTCCTCCACAATAAGGACCATTTTGGTTCTGAGGGGTTTAGGAGAGGGAAGAAGAAGAAGTAGAAGAAGAGAAGGAGATGGAATTGTTTTGAGAAAGTCATTATGTGGTTAGGCCTAAGTAATTGTGAGTACTTGTAGATATAATGAAAAATATATGTCAGAGAATAGTCAAGATATAAAGATATATATACATCCAATTTGGTAAAGCATAGTCGACAAGGATCTTCTTATATTCATTGGTGTGAGTTTCGTATGTAAGAAGTTCAATGATCTCTCAGAGTTGTATTCTTACAAAATATCGTAAGTTTGTAAATATATTGAAGGGTCTTATGTATAGATTTTTTTATTTTACTGAAGAGGAAGGATTTGCATACCAGAAATACTTAAGAGGCTCTGTCCGACTGGGAAAACACATTGTGATCAGGAACTCAGAGTAGCTGCTGGGAGATTCTGATGGAAACAATGTCACCCTCAGTTCCTGCCTTCATCGTGTGATACTTCACAAGGATTCCTGCAATTTAGATATGTACAAGAATTACTGGGTGTATTCCTTTGTTTTTTCTAGATGAAGTTATGCAAAGTGATATAGACAAATATATGTACCTTCGTTTTCTTGTAATCTTGTGTGAACAGCGACTGCGTGGGGTGCGATGACTGCTTTGGGTTGTGAATCATCTGGCTCTCCGGTCCAAGACTTGAGTTGGAGAATACCTATAAAGGAGAAGGTGTGAACCAGAGCCAAAGATTTAAAGAGGAGAAAAGGAACATAAAGATACGCGTGTGAGTGAGCTTGAACTTACCTGAGGAAGAAGATGCTTTGAGATGTTTGAGATCAAATATGGCTCCACAAGCTGCACCTGCGTCTTTCTGTAGTTTATGAGATCCAATAAGATTGTAGTCCCAGCTTCCATCTTTGTATCCTTCACTCAGGAACAGTTCAAGGTGCCTCGCATCCAGTGTTTGCATTGTTCCTATAAAGTAAACAGAAACGTCTTAGTTGCAATTTTGTCACTGCAGAGAGACTAGTACGCTAACATCAATCCTAAACATTTCAATAACGTATTTTTGAGTTAATAAGCGCCTTTTACCATCACAGGTACTGAGGTCACAGACAGGGCAACGAACAAGCTGTAAATCTGTAAATAAGATAAGCCATGTTACATCTTTTTCGTTTGTGGACAAGTTCCAGAAGATATGAATAAGAAATCATTCTTCTTACCTGCTATCCAAATACCGCTTTTGATGTCTTTAATGATACATGAGCCACTGGATTGCAGCATCCGCTCTATGGTTCCTTCCCTTGGAACTTTCAGTTGACCACTCAAGCTCTCAGTCAAGAGTGACATTCTAGAGTCAAGAGTAAAGGCACCGATTCGCATCCAATCTGTAATTACAGAATTTCCAGATAAAATAAGGCTTGACATCTACATTAACATGACTCTTTTTTTCCAGTTTATAAAACCAAGAAAGTATGATGAATCTAATTCAAGGACTGACCGATATGCTTTTCCTTCTGATGGAACAAGTAAGAGTGACTCCCATCTGCATTGACCATACTCATTTCTTAGTTTACGTTTGTATTGAGGCTATATAACTCGGAAACTGATATAAATGTTATCTTCTTCTTTTTTGATGTAATATGTACAATATACTTACCAAAAGCTGAAGCATATATCTTAATCCAGCTTGAAGAAACTGAATACGGCTTTGGCACCTGAAGATCACGCAAGCAGGCAAACCTCCAAACAGCATCCTCCATTATGATCTTGTTAAACCACTTGTTTGTTGCTCCCAGCCTCACCAGTGATTTACCATCTAAAAACCTTGAAATGTATGTCCATATATCTTGCTCAAACCTGATTTGGCAGAGAAATATTTAAATACGCTGAGAGCTGACTCAGGAATCTGACTTAGATCTAAGAATCCTGATTCGAAATTGGAAGAGTTATAGCAATCGGTTTTCAAATTCTGGCTCGTGTTATCTGGATTCGATTTTTTTTTATGATTCAAAGCGTAAGAAAATTATGAAGAAACTCTTAAATCCCAGTATTCAGCAACCACAACAGTCACGAAAAGAGATCAATATAAGCATCTGTTACTCATACAATCCAATTTATTCTGAGATTTCAATCCCAGAAGGTACCGAAGATGATTGATCGGAACCTAAATCATAGATCCATCCAATACAGTAAAATTAAACTCCTCACAAACATTGCGAAATCAAACGAGAGGTCAGCCCAAACTCGCTCAGTAAACAATTCGTGAACAGATCAATTCATTCATAAAATCGAATCGAAACTAGGTGTAGTCTAGAGGGGAAGAAAATACCACGAGAAGGTGGAACGGTAAGTATAAGCAGAGCAGCGAGGAGATACACAGCCATGGATTCCTCTAAGGATCTTTCTGCTCTTCTGTTCGTTGCTCTGAACCAATCTTCTCTTCCCTCTACCATTTTCGTCTCTCTGAGGAGCATTCTTCTGTTCATTGCTCTGCACCAATCTTCTCTTCCCTCTGCCATTTTCGTCTCCCTCGGTAGCTTTCCTCTTCGCTCCACCAGATCTCGTCTGCATTCTCTCTCTCTCTCTCTCTGCTCACTCAGAATTTCACAAATCGCTAGTTTGTTAAGACGAAAATTTGATCCAGAAATTGTTTTAGCTATGAATCGTGTCGCAGTGACTATATACCCGCGAAGGAGACACAGCGAATTTGAAAATTTCGAAATGTCAAATGACTTATCTGACCCTGTAACAAACTTTCTGTGCCCGCCTCTCTCAGTAGTCGAGATAATTTTTTAAATTAATTCGAATTTCGAATCCGGTTTTGCGTCAACAGACGGAGCCTAAACCGAGAAGGTCCTCCCAAGCTATAAAATAAGAGATATTACCCAGTGTGATTAGACTTGTTCATGAAAGATCCAGATCGGCAAAGTAAAATCGACATTAGAGAAAAAACTAGAAACAATATTACTGTATGTAAAAAATTTAAAAGCTATCAACAATTTGGGACTTCTACGAAAAAAAAAAAACAATTTGGGCCGCTAAAAAAATAAAGTTTTCTTCTGTTGCCTATGAGGTTATTTTCGTAAAGTGGGTAAATCCTACACATTTACAAAATCGACACGCCGGGAAATGTACAATTCTAATGGCGTAACTAATGAATCAATCGTAAGGAAGTCAGCTGAACCAGCCGCCGCTACTGTTCAAATCTGTAGAGGTGGGGTGCAAGAATGGTTTTCGACTTCGAAGAGCTCTAATCAAATCAGTTCATGAACTTGCGACAGTTTGGAGCTCTACAGAGGCAAGGCACTTTGATTTCTTCAGATTCATCAACCTCGAAAAGATAATCATACCTGCAAGATATATATATTTTCATGATTTATCAAGGTAAAGAATTTGGAGATAAAATATGAAACCTATGGAAAGATAAAGCTGAAAAGAAAGTGTTACGTAAGCTCTTCGCCAGCTGAGACATTGGTCTTTGCAATGAGGACGATTCTGTTCTCTTCTCCATCACCCATACTCACAATACGTGCATAGCAATTGGGCATACACTGCACAAGACATGAGCATCATTAGTTTTTAGTTACTACTACTACTACTACTACTACTACGTTTTAGTCCAGTTGTGTTAATCTGGGGAAACTTACAGAATGATTGATCAATCGGGCTATGTTTCCAGAGTCAGTTGCATCAATCACTATCTCTTCGCTTATCTTGAATAGCTGCGTTGTTAAACAATAAATTGACCATTAGAAGCAGCGGATAATGGTGAATGTGTAAGCACATTAGCACAGCAATCCGAACATACATAACAATCTTTCCCTTGAGAACGATAGTTTGCCTCTCTCAGATCTGCAACACTTCTCCTAACTTTCACCCCACGATACTCGATGATCTGCACAAGAATTTCAGTATCAGTTAAATAAGCACATCACATTCAATTTAGCCATCGAATATTTATTCGTAAAGGCGTAAAATTAATACCATTTCTCCTTCTTGAATACTCGTCTTTGCAAAGAGACCCCATCCATGTATGCCAGATTTACCAAAGCAGACCCGAAGATTTTCCGTCCTCTACAGGCGATACTCTTCCTTATAAGATTACAGGATAACAAGATATAGAAAATATTAAACTCTTCTTGAATCGACGTTTACCTGCAAATGCTTTAGCCGTTCTTTGAATGAAGTAAAATCTGACGTATCTGCTTTCTGTGTAACAAAGTAATAGGTAATCAATAACTTGCTGAGATATTCAGAAAAAAAATTGTCTCAAGTAAGAGATACACTGACATCAGTGGATCTCTGAATGAGAAACTTGCCTTCAGAGAGTTAAGATTCTCGATTGCACCCAAAGAATGATGGCTTGGTCCCTTCAGTCTGTGGTAGATCGCCTCCAGATCAATCTTCTGAAACATCAGCAGTAACAGAGATACAATAGTACCAAATTTTATCGACTTCGTTTTGCAGGGGAATACTTAAAGACTGTCCAAACTCCAAGATTAAATGAGATATCCAGATGCATACCTTAGTGTTTGATCGACTATAGATACGGCATCTTGCTGCAGAAAGAGAATCAAATTCATGACTCTGTTCGGCTTGAGGTTGGATATCGGAACCCGGAAGCTTTATCTTCTTGGTCAAAACAAGCCTTGAACCTTTGATGCGTCCATTCTGATTCTGAAGCAAATTTCTAGAGCCAAAAACTCCTGATGGTGTGTGCACAACTACATTACTATTTGGATCTGGCTTCCTACATAGTGGGTAAAATGTTACAAGCGATCAGCAGGTCCCAATAACACATAGCAGATCAATCAAAGAATATGCCAGGATAGCAAAACCTGTGAAAAGCACAGTAAATTGACTTCCTGGTTCTCTGCACACCATTCTTCTCCAGGCAGTGCAACTAATATTTCCACAGACATTAGCATCAGTTACACAACCCTAAGACGATATACTAACAGAACACCTTTATTAAGGTATTAATATGAAAACTGAAGATAATCGTAGGCACAACAGATGCTAAGCGGATTAAGGACTAACCTCCATGCTGTAACCTGCCCGTGATGCACACATTGCGTGGAAGTGAGTGGCACACTTGCAGCATTGCACGCAGGAACCATGTGTCTGCTTACAAATTCTGCAAACCTAAAAGATATTTTCAGAAAAATATCAGATGTCAAATGTTATAAAACATAACAAAAATACACTGGTTATACTTTCTACTTCAACCATTTCATTAATACCCTAAGAAATGAATTTGCTGGAATTTTGAAAAGTCCAACTGCAGGCTCCATATTTTCGTGATTCAAAAACCCAACTTCCGGCCGGAACCAAGCACATGTTACATGAACCCACAAGCCCTCCACGTCGCTTGGTTTTAAAGCACCGCCTGCATAAATGTAAGGGAAATTCAGTTTTAAATTAAGGAAAGAAGTAAAATTCGGAGTTCAATTTATGGCACCTCTGTACTTAATAGCGTGACCTTGTGACAAGACAGCCAAAACTCAAAAATAAGCCATCACTAATGCAAGATGGGAAGAAAAACATAGAATGAGCTAATACTGCAGTAATACCTTTTACAGGACAAAGACAACACTCTCTCTCGATATCTGGTGTTTCACATGCTCTGCAAACCCAGGAGGTGAGGTCTTGAGCTTTGCTTACCCCATAGCATTCTTGATGCACAGCTACTTGACATCTGGAGACATTCAAAGTTATGACTCAATGTTTAAGAATACAATCGCTGTAGAATTCAGTAAAAACGCCGTAGAGTAACCTGTTACAGATGATCATTTTATTTTCTTCCCAGTCTTCTACCCATCTACATACAGCACACCTTTCAGTCGTCCACTTTGCACTAACTGGTTCATACTTTTCTGTACATACAAAATAAGTAGTAAGGCTACCAAATATGAACTCCAAAAGAGAAGCCCGTGCTTAAGAGTTGAGCTTTAAATCTACCTTCCAGCAAAGAGAGCATCTTCTGCTTATCTAACATCTGGGTTTCTAGGGTAGGGGCGCTAAATCCTGCAATCTGCAGTACCTTGTTGTCAGCATTAATCTTGTACAGACATTAAGAAAAAAAATCTACATGCGAATTTCAGGGGTATATATAAGGGCCAGCTTTATACAAGTATAGTATAAGGGGTGTACCCATTTTTCTAGAGTTAGCATTGTGCCTTTCACTTTTACACTGTACTTCCACTTTTTGGCTCTGCAGCCTGTATGCCGTTCCCATTCACTTGGTGTCTGCTTCCTTGCTCCACATGAACCACACTTGCACTCAATTCTGAAAACAATATTCCAGGAATTGATAAAGAAGCCTTGGATATAGATTGCATTGTCGTTTTATAAGAAAATTCATTTTAAAGTAGGCAATACCAACAATTATATATTGTAGTCTTATGTAACTATATTCAATATTCATAGAGGAAATTCTGTCTAAACGAGAAAATTCAAATGTAAGGCTGAATTATCTAACTCTTACGCATGAAACTTTGTGATATATGTCCCTTCCATGCCATTGCAGACTACAGTAATCTCATCCGGCAACTCAGTCTCTGTAGCTTTTTCTGTAGACCTGTCTCACGGAGATTGTAAGAACAATTATCAGATTAAGGAATTAGAAACAAAGCAATGCAAACAACAGAAGCAGGAGAAGCCATGTTTTCAAAAGAATATAGTGAGAGCAACATACTTGAACAATGAGTTCTGTTCATCTAAGACGGTCGATGCGCGCTCATGCTGAGCTCTGCAATTAGGGCAATGGTAATTGTTGTGCTCCAGTTCCTTAAGATGATAACCAAATTAGTTCAATCCTTCGATAACAGTCTTAAGTACTTAAAATCAGAATTTGATATCCAAGGAGTTGTATAACTGCACCTTAAACCGCTTGTTCGAAATGTTGTCGCACCCAGCATGTACCCATATATCGCATCCATCACAACATACCTATTACATCAATCAAGTCAGCTGCATAGATGTGATAATTTACCACTCAGGTCAGTATTTCACCAAACATGGTCAAAAATATTCTCACCCAATCTCCACCATCTGAAGAGTCCCATAATATCTTGCAAATGCCACAATACTGATTGGATTTCCGCAACTGAAACAACAAATTTGGATTCAATTCCTTTCGACCAACGAAAAACAAAGAGTAAGGAAATTTCCTAAGAACCTTTGAACAGCGCTTGCATAAAAACTCTTCAGGTTGTGATCCTTTTGTCCTTTTCAGAGATTTCGATGGCATTACTGTGCCACAGCCGTCGCAGGTCCTTATGTCCACATGAAAGGATTCCTACACAAAAGTTGAATCAGCACATCGTTTTCTGGGAAGCATTGCCAATAACTGTGAAAGAATTGGATACCTATGGTCCATCCACACCTATATATAATGCTTTCATGACTTAAAAAGGAAAGTATATCAACGGATGTAGTTGCTTCTGAATTAGGCAGGATGCCTATAGAACTGACTGCTGAGCTCGATAGGAAGACATGTCCTCAATTGATTTGCTCTTAAGTTCTAAGGAAAGAAAAGGAATAGGTGTCAAGAAAACGTGCCTGAATTCTATAAGCAGGCCCATGCTCCTGGTCGGATTCAGTGGCAGAGGAATCTGGGCAGCTGATTTCAGCAGCTCCACAATTACCCTCAACCCCATTGTCTGCTAAAATTGCTTCTTCGAGTGCCTTCTTAAATTCGTTTGGATTGTTATTGTACAAGTTTGTCTGATCTTGAAATCTGGAGAGACAAAAGACTAAGGACCAGTACAAATATACAAAAATGAAAGATTCCAGAAAGAGCGTGTCATGTACTTACTTGTCCATAAATTCCGTAAACGGAAACATCATTCCTTGTCTGACCCATCCATAGTCCTGTAAATTGACCAGTAGTTTCAGAAAAAATAATAATGGTTGCATCTACCGCCAACTTGAAGAGACGGAGACAAAAGACTAGTATCTTACCCTCTGAGTTCCATTCTTCGAGTGCCCAAAAAACATGACACAGAGTGAGCCCGGGACGTAATGTTTCAAGACTGCATCAGGCGCTTGCGAAATCGGATCGATCACCTTAGCCGGCCATGCTGGGAATCTTTTCCCAGACTTGGCCCAGACAAGATCTCCGACCGCGAAGTCCTCTGGTTTGTAAACGCCCTTCCTCATGGCGGTGGGATTTTTCAGCGTACCAGATTCGGCAAGATTACGCCCGGAAAAAGACTGCTCTTTACCTCTCACAGAGAAAGAATTAGCATCATCGGAGGAAGATAACATCGAAATATTCGCATCTTTTTCATTACCCCAGTCATCAAAATCCAGTTCGCTGCCATCTCCGTTATCCTTACGTGGAAATAGCTTCCGGCCCTTGCTGAGATTAAATTTCGAGCTTCGGCTCATATCATGACCACCACCTTTGACTTTCTTCACAACATGTATGTCGTCATCATGGCTAGGCTCCTTCAACTCGACTTTGCGACGTCTAGTATTCCATGCATCAACAACCGAATCGTTGAACCTTGAAGGAACCACTCTAACTCTGCCCCGCGAGGACTTGGACTGGTCGGAGCCCAGATGAGATTCTTTGCTGGTCAGGGAGCCTCCGCTACTTGTAAGATCTTCGGGTTCTCTACATGGTTGATCCACGCTTGCTCTCTGCCTTTTCTTATACACCATAATCTCACCCTTTTTGCTCCCATAATCAATTTCTGAATCAATTTTGCACTGCTTCAGATTCTGATTCTCGAATGTCAAGGTCCGTTTCAGAATCATGTCCTAACTCACTAATCCTTGCCTCGTCAACATAAACGAGTATCCAGATTCCAATTCCAAAACCCTAATTCATCAAACAACAGATTCGATCCTCGGGCCTCCAGAAAAACCTCGAAAAGAATCAATTCCACTCGCAATTCGGCTCAATACTCTATGAACCTAATGCGAAACCGTCTCTTAAACCCCAAATTCGGAACGAAAACAAATTCTCGAAATTCGTACGATTTCCTCTGAGGATAGAAGAGACAAAAAAGGAAATAAGAAATCAAACGGAAAAATATCGCGAAATCGTAAACTCGAGACGACGAAGAAACAAAATGAATCCTCGTGGTAAAAACCTACTACCGAGAAGGTAAACCCCAAACGCTCCTTATAGTCGACGGCGAGGGAGAGCGAGCGGAGGAGAAGGATCTGTTTGGAGCGTGTGTTCTGGAGAAGGAGACAGACCGTCGTCGGTTTATATATTTCCTTATTAATTTACGAATTAATCACGGTTATGGCAAATAAATTCGCCTAAAAAATGATTAAACGAAATTGGAAAATCGGGTTATGCTGACGTGGCGGCTGGATGGAACAGTGTTTGGCTCCAGGGTTTGGGGACGAGGGAGAAGAGAGGGTGCCAAAATTTCAGGCCTACAGAAGCGCCAAGTCGAAAAACTTACTTCATTAAATCCGACGTGGCGCGTCCAAAAATAAGTAAAAATGTAAAATGATAAAGCTTGTTGGGCTTTATATGCTTCACATATGCTACAGATATTTTATATTTATATATTGGGCCTCTTTTATTCCTATAAATCGGGCTTAAGTTTTGACTTTCAGAATTCATTATATTTCAAAAGATTACAACAACAACAAAAAAAATAATGAATAAGTGTACTTTTCATTTTCAAAATTTTAAGCAAATGGGTAAGGTAGAGGTGCGACGGTCCAGGTTGTCTAATGTCATTTTCAAAATTTTCTTTGTATAAAAGAAATTATTTTTTAAAAAAAAATATAAATTCAACCTAAACAATATAATATTTAGTAGGATTTAAGGTTTTTTCAAAAAAAAATATTTATATAAAAACCCAAACAATAAAAAAATCTATATTAAATGAGATTTAAAATCTTTGTGTATAAATTAAGGGGTCCAAAAACTTTTTTTGCCCTAGGGCTTAAAAATTTAGTGGGCCGGGGCTGTTCATGGTAGTATAGATGCCAAGCCACCATTATAATGTACTCTCTAGATGTTTGACTTTGAAGTACTTCATTTGCTGATTACAGTCTTGTTTTATGTGGACATTGTAATTATAAATTGGATGTGAATCCGTGCCTTTACTCTAGGCTGAGGGTGTGAATGGTCATATGAAAGTCCCAAGGGAAAGAAATTCATGTGTTACAAAAGTTATCCTAAAGATCATTAATGATAAAAGGTTGAGCATCGTTAATGGCAGCTTCTGTATTTTAATATTTGGAAAGACATGAGAAAGGAATAGGATTAAAGTTTTAAAATCAAGTTGGTTTCCTTTGAAGCCATTTGGTAAACGTCTACTCTCGTTAATCACGTCCGATTAAAGAAAAAGTGTTCACAAGCATCAGCCATAGAAGAAGCCAATTGGGAGCAGCATTTTAGGCAAATTTCAAGGACAAACGTTCTCATGTTATATATAAGATTGTTACTCTCATTTCTCATAATAGTAAAAAGGAATAATACATTACAAGTCAAAAATGACAACAAAATCAGATCCATCAAAAACAAACCTTTGGAAAAGAAAAAAAAAAAGACTCCACCATGTTTGTCTAAACGAAATTCAATCAACGACTATAAAATTCAAGGACCATAATGAATTTAGCCAACAAAATCCCAAAAAGGGGTGTTATGTACAGAAACAGAGGAATGACAAAGACAGAGGATCTTGAATCAGACACTAGTAGAACTTGGATGTGTCTCAAAAGAAGGAGGCGTGTGAGAAGAAGGTGAACCAATGGAGCCACGAATCCTGAATATTTCAAGAACAAGAAAAGCAAGCAATGTCACTGACAAAACGAATCCATATCCAATTTTCCATCCATCTTCTTCATTATTAGCCATTCTAATTCCAAGAACAATGTTCACTGCTCCAAAGAACAGAGAGATTCTCCCAATCCAATGATGATACCAATTCCAATATCGCCTCATCTTTGTCTCCTTTTGCGGCCGCGCAAAGAAAGCAAAAACCTGCAAAACATATCCGAGGCATGTTCAACCAAAACTTCTAACCTATATATTTGATTCTTTAACTCGAGAAACTTCCAAGTCTTGATTCTCAAACCTGGAGAATGCTAAGGATCAGAAGAAAGATCCCAATGCCTCGATGTGCAGGTATATCCGGTTGGATCCTATTGTAAAGCCGAATTCCAAGAATAACAGCGGCTAAACCGAAGATAAAACCCGTGAATTGAATACCGATGTGAAGATAATACCAAAGAGGATCTCTATGTCTGAGATATCTCGCGAGGATTGCCCCTAGTGGAAGTAAGAAGCCCCATCCGAGTATTGCCATCATTCCATGTTTTGTCTTATCCGTAGAAACTGTCGTTTTTATGGATGTTAATCCATTTGCTGCATTGACCAAGAACACACAAGAAAATAAGTATTGCAGTATCCCCTGTTTTTAGCTAGTCTAGACTAGTATATGACTATTCTATTGATAATACTAACACATGTAAAATATTAGTTTTACACCATTTTAGTTTTGTTTCTTTTTATCAGATATCATTTACGAATTATATGCCCACGAAATTCGAATAGTACAAGCTATGATCATATTTTCTCTGTTTTACAATAGGTCATGTTTGTTCAGATGGATACCTTTGGAGAAATCGACGATGACAGTAGTTTTATCATCATGCTTAGTCAAACGGCCTAGCTTCGAAGGATAAGCTGTGCTAAACGCTAGAATCACTGCTCTACGAGGAATTTTAACGGAGAACTTCACCTGAAAAGCTAAGTAAATCATTGCTCCGTGAAGAGCCACAACCGGAGGGACTTTCTGTAATTGCAACTCTCCTTGATCCGGTACAACTTGGTCTCTCTCTGTTCCTTGGAGATAGTATTGTTTGATTTTGGCGTGACCTTTTTTCGAAATCCACCCGATCATCGCGCTTGATCCCACCATTCTTCCGTCCTTGGAGAATCCCATTCCGACCCACCCGGTCGTATATAAAGCCGATACTATGATCGTCACCACATTGTCTCTGTTTTCAGAGTACTGCAAAACAGAGAGATTGGAAACGGGATGACATATCAAAATGATGGGTTCAATTGGAAATCAAAATCATGGGTTTATTGAATAGCAGAGAGGAATCGAAAATCAAAATTCAAATTCATAGGTTTTGGAAAAGTTTGTTACTTTTTGAGTGATGAGTGTGTAAATGAATCATTTTTAAGTTACCCGTAATACGAATGTGTTCCAGAGAGGCGTGCATGGCATGGAATCGGAGATATTGCTGTACGGTGGAGGGAGAAAATCAGATAATCGGTTTGCTAAACAGAGATTTTGGGTCGAATCATCGATGGAACTGACGTCATTTGCAAGTAGAAAAGGCAGATTTTGTTCGATTAAAAAACAGAGGATGTAAAATCCGACAAGGGTTCTCATGGTCAGAATAGAAGCAGAGTGGGGGGTAAAGCGTAAGAGTGAGGAATAATGGAGGGTTTTTTTTGGTGATGATTACTTGAAGAAGAAGAAGAGTGATTGAGTTTGGTGGTGAAAGTGGTTGAAGATGGCGATCAATCATTATCGTCAAATTGTTTTAAATCTCCTCCTCGATTAGATTTTGAGAAAGATGCTGGCTGGAGTTGATGTTTTACTGGTTAAGTATCGGACAATTTATGTCCGCTCTGTCACTAAATCGACACGTGAACCGACAGAGAAATACCAAAATGCTATGAAAAATTATTGCGTTTCCCAGTTTAAAACAATTGTCAGTTGCTATTTGAGGTTGATAAAGTATGAAATCTTTTATAAGATATTATGAATCTAGAGTTTTTACTTTGCTTATTTGGGGGAAAAGAAGAAGTGGACAGAGAGGGGTCGTAAGTGGACCAGAGTGGGAAGTGGATCAGTCTTAGCCTGAATCACTTACTCATTAGGTATATTTGGTCAGGATGGTGCCACGATATTGGAACGGAGCTTAGAAACAAAGTAAACTATAATAATTAATCAACTTTAATTTAGTTTCTATAACTTTCATTATTGTACCCAATCACAGACGTATTTAATTCTTGATTGTTTGTTTGTTTACGGTTTTGTGTTGTGTTTACGTCTTCTTCTTTCTTTATCTATATAAACCTACATGTTTAGCACTTCACCCAGATCTCAATTTTTTTGGCTTAACTCTAAACGCGAACAAAAATAAAATACAAACATTTGATGTACGTCTGCATTTACATTTCGCAGTAGTATTTTATTGCTAAATGAAAATGTTTTATATTAGATGCAGTTTTGTTGGTAATATGTTTTTTCACAGGGCCAAACGCAACACACAGAAACTGACGTGTAATACAAGTTATTCCTGGGCTTTTATCTTATACAATACAACTATCTCTCAGCTATTCTATTCTAAACTATCACTATCGCGTATCGTTTTATAAACGCAATAATCTTTCCACCCTTAATTCAAAAATATTCTAATTATTATTTAAAAAATAGGATTATATTTAATAAGATGGAAGCTTTTGGCAAAATGGGGATGTAGCTCATATGGTAGAGCGCTCGCTTCGCATGCGAGAGGCACGGGGTTCAATTCCCCGCATCTCCATCCCTCTGATCTTTTTCTGCTTCGTCATCTTCCTCCTGTTTCTTGTCCTCTCGAGGTTTGCCGTTGGATTGACACAGAGAGGGTAACAAAATACGTTGTTATACGTGAATCCTTTTTTTCTAATAATGTGATCAACCATTTTTCTGCCTTAAAAGATACTGATCTATTCGTCTTACAGAACTTATTCAGAAACAACGTTAATTCGAACACCGAATAAAACAAAAGAAAAAGAAAGAATGGAAAAAGAGAAGCGAAAGAAACGTATCCTAAGGAAATAAAGAATTAGAGTGTGAAGAACTCTCTACTTGGACCAAGCAACTGCTTCAATATCCGCTTGAGCACTTCTATACAACTCTAGCCTCTTTGCAATTGAAGTCCTTCGCTGCTGAACAGCAGGATCCTCATCCAACAATTTCGACAATTTGCTCATCTAATTTCAACACCAAACCCCTTTTTAGATTCTTAATCATCATCACATATGTATACTGTATTATAGTTTAGTTTGTACATGGTTATTTTTTACCTCTTTCTGGCCAAGCTCAGTGAAGAAGTAATCAAGTAGGCTTCGTTTTGCTTCACGGACTTGACAGTAAACGATTGATTTTGGTATGGAGTTTCTCAACCCGGCGCAGACCATATTCACGTAAGACAACACATTGGAACCTATTCTTCTGAGATAGGCATCGTTGTATCTGTCGAAAATAGAATGTGTCGGGTTCCCGCCTTTTTCAGAATCTTGTGGGAGTTTCCTGAAGAACTCGACTGTTAAGTAACCAGACTCCATGTCTACTAGCAACAGAGTTGCTTTCCTGCTTTCATCTCTCATTCGATCCAATGAATCAACCGCTGCACCTGATACTTCCACTCTTAGTGTTGGATATTGTTTCAGTTCCTGTTTTGATGAGATTAAACACATAACTATGAGTCACAAGTGTTGTTGTTCAGTTTGTGAATATGAGCAGAAACTTTCTTACAGATGTTTCGCCGATGGATTTGTGTATAAGATCCTTGAGAATGGAATGAACCGCATCGACAGCTGCTTCAGCTGGGCCTCTAATGGAGACTAAGCATGATTCTATGAGACGGCGGTAACCTTGTTCAGGAGCTATGAGATGCGGTTGATATCCATCTGCTTCAGTGATCAGTTTCCGTACATTTTCCATTGAGAGATGTTTGTCGAATTGCAGTCTTTTAATGGCAGCTGGGAATTGATTGTCGAACACAGAGTTTATCTTTTCACCACCTGAACGTCTGTGAGGTTGTTAGTATTAATCATCATCAAGACACAAAACTGCACTGGTAAAAATCCACTAATATGTGAGATCACTCACGTGCCGTCAAGGTGTTCCTTGAACGTTTGATCAAAAGCACGGCAAATTTCCATGATCATATATAGTTTTCCCTGCATTCAAGAGAGTAATAGTGATTTGAAATAAGAGAAGAAAGTAACCAAAGAATGAAAATGCGAAAGGTCCTTAAGACATTAGATACTTACACCAGCATCAGCTGCTACAGGCTTCCCAAGACGGCTCAGCTCTGTCTCTAACTCGGAAATAGTCTTGGTGATAAGAGACTGAAGTCCCGGAATTCTTGACTTGATAACAACCTCCAAATGCTGCAAAACGTTATAGCTTGTTTTAGAGCAGCTGGCAAATCTTTGATGCCAAACAATTAAGAAGAATTGATATGCCAATAACAAGCTCCTCCTCAACTATTATACCTTGGAGAGCATCTTTCCTAAATATTCTGAACCCATTCTGTCAGTAAGATGTCTGTACTCTGGGGTGGTCTGGAAGTAATCACGTTCACGCCGACGAGCAGCAATCATATCAACACTTTTATTAATATCAGCTTGAGACCGGTTCACAACACCAACCCAAGGATACCTTAGTTTGTATCCCCTTCCTTCAAGTATCTGAAATTTCCAAAGATTTAGAAGACTGAGGGACTGTTTAATATTTACTCCCTACTATTTAGTAAATTTCTCATCTTATCTTCCATGTATCCTTTTCCCAATGAAATTAGAGATAGGTTGTTTAAGATTAGACGATAGTCCTAACTCAAAGCATGTATTAGTATCGTCTGAATGTAAACTTACGTCAACAGCATTAGTGCCCTGGTCCATGAGATCAATTTTTGTTAAAACTCCAAAAGTCCTGTCTCCTTATAGCGGCAACGTAGCAAAAATTATACAAAATGAGTCAATCCATTCAAACTACTATAAAAATATATTGATTGCATGATCATCGCCTTTGTTTATTACAGATGATAGCATTATTCTCATGTCTAGACACTGACCAGTGACCATTCAACTCAACTATATATCACATGCCTAGTAAACTGAAACCATATACTTCGTGTCCCAGTGGATAAAAACTCACAAGAGAAAGCTCAACGTGAATTCAGAAAGCATTTGTATAAAAAAGTGTAGAAATGGAAGTATCTGGAACCTTTTGGATCAACTTCACGAGATATCTTAATGGCATCAGACGTAGCAAGATCTTGATTTGCAGGGGAAATAGCTAGTATAATGCAGTTGGGCTGTCAAAAGGGAAATGGTTAATCGTTGTTACTTTGCTGTTAACACACAGTATTAAGGATATAAGCACCATCCATCTACAGCTGTATCCTTGCTTCATTCTTAATTTCTTTCAAATGATAGTTACCTTCTCAATAAACGATCTGACCATGTTCTCGATGTCTTGAACAATGCTATCAGGCTGACCCTCTACAACATCATTGGCACCAAGTTTTCATTGATGTTTATCAGTAAAGAGAACTTGGGTTGGGGGATGTATCCACTATCATGAGTGAACAAAGATTGTCTCACTTACCAACAGCTACCTTTGTAAGACCAGGAAGATCAACCAGTGTCAGATTCACGACTGCAAACATTTTAAACAGAGGAAATTATTAGAGTGTGGAGACTAGAATACAAGTGGCAAATATGGAAGAGAGCATGAACTTAAAATTTGATTAAATTTCACGTCCTGTGTATGTAGAAAATGAAACATTACAAGATCTGAAATCCTAAAGCATTTTCTCACCATTAGGGGAGAAGATACTGAGATGAATTGGGACTGAAGATATTACTTTGCTGCTGCGACCAGTTTCACGATCTGTCTCATCCGAGATCTCCTGCCTCACAGCAGCTACATTTCAAGAAAGAAGAAATAGATATAAGAAAACCAGATGAGAAGAATCTGTGCACCTAAATAACCAGTTGTCACAAGAAAAGTAAGGAGCCATCTATTCCTTCCGAACACGAAACATACCAAAATCAGTGAACTTCTTCTTCGGAAGATGCATAAACTCAGCATACTCTTTGCCTTCATCAATTCTGTGAAGCTGCAGGACAAGAGGTCTACGTGTAACAATCCCTACATGAAAGACATTGCTGTTCTAAGTAACAGTTATATATCTTGAGTTATAAAAATGTACGTTTTAATTAATCAACCTTACCTGCTCCACGAGGTAAAAAATCTTTTCCCACAACGCTCTCTAGCACAGAAGACTTTCCAGAACTCTAGATAATTAGAACAACATTTCATCCAATCAATTGAATTGATCCTCAAGATAAAAGAAATGTACATTGATTACAAGCATTGCATGAATACGAAACAATTTTGATTAAGAGCGAACGATTCACAACTTTCACTAAAATCGGACAGGCTAATCATTAAAAAGGGAGATAAATTTCCCATTGATCTCCTAGACAACACTAACATAATCATGAATTTCGATGAGATACACGATTTAAGGGGGAAACAGCAGATGAAAAGAAGCCAATAATTTCAGGAAAAATAGGATCAGATTATTCCAAGCATTGAAACCCCAAATGTACGATTACGGAACGAGAAGGCAATGCCGAAGATCTAAGAATCACCGATTCAAAATCTCATGTAAAATTCAGAAGAAATAGATCATACCTGACCACCAACAACGGCAATGGCGGGCAATGAGTCCCAGAGAGTTGGGAGGGAGCTTCCCTCGCCGTGATCTCCCAGAGCCGTACAAGCTCTCTGTATCTTGTTCACAAGCGAAATCAAAGTCTCCATCTCAGAAACAAAAATCAACCTAATCAGCTCAGATCATTCAACAGCGGGATCAAAATTCCGGCGCGAATCGGTCTCCGACGAGTCCGTGCGAGGAGGAGAAGAGAACGGAAACGTAATAACCGCGAATTGCTATCTATTAGGCGAGGCGACCGTTGAAATTTTCTAAGGAATATATAGAAACGCAAAGGTCAAGAATACCCAAAATATCTCTGTTTGAAAAGTCAAACCTCAGAGCGAGGCCTACTCATAAATGTTAAAGGCCCAATATGGAACATTGGGCCCAATTTTAAATAGGAAGCCTGAGGAATAATGATTGATTCATTTAGTGGATGTGATTAATATAATGATTATAAGTCTCTTTTGGACCGAAATGCGTAACGACAACATAGACCTACACATTTTGGGTATATTCTTTATGTTCGAGTCACGATACTCGAATGGGTAATACTATATCCGTTATGATATACGAAAACATTTTCTCTCCACCACACGATTTCTATGTTAATAATTTGTTACCAAAAGAAAAACGAGTTTTGGTTAGCGTAATTAGTTTTTCTAATTTGGTTAAAAGAATTAGATTATGGAAGAAATCTGGCCCAGTTGAAGAATCTCCCAATCTTTCTTCGCCAAGTCTCCAGACACTCCACACACACTTCTTCTAATCTTTCTCTCTGTATGTCGCAGAGTAAGTTTAAAAAGCTTAGCAACTTTCTCTCATGGAGTCGCTTACATCAAATCCTTCCTTCGCTTGTTTCTCAAAAAGCTTATCTCATTACCCTTCTCGTCTTTCCTTCGTTAAGCTAACTTCTATCCACAAGTTGGAAGCTCCAAACACCATCTCGTTATGCTGTAAATCATCCCCTTTGGGTTCCTCGAATCCTAAACCTGATTGCAATGCTAGTAATCGCCGTATCCAGCTGAACCCATTCTGCGTTTTGCGTCCAATCATTCGAACGATTAAAGGGTTGGTTTCGTCTCAATCCCGGCTATGGATGTCGCGTTTTCGAGCTTACAGAGACGATACGGCGGCGTTTTCCGAGAATTTCGCCGGAGATCTGAAGCACAACGGTGGATTGGGGATTGCCCTTTTGAGCGTCACGGCTTCGGCTAAGGTAAAGATTAGCCCTTTCGTGGCGACGCTCTCGGCGAATCCGACATTCGTCTCAGCTGTTTTCGCGTGGTTCTTTGCGCAGTCGAGTAAAATGGTTATCAATTTCTTCATTGAGAGGAAATGGGATTTTCGTCTACTGTATGCTTCTGGTGGAATGCCTTCGTCGCACTCGGCTCTATGTATGGCTTTGACGACCTCTGTGGCGCTTTGCCATGGAGTGGCAGACTCGTTGTTTCCTGTTTGTTTAGGTTTTAGCTTGATTGTGATGTATGATGCTATTGGCGTTAGACGCCATGCCGGTATGCAAGCTGAGGTAACGGAACCAGAACCAAATCTGCTTCTTCCTTCTTTCTGTTAAAGCATGTCAAGTTTTTAGATTTTGAGATTTTTACTGAGTTTGACTTTGGTCTTAGTGATTGCTCTGTCTATTGTACAAGTTTGACTAGATTCTATACGAGGACACCTATGACGGAGTATCGTTTTATGTATTACTAAGATAGTAAAAAAATGTTAGGGAATATGGTGATGGATTCAAGTCAACGCTCTTTACTTCATGGTTGAATTTGGACTTGATGTTAGTATGTTAGGTTCTTGTGAAAGTTGGTTTACTAGAGGTTATAGCATTATTGTGCACAATAAAAGTTCACCACTAGATATGGAATTATGGACATTTAGGCTAACGTTGATGTCTGTTCTTCGTTCTTATATGACCTTTTGTGTTCTTATAGATGGTTTGAAGAAATTTCTTATAGATGGTTTGGTTTTGCATTGTTGAGCACTATAGAAGTTTCTCGAACATCAGGCACATGTTGATGATAGCTGTTGTTGGTTCTAGAATTATCTGTGGTGATCTTGATAACATTCCAGAGAATGAAGAGTTTTGAAAGAGCATTATACCATGTGTCAATCTTGGTTTTTTTTTTTGTGAGATAAGATGACAATGTTGGCTTTTGTCTTTGTTGATGTCAGGTTCTGAACTTGATCATAAGGGACTTGTTTGAAGGACATCCCATCAGTCAAAGAAAGCTTAAGGAACTGCTCGGTCACACGCCTTCGCAGGTTCTTGCAGGAGCATTAGTTGGTATTGTGATTGCTTGCCTTTGTTGCCAAGGCCATCTCGTCTCAGCCTAAGATCTCTCATTAACTCTTTTATTCATTAGTTTTCTGGTTGTTTTTGTTTTTTATTCGGCTCAAGTTATGGGTTGCATCGACTTGGCTAAGGTTCGTGGTTGTATCATATGTGGTGTTGAGCAATAGAGAAAACTCGTGCTTCTTCATTCTGGTTTTTGTAATCACTGAAAATTGCAATGCGAGCTGGTTTTCTATATTTCTCACTCTCTCTCTCCTTCTCCGGCTTGGTGCCATAATGCCATAACCAATGCCTTTCCTTTCCTCATATTTCTTGGCCAAGATATCCACGGCAGCTTTGAATGGCTTCAAGGCATGAATCTCACCAAACGTCCACGGAAATATCATCAATCCAATATCTAAGTTTCTAGTAATTTGCATTTTGGCATTGCCTTACAAGAAAAACGAAAACTATTGAAACAATAATAACTGATCTTGACTGATGAAGGAACTAATTAACTAAAGATAAACAAAACACATCACACATGTCAATGCCAGATGTCTTAAATAAAAACTCAACACATCACACATGTCAATGTTTGAAGACTAAGGTGGAGAATATCGATAATCATGACAAGTTTTGAACAAAGGCAAAGAGATAAAGGAGGAGAAATCAACACTTCTTGGTGGAGACAGAAGGGGGCACTTCAGTCCAAACTTCCGAAGCCTCCATTCTGCTTTCTCGAATACAGCATAGGAAAATCCATTTTGATGCAGGAAGTTGACAAAATCTTGAGCAATAGGAATTTGCTTTCTTCACACTTGCGAGCTTTTCCTGTGAAGGGTACCGAGTAGACTGACAACAACGACTTAGAATACTGTTGAACATCATCTCGTGTGCTGCATCTGTGACACTTTTAACAATTTTCACTGCTTCAGCAAGGTTCTCTGTACTTTTGGTACTTGCGTAAGCATCAATCAAGGAGCCAAAGTGGTAATACTTTGTCTGAGGCCAAAGTGCTTCTCCATAGTCATCAAGTGTCTGTATGCCGAGTGTGGTTTCAAAGCTTGACTAAGTGCAGTTATAAGAGCTCTATAGGTAACAAAATTGATTTCAACTTATATAGTTAATAACACTCTATATAATTTTTTTGTAGAAAACACTATAGTGAACAAATTGTGCACAATAAGAAAACAACAAATAGTTAGTCTAACTTATAAGTGTGTTGAAATGTATGATAATGATGTTATAAAATGTGATGGAAAAATCCATTTTAAAACAAAAAATAAAGGATCATAGTCTATAATGCAATGCGTTTTTGTACCTAACATGTAACATGTTTTGGGAGGATTGTTGTCCTCAACATTTAGAAGAACAAAGCATCTGCTTCAGATGGTAAATTCTTAGAGTAGACCACTAGCATTGAATTATAGGTTATGATGCTTTTGTGGCTTGCTCTTCTGAAAATGTTCTTCGCATATTTAAATGCTAACGAGTAGCTGTCTCCATACATTCTAATAACTCTGCCCAACCCCCACTCGCTACCTAGTATTCCGCCAACTCTAAAAGTTAGAGCATGAATGCTCTTGACTTAGTTCTTTATAACTAGGGTTCCTTAGTCGATGCTTTACAAGACAAAAATTCCTGAGAACATTGCTGAAGCCGTGAATATCGTGAAATAGGTGGCAGATGAGAGGACTTTCAATAGTATTTTAAGCCATTGTGTCCCTAACCTTTCCGTTTCACAAGAAGAGCTGGTATGTGTGTTGAAGGTGATTCCGATAGCTCAAGATTTGGAGACTTCGAAAGTTTAGAATGAAGTGGCCCCATTCCGTCTCCAACGAAGACGTATTAAGAGGTGAATCCAATCTTTTAGAAAAAAATTAATTCTGCTTTCCATTACGAAACACACAGCACAAGATCCTTGTCGACTATGCTTTACCAAATTATTTATATATATATATATATATTTATTTATTATTCTCTGACATATTCCATTATATCTACAAGTACTTACAAATTACTTAGTGCCTAAGCAGATAATTTAATTATTATTTTAAATAGCGACAAGTTAGTAAAAAAATTAATAATTATTTTGAAATGGTAAATAAATCAACCATCAAATTAGAACGGATAAAACTCAATTATATAGAAAAAAATTGATCAAATTAAGTAACTGAACAAAGGGAAAAAAATTAATGGGAACAAATATATTATCGGAGACCAATAGTTATTATCCTTAAGAACTTACAATAATTATTTGTTTACTGGGGCTGCTGTCCCCATCCCAACTAATGCTAATGCTAGGCCCTTTGGCTTAATGCCTCAGCTACTTTTCTAGTTAGAATCTTTCAGAGCCCGCTTCGATCGTCTTCTTCTTCGGCCGGTGGGTTTCGTCTTGAGGTTGAAGACACCTTTCATCAACGAGCTTATATCCACAGATCGATCTCCCATGATCTTATCATGGTACATCTTGCTTCCTATCTCACATATCTCTTCCTCTACTTCTTCTAATGGCTCGTCTATATTCAACTTCAGTTCTCCTTTCCTGATAACCGTTACACCAAACCCATTCGCCTTAGCTTCTCGAAATGTATCCTGTATTATATGTTAAAGAGTAACAACTTTAAAATTGATAAGAGCATAGTTCGTCTAATTAAAGTTTCTTCCTTGGTGAATTTTCTTTACCTTTGGCGGGCGCGGAACAATGAAAACGTTTCCAGTTCTTAGCAAATCCAAATGAGCTTGAATAATGTAACAGAGGTTTCTACAGTCTGCAGCGTCCTCGAAAGCAATCACATGATGTGGTTTGGGTTCTAACTCGAGATCTGTTGCCATCTCCAATGTGTAGAACCCTACTTGTTGCTCTCCTTTCTCATCAACTGTGTACAACTCAAGGCACTGAAACACGAAACAGAAGATAAGAACTTTGAGCTTCTATCTCCAAATTTCAAAAGTGTTCAGCAAGAAAACATACCAGTACGTGCGGAAGATCCAACCACCATAGATAATCTTCTTCCTTATTTTCTCCATACTCGCGGTATTTGCTCACAACAGCTTGAGGACCAAACAACTCCATCTCTCTCTTGAGTTTGTTGAGTTTCTTTTCCATGAACTTCTTGTTCCTCTCTGGCAGCTTTTCCATTATATCAGCTGCGTCTTTGATTTCGTCTTCTGTAATCCATCGGTCCAAGTCTTTTCCCATGTCTCTCATAACAGCTTTCACTTCTAGATCAGTCTCTGCATTGTACAACTCCAAGAACCCGCGTGACCATTTCTTCGTGTGCTCCCAATACTCTTTTCCTGACTTTTTCCCGGGTCTAACAGATCCATCACTTCCTTCTACGACAATCTTTGGCTGGCTTGAGGTAATCTCAGTTGAAGAAGTGAGAGTGTTCTCAGAGGAAACAGACTGTGATGATTCCTGAAGAGAGCTCTGTTTTTCCTTTTTCACAGGAGACACAGACGCAGCCTTTCCAGAAAACAATGCCTCACGCTGTTCACGATAGTTATTGAGAAACTCAGGGTTCTTCTCAAGCGAAGGCCCTTTCCATCTCGGTATGACTTTCTCTGGTGGATCATACACACTGATGCCATCTGAATGACAAGAGGGAGGGATAAAAATGAGATAAATTTGACAAGCTTATTCACCGCGTCATTTGTAAATGTGAGATATGTATTGAGAAAACCTTGTTGCAAATTAAAGTGGTAGAGAACATATCAATTACCTACTCCGTAGTCGAGATTTTCAATGTTTGAATGAATCCAGTTATGCAGATGAGACAGTTTCTCATTTTCTCTCTCAACTTTCTTCTCCAAGCCTTGCAAAAACATAGCCTTGTCTTCGGCGTCAATCAGGTGAAATGGATCCCTACCAGCCAGCTCATTATCTCGAACATGGAAGACAATGTCACTTAGCTTTTCGTCCTTCATCCACTCAAGCTCATCATTATCCTCATTGCGGTAAAGTTCTGCAATCTCAGCAATCGTACCTGGCTCCTGAGTTTCTTTCTCTCTTGCAGCCATATAATTCTCTCTAAATCCAGCTCTCATTTTTTCAGCAATAGGTTCAAATTCATGGTAGTGTTTCTCCATCAAGTTCTCCTTCTCCTTCCCTGATCGTTGTTCCTTCTCTAAATGTTCAGTACCACCAGACGAACTTTCCACTGATTCGCAAAGACTTGTTTCGCGCTCTTCTATTTTGTTTTCAGAGTTTCCTTGCTTGCCCGGTCCCTTAACTGTGTTCTTATGGGGTCGGGAATCAACATCCTTCCCTGACGCTTCAGAAGATGTAGACTCAGGTGCAGCTTTCAAGGTTCCATTGACAACTGCACCAAGGATTTTCTTTTTCTCAACCAATTCGTATATTCTAGCTTCACTATGCTCTTCATCGCTCTGCTCTGGGAAGATTTCGTCAATGTCCTGAGTAAGCTCTTTCTCACCACCTCTTCTTGAAAGGAACTCTTTAGCTTCTTTTACAGAACGTATGACCCGTGACTTACTACGACCACTGCTATTATTCTTTATCATACTCAGCTTATCCTTAGAAACATCAGACGTTTGGATGATTCCGTCTCTAGGAACCAAATTACTCACCTTTTCTGCGTCAGATGCTGCCATTTCACGATTCAGAAACCCAGAATCTACCATAGCTCCATTCACCATCGGAATAGCCAAATCAGAAAGTTCAGTTTTATCTTCATCACTTTCAGTCGAAGTCCCCAAGCTTTCATATCTATCGTCATCATCACCTTCACTCTGTGTCAAACCCTTACGTGGAAGACTGTTCTGTGACCGCATGTTTATATCTTCATCATAGTCGCCCGATTCTTTGTTCGCATCGCGCTTCTCCTTTTCATTAAGTTCTATGCCAGCTTCTATCTCCCGGGCTCGTCTAGCCATTGATTTGATTTCAAGGATCTTATTATCAAAGTCCATGGATTCACCACTCTCACCGTGAGAAGAATTCAAGAGTTCCAATTTCTTCTCTGAACCCTTTACTCTAGATATACTACTCATAAGTTCTTTACGATCAAACTTAGGCTTCTCAAACGACACCAATGGCTTTTCCAAACTCTCCTCCTGCAAAACTTCCACGGTACCTTTCTCCACCATTTTCTTTTCCTTCCAAGCTTTCATCTTTCTCCTCATCATCTCCTTCTCCAACTCTGTGCACTCAACCTCATTACACTTCCTATACACAAGCACCATCTTCAGCAGCCAGAGTCCTATGTAACCACACAAAACAGCTCTTCCAATCGCCGGCAACTTGGGAATTAAGTCGAGACGAAGAATTGCGTTTTGGATTGAGGTAACTAACTGAAGCTCTTCCTTTGAAGAAGAAGAAGAAGAAGAAGAAGAAGAAACAAACTTGACCAGAGAAGAATCCTTATTTAACACATTTTCTCCATTCTCCATTTGTTCAGCTAATTTCTTCGCATATAGAACCCTAGAACTCGCTGCTTCCAAATCCTCGAGACCAGATTTTCTACTCAAGACTTCGTCTTCGTCAACAACTACTTTCTCCACGTTTCCAAGCGAATCCTGATGGACAGTGAAAATGGGATTCGAACCAATCCCCCAATACTCTGCTTCCTGCTTATACCGACAAACCCAGTCTTGAAGCTCATTCAACAAAGTCGAATCTTGAGAAACCTTATCTTTCAATCCCTCTGTGCTACCAAACTCGACCAAATCATCACTATGATCGAAATTGTGGTTTCCGTTTCGAGATTGCGTACCTTGGTCACAAGGAATCGGGTTCGGACGCCAATTCTCATCACCGATAATCTTCTTCCTCAGTGTATTACGTCGCCTCGAGGTCTCCCCGAACCGAGCCGATACTCGGAGAAATGAAGCGCGGTAGTACGGGAACTTGGAGCTGGGCAAGTTGAATCTATGTTGGTTTCTCTTGTTGGATTTCGACGACAGAGACGAGAAATTGAAGAAGCCATTAGGAAGAGCAGAGTTTAGAAGCTCCATTGATGGGGAAATGGATAAAACTACAATCCCTTTTTGAAGTGAAGAAGATGTCAAAACCCCAAAGGTGGGTTTATCAGAACAAACACGAATAGGTCGTCGTTACATAATCATTTTAAAAATGAGACTGATAAAGCTATGTTGCGAAAAAAAGGTTCGACATTTACATTTTTCCAGATCCAGATACATGAGACAGTAATGAACTATAAAAACCCTCCATGACCATGAGAGAGAGAGAGAGGAACAACCCAAGTTTATCGTCGATTACAGAGAAAGCCCTAATTACAGAAAATTCCAAGAAACATGGCTACAGATACAAAGCCAAGTCGGCGAAGTTTTACAAAATCGATTTGATTTTTAGGACAAGCTCGGGATACAAGCTCCTCCACCTTCACCACTTTGCTGCTGCTCTTTCCAGATTCTTCCGGTGACTCGCAGTTTCAGCTCTTTCCTGTCTCCACCTGAGAAGAAGAGAGCCATGTTTCTCTGTATAATTAGTCCATCATGACTGTCTCTAACTTTCCTGTGGCTGTCTCTTACGCTTCTTGGTGTTCCTTCCCAAGTCAGCTTTCGACCATAACCCCCCACTTCTAAACTATAATTGTAGTTCCGAGCTTCGGTTTCGTCACCCATGAAACGCAAGAACGCCATGTACACTGGAGCCATTCCGAGCTGGAAAGCCTCAAAGTGAAGACAGAAGTATTGACCAAAGCAGTGAAAGACCTGATTTTCAATTTGAATCAGAAACAAGATCAAAAGACAGAAACTTTGACAAAGAATGTGGGACGGTCATAGTATAGCAACTCCTGAGTATGTGTAGAGAGAGAGAAGATTCACAACCAATGATCTCGCAGAACAAGAGCTCAGCCATAGACTTTTGATTTCAGGAAAATTAATTTTAACTCACACCAAAGTTACCTAAATAATTGGACCTTCTCACTAAGTTATCATTCGGTTTTCATATTACATAAACCGAATTGGACATCCGTAAGCAGCACAACTGAAACCTGACTCGCAACAAAAGCAAACCTTGACTCCTCTGATTGCTTCACAATTTCACATTATAGTTAATACTAGCAAGATCAAGTTTCATCACATAAACAAGCTTAATGACTCTTAAACAAAGCCCCATAACAGATCTAAGTTTATAGAAAGCAATGAAACGTGAATCATGTGTACTTACAGTTAACATCCATGTGGCATTTTCGACTTCACGAGGATTAGACTTGACATAACGATGGTTAAAAGTACACCCAGAATGCATATCCACCTTGTGATCATCCCTCAGATGAGCAACTAAGAAAGGGATATCTCCCAGAACTGAACACTCGGATCCAGCATACGGACAGTTGTAAGGCCTAAAGTTACATATTGTCTCGTGTTTGAGCTTACTGTAGTAAGGGAATATCTCAGGACATCCAAGTGACATGTACTTGCATGGTAGTTCAAGAGATTCCGCTACTTTTTCCAGTGCCAAACAACGGATATCACCAAGCTCTTGTCTACAAGTTGGGCAGCGATTGTGAACTCTGTTCTTACAAGTTGAACATAGAGTATGTCCATTGTGACACTGCAGGGAAATCAAATAATTGTTTTACATAACTCTCTAAAGAGACAATAAGAATCTGGAAGTGGGTATCTACAAGGATAACGGTATATACAATCGTGATCAAGGATTATTCTTGCATATTACTCATTTAGTGACAAGAATGTTAAGTGGGAAACAAATATGGAGATCAACTATACAGAAAAGAACAAACCAAAAGACAATTTTAATAAGGAAATTTGAAACCCAAATCAAGGTAATTGCAATTTCAAGTTTTGTTGTACTTCCATAAAGACCACTTTCAAGTTTTAACATAACCACTGCTTGAACATCCAAATGTTCAGCAAACTCGGATAAGTTTATAGATTTGGCGATGTTTCTCCTCTAGAACTGAAAAAAAGCCCTAAAACCAATCAACAGAGTAAAGATCCGAGAACACAAAATCAGGGAAAAATCAGGCAACAAAGGGATTGGAAAAGAAGAGACCTGATGAATAGGAGGGTACATAGAATTGGTGCAGACAGGGCATTCGAGAAGCTCATGAACACTGGTGGTGGTGGGAAGAAGCCCAGAAGCAGCATTCGCGTTGCTGTTATTACTACTATGATGTTTCGAAACCGATGCGTACGAATGGCGATCTTGGTGAATCTCTTCGTCATCTGTGACATCCATGGTTGAAGTACAGTCCATGCTATCCAAATCCATCGAAGCCCCAAAAAAAAAGGAAAAAACAAATTCCCCAAGAAAGGTGAAAATTTGATTAATCTTCGATCGAGACGAACATCAAATTCGATTTACGGATGGATGAATTGAAATACCCCACAGAAACAGGTCAACCCTCGTGAAGTGTAAATTTCAAAATAAAAGGGAGATGCTTTTCTTCATGAATTCCAGAGAGAGAGAGAGAGAGAGAGAGAGAGAGAGAGAGAGAGAGAGAGAGAGAGAGAGAGAGAGAGCGTTGCCGTCAAATGAACCGGTAACGCTGATTTAAAATCGGACGGTCAAGAAGGCGACTGTAGTAGAGAGAATGTTATTGGAAAATTTAATTATAAGAGATTCAGAGAAGAATTTACCAGGATAGGAAAAATAATCATTTAATAATTATAATATCCTCTTCTTACTCAATGATTTCTTCGTTTTTAATTAAATGTTAAAATATTGTTTATGAAATAAATAAGGGCCCATGGTCCAGGAAAGATGAGCCTAAACATGTACAATGGTCGACATGATTGCATTTTTTTCTTGACGTTGTTTTTTTGGGTGTTGATTTTGATGAGTTTTTTACTTTTTATTCAAATAATTTATATAAATTTGTATAACAAAAGAAAAACAAAACAAGGATACTCGAAAAAACTCATTCTAAGATAATAACTCATTCTAATAAAATAGTATGAAATGTTGTAGGAGCTGCACAATCTCATTAAAAATAACAACTTTTTGGACTTTAATTTTCAAAGCTCATTCAAAAATTCATGAAAAGCATACATATACTTATCTTTCTTTTTTTTTCTTTTTAACGCACTTATCTTTCTTTTTTGACTAAAAGAGATTTATTTTGATAATTAATTTTTAGACGTTAAGAATATGAAATCTTAAGGGAATTTTGCAATGCGATATAGCTTGGGTTCAAAGACACTTAAAACACTTAAAAGGACCAATGATAATGTAAAAAGAACATCTTACTCTTCTTCATCTCAAGCAAACTATTCTCACACAATTCCTTTGAGAATAAAAGAAAATTATTCCATACATAATTGGTCTCATGATAGTGATCATCCTTAAAGATAAAACGCATAATAGAAAAAGCGAACAACGATCCAGTTCTCATGATCTGTCATTACTTTTTAACAAAACATGTCATTGTACTATCCTCTTTCTGTTGGGTTACTGTCTGAGAAAAGAAAAAAAGCTCCAGAGAATCTGAGTTTTGGCTGCAAAACTGTTTCTACATCAGTTTTGTCTCAGTTAAAAGAGAACACAATCACTACAGAATCTGTTTATTCACCAAAAAGTCATTACTTTTTGTACTCCTATTTGCATTAAAGAATCAAATTTGAGGACTTTCAGAATTAGAAAATGAGTAACCTAGAAAGATTTTAGTGTTTCTTTGTTGTTGTTACCACTGGTTCGCCGCTGTTTCCCGGTAGTTCTCATCATCACCCTGAGGCAACTGCTTCGGTTTAGTACCTTTTACCCGGTTACTTAACAGTCTCTCGGATATTCTATCTTTAGCCGTTGTTTTCTTACGCCGCATTGAGGAAAAGGTTTGTTTCTTGTTTTTTCTTGCAGCAAAGACTCTATCAAACTCTTCGTCGATAACAGCTGACCTGGAAGTTGAGGCTAAAGCAACATCACGCAGAACTGAAAAATTATGTTCCTTAACCTTAGCAACCTTTTTTCGCTTTGCTGTTTTCCTTATCTCTTCTCTGTCTTTCTCCCGGATATTCTTTAGAGCTTGTTTTGCTATTCGCCTAGCCAACTGATTAGGATCAGAATCTGAAGTTGTTTCATCCATAGGCACGTCCTGGTCGATACCTGTACTTGAAGAAGTTTGGTTTTCACTCTCGTCTAATGGAGATTCCTGGATTATAGGGTTTCCTTCATCATCCCGAGGTACAATGGGTCCATGAAACGGACATGCTCGTAGATCTCTTCTCTGGCAAAGACCACCTTTCTTTAGAGGAGCATGGCATGGAGAAATCTCACTTCTCTCTTCTCTGTAAACAGTTGCCTGGAGATTTAGTTCTGCTATTTTATCTGCTGGAATTACAGCATCTTGGTCCACTCTGCCCCAGTGGCTCTCGAGCTCTAGGCCTCGATGATTAGCTCGAACTTCCGTAGTTGAGTCCCAATTACTCAACTGTGATCCCCAATTCATCACGGGCGCTTCAGAAATTAGCTTATCCCTAAGAGAGCCACCACTTCTTCCAACTTCTTTAGTGCTCGACGCTTTACTGGACCTAGATTCTGATGTAGACTTAGATTCTGATGTAGACTTATTTGCTTCAGTTGAAGCTTGCAAGGACGAACCCTCAACGTTCTGACTTCTCGCCAAAGGAGCCACGTTTTCGACTGAATCAGTTCCAACATTGCCATCATCTTCCTCCCAAATATCTTCTTCTTCCTCGTTTGCTTCTTCTTTCTCCCGAGTGCCAATCATTCTTGAAATTGTAAAACCAGCTTCTTCACATTTCTTTTCAGTTGCCAATATGTTATTCCTAATATCCAAGAACTCTTTCAACATGGAATCTCTCGTCCTGTTATCAGTTACCTCAACCCTGATGAGAAGAGAGATCCCTTCTTTAGCCGAGATAAGATGCTTTTTCACTAGAAGCTTGCACTTTTCTCTCAATACATCGAATACCACTCTGTTTTCACTGGTTTCTTCAACCTTATCTGATTGCTTCAGTGAATCAAGACGAATTTGCCTCAGATGAGAACAACGGATCTCCTCGTAATCTTCCTCATCTAAGATCGCAAGTGGAACACCATCATCCCCTCTCCATCGAACAATTTGCAGACACTCGTTGATTTCCTTTATTGTTTCGTCAATCTCATATTTTAAGAGTCCAAAAGTGTCCCTCAAGGAATCAAACTTGTTTCGCAAAATCTCTTTTGTCCTCATCTCCCTCTCCTGTCTCTCTCGTTGAATCCGTGCAGCGTTGGCCTGCAAATCAGGGAACTTGAGCTTCAGGGTATTCTTAAGGTAATCAAAACCCAGCCTAAGCTCCTTGTAATGTAACCCAAAAGACAGATTCCACTTCTCCAGGAACTCAATAGCCTTTGTACGCAAAATGGTGGCAATAGCCTGTGGTGCAGGAAGAGGTAGATTGCTTCTAAACCCAACACTTAAACTCAGCAGCTGATCAAGATTCTCAACTATTAGAGCTCTAAAGAGCTTTGATCTCATGAAAAGCTCGTCGATTATGAGAAGCGTCAGATATCGAACCTGCCAAAGATAATGATCCCCGCATTACATTCTATTGTGCCAGATAAAAACGCTTATCACCAGTCCTTAAGACCAAATTTCGATCAAACAACAGGTTCTGTGAATTGAAACGATGAGAACATGAGTAAACGATTAGAGAGATGCGATTCGAAGAGGCGAAATAATGAACAACCCCCAAAACAAAATTACGAAGACCTGGCTAAATGTAAGCAAAAACCTGAGAGTCTTTATGTTTCATGAGCTCCATTAGGGTTCTCGCACCGAGTCGGACCTCCGAATCGGAATACCGAAGAGTAAATTTGATCGCCTTGAGCAGCCTCGGGTCAACCTCTTGCGCAGTCGATTTCGTCGCTTTCTCTATTAACCCAATAACTTTCCCGCCGCCGTCATCTCTCCCGTCCATCGCCGGCAATCGGAAATTCAGAACTCTCTGAAAAAGGAAAAACCTAAGAAATTTCCGTCAATGAATTGTCCGATTTCGTGATGGTTCAATATATTAATTATATGTTTCAACTGTGCAAGTCGGTTTAATGGTCGATCAAATTACTTATTTGCCCTCGTTCCCTATTTGTTGGGTCAATATAATCGTTAATCAGTTGCCACTACTAGTCGGTTTAATTCGCGCTCCCATATCAGCAAAATGACGTATCTACCCCTCATTACGAATCTTCGTGCAGCAGATTCGATGGGCATTTATGTAACTACGATCATGATCGTTTATAAAGTTCTGTAGATTCCCCACTACCAAAATCGCTCAAACCAGTCGAGAAAACGAAAACAGAGAGATGATAATGATGATGATGACGACGACGAAGCATTACACTTTCTGGATTCTGTTGATCTTTTCCATCTCGATGGCTTCTTGCTCCACGATCCCATCGCTTGGAGGTAAAAAACATGGTGATTCTGTTATGATTTCCCGATAAATTGAGGCTCATTTTATTGCGTTTCTTGTTCCTCTTTCGCTCGTTTTCCTTCACTTTCTCGCTTGCTTAACAGGTCCAAAAATCTTTTGCTTCTGTTGTGACTTGTGATTCCCGAGTCTTCTTCTCTTCGACTCTCACTTGAGTTTCTTGGTTCGTTTTTCCTTCACTTTCTCGGCTTGTTTTCCAGCTCCAGAAATCGGAATCAACTATGGTCGTTACGGCTCCAATCTTCCTCCACCGGAAGCCATCCCATCGCTAGTCAATTCTCTCTCAATCAAGCATGTCAAAACCTTCGACATGGATCCAAGAGTCACCAAATCATTCGCCAACACCGGAATCTCTCTCTCCCTCTGTATCCCCAACGACAAGATTCCGATTCTAGCGTCCAATGCCTCCGAAGCCGAATCAATCATCAGGACTTTCATCTTGCCTTACCACAAGAACACGATCATCACATCAATCGCCGTCGGAAACGAAGTCTCGCTCATGCCGCAATTCTCGAGCCACCTCGTCTCGGCTATGGAGAACGTTCATCAAGCAATCAAGAGGTACCGATTGCACAAGAAGATCAAAGTCTCCACCACGCATTCCCTCGCGATTCTATCCCGGCGATTCCCTCCCTCGGCCGCGATTTTCCACAAATCGATCGCTGAATCGGTTTTGAAACCACTCGTGAGGTTTCTGCAACGAACAAATTCTCCTCTCATGGTGAATGTCTACCCATACCTCGCATACAAACAATCATTCCCTTCGATTCCACTGGATTTCGCTCTGTTCCAGCCCATGAACAACTCCAAACGCCGGAAATACACCGATCCGTACAGTGGAGTCACATACACCAACCTGTTCGACATAATGTTGGATTCTGTGGACTCCGCCGTGAAATCTCTGGGGTTGCCGAAGATTCCGATGATGGTGTCTGAGATTGGGTGGCCGTCGAGTGGAGATCCCGGCGAAGTAGCTGCTAATTTGGAGAACGCTAGGGTTTTCAACCAACGGCTGATTCAGCATCTGAAAAGAAGAGGATGGAATAAGATTCCTGTGTATATCTTTGCTCTGTTCGACGAAGATCAGAAAACCGGCGCCACCGTGGAGAAACACTGGGGACTGCTGTATGGTAACGGCTCGAGGAAATATGATCTGAATATCTCGCCGCCGATTTGAAGTTTGAACGTCGCTGAAGAGAAGAGGATTATGAGACCATGGGGCTTTTTGTTTTTGTTTTAAGTGCGTTTTTGTTTTTGTAATGGGCCTGGTATTACAACATATTAGTCCATCGGGCTTTTCGTAAATCGTGTAAATAAACAGAGTTAGGAACCAATGAATAAGTGGAGATAATTGAGGGATTGAGACATTGACTCAGGATACATGTCTTCCTTTGTCCGATATGTCACGTGCAAGATTGTATGGATTCGTGGACTTTTTTCTAATATCCAACAAGACATTTGTCCCGGAATAAATCGGAAATGCAAATTGTCATCATGTTGCGGAAAGTTGTCGTTTATGATTTATGAATATTAAATTATCTTAACAATTTTTGATATACAAGAAAAATGTAAGGCTGTGTGGTTTAAACTTTAAACCCAAAAAAAAATATGGTCTAAATAAATATCATAAAGAAGATTGACACTTTAACAACATAAGTATTTTCTATGTATAACGACGTGTTTACAATTTAGAATAATATGTATCATAGAAAAATATAACTTGTATAATACATTGGTTACAAGAGAAACTATACACCTTGGTTACTAAGAAAAAAATGACTTTTTAGAACCGCACTGAGCATAACAATGACTGATGACATTTCCACTAACCACGCAAGTGAGTGAGAGAGGAGATATTTGCGGAGGAAACAGCGGGGGAAGGAGAGTGGGTATAAAACTGGTGGCTCGTTCGGTAGTTGCATTATTCTGACCATATGGGCCCATGTGCCGCACTTTGTCTCTGTATCCTCATCGAGGATGTTTTTTTCTATCTCATTCCGGATTATTAATCATTATTATTGATTTGTTATATATTTACAGAGGAAATTATTTTGATTCTCTTGTCAAAGTAGACGCTGCTTCTTATAACACTTAAAACCAAAAACTTTCTGATCTCCACACACTCGCTCACATGGAAAGAAAACAACAAGTGTGTGTATGTCCACCCTATATTAATGATAAAATGTGTCGTTTACGATACACATATATATGTTTAGATTCATATCAAAATATCGAGATGCACCGAACACATACTATATATGTATATATCATACTTGAGTCCAAAAAAGGATGAACAAGGGGAAAAAAGAAGTAAGAAGCTAGTAACCCAAATAAGCTTTGTATAGTGTGATAAAGCAAGATGTGAAAAAAATTCATGGGATTTAATTTTGAAACTAAAGTAAGTCAGATCAGATGTATTTCAGAATTCGGGCGTGCTATAGTGGTAGACATAATTGAGGTAAACTTCTAAATGTAGTGCGAATAACTTTTTATAATAGTGTGTACACAATTTAGATTAGTTGTTTAGTGTCTCAATCTATGACCAAGTGTTATACAGTTGGAGTGTTGCATAATGTTTTCATCGATTGTTACTTATTATTACTCTAAAACTTTCTGTTGACGGTATATCGAAATAAACACTTGATGCTAGTAACGAAAAAGCTAGGCTAGCTAGTGCGTTACCAATAATTTCATTATTATTTTGGAAAGTTTCAAAGAAAACAATACAATTAGGATTTACTTCTCTCTGGAGAGGGCGTAGAGAAGTACAGATTTTAAACTCTAAACCACCGTATAGGAGGAGATATCCATCTCGGGATCTTCATTAATAATGACTAATGAGTAGTATGATAAATTGATGACAATAATATGATAAATTGCTTTTTTATTTTCTCCCATAGAGAGTTTGGGAAAAAGATTAGTCAACTCAAACTCAAAATCTAACACGCGCGAGACAAAAACCCGACCCGTGACCCGACTAAGTCATAAGCGACCCGGAAACCTTGTTGCTGAATGTTCCCGATTATCGACAAACTCCCCATTGTTCCGGCGAACGCAAAACAGAACCGTCCTTGATTGTTGACCGGAATCAGATAATTACTCGCCGGAAGCGAAACCTCTCCGCCGGTGAAATGAAACACCACCGTCGGAACCTTCACCGTCGTCATCCCCGAAAGATCGAAACACGTATCGAACAGAGAATACGACGGAGCACGTTTCAGCCTTGTCGCTCCGAGACGAAACGCGTCTCTAAGCGCCACGTAAGCAGATTGCGTCAGCCGGGTAACCGATGTACCGGAATCGATGATAACCCCGCCGTTTCCGGTGGCGTCAAGCTTGAATTGCGATTCCGAAACGCCGGGAACGCGCGAACCGCCAACGCTGATTCCTAAAAGCTGCAAGTAATAAAACGTGTCTAGCTTCGGGTTCGTTAGCAACGGCGTGAAAACGGCGGTTTTCGGAACGGCGCCGTTTCCGAATACAATAGTTGACGGCGGTTTAGAAGATGAACCGGAACTCGTCCGGTCAACCAAACAGTAAGAGAATTTCCCGTTATACCGGTTTTTCGTCTGCGACGGAAACGATAATCCTCCACGGCCCAGGCCCAACAGCCCAGCCGCACCAACGAACAAGCCTTCGTTATCGTGGCCGCATCCTAACGCCACATGATCCACACGCGCTCCGTGAAACGTCAGCGTTTCGGTGGAGAAATCTCCGACGGTGAACGATCCATCACCGTATGATACTTGATAGAGACAAGCCTTGCTTCGTCGGCTGACACATTCCGACGAGTCGTCTAATCTCCGGCAAAGACGAGATCCACATGGGACGGTGGCAAAAGTTTTAGATTTAGCCGGGTTAAAAACCGGGTCGGATTGGTTGTAACAAACTTTGCAAGGAGAGCACTGGAGCCAAACGACGTCGCTTCCTGTGTCGAGGACCATGTACATGTTAGTCGCCGGAGTTCCAACGCCTAACCTCATGAAATACTCTCCGCTTCCTTGTGAGAGACCGGAGATAACAACGCCGCTAAATCCACCGGCGGAGCGTGGAGGTCTTTTCGTGACATTCCGGCCGGCGGAAACGGCGGCGAGGCTGGTTAGAGATTCGACTCGGAGGGAATCTCGCTGGAGACGGAGGTTGAAGAGCTCCGCCGGAGATGCGTCGGAGGAGGAGGAGAGAGCATCGACGTGTGATAAGTGGACGGAAAGTGAAGTTGTGGAGTCGGAATCACTGATCAAGGATTCGGATTCGGGAAATGAGAGGATTGGGGAAGAAGGGAGAGTGTTGACGACGAGTGTGTTGTATTGGGAAGAAGAAGTGGCGGAGGAGAAAGAGAAGAAGAGAACAGCGACGGAGAAGACGAGGGTATTTAGGACTTTTTGTTGCCCCATCGGGAAATATTAAAACAAGTTTAAATTTCTTAACTGTTGTCACAGGATCTGTATATAGAGTTTTCAGTCTGTCATCTGCGAAGCATATAAAAAGGCAAAGGAAGCTCTCGTGTGTGAAAGCTAACTTTACTTTAATTAATATGGACCGCCTTTCTTTTCCTTTTTCTTTTTCTAGACCGGAGTTAGTAATATCATCACTACGAAATTATTGACTTTATTCCACAACTTTCCTATCTGAATCCAGTAACCAGAAGAGTTCAAAGCTCGGTGGAACCTTCTTTTTAGTTTTTCTCTTTGTTACTCTTTCTTATTTATTTACTGTAACTTAAGCCCATAATTATTGGTGATATGTGGGCTTCAAGGCCTAACCATAGATATTTTTCTGAAGTATTTAAATAGTTCAATAAAAATACAGTAGATGAATAAGTAAGCTCGTTGGGTTTGTACTCCATCCTTGACATCCTTTGTTGTGGCCCATGGGTTGTAAGAATTTGGACTAGCGGAACAAACAGTTTCATAAAATGAATTAATAGTTAGTAGATTATGTCGAGATCGTAATTGGGTTTGTATGTTTTCAAATTATTTTGAAGCTTCTCAAAAAGCTAATAGAACACTTAAGAAACTGAAATAGCGTGGAAAGTTCAAAGGAGAGGTAGGAGCAAAATTTGGTTTTCAAATTAAAATTAAAACTCAATGTTGCTAAAACTCTTCGGAAATGAAATCAGACGAACAACTAGGAATGGGAACATGAACATTAAAGCCCCTATCTACTGATCTACTCTAGTCTATCTATGAACTAATTACCCATAATTGAGCCATCTCTCAATAATTTCCATTTCTTGAGTCACTAGTCTATAAAATTCATCCTCACGTAGTCTCTCATTATCCTCTCTCAATAATTGTCTCTCTTTTTCACATCCTCAATAGTTTGTGAATTATTTTATCATTACATTTTCAGAATAATAATCTGGTTATTACTCTTCTACCAACAAAAAATCTGGTTAATACTCGGATATTCATACTAAAAACTAGCATTTTAATATATATATATATATATATATAATTTTTAGATTCACGTGTTTAAAATTATTAAAATGGTAGAAATCTATAAACAAAATATTCCAACCATATCAGATAAATATATATATATATATATATATATATATATATATATATATATATATATTAGATGATATCTAATCGTTTGAGTATAAATTGCAATAATTTTATTCTTCGACCATTACTAAATTAACAAAAAAAAGCATACTAAAATTTCTTTTATATAAACATTTAGACAAATAAAGACTTATCAGAAGCAGAAGTTTTTTCAGGAACAAATAATGGGGAGGACGAGAGACTGAGGCCCATCTTCAGTGTCAGAGAGAGATCATGTGATATATCATATATCTATCTTTATGGTCCCCTCTTCACTTATATTACTATTTACCCTTCTCACATAATGTTTTTATCATTCATTCACCTAATCCTACACAAAATTCCTTTGCAGTGCATAATTTAAATCCAAAATTAAATATGTATTTGTATATGTGCTTGTCTTTTGGCTGTTCCTTACTTTCCATTTATAACTGTAACAAATTGATCAATCTCCTGTCGAAGTTGTGGTGTAACTTTAACATTTGATTTGAAAAAAAAAGTTGAAAACAATAAATAGATATTACAAAATGCTTGGATCCTACCCAACCATTTAAAACAAATACTAGTAAATGAGAGCAATGATGGATGAAAAACCAGAATGTCACCTAAGTTAGTCATACATTGGTTAGAGGGAAAAAGTTTCGGTTTTATAAATACTATATTTGAATGCGATCGTTACGCATTGGAAGGGGGAAAAAATTATTTACGTTTTTACATAATAGCATGTGCTATTCAATATTAGTCAATATTACTCTTGAATGATTATTTGTTTCTTCTGTTTCTTTTTTTTTTTGTAATTTATCATTAAATTTTCAAAATGATGAAGTTTTGACTTATTCTATTTTAATTATCTTAAGAATGACGAAATTGATGAATTCGTGATTACGTATAATTTTACAATTTGTATTTTTGTTGTGATGCTTTAATTTTATTTCAACGGGACATAACCTTTTCAGCTTATGTATGTGGAAGATCTGAAACCAGTAAGTTAAAAATGTGTCACCTAACTAAGGAAGATGTTGGTGCGTCGAGGCTATATATCCGGTCTAAGCCATGCGAGTTGAGCTCGTATAGTTTGAATTATTCGCTGATAACTAACGTGGCTGGTCTTAGTTCTCATGTATGATAGTCTGGCATTTTGTCTCCAGATCTCATATAGACATCAGTTTGAAGATGATTATAAGCTTTCGATTTGACGAGGAAGATACCATACGAGGATATTTTCAAAACTGTTGGAAGGATATATATAGCTGAGCGTGATGAATGAAATGTTGTCGTGATTCATCTTTAACCCCAGAAAGCAAATAGACTTTCGGCATTGGAATACATATAGTTATTTCTAGTTCTGTCATAATGCATAATGATGTATTTATTGATAATAGAAAAATTATGAGAAACATAAACAAATCTGTATATATAATAGGATGAGATAATCAGTTTTGATCAAAAGTCCAGAAAATATTGGTTACTAAACTTCTTTAATCGCAACATGCTTGGACATATACTCTGTATAGCTAAGTTGTACGATGAATAAAAATCTTGTAAAATCACAAAATTATTCTGGTCAAATTCCTCAAAAGATCGATTTATCAGAGCCGATGCATAACTATAGTCTCTCAGCGACTAAAGTATTGTGAACTGAACAAATCTTTAGTGTAAAGAAAAAAGTACGGATAATTAAAAACTCTAATTGATAATGGATCGCAAAAAGATTCTCCCAGATGGGAGCTTGACCTAACGGTTAAGTGGGAGTGTGAAGTAGGTCGAAAGTGACCCTTTAATCTTTATGTGTACGGACGATGTTTCTTTTGCGAAACTACCAAAGTACCCCTTAATAATTGACAATCTGCGTGACTCCACCTCAGGTTTGGGGAGAAGAAGCAGAGAAAGATCCAAAGAGTGCGAATGATATGATTACAGCGTTTGAATTCTTTTATGTGTAATGCAAAGTCCCACTTTTTCATATTTGGAAAGTTTGTATGATTCAAGTCTTATTTTTTTTTTGTGTTTGGCGCGGTCATATATAAAACGCCATGTATACTGTAGTGCCAGTCCATATATTTCAAATCCCGGTCAAGAGGGTAATCATACGTGTATGATTGTACAACATTTCTACAATTATACACGTAATTTAATTACTTTTTTGGTGAGTTTTGTTATGTATTTGGCCTACTGTTTTCGACTTAATAATGACATGATCTTTAAAAGTCGGGGTTTGTATCTAATGTTATTATTGACTGCAACTTATGATCTTTGATAATGTTTCTTGCAACTTATGATAATCTTCCAGATTAATATTATCGACTGTAGATAATCTTTAATAAATCCGAGCTCTTTTTGATTATTAACGAGCTTAGAGTTTTGAATCCTGTTACCCTTTGAGAGAAGGGAAGAGTCATTTATATGATTTTAGCATATCTTAAAATTAATGATTTTATGAAAGAAAAAAAAAACAGTATACTTCGATATATTTTATCAATAAAGATACTTGGAAATCATATTAATAGATAGATACAACGTGAGTGGGGAATAAGTATATATTTTTCATTTGTTTATTGTCTAACAAGACCTATGCTAATAATGCTACGGTTATTAAATTAATTACCCCTAAAACACTCTTGATTAAGCTCCACCCAAAAGCAAAAGAAAGCAATATATGTATATAAATAAGTTTCTGGTTATATATATTTATAAAAACTCTATAAATTTCTGATACTGTGTATATTTTATCGTTATAAGCATAATGGAAGACAGGGGAGAAAATGTGGTGTACGATCAAATAGTAAAAATGTACAAATTAATTTACAATAACTATAGTTTGTATAAAGTTTAGAAGTTTAATTTGACTATTGCAAGGTATAATTAGACGATAGAATCAAATCTTTATTTCTCAACTGGGGGTTCAGCTCAAGCCAACCATTCATTTTTGATCACTAAACAAGTTATTAAACTATTAAACTCAACTAATACCATAATTAACCTTGTTTTGTGTAAATCATTTTTTAGTATAATAAAAGATAGGACCATGATGGTATTTTCCCACAACTTTTCGTTCTCTTTTCAGCAATACAACAAATGAGCACCGTTGATTAGTTCAATATAAGATTATATTTTGTTTTTGACGACAATATAAGATTATATAAAACAAGAATATTCGTTTATTCTTGTTTAATGACGTGGCGACTATGACTAAACAAGTGATTAACTATATTATCAAATAATAATCAATGGAATATAACAGTAATGGATTCCACTACACCACTGGGCAAGTTTTAAATTACAAATAATCAAGTAATGTATCGTTAATTATTCCAATCCATGGGTTCATATTCACTTTGAATGATCATATTCATAATCCTATTAATTTAATATTGTTATCTGAACCTTTTGTGTTTAAATATTTACAACTTGAGAGAATTTCCGTCGCAGCTAATCAAATCAGTCACTGAATTAAAAATAAAAACACACATTTTTTTTTGTAAAAAAAACGCAACTAAAAATGACGTTCAAATAGGTATCATCTTTAGATTCATTGTGATATGCAAGCATGAAATCCCATGCAGAATAAGAATCACCTCAGTGAAAATTATTTAAATACATCTGAATATCTTATGGTAATCAAATACTCTTGCCTTTTCTATTATTGCTATTTTTTACTGTTTAATTTCATTTTGGTGATGAAATTCGATTCTTTCAGATCTCCTCTCTGCTTTGCAAGGATTGCCCGTACAACAATGTTGCACTGTTTTAAAAAGTCGTTTAGATAAAATTAACAAATTAGTCCGTTTCTCATATACGATTCATGTTTATTGATTGGGAGAATTTAGACCATGATTCTAATTAAGAACACAAAAAATATATAATTTTTGTTTTTGTGGGCGTTCGCATATTTTAATCAAAGATGCGCAAATAGTGTGTAATGTAGTTGTGTTTCGTGATGCAAAAGCCACTATTTCGTAGGCCTCATGTTATTGAATAGCTAGAGAAATCCGCACTACAACTCTGAGGATAACATAAAACACCATTTTACGGTTCTAAGGATTTTAAAACACTATGAAAAACAGTCTGTTTGGTTAATTTTGTTTTTACCTTTTCATTATTTTCCTATTTTATCATGCAGTCTGTGTTAAGTACGTTGTAAAATAGGCGACGTTTCCTAGCCTTCTATAGTTAGAACTTAAGTTACATAAAGATTTGAAACCCAATAGTTAGTAGTTAGGTTACAGACAGACATCGTGTTGTGTATATTTTCCATTATAGGATTTGGATATATTTAAGTGAAAACTTAGTAATATTTTTGGACCGCATTCACTATTTATTATTGGGGTATGGAAGTGTCAAGTGTGTTTTTATGGGGGAGAGAAGGTTTTCTTCCTCTGTAATTGAGCAAATAAGTAGGACAAGTCAGCATTTGGCACGTGTCGATCTTGAATACGACCTAACAGCGTGGCAATTTTTTTTAACTCTGACGTGTCTATATGGGGACCACTTTCTCCTCCGACACTTCGGCATGGCTTTTTCATATACACTTTTTTCTCTCTCCTGTTCTCCACTCTCCTCTTATAAGCGCGTGTTTTTCACACTCTATTTCCTTCACACCTGGTTATGTGTTTTTCTTTTAACGTTACAATCTTTTTTTCCGGGCTAGGATGATCTGTAACTGTAAGCATGACTTTATTTTTTTGGCTGTAATTAACAAAGCGCGTGAAAGAAATGAGAACAATAAGAACGCGCGTGACTCGAAACTGACTCGGCACGTGTTAAGATAACTCGTACGGTTCCCAAGGTCCTCGTCCCATAAAGAGTCATGGCTGTGACTTGTGCGAGTGTGGGTGTTTAGCCATAGCTGTGGGTCCCAGTAAAAATCATCGATTAACTCCACTCTACACGGTAAAAAAAAATAGCGAGGGAAAAACATATGTGATGTTAGAACAAAAAAAAAAAATAACGGAAAGAAAAAATCTGGCCGGGGTATAACACAGAAGCCGACACCTTTGCCTGCCACGATCCAGACACAAGGGAAATAGACGATTGTGGGTAACGGCACCGTCAAGTCATACCGGAAACGGGATCAGTTCTAGCGTTTGTGCTTTACGCGCTCCTCCTGTTAGGGGCATTTTAGGGAATATAGTGTAAGTGAGGAGATGTCTCATTTATTACAGCGTCTATCGGACGGCTGCGATTGGCCCTCTTCGTTAATCGCACCGTACGTTCTTACAAAAATGTAAAATTCAACCACGGTTGAAATTAATTTAATCGTGGTTAATTAGTAAGGATCAAAAGCAGGTCCGAAAAATACAGTATCTTATGTAACGTCGTGTGACCCTTCGTTTTGTGCAGTCTTATTAAATTTATTATTACTAACCGGAGCCTCTAGCTCTGGTGGTAAAGGACCTTCAGCTAAGGTACCCATCATCACGAGTTCAAGTCCCGGTCACTGCGAAATTCACATATGGGCTGCAGCGTTTCAGAAGCCGACACATGAAGTGCCATTTGGTCGCCCACGTGACTAGTCTGAACCCACTTCGATGGGGGCCATGACACCTTAGTTATAAAAAAAAAATATTATTACTTTGGAAACAAAATTCAGTTTCCTTTTTAGCGGTGACATGAGAAATCAAAAATTTAACAATTATAGAAAATTTCAATAAATGAATATAAAGGAATTGGAGCTTCAACTGAAGTTACTGGTGGTGGAAATGACAGGTCTTCAGAATCTGAACTAATAAAGAGACGTATATATATGTATATATATATAGAGAGAGAGTGTGTGAATCTCTGCATGATACCGTGAGACTTCTTCAAAAAAGGAAGCAGCTTTGGTTTGCTGCAGATCGGGGTTAGGTATAGAGAAGCAAGCAAAGCTAGAAAGAAGAAACGGCGAGAAGTTTGTGATTGTTGAGGCGAAACAACACGGAATCTGAGAGGAGAGGAGAAGACAAAAAAAAAGATTGAGGAGAGAGAGAGGATCGGTTTCGTGGCTGAAAGAAAAAAAAAATCGGGGAAAAAGAGAGAGAGATTTATCAAACAGTGCCTGAATTACGCTGTGTAATCAATACAGACATAACCGTCCGTTGTGTCCTGTTAAAAAAGAAGAGAAAAGTTTTTTGCTTTTATTTCCTTTGATGGCTCTTTTCTTTCTTCTCTCTCGTGTTTCTTTCATGGGGTTAAGAGTAGTGTTTAGCGCGTGAAGGTTTTTTTTATAGTTTATTTTCTCTCCTCCTCTTCTTCTTCTCTTCTTCTTCTTCTTCTTCTTCTTCTGCTTCTTCTTCTCTTGTTTTCATCTGGGTTCTTCAATGGCGAATGTAGATGGGGATGATTTCAGAAATTCCTCGCCAAGTGAGTAAGAGGGAGAGATTAAAGAGATTAAAGAAATTAAAAAAAAAAAATCGTTTTTTTTGTTATTGTTGTTGTCTCTACCAGTGACTCTGTTTGGTTGCTCTGAAACAGCTTCGTAGAGTTGCAATTTTTCCTTGATTTTCTCGAGAAACAAGCTTAAAAAAACCATTTCTAATTTCTTCTCGTATATCTTCAAAACTTTCCTTATTTTTCCTTGTTGTGCCGCTGAAATGTGACTGTTAGGGTTTTTATTGTTTGATTTTAGGGTCTTATCAGGATCAGCTGTACACAGAGCTATGGAAAGCTTGTGCAGGTCCATTAGTGGAGGTTCCTCTTGCTGAAGAGAGAGTTTTCTACTTCCCTCAGGGTCACATGGAACAAGTATATACCCAAAATTAATCTCTCTACTTTAATTTTTTTCTTCCTTTTTTTCCCATTCTCTTTCTGATTTCTGGTTTTTGCAGCTTGTGGCTTCAACTAATCAGGGAATTGAATCAGAAGAAATACCTGATTTTAATCTTCCTCCCAAGATACTTTGTCGAGTTCTTAGTGTGATGTTAAAGGTAAAATTTTGATCTTATTTCTTATTTCTCCCCCTTTTTGTAATCTCCCCTGAATCTTATTTAAGTTGTTTAAGTTTTGATGTATAGGCGGAGCATGAAACAGATGAAGTTTACGCTCAGATCACATTACAACCAGAGGTTGATGTAAGTTATTAAAGTTTGAGCTGAAATTTATCCCAAGATAAAAAGTTTGAGCAGAAAAAGACTTTCTTTTTCTTCTGGGAATTGTTATTTGCTGAAAGTGATTTTGATTTTTTTTCCAGCAAAGTGAACCCACACCTCTCGTTGAACCGACAAAACAAATGTTCCATTCGTTTGTTAAGATTCTAACGGCTTCAGATACAAGCACTCATGGTGGATTCTCTGTTCTTCGTAAACACGCCACTGAATGCTTGCCTGCCTTGGTAATAATTTCTTTACAAACAAAGCCTTCTCAACTGAAGAATTTTTTTCTTGAATTCTCACTCCAATAACACTTTTTTAGGACATGACACAAGCTACTCCTACTCAAGACCTTGTGACTAGAGATCTTCATGGGGTTGAATGGAGGTTTAAGCATATATTCAGAGGTATTGACACTAAATCGTGGAATATATTTGGCTTTTATGTAACTGTGTTTGGGCTAAATGAGAGATGAGAGTTTGTTTTTGGTTTAGGACAACCTAGGAGGCATTTGCTTACCACAGGTTGGAGTACATTTGTATCCTCGAAAAGACTTGTAGCTGGAGATGCTTTTGTGTTCTTGAGGTACTTCCTTTTCCGAAACTTTACTGGTCCTGTTTTAGTTTTATGCAATTCATAAAATGCCTTTGTGTTTTTAGGGGTGAGAATGGGGATTTAAGAGTCGGAGTTAGGCGTTTAGCTCGGCATCAGAGCACGATGCCTACTTCGGTTATCTCGAGTCAGAGCATGCATTTGGGAGTTCTTGCTACAGCTTCTCATGCTGTGCGTACACAAACACTCTTTGTTGTGTTTTACAAGCCTAGGTACATTTATTGCTTCTTGTTTCCCTAGATGATACTGCTATATTCACACATAGTTTGTTTTATGAATTAGATTTAAGAAAGTTTTGTGTCTTTTCAGAATAAGCCAATTCATAGTAGGAGTGAACAAGTATATGGAAGCTATGAAGCATGGATTTTCTCTCGGTACCCGATTCAGAATGAGATTTGAAGGAGAAGAGTCTCCTGAGAGGATGTAAGATACCAATTCTTTTCTTCTGATCATTAATTTAGTATTCTTGATTCTCAATCCTTGAGTGTTTTCAGATTTACGGGTACGATTGTGGGAACTGGAGATCTATCTTCGCAATGGCCAGCTTCTAAATGGAGATCATTGCAGGTTCAGTTAACCATTCAATGTTCTTTCATTTTACCGGTTTTATCATTTTCCTATATAACAGTATTACTATCTCTTCTTAGGTCCAATGGGATGAGCCAACAACAGTTCAGAGACCAGACAAAGTCTCACCATGGGAGATTGAGCCTTTCTTGCCAACTTCCCCAGTTTCAACACCTGCACAACCGAAATGCAAGCGGTCAAGACCCATCGAATCCTCGGTTTTGACTCCAGCTCCAGCTAATTTATTGTACAGCTTCCCTCAGAGCCAAGATCCCACCAATGCATCCCTTAAACTGTTCCAAGATCCATCAACTGAGAGAAATCCAGGTGGATTTGCTATAAACAACAGCTTCAAAGCTGACACTCCTACTCCTGCGAGTTGTTGCTACAGGCTGTTTGGATTTGATCTCGCAAGCAGTCCTCCTGCTCTTATCCCTCCAGAGAAGCAATCGCTCGATACTTCTGCAGTGGCCAAGTGTCAAGAACCCATCACTCCAAACGCAAGTAATGAGCAGAAGAAGCAACAAACATCGAGGACTCGAACCAAAGTAATCATCTTTATCACTTTAAAACTCATGTAACAATGTTCTGAAATCTGATTTTCTTGATTTTTGGATTGATAGGTGCAAATGCAAGGGATTGCTGTTGGTCGTGCGGTTGATTTAACGCTGTTGAAATCATATGATGAGTTGATTAAAGAGCTTGAGGAGATGTTTGAGATCCAAGGACAGCTTCTTTCTCGAGACAAATGGATAGTTGTCTTCACAGATGATGAAGGAGATATGATGCTTGCTGGAGATGATCCATGGAAGTAAGTCATATCACAAAGTGGTTAACCATTTTCCGGTTTAAACTATGATTAATGAACTCCTTTAACGGTGAATTATTGAATATGTTCTATTTTGTCTATGGAAATTTGCAGTGAGTTTTGCAAGATGGCGAAGAAGATATTTATATATTCGAGCGATGAGGTTAAGAAAATGACAACGAAAATGAAGATTTCTTCGTCGTTAGAGGATGAAGAAAGTATGGATTGATAATCGTCATTATGGATCTAGTGTATTAGGTGTGAGAGTTTAGCTATATATTAAGGTTATTCGGCGACGTCGTTTTTTAGCAACTTTGGGTCGTAAGGGTCTTTTATTTAGGTTTGTATATAAAGAATCTCATGGTCTTGGACCTTAGTTTTCTTTTCTAGTCAATTTTCAAGTTGGCGATTAAATATTTTGGTTTGGGACAGTGGTTGATGGGTCGATTCAGACTTTTACGTTTGTTGTGTTCCTTAACCCATTCAATTGTCAAAACCAAGTACATCAATTAAGTATGGGTGCAAATGATGGAATCTAATCAAATAATTATCGAAATATAAACAAAACAATAGCGAATAATAAATAAATTAAAATTAGATTTTGCACTAAGGGCGTGGGAATCGAGGCGGTGGGCATGGTATGAAAGTCTTGGATTCTTGTAAAAATCAAGTAGTCAACGATGCCAAAAAAAAAAAGTTTCTGATTAAAATCATGGTAAAATGATTAGTGTTAGGTTTTTGGATCTACGGACTTTACTAAAATTGAGGGCATTTTAAGTTGACCTGAAATTCAATAAAAATGAACTAAATTAAAAATAAAAACAAAAAAAAATCTGTTTGTTTTTTCTTCAAACAAAATTAATACGAGCGGTGTTATAGTTGTAGTTTGTAGGTGAAATTGTCGTGACTAATTTTCCTCAACAAAAGAGTATGGTTTGACTTTTAGTTTAAGGATCGAGTAACGAAATAATCCAGCGGTTGGATCTTCAATGACAATTACATATTATTTAATCCATTTGTGGTCTTCTTCACACTCCCCACTCTCCCAAAATGATCACAAGCAGCAACAAGAATGATATATGTACTGAAGAAGACGATGATGAGGAGGAGGTGATCATCACATCGAAACTTCAACTTGTCTTAGCCGCGAAATCGAGAAAGCTACAATACATGTCATCACCAGTAGTAAGTCACCACGTGTCAATGTCACTCTTGTCGTCCCCTGATGATTTATCACACACTCGCGCTTCTGTTCCTTTCTCCTGGGAAGAAGAACCTGGCAAGCCTAAACACCACCATGCTCTTCGAGCTCCTCTTAACTCCAAGCGTCTTCATTTGCCTCCGAGACTGCTCCTTCCTGTTGCGTTTACCAAAACGCCCCTGGCTTCAGATCATCATCTTCTCCCCGGTTTGAAACGGTGGTTCCGGTGGAAGAAAGATAGAGCTGATGATGTGACCGGAAAGTGTAGTTTCGTCTTTCCATCAGAAAATGGAAACGAAACGAAAATCACTAGACCTGGAGATCTCTGTTCTTTCTCTGATATCACTAGGTGTTACTTCTGGGTAAAGTAACCCTTGAATTTCCTTCTACTGTATGTCTTAAAGTGTTTCCCTGTCTTGTAAAAAAGAGACAAGACTGTGTCACACATCCTTGTTTGTATCTTCTTTGATTTTGCAGGGAGTTCCATGGAAGAAGAAGCAGCTGAAAAAAGATGGCTTTTGAAAGGAGATCGTGTCTATAAAATTTGTCACCGGAGTACTTGTCTTCAGTCTCTTGGGCCAATCTGGGCTATTTTAGGCCTAACATATTGGCCCAATAAAAACAATTATCCAATTATATTATTTAGGACAGAGCTGGATTCGAATGTATAGCTGCTCATTAGATATATCATATATCTTTATGGAAGATAAGAATGTTGCGAGAAAGTGTTGGTGGGCCATTATAGAATGAACAAATAATGCATAATTAGTGGCTAGGATGTGTGGTTCCTTCAGATGCGATCATCATTACATCAAAGCGGTCCAATCAATTATTATTTTTTTTGTATAAAAAGTTTCGAAATTCGGTGGCTACGAATTAAAATATTTCTTTTATATATCCTACACATCTGAACTCTTAACTTGGTCATTCTTAATTCCATAACCAGTTGGGGAGAAACAACAAAATATGAATATATACTTTGACCAAGCCGAAAATGAGAATATACCAATGTAATAAGTCGTCTTTAAAAAAAATTAGCAATGTAATAAAAAGATATATAATTGATGGGCCACTATTAAGCCCAATAAATTGATGGGCCGAACACTATAATGGTCCAGGGAATAAAACCTTATAGTGGCTGAACAATAGAGCACACGTGAACGTTGTAGGTCGTGTAAGTCTGGAGAAAAACGGCAGGGAAGGTGAAGCTAGAAGCAAAAAATGACACGAGAGATGGAGAGAGAGGATTGTTGTGGGAGAGGGTGTTTGGCTAGGAAAAACAGGTGTCAACGTCAGGGAAGAGAAATGATTTGAATAAAAAAACAGTCCTTAGATTTGAGAAAAGCTAAATATTTCAATCACGCCCCAGAAACGGCCCCCACCATTTCTTCTTTGTCGCTTCTTGTCGGTCCTTCGTTAATTCTTTTCCAACCCTGACTATACCCACACAATTTGTTTTTCTTTTCGATCCAAAGAACAACATAAACTAAAAATTTACTATTTTCTCCATTTTACAAATTTTTTTTTTTTAAAAAAGAATGTTGTTTTAAAATTTCAATATAAATTTTAATATAAAAATAAATTTAGAAAATTAGTTATAAATATAATTCTAAAAATTATTTTCTATAAACTAATAAGGATATAAAAAACCTTTTATCTTATTTCTTAATTTATGAAAAGAATATTAGAACAACATGATAGAGAGAGTATGTTTTTCTATAACTAATTTAAATTATATTAATACGAAAACGATTAAACTCCCAGCAGCGTATGTAACTATTATGGTTTAATCAATTCCTGCAACGATCATTTGTGAAATCTGTGATTTAATCACTTTAGTGAAAAAATTCGCACGTTAGATAATTACATTTTATTTACACGTGATTAATATTTTTCGAATGATTATTCATAAACCCAAAAGCCAGATAAGCAGACAACATTATAACTCGTGCAGTATTTTTTTGTTTAAAAGTTCATTTGGTTTCTTATTATTGGCCTCGATTTTCAGTTTACGTGCTTTTTACAAACTTTTATTTTAATTATCTGATTAACGAAGCATTTGTTATAGCTTTGCCGATTTAAGAATAAAGTCATAATAACTTTATATATATAGCCATGTGTGGTGTAATATATATGGTCCTTTTACGAAAAGCAGATCACAATTCACAATTGAAATAGGGGATACAAATTTTGGTGTCCCCATTTTTCGTCCAAATAACATAATAAAATAAAGTAAAGTATTATTACGTTCGAATTATCCATATTCCCTAATACAGTCAACATATATATTGTACTTTATAAAAAAAGTATAGAAACGAAAAACCATGTGTTTTATCGACCATGTTAAGTCACAACTTTATTATAAATTGATTATGTAATTGGGATTTGAAGTTCGCCCCCGAATTTCGTAACCTAATCTACACATGATTTATAAATCACATATAGAGTAATGATAATATCTATATATGTAGGTATGCTCTAAGAATTCTGAATTGTTGCTTTTTTTTGCTAAAATAAGAATTTTGAAATTGACAAGGTAATTGACAAATCGTAAGCTAGCTCGAAAAATAATATAAATCATCAAATGGGTGGGGGGGGAATAGTATACAACTCACAGTTCCACTCACGCTTTGTATTATTATGATATGAAGTAAGAGTATTCAACATAGTACATTAGTTTTTTTTCCATGGATATTATATAGTGAATTGGAATTTAAGAAATTTAGATAATATTACAAACGACAATCTACCCACAAGAAACAGACCTTTATATTTTTCATAACAATTCACTCGCAATATATGAAATATTATGATAAGTATGATTCACCTCGAATTTGGTGAAAAATAATTTAAACCACGAAATGTAGAGTGCTAACTGTTTTTTTTTTTTTTTGACATGAGTGCTACCGTATTTTACTTGAATTTGAATTCTATACAATATATATATATATATATATATATATACATATATTATCACGACTTTTATTGAGCCAACCAATTTCAAAAATAGAACAAGTTTAATTTTAGCCAGAATATCATTTTCTTTAAAAAATATATAAAGAGGGACCAGAAAATTACTAGAGAGGGAGGCCATGAGACATTATTATCACTAGTCAAAAACAACAAACCCTCCTTTTGCTTTTTGATTAAAATTTTATATTTTATTTTGCAGGTTTCTTCTCTTCTTCTTCTTCTCCTTCCTCTTGGCTGCTGTCTTTCATCATCCATAAAGTGAAAGCTAACGCATAGAGCCATATCGTCCCAAAAAAGAAGAAATTTTCCGAAAAAAGCTCTCCAAAACATTCTCTCTTTGCTCTTTACCCTCTCTTTCTCTCTAGATCTCTCTCTCTCCGCCTTTCTATTTGTCAAAGTTCATGGATGCTACGAAATGGACGCAGGTACGTCAAAAAGATCTCCCTTTCCTATATCTGTTTGTTTCTTCTTCTATAACTCTTTCCCCCCCCCCTCTCTCTATCGCCATACTCACATGCATATATATATATATATAGACATGTACATCAGTACATGTATGTATGTATGTATGTATGTAACCAAGTTTTCTTATGACGCTTCTTGTGGTTTATATGAAAAGTCTTATAGAGATATATATGTAGAAGTTTTTATTTGGATATGTTTTTATATTTGAATATTTGCATGGAAAATTATCCGTTTCGAAACTTTCAAAATTCTGAATGGAGATAAAGAAACTTTTGTTTTCCATAACTCCAACTTTTTGTGTCATTAATTATAGATTTTGATAACTCATGGATGAAAAAGGTATGATTTGTTATTTACCTTTTGTTCTTGGTGCTCAGGTCTTACCAGTTCTTTTTCTAAGTTGTGTTATACTCTCCTAGTCTCCTTTCTCGAATTAATTTTCTTTTAAAGCACCGACGATACAACCAAAAAGCCCTAATTTTTATTATCTTATAGTACGTACGTTGAGCTTAATTATTACTTCAATTTTCATTCATCTTATTAAACCCTAATCTTGGCGAGATTCGAGATTCGGTTTTGCAATTTGTTATTATTCTCTTTGACATGGCCAGTAATTAATAAACCTTATCTTAATTATTATAGGGGTTTCAAGAAATGATAAACGTAAAACCAATCGAGCAAATGATTTCGGACACAACCAACAACACATCGCAACAACAACAACAAACATTCATCGCCACCACAACAAGGCCAAATGCTACCGCATCCAACGGCGGATCTGGCGCCGGAAATAACAATAACACGGCTACTACGATGGAAAGTAGAAAGGCGAGACCACAAGAGAAAGTAAACTGCCCAAGATGTAACTCAACGAACACAAAGTTCTGTTATTACAACAACTACAGTCTCACGCAACCAAGATACTTCTGCAAAGGTTGTCGAAGGTACTGGACCGAAGGTGGCTCTCTTCGTAATGTCCCTGTCGGAGGCAGCTCAAGAAAGAACAAGAGATCCTCAACACATTTAGCTTCACCTTCCAATCCGAAACTTCCAGATCTGAACCCACCGATTCTTTTCTCAAGCCAAATCCCGAATAAGTCGTCAAAAGATCTCAACTTGTTGTCTTTCCCGGTCATGCAAGATCATCATCATCATCATGGTATGTCTCAGTTTATTCATATGCCCAAGATCGAGAACAATAATACTTCATCCTCAATATATGCTTCATTATCTCCTGTCTCAGCTCTCGAGCTTCTAAGATCCAATGGAATCTCTTCAAGAGGCATGAACACGTTCTTGCCTGGTCAAATGATGGATTCAAACTCAGTCCTTTACTCATCTTTAGGGTTTCCAGCAATGGCTGATTACAAACAGAGTAACAATAACCTTTCGTTCTCCATCGATCATCATCAAGGGATTGGACATAACACCATCAACAGTAACCAAAGCGCTGACGATAGTAATCATGCTGATGGCATGAATGGGGCAAGTAGAGTTTTGTTCCCTTTTTCAGACATGAAAGAGCTTTCAAGCACAACCCAAGAGAAGAGCCATGGTAATAATACATATTGGAGTGGGATGTTCAGTAATACAGGAGGATATTCGTGGTGAAAAAAAAGGGTTAAGAAGAGATCATGAACTTATTAGCTTTTCTTCTCTCTTTTCACTTTTTTTACCTTCTTATTTTATTATATTTTTGCTTTGATGATCTTTTGTTTTTTCTCACATGGGGTACTTTAGTTAAAGTTGTCAGAACTTAGTTTACAGATTGTCTTTTTATTCCATCTTTTCGGGTTTTTTAAAATAGATATATTTTCATAATTGGGTTTGATGGTAGTTTATAATTTTTTTTTAGTATCATAAGGGTCTTTGCTCATGAGGAATGGTGAGGGATATGAAGGTAGAAGAATAAGTGAATACGAGGGCTTTGTCTGTAATCAATGAGATCTGTATTCATCATTTCTTCTATTTGTATGAACACGAGGGCTTTGTCTGTAATCAATGAGATCTGTATTCATCATTTCTTCTATTTGTATAAGTGTTCGTGTAATTGATTCATTTTTACTTTTATTTTTGTTGAGTACTTACAGCTTTAAATATTATTTATTTGTACTAGATCATTACTTGTTTTTAGGCACGGAACAAGTTGAGATGTTTATGGAACCATCGATCCAAATTGTAACTGAAGATTTTTGTTTTGTTTGTGAAAGGGTTTGCTAAAATGTGACTGAAGTGAAGATGCGATTTCCGTTCACGTATTGTACTAATTAGTACTTGGAAGTATCTAATATATAACAGGAAAAAAATGATTGTGGTGATATTTCATTGTTGTCATTGCTATAGCAACAGTTTTATTAGTTGTGTTTTTCAGTAACATAGCAAATAGTATAGATCAAATGGATATATAGCAACGGACAAAATAGAACAGTTATGCTGACAAAACAGATATTCTTACAGATATTTTAAATGGCATTATGGGATCTGACAAAACAAAAGAAAATTGTGGTAATAAATTGAATGTTCAGGTATTTATATCCAGCTCTAAAAAATTGAATAATTAACATATTAATTATAATTGTATATGATGGTTCTATAACCAAAACTCGACAGTGTATAAGTTGAGATGTTTATGGAACCATCGATCCAAAATGTAACTTATCAATTGGAATAAATATTTATAATGTCAAAATCTAATCAATTGATTAACACGTATCATAATTATATTAATTGCGAAGTTAGAGCATCAAAGTCATTATTAATAATAATAGTATATTTTAGTTCATATAATAATGGGTGATAAAAATAAACAAATATGATCGGGATCATTATCCACGGAGAGTCATGATTATCAAATCCTAAAGCATCGCATTTTGGGGACACTAATATACTTATAGAGCTTCTCAGCTTTTTGACTTTTGTGCCCGTGCGTGAACTTAGCGATGTTTTATATTTTTGAGGTAAATTCTTTACTACGTCTTTAAAGATGAGTATTATTATTATTTTGAAACTTCACAGATTAAAAGTTCTAAACTAAAACAACATTTGTTTTAAGACAAAAAAAACTCCTGAAAAGACAATGATTTTCCGAGTAGATAATTGGTAATAAGAAGTTCAAACTGAGAATTAATTAACACACTGCCCAAAAAAACAAGTTAACCTGCTCCAACCGAAAGCCGTTTGTAAGTTGTAACATTAATTAGTTAAGTTAATAGTTGTAGACTTGTAGTATGTGTAGATCAGTAATATAAAATCAACATCATTTGTAATGAGTAGAAATTAAATCTCATAAAGCAAACACCCACTTTGATTCGTAGAGGACGGCATGGTTTCATTGAATTCTCGTTATTACCAGGTTTACCGCAATGTCACATTCCACGACAATTTTTTTTTTCCAATCTTTAACAAATACTATAATAATAAGAATAATTAAACCGTACCTTCACGGTTCATCCACCTAATCCGCTAATTAATCTTCATCTAGCTGGAAAAAAATAATATTCCAATGGTGAGTGGCGGCATACAGAATTGACGTAAGTTTGCATATTCATTTCAAGTGTCGTATTACTTAAAAAGTCGCATAAATTTCATTTTCAGGTCTACTTTTCAGAGAAATTACAATTTAACTACGTAATATATCATAACCCACAGTCCCACACTGCCATACACCACGAAATACATATAGTTGTTCCTATTACAGTTTTTAGATTAGAAAAGCTGATAATATGGTGGAAGCTACATATATCTTCGTCAACTTTTTTTTAATAAACATTTATCGTCAACCTGAGAAAAGGAATATTTTATTCATTTATAATATCTATATATTTATTTATATAGTGATTTGCTTACGTGTCGCGTTCACAGTGAATTTCATTATTTTTCGCTTACGTGTTAGCTTTAGAATAAGTTTTGGCCGCAAAAAGACCGTTTAACCCTAATTTCTAATTACGTGTCATTTTTAATTAGTTCTCATCTGATGACGTGTCAAAAAAAACTTAAAACAAATCAGTCTAAAATATTATGGTTAAATGTTTAATTTTGTACTCAATCAAACCGTTTTAGAAATAAGATTAAATCGAAATTTAGACAAAAAATTAAAAACGTTTTTATTTTAAAAAATATAAAAAAATGGAATTTTACCATTTCTAATGTCTTCAAAAAAGTTTTTCTAAAAAGAAAAATTTACCATTTCTAATATTTTCGAAATAATCAAAAAATCTAACTAACATGTTAACTAAAATTTAGTATAAATATAAGCCACTTTTAACTACTTCTCTCACAACTTTCACAATTGTTAAACCTCTTTCTTCCTTTTATTCAAACCGTTTTTAAATTTATATTAAACCAAAATTTAGAAAAAATTAGACAAAAACGTTTTTTTTTAAACACAAAAACTAGAAATTTACCATTTCTTATGTTTCCGAATTTTTTTAAAAAAAAAATCAAACTAAAATATTAAAAAAAAAATTAAAATAAAATTTAAAATGTCGTTTCAAAAAAAAAAAAAAAACTTATGCTAGAATATCGCTAATTATTATAGGTTTACGATTTCTTATGTTTATAGGGTTTTCAATTTTTATAACTTTTATAAAACTAAAATTTAGTAAAAATCTAAGAAAAAGGTAAAAAATTAATAATAAATGAAATCTATATGTCTAATGAAATGTCGTTAATTATATATTTAGAGTAGAATTTTCAATTTCTTATCTTTATATTTCAGAAATATTTTTTAACTCTTTTGTTAAAATCAAAAGCTTATTTGTAAATTTTGGATTCGTCTAATTTAGAATAGAGTAAAAAAAATAATGTTCTCGAAATTATTTATTTATAAAATTATACTTAGTAGACATATATAGCCCACGCGAGCAAGTTAACGAGTTTATCAGTAATTTAGATAATACTGTATACTGCGTATGTATACTTTTGTCAAAAAAGTATATATGTAAGGATAAATGCGTGTATGAACACATGATGATTAGTAGCTGGCTTGAAATGCGGAAGTAGATGCCCACTTTATAGTGCCCGCCAACCAAACATGATTTTTCATTGGGTTTGTGTTGTTTTTGATTAATTAATTAATTACTGACTATATTTGAATAATGCTCTTAAGTCTTAATCACATTTAAATATCTAAGATAAAATCAAACGCGATATTCTCGTAGTCTATAACAAATCTAGATTTATCTGCGCATGGTCGCTTTATTCAATATAATTAAGAACACATAACGCAACGGATCCATCGAGTCAACGATTTATTTATTTATTCTTCTTAAATATAGAAAGCTGTTATCTTAAGGCCAAAGAATTCGAAGGAATAAAATGACCTGTCTCATAGTTTAAACACTAGTCGGTACGTTATTAATCGATATACTAATAGAAAAGGTATAAAAAGCAATTAACTCACACACCGAATCTCAGTCGTCTAATACATATTACTACTTCTAGATATACGTTTTTTTAATTTCTTTTACAATTGTTTTTTCTTGAAGAGTATACAATTCACAAGTTTCATAACGACGTCGAAGCTGTGACCCTAAAAAAGATTCCCAAAGTTTATTGGGCTCCCCCGGCCCATCTTAGCAAAATATAAATGCGCAGTCCCAGCGATCCAATACACGAAATTAAACAGGTTACAGATAACCGAGATCAGAAGGGCGATCGGTAAACTCATCGAAGAGAATTCTTCTTAACAAACGTTTTTTTTTTTTGTAAAGCGTGTTGTTATTAACGCCGTGTGGGGCAAATCAGGAAACTGAAAAATTCATATGGGCCTTCAATACAATTAGGCCCACGTAAAGAGTAATTTTGTTGTTCTCATTATGTATCGTAAATCTAAATGTACACCTTCAGCTAAAAAATGTGGAAGCATTTTGTTTAGACTCTCACAACCAATAACACACATCCACCTGTCAGTTGAGTTTAGAAATTTTTAAATCATGAGCCGTTCATTAGCCCTCGAGCCAGATCGAACGACTGAGATTTCCTTTTACTTTTCAGCCTCAACAGTCCATACAACTTCTTCAACCGCCGGGGAACTTCCTCCGCCGCATAAAGGTCGACTCGACTCTCCGTCGTAATCTTCCGACGGCGCTCTTTTGTAAAATGACCGCCGTCTTATCGCCGGGATTGCTCTCCGAACTCCGTCAGTTTGCAAAACGTCGATTACGGATATGAGTGCCCGGCTCGGCGAGTTTTTGTTCGCAATTATCAATTTTGGTTCGGCATCTTCCTGATTGATTTCCTCATGATATCGTCTCTCGGCTCTTTTATCAGTACGGAGCTTCTGAAATTTGTCCTTGCTCCTGTGGGAGGTTAATTTCCGGCAACCGTTTCTTTCGATTTTCGATATTGAAGACTGAAAAGTTTCATACTTTTGTTCATAAGGTGTTTCAAGTTTTTAGGATACAAGATGAAAGCACTCTCGAGAAGAAGAAACTGAATGTCAAATTAGTCTAACTTGACACACAATCCCTGCCACAAGACTGAGAATTGCTGCATTTGTGGATTTCAAGATAGATGCTTTCGCTTCTCAAGCACATGGTCAATTAAAGAAGAGTTTCTTGGTAAGGTTCTACAAGTACAGAGTTCTTCTATATTGATCGGGTTCATCTTGCAAATATGCTTACCCACCATGCAAATATCTTAGCAAACATTACTAATTCAATCTAGTAGCGAATCAAAGATGGAATCTGATGAGGTATGACTCGTCATGCCATGTCTGCATGCTACTAATTTACTCAAATGGCTTCATGCTATTTCTTTCTCTCTTTTTGTTAGAGAACCTTTGAGCTTTGTGATAATCGATGCAAATACGTCCTTGGAATTTAATATTGTTTTCTCTACTCTCTCTATTCGTTGTTATGGAGTACTTGGGTAAGAATTGTGATGGTATTATGTTTAGGATACAGGTACATCAAAATCAGGAAGGAAGCGTGCTAGACATGAAACTCTTGTTGGTCCTCTTATGGGCAAGGATGTGCCACATGAGACTGTTGCTCAAGATTATCCCAAAAGTTGCTCAAGATTGAATGTAAAGGGGCTAGTGAGAATGAAGGCCCTGCAGACGACCCCGGAGAAGAAAATTCAAATTTGAAACCCTTTGCGACTTTAGAGGAGTTAGAGAAAGTAAGGTTACCTCCGCAGGATATTCTTTCACTGCCTATATTTGTTCAAGGTATGGATACTAGGATCAAGTTACAATGTGTTTGTATTGAGAAGAAATTTTGTAATGATGTGAGCCTGATTATCAATTCCACCCTTTTTCTTTGGGTATAGAAAATTACTGGGGATTCTAAAGATATTTTACTGCTTAATAGTAGAGTATCTTTTCTTTGGAGCTACTATTTCCCTAGTTCATGTTATAATTCAAATTAAGAGGGTATCATATGATACATATAATTCAATGTATATGTATCATATATAGCTACTGTTGGAAGCATCGAATCAGCTAAATCCAGGCTTTTCTTATTGTCGTATTTTGAGATATTTATTCTTCAAAAGAGTGAACACATGTGTGTTTCCGGCTCGTTTTCTGTATGCTAAATTAGGACATTTTCGTCGGCAAAGAAGAAGAAAAGAAAAAAAAAACAAAGAAATTCAAGTAGTGTCCACTCTTGTGACACGTGTAAAGCTTTCACGGAGCTCTCTTATCTGTTTGGTTCGTTTTTTTCTACGGTTAAGGATCTCTTGTTTCTTCACTCTTTTTGCCATAATCTCTGTCACAAATCAGCGAGAGAGAGAGAGAGAGAGCGAGAGTATGGCGACCACACTTCATTGTCTCTCCACACTCCATCTTCTCCCTCGCAACCATTACCCTAAAACCCTCAATTCTCTCAAACCAATCTCCAAACCACAACCCTGCAAAATCCAAGAAAAACCCTCCAATCCCAACGCCCTCCAACTCCTTAAATCATCGTCTCTCCCTCTCGCAGTCGTCGCATTGCCTTTCTTCCTCGACCCACAGGTAACCAAATTTTCTTATTCTAAAAAATCATGTATCAAAATTGGAGACTGAAGGATGACAATGGTCGAAAGTTTCAATCTTTCACATTCAAAAGAAGAACCCAACAGAATCTGATTTTGGATAAAGTTAAGTTTTTTGTTTTTCAAATTTAAAAGGATGCAGCAGCAGTTGGAGGCGAATTTGGGATATTGGAAGGAAGATCGTTCGCGTTGATACACCCAATTGTGATGGGAGGTTTATTCGTATACACTCTAAGGACTGGTTACTTAGGTTGGCAATGGAGACGTGTCCGTACGATCCAGAGCGAGATCAACGAGCTCAAGAAACAGCTTAAGCCAACTCCTGTTTCTCCTGATGGATCCACAGCCATTGATTCTTCGTCTCCTCCTTCTACGACGGAGCTTGAGATCCAACGGCTCACGGCAGAGAGGAAAGAGTTGGTCAAAGGGTCTTATAAAGACAAACACTTTGACGCAGGCTCTGTTTTGTTAGGTTTTGGTGTTTTGGAATCTGTGTTTGGAGGACTTAACACTTATCTTCGTACCGGTAAACTCTTCCCCGGTCCTCATCTTTACGCCGGAGCAGGTAATAAACGATTCTCTCAAGACGTTTTTTTTTTTTTGGGTCATTTCTTTAATTTTAGGCCCTGATTAGTATATTGGAAATTTTATCATTTGAAATCTGAAAATTCGTTTAGCATTTTCTTGTTTACACTCGTACATAACTGGTGAAATTGGAGCTGACGGTGGTGGTTGCAGGGATAACGGTGCTTTGGGCAGCAGCGGCGGCTTTAGTGCCGGCAATGCAGAAAGGGAATGAGACGGCGAGGAATCTACACATTGCGTTGAATGGTCTCAATGTTCTTCTTTTCATTTGGCAAATCCCAACAGGTCTTGATATCGTCCTCAAGGTTTTCGAGTTCACCAAATGGCCTTAAATCATACTGATATTTTGGATTTGTATTATGAGTCTCACTATAAATATATATCCAAATCTTATGCAACTTTTTTTTTGTTTTAAATGGTGAGTTGTAAAAAACATGCAATTAGAGTGAGAAGTAGAATAATGGTAGACTATATGGTTCAATAATACTCTTACCCATCGGGTTTGAGAGTTTGCTTATGATTTTAATGTACATTAAACCTAGTAATTTGATTTAAACATGTTGAAGAATAGAATTCATGCACTCAGCTTTTTACTTTTTCATAATAGCATACATTTTAAATATCTTATTTTCGTACACTTGGATTTGTGAAAACCAAAATTCGAGTTTTGCCTATTAAGTTTCGCATCCACTGTATTCATTACAAAACTTTTTAAAACATTTGGTTTTATACAAAAAAAAAAACAAAAAAAAGACAGAGAGACAAAAGTTTCGTTTAGTTACAGTTAATAAATGAATACTTTGTTCGAAGAAAGCTATACAGTTGAATAGTTGATACCAGTCGTGAAATGTGGTTCTCGAAAGCTATACAGTTGATACCAATCGTGAAATGTGGTTCTCGAAAGCTAAATCAGATACCTTCCCCGTTACATTATTTAATATGTTCTAATAATTTTACTATGACACGACCAAATTTATTTTGCAGATATAAAATGACCTAAGCCATACCAAAATCCAAAACCATTGCATTATCATTTACCAATTAATAATAACACTTGAAAGTGCTGTCCAAAATAAACAAAAACAATTAATGTCGAACCGATCGGGTCGTTCTTGGTACCGTCTCTCTAGCATCGTCCGGCCCACACCACACTCTTCACGCGACCCATCCCCTCCCCGCGACGTCATCCAACCACCACAGTCTCCGACTGCTCCACCTTCACATCCTCCGCCGCCTCAACCCTTGTCCACACCATTACGTCCTCCACCAATAGAAGTCCACGAGGCTAAACCGAGTCCGGTTACATCTTCACGTTCTATAAAACACGAACCACATAAGCCTAGGAACGAACACGAGATCACTCATCGGAAAAACATATCTACGTTATCGGAGGAAACAAACCTCGTACATGAACCAAACAAGGAGGGGCAACAACAATCTGATGACGTCATCATGGGCACACAAAGGCTCATAACCATTTCTGGTGAAAACAAAGGAGCTGTAATGGAGATAATACGGTCACCGTCACCGAGGAAGACACGTGGCATCGGGAAAGGACGGCGACTCCAAAGCAGCAGTGAAGACGACGAAGGAGAGGAGTCAAAGTCAAAGACACATAGCAATAATGGTGGAAATCTACTGATGGATGGTTTTGTGAACAGTAACGTTCAGGTCGTAAATGGCTCCGTCGTTTACAACTCGGCGGAGACTCATTATGATCCCGGCGTTCATCTAAGCCTTTACCGGAAACCTAACTCCGGCAATGGTTTTAGTATCAAGGACCATGGAAATGGCTACAACAGTTCAACCAACTAATCCAAAAACAAAAATTAAAGAAATTATTAGAACGTATGAGAAAATCTGACAAATGGATACGCTACGCCCGATTGTGAAAAATAATATTAATGACTATTATTTCTTAATTGCAGTTTGATATATAATATATTACATGATATAATACTTTGTCAACTCTAGCCCATGTATTTTATGCTGATAAGCCTGAACTGTTTATCAACTCTTGCTCAGACGACCCACATTCAGTTTCACACAAATAAATGATTTATTTCTTTTTGTGTCACTTGGTGGACTAAAATTCGGAAACAAAACTGTTTTACAATATTAATTTAGGCCTTGGAGTACTTATAGGGGAATTATAAGTCCTTGATTATCAATTATGAATTTTTAATCTACTTTTGCCAATGACTTACTTTTACACCTATCCTCAGGTGAATCGGGGCGGCTTGCGAAGTTTGCTTTAAAAAAACTAACAACAACAAGGGACAGCGTATGTCAAATCTTCCACTTATATAAAGACTATCTTTTTATATATTTTGGTTGGGGCAAAAAATTGTGAAAACAACTTCTTAGAATTTTTTTGGTAAAAGTTTTAACAGGTCGATATTTTGAAAATTTAAGGATGCATAGGATTTGATATTTTCCCGAATACATGTATATATATATATATATATATCATATGAAAAAAAAGGATGAAATTATTTCATTATGTTGGATTGATATAGCCTAATGATTACTAGGCTATTTTTCTTTATTTAACATTCTTTATGTTGGATTGATATATCATGTGAATATTTACCATTCTTTATTGCTATTTTTCTTAATTTACGGAATAATAAAATAAAATAATTACATTACTCTTACATTACTGACGATCATTTTTCTGATCAATAGACAGTGGATGAAAGAGTGACATGTCATCGGGGCTTAGTTCGTGTTCAAGCAAAGATCGTTTCCCATAATTGCTGAGTTGTAATCAATATTCCATAGTATTAATTAAGTTTTCCTAAGATAATAACATTCAAACGAGGAAATTAAGTTTTATTATTAGGATAGAAAACTATACTACACAAGTCGTAATAACTTTTTTGTTCTGTTACGTCCACAATTAAAGTAATTATTAAAGTTTTCATTATATTTACAATATATCACTCCTCACACCACCAAACACGTCACGTATCAAGTTGTTAGTTCAAATAATATAAAAGCTTCATAGCCTTTCTTATTTTCCTTTTCCTTTAGTTTCTTTTTTCTTTCTTTACTGCTTTGCATTAGCATTTAGCACACTAATTTCTTTTACATTCAGTTTATTATAATCTTATCACCCGTTTAAACTGCGCCTGCAGCGCAATTTAGCAGTAAGAGGATTAGCCATCTCACACGAGAGCCTCAGTTTCTCGGACAGGTCAACGGTCTTATCATCGGACGGTGCAAGCCATACGAACTCGTGCAAGAGTGTCGCGATCCAATACGTAACGGTAGACAAACCCAGATTCTTTCCCGGGCAGACCCGACGACCCGACCCGAACGGTGCAAGCCTCAGATCCGACCCGAGAACCGAGAACTCAGCCTCACCTTCCTTCGCCACAAACCGTCCCGGGTTAAACTCCAACGGATTTTCCCACACGTGTGGATCTTGCGCTATGGCCCACATGTTCACCATTGCGGTGGTCCCCGCCGGCACACGACGACCGTCGATGATCGTATCTGTGATTGCTAAACGGGACCACGACAGAAGTGGACCTGGCGGGTGAAGCCTTAGCACTTCTTTGACCACAGCCGTCAGATATGTCAGAGACGCCACGTCAGATTCTTCGACGGCTCTTGATCTTCCAACTATCTTATCAAGCTCATTGTGAACCGTTGATTGAATATCTGGATGAAGGACCATCCTAGCAAGAATCCACTCGATCAGAACAGCCACCGTATCAGTTCCTCTGAATATCATTTCCTGTTAAAACCCACAAATTGAGAGAATACTTTAGAACCTTTTTTCTTGTCAAATTACTACTTAAAATAGAATTTAATCTTGATAATTTTAGTTGATCGTCAATAAAGTACAATAAAAATGATTTTCTGCGTCTATATTTAGTAAAAATAAATAAAAAGCTACGTGTACATACCCATAGTACGGCAACGATATCCGGATCGGATAATTGATCAGGACCATCAAGAGAGAGCAATACGTCAACGAAGTCACTCGGTGAGTCACGAGTTTGATCACGGTGGTCAGAGATGATACGGTTCACAAACCGGTTCACTTTCGGTACGAGATTGGTGCATCTTGACCGGATTCTCTGAGGATCAAATTCAAATAACCAGGGGAGATGATCGGTCCAGTTAAGTGTTGCGAGTAAATCATAACCTTCTTCGACCAACCCACGAAGCTCATTCACTTCATCGTGTTCTTGCTCAAGCTCGTATTCTTTCCCGAAAACAGAGCACATCATGTTATTAAGCGACGCCGTTTTGATCAAGTCACGAGCAAAACAGAATCCTTCGTTGCTACTCTGTTTTGCGAGACACCTCACAATCTGATTCGCGATCACACGTCTCTGCGTCTCGGAGCGTTTAATCTGTTTCGGGCTGAAAAGATGATTAGACGCGATTCGCCTCAGGGTTCGCCAGTAAACGCCGTAAGGCGCGAATCCGATAGCCCGGTTAAACATAAGGGAGTACGCTGATTCCTTAACCGGCCGGTCAGCGAAAACAGGGCTGTTTAAAATCTCTTTAGCTACATCAGGATCGCACGTGACGATCACGCGAGTATCTCCCAAGCTAAACGCCATTAGCCGTTTCGCTCCGAATCTCTCTGCGGTTGCGGCTATGCAGCGGTGAGCTAAAGCGTTGGACATAAGAGACATGCTTCCGACAAAAGGTAAGCCTCTTGGTCCGGGAATCACGGTGGTTCGGTGACGACGGTGGATGAAGTATTTTCCCCAGGCGGGTCCTCCCGGGTGAGACCAGAAGAAGAGAGAGACAGCGAGACAAGCTAGGGAGGCCACGAGGAGAGACAAAGCGAGATTGGTTTGAGTCAGGGAGCTACATTTGGATAAGAGGGCGAAAAGTAAGCTGCTTGTGTCAAGCTTGGTGGCCATGGAAGTACAGGAAAGAAAGACAGAGAGAGAGAGGGAGAAAGGAGAGTGGCTTTTGCTGTGGGTTTTAAGATGAAACGCTTCCTTCAGGTATTTATATAGAAAAACATTGGACGTTCCTCTTGTTAATTGTTAATTATTATTATTTCAAAAACTATAATTTATTTCATTTATTCAATTGTTTTATATTTCAAGGGGAATGTTGTCTTTTATACTAGGGATCTATTTTATTAATGATCTTTTGTGTGTACTTCATTCTGTTTTTTTCTTCTTAATTATGGGGTGATCCAGAATTTTACATTTCATTTAATTCCCCATAATAATTATATCATAACATCTTTTCAATTTTTTTTTTAACATTGGTAGTATTATACTTTTTTTATTTATATCTTTGGGCAAGTTTCCGTTTGCTTGCGTTTTTGAAATATACAATATACAAAATTTGAGCTTGTAACCTTTTTTTCATTTTAAAACTTTTCTTGTTAGTTTCATTTATTTTTCAGGTGTAAGAAAGTAAGAGCAGGATAATATATATATATATATATATATATATATAATAGTAATAGATGAACAGGCAGAACAGAAAAACATATATATTGTTAGGGTTTTTGCTAAAAATAACCCAAAACTTGATTTTGAATATAAAAGTAGACCTCTGAAAAAACATTTAGCAGATATAACCTACAGGTATAGTGAAAAGACCATTTAATCTTGTATGAGTAAACAAAAAACAGATGTCCTAATTACCGTTTTCTCCCTGACGAAGTCTACTAAAATAAAACTGAAGTCTACTAGTAGACTTCATTTTATCTAAATGAAGTCTACTAAGTAATTAAATCTGTAAATTTAATTTTAAAATTTAGAAAAAATTATTTTGGTATCAGAATTACATTCATAAATTCCGTAATTGTAACACAAATGTACATAAATTATTTTTTCATATTGATAAATGGAAATTTTTGTTTTTAAATTAAGAAGAAGAAAATCTATTATTTAGGTTTTAAAATTTGTAGACTTCTATATTGAAGTCTGTTAAACCGAATAAATTAACTTAACCAAAATTTAAACCAAATTAAACCAAAATTGAACAAAAAAATAGCTATTTTAACCGAAATTTAAACCAAAATTGAATAAAAATAAGTTTTCTTAACCAGAAAAACTTACCGTATATAAACTAGTTCTATAGCAAATAAACCCTAATTTTATCCCAAAGAAACTTTCGAGAAAACGGCGCTCTCTCAGGCTCTCTTGCCGTTGGCATCGCTCGTCCTTGTTCTGCCTCAGCGTAAGATGCAGTTCTGCAGCCGGCTTCTTCGATTAATTTGCTATTTTTGCAGGAAGATTTCGATGTTTGCTTCAGTTAAAGGTAAGCCTTCTGGGATTTGTTTCAATTAGGGAATTTGGTTTATAATACTGTTCATCTTCTTCTTTATCTCTCTGTGTGATTTGATGAAATCTACGGTATCATGCTGTAGTAATAATACTGAATTAGTTTTGCTTTTGTTTCTGCAACAACAACAGTAGGAGATCCGGTGCTCACCACCACCAGTTTACTCTCCCCCTCCACCACCACCACCGCCAGTCCATAACATTTTTCTCTGCTGTTTGATATCTTCAATCAACCAGGGATCTAATAACATACTAACACGTAGTATTAGTATGTACTAGTGTATCTTTGTGATCTAGGTTGGTAATACTTTGATTACTATAATAGTATTATTGATTACTTTTGTATTTGTGATAATTAATACAGTGTTCTGATAGTGTTATGCAATGTCTCTCAACCCAGAATGATGTATATATATTGAAACAAATCAGTCTAAAACAATACGTAGAAACAATTACATTTCTTGGCTGGCATAGGAATGGGATGATAATAAGCTGTAAAAATGATCGAAACTCTTGAATGCACATAACAAAATACTCAAATGTGTCCAAGATAATGTTTTAAAATTAGCTTATGTCACTTTAATTACTTGTGTACTATAACTGTTAACTTGCAAACAAGAATACAAAAGCATTACTTACACAAGTTCTCATCTATCATTCTCTATAAACAATATTTTGTGATAAAACACAAAAAAACCATATTAGCAAACAAAATTATGAGCCATATTATTGCAAAAACGTAAGTAACAATAGAAATATCTATTGGTCATCATTTGTAATAAGCATAAGTGTATTGGTCATGTTATGTATTTTTATCACCTAAGACAACACATTATATCTAAAGCCACATAAAAGAACATTAGTAGACTACACGACAAAGTCTACTTTGATAAACTAAGTACCTAAAAAATCGAAACTTCTGATTCAACAATAAATATCCAATGAAATAAAATAAAATTCACTGGGTAGTTCAATCACTTACTAAGAAGCAATTCTAAACAAAAAAAATTGAAAAATAGTTTAAAAATTTGCTTAAAACACGTTTTTTAAAAAACGTCAAAAGTAGACTTCTAAAGCATACTTCGAATGTAGACTGGAGGAGAAGTCTACTTTGATAAGCTAAGTACCTAAAAAATCAAAACTTGTGATTCAACAATAAATATCCAATTAAATGAAATAAAATTCAATGGATAGTTCAATCACTTACTAAGAAGCAGTTCTGAACCAAAAAATTTGAAAAATAGTTTATACATTTGCTTAAAACGCGTTTTTAAAAAAACATGGGAAAGTAGACTTCTATAGTAGACTTCAATTTTAGACTGGAGGAGAAGTCTACTTTTTCATCGAGAAGTCTACTAATGAAGTTTACTTAAAAAAAGGTCATTTTTGCAATTGACCAATCTGTTGACTTTTCCTTCAGTAGACTTCAAGAGTAGACTTTAGGCAAAAAAGGTTACTTTAGCAATTGACCAATGCGTTGACTAACATAGTAGACTTCTATTATAGACTTCATGTAAGAGTAGACTTCTCTGGCAGTCTACTTTTGAAGTCTACTTTTTAAATAGAAGTCTACGGAACAAAATAGGTTATTTTTGCAATTGAATTTTTTTAGTAGACTTCACGATGAAGTCTACTCAAAAAAAGATTCCTTCCAAGTTTGACCGAACACAATAAGTAGACTTCACAAAGAAGTCTACAGTCTACAAGAAGTCTACAGTCTACAGTTTGTAGACTTCTTTGGGAAGTCTACTGAAGTTTTTTGGGATTTTAAAATTTTTTTAATTTTTGAAAAACAGAAGTCAAACACTAAAATGACCTATACGTTTTTGGTCAAACTACAAAAGTAACTTTAAAGTAGACTTCGTATGCAGACGTAAGCAGTAGACTTCATACGGAAGTCTAAATCAATAAGTCAAAATACGGTCAACTACAAAAATAACCTCTTTTCTTTAGTAGACTTCTTGAGCCTTCAAACGAAGTCTACTAAGCTTTTTTTGTTTTCAAAGGATGTCGAGTAGACTTCTCGTGAAGTTTAACGAAGTCTACTTTTAAAAAGTCAATTGCAAAAAATAACCTTATGTTGACTAGTAGACTTCAGTATACTTCACGAGAAGTCTACTTTCGCGATATGAAAACTAAAATATGGAGAAATTGAAGTGCGATGATTACTTTTTACAAAATTGAGCTCGGGCTACAGTTCTTTTAAACACCCAGAACTCATAATATCACCAAAATAAGTAACCCAGATGTTAAGTAACCAGAAATCACCGAACATGCATGACTTTTGGCATTGTAACTTAGCCCAGATGTTTTGGAGAAGAAATTATGAAAGAATGAGGAAGGTTATGAGTGAATGAGCTTAAATATTTACTTATTACAGCTTTAAAATTGGTTGATAAGCATTTATTCCATTTTCATGGTTGTTCATGGTGGTTGAAGGTATTGAAGACGATGGCTTTTTCGTAATTAAAAAGTCTTTAGAAGGTCCAAGAAGACTTTAACCAATTAAAGAAAAATCGAATTATTAGATGTATAATGACATTTTCGTTAATAGTTTAAGTGGGAAGGATAAAATTGTGAGAAAATGACAAAAGTTGGAGAGAGAAAAAAAAAGAGGTTAGTTTTGTGTTTAATTTTGAAATATGGGTTAAATCTGAAACTTCCCTATATTGTTTGACAAACAAAAAAACATAAGAGCAAAATATTTTGAAGGTAACGTATCAAATTCTTCGTTATTTTAAGTTTACCAAAACTAATGTTGTATGAATTATGTGGGTAGTACTAATTATTATAATTGATTAAACATAAACCAAATCCAGATTTTATTTTACATACTTTTTTGAGAAAAGCGAGACCTTTCAGCCACAAGAAAAAAGGTTGATCAAATACATTGAATTAATAAGCTCTTTATTCACCAATCTATTAGACATATACACATCAAACTTACAAGTGCAAAAATTAAAAGTGACTAAGATTTCACACCACTTACAAAACTTATCGTTTTATAAAACTAAAACGTAAGCTCTTCATATAATGGATTTGACTGTAAAATGAATGTTCATTTCGGTAAAATATTGAAAAAAACGTTATATCAAGAAAGGTGTAAATGTATGCAGACATCAATTAACTTAACTTCTCGTGTCCGTTAAATAAAACTGATGGAACTTTGTAGAGTCACTCTTGTGAATTCATTCATTGTTTCTGTAAATTGCATTCTTAATCAGTTTTTGTTTGTAACTAATCTTAAGTAGTTGAATTACCTTATATTATAAATATATGTATATACATATATTAGCTTACACATTTATTCATTTTCTACAGATTCAACGTGATAGCTATAAGTTTCGGAATTAATCTTATTGCGTGTTTTATATAACTTAAAACAACGTTTAATTAGTTATACTTATGACACCCATCAAAATACGTAAATCTTGGTCCAGATAAATATAATTTCGATCAGAGCATACGACGTCGAGTTTTTGATATTGATACTAGATTATTATTTGTTAAGGAAAAAAATACATCGTATAATATGTTTGTTGCACGGTGCACTATATATGTATACATATTAGACATATCATAGCCGTTGAGACTTCATTTAACGGTTTAGCGCCGAAATGAACTCTATGCAGTGCAGGTTACGTAATTTGTGATCCATCACATGACGTCATCATCGAAGAGATCTTTAGTTTAGTTATTTATGCTTTGTGTTACTGCTCTATATAAAATCATAGAAGTCAATTAATCAGAGAATTTGCAGAAGATACTAAGCATATAACGTTATAAAATATATACCGAATATTCAAAGTATTTAGACTATATATAGACTATGATCCAGTGGAATGAAATAATCGTCAACAATAAATTGCTCCTGTGTATACATACTTAGTTTGGATTACTATATTTCCCAATAATTTTAATTATTTAAAGTTGAATAGTTCTTTGATTAGTTTATTTTACTAGATTAGCCTGTTGACACTTTCGACCTATTTTTATTCATCGAAGACGTGGGGGCAATCAAGAACTCGAACAATGATTTGTACACATCTGTCCTTTTATACTCTTTATTATTGTTCTTATTGTTATAATCATATATTATATTATCATTTTAAAACGACTAAATTATTCTTTTATCATTTGAAACAGATTAATATCTATAATCTAAATTGGATAGACTTATCTAGGAGACAATGGCCCGCTAAGTAATATATAGTAGTACTTTATATGTAATATATATATATATATGTAATATATATATATATAATCAGTTACCAATGGTCCGTCTAATACTCCAGTCGATTGTCATATTTCCGATGTCCAAATATATCTATGATATGAGACAATAATAAAACAGTACATACAATAAAACTCAAATGTCATTTTTCGTCAAATGGTAAATCTTACCCCATACCCGCTAATTATACTGAAGTTCGAATCAATAACATGGGTCGCGTCAACTATAATTAAAAAAACGAGTAGAAACTAGAATGCAACATTAAACTCAAGTGCGAGAAAGGCGATGTTTAATTAGATTTTAGTATATCCAGACAAAGATTCCAAAAGAAATACTTTTGTGACCAACATTCTTTATGATTATATAAATGATAGCAATTATTTATATGAATAATTTAAGCAAATTGTGATTTGATTAAAGGCTTAATATAATAAACGCCAAAAAATGATTAACATAGAAACTATACAAATAAGTATTACATTTATAAAATAAACAAATAAGTATTATTCTCTCTGTTTTATAATATTAAATCTTTTCATTTTACAAAATGTTTTACAAGTTTTTCTGAATATTTTAATGTTATTTGATGTTTTTTTTTCACTTTGAAATTTATTTTTATGATTGATTGAATTATGTCTTTAAGTAAAATATATTATATGGAAAAGAAGAAATAGTAAAGAACCATGTATTGACCTTTAGGTAAGGGTTTAAGACACAAATTGACTTTGTTCTTTTTGGTCACATATAGATTATGTGGATCATTGTTGTCGGTTATAATACTGAGTGGCGTGGTGCAGTGCACAGAACTGCGCCTCATAATCTTCAGCCGTTGGATCTCGTTTTAAATCTCGATTATCATGAACCTCTTTACTCGGTTTTAAGCTACGTGTTAAGTTCATGCAAAACGTCCGCACAGCTTGTTCGTCGAGGGATCTGGAGGATGGTGGGTTAATTTTAGAAATGCAAACTTGGAGTGTCTTCGAGAGTGTAATACCAAAAAAAAGAGAAAAAAAGTGTATAATTTGAATCAATCAGACAACTCACATGACTCGTATCCATCTGGTCACCCCCAAATTGGCTCGCTGTTAAAGGTTATAACTTATCGCTGTTAAGTACTTGCCAATGCCTTTTATCGACGGTTATAACTTATAACTGTCTGATCGAAGTATAAAAGGTGCGTAACTTGATCCAGTTAACAGCTACGAAGTTTGTGTTCATCTATATATGTATATATGTCTTGTTAAATAATCCAATCTGTTTCATATTATTAGTCATATTCATATATATATAAAGGTTTTTCACACATATTAAGAAAACAATTCAATTTACTTTGAAATCTCACATAATATTTTACCAAAAAAAAAAGTTTGAATTTGACATAAATAGTTCTCAATTATATATGTCGATACTTTTCCCCAATTATACACAGCTTGTAGATTTCCTCGAGTCAAAATTTAGACATCTTTCAGGTTATCAAAAACAATATGGATATAAATAATTGGGTTAGTATAACTCTTTGTATATTTGCATTATCAATATGCAATATTTTTCAACAAAAAAAACTTACAAAAAATTAAGACATCTTTCAGGTTATCACAAACAATATGAATATATCGAGTTAATATAATTCTTGAATAGTTGCATTATCAATATGCATTTTGTTTTTGTTTTCGGCATATCAATATGCAATATTTGACCGAGCAATTGATAATAAGGTGAGCAATTGATAATAAGGTGAGAACCGAAGACTGGAGATGAATTGCGTCAACAAATAAAGATGCAGATTGCAACGTTCCACCCAATAACTACTATTCATAAGAACATATTGAGAGACATGTTATTAGATAATCTCCACTAGCCAATTTTCGCCTGTGCCATATAACTAATTACCATCAACAAATATGGAAACATATGGACCAACGTTAAATTTAAAGTAAACGTTTTGTCATCATCTAAAAACGAGAGGACATCATTGCAATTATGTCCATTAATTTGTCCGAAAGATGTCAATTTATTAGGGGGACACGTCCCAATTTATAGAACTTAATGTTACATGATAAATGTGTGTTCGTTGCCCTTTTAGAAGGGGCAAATTAATCTAAATCGTTGTTAAATGTTTTCCTGTCTAATTTCATTTTCACTGTGGACCATGATTTCATTATTTGCAAGTGTGAATATATAATAATCATAAATACGTTAAGGTAGATTATAGGTTATTGATTATTACTTTATTAGCCAACACTAACCAGTAAGTAGTAACCACTTTAGTCTCTAGTTGAACAATAGTTTATTGATCTGTTATGATTCTAATTCGAAAGCCATACATATATGTGCAAACTGTTTTATTATATTGTTACTTTAGAACTGTTAAAATTTATACTAGTTGAAATTAGTGTTATTGTTTTATTATATTGTTTTGTCAACAAGCTATAAAATGATGATCACAAAACTACCAATACCGGAAAAATCAGGATATTCATAGTCAAGTTGGTACACGGATAGCATAAGAAGCAAAATTATATTTCAACTGGGGTTTGGTGGGTAAGCTATATAATTAACAAATTTGTGTAAAACGATATACTTTTACAAAAGGTGACTAAATCAGCGAGCAAATTGCACGGATTCCCTAATTTGTTGGTGATATGATTACATAATCATATATATGATTAGATAGTGATTCAACTATTTAAACCAAGAACTATATGTCTTTCAAAGGGTAATTAGCTTTTGTTGTTATATATAACATATGATATCTTAGTGGACCGTCGTAGCTAGGTACACATCATCCTTGTACTTTAGAAAGTTGGCTAATCTTTTGCATATATTAATGCCAATTGATTGATTTCTCAATTAATGTGGGAATATTAATCTTAGAGATATAAAATAATCTCTTGATTTGGTTTTAATATCCGATCAAATAATTTTTTTTTTTTTTGAAAGATCAAGGAATATTGGATCCAACCATATCATAAATATTATATAATATTAAGCATATACAGTATTTTGTTCTCTGTAATATATGTTATCATTTTTTATATTGAAACTATGTATCTAACATTTATGCAATGTTTTTTTCTTTTTCTTTTTTGCAATGTTTTATTCTAAAACCGTGTTCATATTTGGTTGTCCATTAATCAGTACCTTTTTTCACAAATTTTTAGGTTTTCTATTCGTTACAGTTATATTTTGTCTACATTTAATACAGCTTGAGTCCTATATGAAGCTAGTGGAAACATACAATAATATAAATTATATTTAGACGTAAATATGTAAAAAAAGAAAGATGCAAATACTTTTGCTGCAGATTTTTTTATAGAATATATTTACGGATTTGTTAGATATCAAAGGACACCAATTCAAAATTCAAAAACGTTGAGTTTGGACAAAAATAAACCATCATTAAATTAATCAGCTATAATGGAAAAATATTAGTTAGTGTTATTGCTATTCACTCATCATGTTATACGTATACAGTATACTTATAGGTGGGAATATATTTGCTAACATATCATAGATTTAGTGTGCATGTATACCCTTAAGACTATACGATGCAGTTATTTATAACGTATGATTGAAATACACGCGCACCATAAAAAAATACAAAATTAGCTTAATTAGAACGTGTAAAACCTCACAAGACACCCGTTCCTTGGTGCTAACACAACATGCATGGTTTTCAAAACATAAACTCGAACGACGAATGAAAAAAGAATGAAAAGTTGAGGAAGAATGTATTTCATACGTTCGATACAGAAATTTCCTTAAATTAACAACACTTTTAGTTTACAAGTTGCAGAAAAATAAAAATATCGTCTCAATGATGGCCAAATAATGAAATATATGTGGGGGCAGAGAGGAAGGAGGGGGGCAGCTGCCCTCTATAAGATATAGAAATATTTTGTATCGTCGTCATTGATTTAACAAAAGGTTTTGATGGTCCAAGTGGTGAATTCTCTTCTTTCATGGTCCAAGCGGATATTATATATATATATATATATATATTCGATGGCCTAACCCACTTTTGCTTAGCTTGAATTATAATGGATTCGATGATCTATGCAATCTTATTCACAAAATTTCATATCGTTCCAAATCACTGTTTGAGGTTTATCATATAACCTTTACTACCGAGTCATATATATTCGGAATTTGAAAATCAATTAAAATCAACAACATGTCGAATCTTGGAGTTGAATCAGAAACTTTCGACAGTCTTTATCACTAGAAAAAGCAAAAAAAAGTAATATAACATAAAGAATCTTGAACTTTGGAGTTTATCAAAGTAGAAAAACAACTAATCAACCTACATCCGTATTAACCAAAAATAAGAATGTATGTTAATTTATATAGTAGGTCAAATTCCCTCTTTTTATAGTAGGTCAAATTGCTCATTTCCCACCACAGATATTTGTGTTATTTCTATTTGTACAAAACACGCAAATATATTTTCATCTAGTAAAAGGCTCATTTACTGAGAGTCTAGCCACGTCAAAATGTGTAAGTTTTTAGACTTTAATAGTGGTTTTAATATGTTATTCACTTATTTATCCAATGTAGAGCAATAGTGGCCCAAGATCTCGAATCGATTCGAAGATTAAAAAAAAAAAGAAAAAAAAAGAAGAAGTCATAGAGGTGAATAAGTGATGATCAGTCTGAATCTGAGGGTACATAAGCTTCGGTTTCACTATCTTATAATGGGATTTAGCCTTTCCCCTAACTTCCCGGCACTTAAAAAGACCTCTCCTTGCTCCAGCGCACGGCGTCGTTTAGTTGAAGATTTATTTTATGGGCTTAAAGGCCCATAATGGATTTTGGAACCAAAACGAAGCGCCGTAAGATAGAAGGCAATATATAGTTAGGGTTCTGGATTCTATTTAGCACAGTCGCCGGCGGGAGACTTAAAAGAAAATAAGAGTTTCTATTTGTGACTAAAATTCTCTGTTTTTGGTTAGTTACAAGGATAAACCTGTTTTCTTTTTTCCTCTCTCTTTTATACATCGTTTAAAGTATCCGCAGTGATGTCTCGTCCACCACCAAAAAGTTGCAGAGTTCTTAAAGTATACAAATCAGAAAGTTATTGGTTGCCAATTAGGCCAAGACTCAACCTTATGGAGCTATACAATATTACCTTGAGTCAAAATCACCTTGTTGTCAGAAACGTAGAACGCTATCGCATCTGGATGGACCAAAAGTGAACCTTTGAATCTTTGGAGGACAGAGCAATATTGTTAAAACATGGAAACTGATTGATACCTTGGAAAAAGATTAAAACATGGAAACTAGTTTCTTCCAGGTCATAGCCATAAGCCAATCATGTCGGTTTGGAATCAGATAAATGTGCAATTACACATGAACGATAAGGATCATAGTCTGATTGATTATCACTTCACCAGCTGTTTGGCAACAAGCCACCAAAAAAAAAAAGTGAAAATGCAGTCTATTTCTAAGCTTTAACCCCGATTCTAAGTTTGATTCCGAATTCCTGAAATGATAGAAATTCAAATGAACGTGAACAATTATGCGGTACAGAACAGAAGTCAGAAGAAGTATGTGTCTTAGAAACTTAGTACCTGGAGCTTGTTCTTCCGGTGACAGGATTGGTTAAACAACTTTTCTTACTCAACCGTCTGCGCATAAAGACATAAGCTGACGCCACTAATAACTAGAAAGCATATGACAGGAGAATCAGTGCAATTACAAGAGACAAATGATTTCTAAAAAGACATGGAAAGCCGAATTGTATTCAATAAACAGCGAAGAGTTTATTCGATCCTGATAAACCGAACAAATGCTGCATATTCAAGAGCTCTCCATTCTCTTATGTGAATCTAAAACGATGTTTATTGTCCCTACTCATTGGCTGCAATGCACTATCCACAAAGTACTGAAATAAAAAATGCTCGCACAGTTGAAGAAAGTGAAACTGACCTCGGTGATATCATCAATCGTGTGTGACTTCAATTGAATGTTTGCGGATTTTTTTTTTTTCAAATATTTAGCTTAAGTAAATGCCCTCCTCCTTCCCATCTTCTCTTTCTTGGGTTTAGAGTTTATCAATTTCAGTGTCATTTAAACCCGGTTCGGTTAACTAAAAAACGCGGTTTGGTACGAAACTATTGTTTGTTACTAAACTAAACTCGGCACCCTGATGCTAAACTCTTAAAACAGAAACAGCGTTTTCCAATCTACTGAACTTTATTCCAATTTTATAAAATCGTCAACTATAACATACCTTATACATAATGTTGCAAGAAAAAGAAAATTTATTTTTCTTCAACACAAATCTACAAAGCTGTACACACTCTTTCTCTTCATTCATGCTTTTTTTATGACCAAAAATCCCACCAAGGGTAGTTGCTGCTAGATTGGTTTAAAAGAGAATCAGAATTGAAACCTCTCCAATCATCAGATGAAGTCAAGCAACTATCATCAGCTTGTTCTACAATGTTCATGAGCTCATGATTTGTCTCTTCCTCGAATCCAAAGTACTCTGTCTTAATGTCGTCATTACACATCACAACCCCTTGATTTAGCCTAACTTCTAGCTCACACTTTCCATTATCTGACTCTGTGCTGCTGCTTAGAGCCACTCCTTGATCACCACAATACTCAGGATGATGCCTTTCTTCTTTTGACGTTTGCATCTCTTCATTTAGTCTCTGCAACTGCACGTAGAGTTCAATGAAAGACTAAATCAGGTAACAAAATTCATCAATCATATTTTCCTTGCTTCTATAATCTTTTTTATATATCGATGTTTTGTCACCCTGATCTTCCCCTGAAACATTGTATTAACCGTCTAATATATATTTTTATAAGAATATATGCAAAAATATTATATTTATTTAAAAAGAATATGCAAAAATAATTTAAGGAAAATAACATATCAAATTGTCATTAGATCAATTTGTTCAATTTGCGTTTCAATTTTATAATTAATTAATGAAAAAGATATCAATAGAATTATTTACCTCAGAGACCAGTGCCTGCTTTTCTTTCTTCATGATTTCAAATTGTGAAGCCAAATTATTGTAATTGGCTCTAAGAATGCTATACTCTTTCTCAAGCTGTTTAGATTTCCAACGAGCCCTCTTGTTCTGAAACCATATCGCCACTTGTCTTGGTTGCAGCCCTAGCTCTTGAGCTAACTGCACCTTCTTCCTCGGCTCGAGCCTCGTCTCGGACTCGAATATAACCTCAAGTGACTTGATCTGTTCCTCACTAAACCTCTTCTGATTATTGCTCTTCTTCATCTTCTTCTTATTCATGGTCATGCCACTATTAATCTCGCTGAAGCGGCAATTGAAAAGGCCTCGTTCTTCCATGGTTTTCAACAGATCTTGGAAGTTTCTTGGTTTTGACAAGGAGAGAAGATTTGGGATTTTATTTTGTTTAGAATATCTGTGTTAGTGATATTGGCCTCTTTATATATGTTAGAGTTACTGTGCGTGTTGGTTGTGTGGAAAATGTTTTTTGTTGCAAAAAGGCTAAATTTCATTATTTAACCAAGAAAATAATAATCATTTTTCTGACCTGCAAACTATTGGTATAACTCTAGGTTAAAATATAGCTCCAGAATTTGTGGCTCGACACGAGTTATCTCATGTCTCTTTCAGTTTGAGTCGTATTTCGTTTCGATGTGAACTAATCATCTAACTACTGATAATATTTTCCAACTATTTTATTTTTAGTTTTCAAGATTAATATTAGCTGGTCTAATGAAAGTCTTGTTTAGCAACATTTATTCCGTCTAGACTTCTTCACATAAATGCTCAATTCGTTGTGTATCGTTTTGTTCGACTATGTGTTACCTTTGTAGAAAGTTTAATATACTAAAAATATATAAAGAAAATGCAATTTTTTTCTATAGATCTCTGCCAGCTTATATGATCATTGTACTATGTTCAAACACGCAGATTAATATATATCATCATTGAACATGTGACTGCAAGGCCTTTTAGTCAAGATAATATTTATATATATATAAATATATATTATAATCATTAAAAAAGAGAGAGGTCACACGCTACCAATTAGAGGTCAAGTACGTGACGTGAAACACGTTTTAACGCACAAAACTTAATTATGAGTTTTATTCATGACTTCTTGCAACTAAAACTGTTATATGAAGTTCTGAAAGAAGTATAGTGATCTTAAGATTCTTTTGGGAGGTGTATTGAAGTGATCCATTTGGAGAGATTTGAGTTTTATTCAGATTTTAGATGATTTTGATAATTTTAAGGAATTTGTTATGATTCAGTTTTTGTTTTATAATTACTAAAACTAATCTATTTTTCTTCGTTAAATAAAAATGAAGAGTTCTCAACCATTGGAATTTTTTGACAGTTTGTAATTAAAAGATATATATATATATATAATAAAAGCAAAATTTACTGATGATTAGACCACAATTTTTATGATTACTTTAATTAAGTTCATACGTTCACTTTCCTTCTCAGATTTTTTTTTTTTTTGGTAATGGTAAAATACTTCTCAGAAAATTCTTTGGATTTAACAAACATATAAAACCACTACAAAACCATCCCATAGTAGTCTAATATTTGTTCATATCTGTCCTCTAAATTTATTTAAATGCTCGAGTCTTTCCACTATAATTTCATTTATGGATGGCCAACCATAAATGTTTTTTAATGGTTAGAAAATCTAGATTTTATGAGTTTCGTGGGATTACTCTTAATTTGAATTTAAAACGTTCACGTTTAAAAAAAGAATCCATCCATTTGTGAAAATCTTATTGCAGCTTTATCGTTCAAACGTTACTCAAGCTATTAATTACATAAGGAAAAAAAAAAAACATAACTGGTTTATTAATCCGTTTTCAACCTGAAAAAAAAATCCATGGAAGAAAGTTTGAAGAGAATGAGTTCACTAAGGGAAGGACGAATCTTTTTGGTATATAATGTAATAAATTAGATCAATGGAATTCAGACAAGTGCCAATCAAAGTTGTCAAAATCAGCCACTGAGTCAATGCCATTTGGCACCATTCAGAAAGCCAAGTTGACAAGAAGGTAACGTGGCTAATAGTTTGTGGTTGTGAGCCGTGTGACTGAGTATTGCATCCGACAGACGTGAGCACGTGTCGAGTTTCCCATTAATATAGCCGTTGTTGATAAGAGAAAGCAAGTGAAGATGATTCTTTACTTCTCTTTATTTCACTCTCCCTTAAGAGTAATCCTGAAAAAGAAAAAGTAATAAATCTGGCCCGGTGTTCAGTTTTCGATATCCAAACTAATCGGTTTTGGTATCTGACAACCTTAAGAAATCGAATTTAGCTCGGTTAGATACGGCTTTGATTCAGTTTTTCAAAAAAATGTAACATCATACTTTTTTGTTAAAGAAAAAATGTAACGTTACACATGTACAAGTTCTTTGAATGCAGACGATTATTGTTTTATGTAGGGATTTTCAGTTCGGCTTTTTAACAAAAGTTTCGGTTTTTTTTCTTTTCCTTTGTTCAGTTTCGTTTTTTTTTAATTTTAATTTTGTTGTTGGTTCATTTAATTTGGCTAAAATTAAGCGAACATAACACTGTCCGAAAAATCATATTTGTTTAATTATTTTTTTAAAGGCGCCTTTGTCATTTCTTGTTTGTACTTTGCATATTCTTCCAATCTCTTCGCCTTGCTGCGTGCAAAGCTTTTAAATATTTAAGAATTTAGTTTATATATAGTTTTAATTTTTTTACCAAAAACACAAATGAAAACCATATATACAGATAATGGTTTTGCTGTTGATTGCAATAGACTGGCTAGAGTAACTTCACTCAAAAACGACACGAGTACATTGACTGAGCTCGATTTTGTGGAAGAAACAAAAAGGGGATCGAATTTAAACTTACCGATATATATGTATACACACGCATAACACATATCCAAATAAATACGATCCAGGTCCATCATAAGATGCCAATCCAATGAGGAAGAGACATTTATTTCACCACCGTCCTATAAACATATTATATTCGGTGATAATAACATTTGCAAAAGTAATATTAAATGTAAAATCCCTTTATATATATAACACTGTTTATATAATAAGTAGTTTATAAATAAAGTTATTTTTAAGATTAAATTCTCTATCACGTGAAACTGATGGCCGCAATCTTGGCCAACAATCTATTTTTTTAACTAATAATTGCCAAAAAAATTGCGATTAAGGTTTTAAAAAAGAGAAGATTGTCGGGATTTAACTGCTTCTGCTCGTTAAACCAAATAAAGATAAATAAAGCGGTTCGATTTTCTCTACGAGCAAACCCGAATAACCGTCCTTTATTGGGATTTTAGTAGAAGTAGAAGAAAATATAGCAATTAGCCAAATAAAAAAGACAATATTACATTAGTCCGATCTGATCCCCCAAATGCTTTAGAATGTTCTTCAAATTCTTAATTACGAAAATGACTAGAGTTAAATATAATAACATAACCAGACTAAGTTGGTTGTTATGATATAAATGTGGACATTGTGATTTGTATGGTTAAAATTATGTGGAAATATAAAAAAAAAAACTTTGTAAAAAGCTTTAGCTCTAACATTGCCAAACAAAAGAGAAATGAGGAGTGTGGTTTTTTCTTGGACTCGGCCATATTAATGGGTCCAGTGGAAAAATATAGAAATAAAAAGCCCACATAGTTCGTTTCAGCCACTTCTTAGATTATAATGGGACTAATGATTCAAGCTTACCATTAATAGCAATATTGGACCTTATTGGTGATAATTCATCCATTTGTGGTATAAGCTTATACAATTGTTATATAGTTATGCTTATATAATGTATCCATATGTATATAACAAAAAAAATATATAAGTAAAAGATGATAAGAGTGATAGAGATTTAGAGGACGTGGTAAAAAAACAGTATAAAGGTAATGACAAGCGTCTAATCAGTAGACCTTTGAATGTCTATTATGCTAGTATTCGAAGTCTTTTCTTGGTGACCTCAAGATATAAAACAAATTAGTTAAAAAAATAAAAAAATAATGAGTTGGAATCTGAGGAGCAGAAGGAGAATTAATGAGAGAAGGTAGCAGAGAATACGAACAAAGAGGCATTAAATGATAATTTGTACTCACTCTTTCTTTTCCCTAATTACAATGCTACCCTGCCCTATATGTTTATATATTCCTCTTCGTGTTATTTATATTTATATTTTTTTCCTTTCCTCTTTGATCGTCTTTCTCTTAGGCTGTAAATTATTGTATTTTTCAAATAATTAAAGATTCATTTTCCAAATAATTAAAGATCGAGTCTTAAGAGAAAAAAGGATCTTGAGGAAAAAAGGGTAGTGTAGTTTTCACCTCTATTTGATGTCTTTTATGTGTTAAAAATATGATTAAGTAGAAAACAATTTTTTTTGGAAGAAAATCACAACTTTGCAGTTTAAATGACTTTAGTTTAGGTATTTGTCGAATTTTTTTTGTTTTGACGTAAATTGTTGTAAGTGATAGTTGAAGTTTTAACCAAATAACAACAACAACTAATAATAACAATGGCCAATGTTATATAATTAATTATTATATTTGATGTCAAAATACTATAATCTATTTTATGTTTGGAATTTTGTTTATGTTGTGGATATATCAGGTAGATATAATTGTGTGATGGCAACGTGAGAACTAGATATAACATTCTATTATAAAGAATTCACAAGGTTTTTTATTCTGGCTAGAATTCACAAGGTTTTTTATTTTGGCTAAAAATAAAGAATTCACAAGCATTGAGAGAAGGGTTGCGTTTTCACTTTTCACAAAGGTGACACTTACTGGTGTAATTGTATCAGGTTCAATAAATAACCGGTTAACAAACTAATTTTTTAACCTTTTCTAAAATTTGTGGAAGCTTTCGACTAATCTCAAAAACAAACATACTTTTTGTAAGAACCTTTTCGCAAATTCAACACTAATAGAAAAGTTTGACCGAAGTCAGATACCAAAGTAATTACATGCAGAAATGCACACAATATAATAAAAACTCAAAGGGGATGGGTGAGTGTGTAACTAAGTTTAATACCCTTAATCCTAAAAGATGTATGATATTATTTACTTAAGAAAAATAAAAGGAATGTAGGAGTGGGACAACGTGGGATTTGACGTTTTCCACTTTGTTTCTCTCTTTTAATTTATTTGTATTCTTTTCTCTCGTCAAGACACAGGACAACTCTCGAAGACTGTCAACAACGTTGAAATCTGGAGCTAAGAATCGTCTTCTCCATTTGTCATTCTCATGCACAGCAGCACAGTCTACGTATTTCCCCACGCTTACACTAGCATACGCATGCATTCTATATTTTGTGTTTTTCTTCATAGTAAATACTCTAATCTCGAATCTACATTGATACCTGGTTTTATGGTTTAGTTTTTTTTTTTTTTTTTTTTTTAGAAAAATAAAAAATATATAAATTTTTCAATTGTTGACATTAAAACCCAAGGAAAAAATTTTAAGTTGATAAATTTGGGAGTTATATTAACTTTTTCTATATATGTATTTTGTTTGTTAAAATTTTGTCTATATATAAGGTGTTATCTTTTGTATCGTACACATATATATATATATTTTTAAAATAAAAATTTGTGACAGAAGTACGTACAACGATACATTTATTTAGACTATATGTTAAATAAAATTATAATTCATCTGGTTATGTGCTATACGAATTTTGCTACATTATACGTATGTTTTTTTTTTTTGCTCCGTTTACTATACGAGGACATTTTACTGAGTTTCTTGGACACTAGGAAAATAACAAAATGTTGCAGCACATGTCGCGGGCACTTTGTAACAACAATCTTGGTTTTAATTTTTTAGTTAAAAATAACAAATACTGTAAGAATTTGTATTTATATCTGATGATGTATATATTGATGTAATAAACACAATAAATTCATTAAGACCTCTACACGTAAAAATAAATGCTTTACAACGGGCCAAATATATGTTTCCAAATGCTATAACCGCTCATTTAATTTTAATCGAAGATACTTACAACACACATACGTATACATTATATATATATATATATCACTCACGTATAGTACTGGTATGTTCTAATTTTGAATTTTATACTCCGATTGTCATTCTGATATTTTTCACACTTATTAAAAAAATTATTAAAAATACTACTTTGTTTTTCATTAATGCATTAAATCACTTTTTTCTCTAATTAATACATTAAATCAATAGGGTCAAAACTGGAATATTATTTAAAATTCTGCATTGAAAATATAAAACGATACTCTTTATGAAACGGAAGGAGTAGTACACAATCTTATTTTTATTTCTAAAATTACAGCTGGCTGAACGAACGTATTTATTCTATATAATTTATACATATTCACAAACAAACATATATGGGTTGACAAAAAGAAAGACTTTTTGCTGTCACAAAAAGGAGTTCTTCGAAAAGTGCCTTTTCCTCGTTCCCGTTCTTTAGAATAATTACAATATAGGGAAGATCGTTTGAAATTTGAAGAATTTTGCTGGCACTAATTAATATTAGATTTATGTGAGAATTAACTGCCAGTTTTAACAAGTGTGGGATTTTGTGATGAAGATTATGCATCAAATCTCCAAATATATCAGAATTAAATGTTGTCTGTTGTTTACTTACCGGGCTGGATTCGTTGTTCATTGACTCATTGTCTACCGTTTTGATATGTTGTAATTCGTTATTGAAAAGAATAAAAGTTTTACTTTTCTTTTGCAAAATAGGAGTAGTTATAACAAATTTTGAATAATATAATTATGCCTTAGTTGAAGGATATTTATATATAAATATATATTACATATTATGTCCATAAGTAATAAATATGCTAAGAAGTATTTCAAAAGATAAAAAAGGTTCAAATACGGTTTGGCAAAAACCAAATGGCCATCAAATTTGGGCAAAATTGTACAGTCATAGACACATATACACGTTTTAATAATAGTGATCTATTCGGTCCAATTAGACAATTCTTTTATATGTATTTTGTCTCATAATTAGTCATATATATGAAGTGTCTAAGTATATTCGATTTGACCCCCCCAAAAAAGTATATTCGAATTCATTTCCATCTTTATGTTTTGCATTTTTAATGCATGTTGAGTTATGTTACGTACTGGTTCTTTTTTTTGTTGGTCAGGTTATTACGGTACTGTTTTCTCTGTCTTCGTTTAACAAACGCGACCTTTGTTTTATGTATAACTAAGTGAATCCCCGCACATAACGTGCCGGTTTTTTTCTTCAATTATTTCAAATTTATATATTTTTATTTTTTTAAAAAAAACATAATCATCAATTGATATATTATTATAAATAAATCAATTTTAAATACAATATTATTAAAATATTTAAATTTTTATACAGAAATACCATCAATATTTTTAATTAATTATAACATAAATTTTTGTTCAATATTTACATAAATGTTATTTAAGAATCAATTAATAAAAAAACTTTTCATATTATTAACAAATCAAAAGTTTTTATATAAAAAATCATCAATATTTTTAATTAATTATAACATAAATTTTTGTTTAATATTTACATAAATGTTAATTAAGAATCAATTAATAAAAAAACTTTTCATTTTCTTTGAGTGGTTAAGAACTTAATATTAAAATTTATTAATTAATTTTATTTAGAAAATATAACTTCAAATTAAAAATTGACACATGTCATCTCCATATTAACTCTAAAATGCTAAGGTGGCACTCATATAGAGAGAATTGGCCATCTTTTATATATAAGATATCCGCACATAACATGCGGGTTTTTTTCTTCAACTATTTCAAATTTATATATTTTTGATTTTTATAAAAAAAACATAATCATCAATTGATATATTATTATAAATCAATCAATTTTAAATACAATATCATTAAAAAAAATAAATTTTTATACCAAAAAACCATCAATATTTTTAATTAATTATAACATAAATTCTTGTTCAATATTTACATAAATGTTATTTAAGAATCAATTAATAAAAAAACTTTTCATATTATTAACAAATCAAAAGTTTTTATACAAAAATCATCAATATTTTTAATTAATTATAACATAAATTCTTGTTTAATATTTACATAAACCTTAATTAAGAATCAGTTAATAAAAAAACTTTTCATTTTCTTTGAGTGGTTAAGAACTTAATATTAAAATTTATTTATTAATTTTATTTAAAAATTATAACTTCAAATTAAAAATTGACACATGTCATATCCATATTAACTCTAAAATGTTGAGGTGGCACTCATATGGAGAGAGTTTGCTATCTTTTATATATAAGACTAGATAAAACCCCGCGTGTACACGCGGTAATTTTTATATATATAATAGTTTAGTTTATCAATAATATATAATATATATATATATGAAAATTTAAATTTTCTAAATCATGATAGAATTATGTAATCGCAAATCACTTTCTATGGTTATCTCTTTAAATTATTATTAGACATATATCTGTCTGTTTATTACATATTTTCTGTATTTTTTACTTATGAAATAAAGTTAACAAATACGTACACTCATCGATACACAATAAAATACAAAATATTTTGTTTCAGCTTAGCTTTAAATCTTATCTCAAATCCTTTGAGTTCTGCTTAGGGTAATAAATATTAAAAACAATAATTTCTTTCTAAATATTCTTTTTTTTGTTAAAAATAATATGAAATTCGGACGTCAATAGAATAAATATGATAAAGTTTGGGCATTATATTCTCCTGATACATAAAGAATTTTGTCTATGTGACAGAAAAATAAGGCGCTACGTAAAAAAATTTTATAGCTAATTTTATATTGAGTTAAACATTCACTATATGTCAGTTTTATGTATTTACAAAAGATGTACGAAAACAGAAGTTGAACAGAAAAAAAAATACCTCCAAAACTTCAACTTCGTTTGTTATATCATCTGCTCTAAACCTAATATTGTTAGGCACCATAGCATTACAAATACAAAAATATCATAATTGTTCATGTATGCAATAAATAGAAATTATTTATGATTTTTTAAATGTTTTGCAAACAACAAAAAATATCGCATAAAACTCTAAATTAATATGAAAACAAAAAATAATTATTTTAATGGCTCATAAAGTTTTTTCTTATATATACATAAAATAGGAATATTGATATATATATATATATTGTGTAATTACGCTACATACAGCTTGTTCCTAGCTCTCTTTCTATGAGGGAAAGATTGGTTATCATTGCCTCCTCGTAAACACGTAGAGTGATTATATCCATGTACTTGATCGCATTTCTGATCTGAAACACCAAAAGCCACAATCACTAAAACAAAAGTAACAAAAAAATCTGTATTTTGGATATGTTATTTGAAGACCTTAATTTTTTCTCAATGTTGGTTATGAACGTGACTACAGTGGCACTATATCTGATTTCTGGAATTCTTTGAGCGTGTAAGAGAAAGCTGAAAAATAGGTGGAATGCTGTTCGATTTTATAATAACATATGATTATGGCTCTTGATTCTTTGAATTTATTTTAGTATCGTTCAATTTTCTTGGGTGTGTTTTACGAAGTGGTAACATTACAAGTTCAATGCATTTCCTTTTTATTGTAAGAGAATGACTTTTCGAGATATAAACTACTTTTGTATTTATGTCATGGTTGATGAATTAATTTTTTTTTGGATTGAGAAAATTAATTTTTTCAAAAGCTGATGTGTCAAAAGATGGAGTCCTTATGTGTCAAGCTTGTGAGACTCAACTGAGTCTTTATATAATAGATTTATATTTTAAAAGGAATGATAAAATCTCTTTTTTTTTTGTTGAACATCATTTAAATTAAAATAAGGTCGCAATTACAGCATGGTGATGGAAAGATAAAATCTCAAAAAGCTAAACTTTCTTAGAATATCTTAAATAGCATGGTGATTAAATCTTATTAATTATTAGCACCTTCAGAATATTTGATTTACCATGTACTAAAACATACATAAAGACATATTCGAAGTGTAGAGTTTTTTTATAATCTATTATCTTTAATAAAAAATTTAAGTGAAGGAGAAAAAAATAAAAAAAATGGAAAATTTAATTTTAGAACTAAAAAGAAGAAAGAAAAAGTTAGAGACAATAAATGAAGAATGGTAATATTGGGCAGATCAATAACCCAACCACTCCTCTGACTAACTTTTATAGACAACCCTCATTTCTCTTTTTGATATCTCCTTTCCATTTTTTTCAACTATTTTTCCTAGTCTTATGATTTGATCGTCTCATTACTTTGTATCCTCTTCATGGTCACTGATTAAGGGATTATTATTACCTTCCTTGTTTTCACCCTTTGATTTGGTCAATCCTCACAAAAGTTAAAAAAGGATTAGAATATTGAATTCTTAAATATATATAGGGCCTGCACAAAACTGAAGGGGTAATGGGGTTTTGGAGTCTTCGGACTAAGGTTTTTTTAATTAAAAAATTGCTTTAATAAGTAAAATACCATGGTAAAATGAGATATCCATTGACATGTCTGAAAAAGTAAATCCAAATGTTTACGTTGAAATCTTGAAACTTGGAATATTTTTTTTACATTGTTGACCAAAAAAGAAAAGGAAGTATGTATATACACAAATAAATAGCTGCGGGACCCATCCACCCAGAACCCATGTTTATTTTGTCTTGTATAGCTTTGGGCTCTCTCTCCACTACTGACCCTCTTGAGTCCGTTCTCTTGATAAAAACCTCTTCTTTACTTATCCCTCTCATCATTCTCTTCATCATCACCACATTCATCTCTCTCTCTCTCTCTCCTCTGATCTCTCTCCCTTGATCTCAGCCGGATCTGATGGGGGACGAACACAGAGAAAAATATGTAGAAAATAAGAAATTGATAGAAAAACCCTAATCGAAACGGGTCTGTGTACGAAGAAGGAAAAGGATTTAAAAGAGGGATTTCTTTTTTTTGAGGGGACTGTTGTCTGGCTCGAGGACTCTTATTCTAATTCAATCTCGTTTTCTAAGATCTGTTTGATCTAAAGATTGATTAGGGTTTTAGCGTCGTCGGACCAGGCTTCATTCCCCCCAATTATTGCTCCCTCTCAATCCTCATTAACCAAAAAAAAAACTCATTCTTATTCTTTCATCTTTTGATCTAGGGTTTTCCATCTTTGATTCCATTCAATGTGGAAAAGGTTCGATCTTTAACACCCTTTTTGTATTTTATTTTCTTGTGGTGTGGTCTTCAAGTTCTTCTGAGTTTCTACTGTGTTTGTCTTTTTCTTTGTTCAACAGATTGGTGTAATGATGAAGGGATCTGACTCATGTGAGAAACAGAAAAGTCTATCATCATTACTAACTTTTTCTGGATTTTTTTTTTTATTGTTCTGGCTATGATTTTGTAATGATTTGTTTTCTTATTTATGATGATGTCAGTACGAATTAGCTAGCATTTAGAGACTAGATCTATTCATGGTCATGATTAATGATGAGGGTGATTCAGTTTCAGAACCGTCTGTTTATAAAAACCCAAACCAGATCCACTAGATCTGAAGCTAGATCTGAATCTTTCAAACTACAACTACTATTTTTGCCTCTTATTAGTACACAACTACTAGCTTAGGGTTTCGTCATTCCAATCATAATTACTTCAAACATAAATAAACAAGTATATACTCCAACGTAATTCGTCCTTTTTTATATAGGTGATTGCTATTTTTCTATTCACACTCTAATACTTTGCCTTCTGCAGTTACTTCATGCATGGAAGTTCAAGAAGCTCGATCGGAATTTTTCTCATTTTGTTATATTTTATAATGTCGTAATATTGCAAATGTAATAATCATCTTTTACTAACAGGTACTGTACATGTTAATCTTTTTCTATTTGGATTACCTTGGTGTGTGATAACGAATAATATTTGGATTAACTATTTTTTCAGTCGTCGCAATATAGGTCACCTAATTTATTATATCATATTAGGAATCTTGACCTTATTGGTTGATTTTAGTAGACTTCAAAGACCTTAGTTAACTAGTATTACCTTGGTATGTGATAACGAATTGAAGTCAATATACATTGTGGTATGAACCAAGTACAATTCCCAAAGAATTAACGATTATGTTAAGAGATGACAAATTTATTGTTTTGTTGCACCCCGAACGTATGGTTTAATGTAGTATCAAAGAGTGAAACACTTGTGGTATTCATAACCTTCAAAGAATCAACATTTATTGTTAAGAGAATGGCAACATTTACGGTTTTGTTGCACGTTCGGTTTAATGTAGTGTGAAAAAGTGAAACACTCTTTGGTATTCATATATAACCTCTGTATAAAAAAGTGAAAATTACAAAGGGAATGGATATATATAGAGAGTGGAACGAAGGAATGTTTTTATTTTGGACATTCACTGAACCATAACAGGAAAAAGCGAGATAATTAATTCAAAGGATGAATGTTAAAAATTTACACCGATCTAAAAGAAAACGTGAAAGCCTTTAAAGTAAAAAGGGAAAAGAAAGTTTGTTTTTTGTTTTCCAAAAGTTATCTTTTCACTAGTGATTACACAAATTACCATGGCCTTTACATTTTGTCTTTTTGACATTGTTTTTCTTACAAGTTACTATGTGCTTTATGAAAGACGACTTTGACCTCGTTTTTATCTAACTACGGTTTCAGTGTCTATCTTCCTAGCTACCGCTAGGATTTGATGTTCAATTTAAATCTTTGTTCCATTGTCTAATTACATTTATTTTCTTCAGTACACAGTGTGGCGTTATTTTGTTTTTCCCAGATAAACTTTTGGTTACTATAACTAAATAACTGAGGCGCATTATTATGCAACTTTTCTTGAATACATTTTTGGAAAAGTACATCCACAATACTGCACATACTAAGAAGTAAGAATTTTCTCCAAGAAGGGAAAAAGGTTTCTGATTAATTTTGGTACTAATGTTTTTCTTCATATGTATCCCATGATTCCTTAGTAATGTTAATGAATAGGATTTTCATGGACATTATATGCAAGATTCTGAAACATTGGAACTGAACTTCAGATTTGGACTTATAAAAGTGAAGGCGAAGGCCGAGTTCGGCCCACTGAGTCGGCCTAGATGATTTTAGGTTGATAAATATACATACGGTTGGTCCTCCACAACGGCCATTGGCTGGGTGGAGTTTTTTGGCCGCTTACTTTCACAATTTTCCCCTTTTGTATTTCGTTGTCTCAATTCTACCACAAAGAATCTGATTGTTAATCTATTGGCATAATAATCTGTAATTTATGTTAGTCAAAATATATTCGTGTTTTTAAAATTTTATTTTACACACGAATTCACAAAGATGCTGAGAAAAATATATCTTTCGATCGACCCGTGAATTGTTATGAATTATATTATTATTAGAAATCACTGGGTTAGTTCAAATCTCTTTCGTTGTTTGTACTTATTTACATCAACCGATAATCTGACCTACTTCCATTCTTGTGTCTTTTTTATAGCCTAAAACAGCTAATCTCTATTAAACGATTAACACCTGTTTATATCCGTTTCAAAATAAAAATAAAAATATTCTGTATCACTTCAGATACCAAGAAGTATTTGCTACGCCACTCCCTCCACCATCGCCCACTTGGAGCGGTCTCACTTTGTCTTTTTCATTCTACATTTTGTCAACTCTTTTTCATTTATATCTTCTTCCGAATATTGAGTATTTTTGTTTTCTTATGGTTTTTGCTTGATTTTGTTTTTTGTTCTTTTACATTGATTATTCTGATTATTTATCATACTCATATTTTATTCTATTTTAAAAGAAGTACGTTTAATTACACAAAGGTTAATGGTTAACCATGAACCGTAAACCGTAAAAATGAAGCAAACTTGAACCTGAAACTTAGTACTTCTGCTTGAAAATTCTATCCACAAGATTTTAACTGTCAAATTTTTAGGCTAAATTTATCACTTGATTTCCGATAGCTAGGCAGTAGGCAGCCCTTGAAAATTATTTTAAAAAATAAAAATAAAACGAAACTGAAATTATTGACAGATTCAATTGATGCGTGATTAAATGGTTACTCTTTTCTTTTCGGGCATATTTTTTAGATCTTAATCCAAAAAAGTCAAAAATAAAAGCTGATTGAATTTGAATTATTACTCGTCTTGGTTATACACAATAATAATAATAATAATAAAAAATCTCAGTTTTGAACCTTATATCTCAGTCAGCATCCCTCATAAAAACCACTTTTTGTTATCTCCACACAAAAAAAAATGAGCAACTTTATCAAATCTCAGAAACCCTCTCCAATTCCAAAAGAAGATCCTTGGCCTTTCTCCTCTGTTTTCTAAGCCAAATTTTATCGGAAAATTTTAGAATTTTCTTCCTTTTTAGCCTCCTTCTTTCTTCATTGTATTATAAGTTATGGGTTCTGGAGAAAAAAACTTGAAGAGCTTTCACTCACATCATTCTAAGAACAATAGCAAACAAGGGATCAAAGATGTTCCGAAAGGTTGTTTAGCAATCATAGTGGGATCAAAAGAAGAGAAAAAGCAAAGATTTGTTGTTCCTGTTTTCTATTTTAACCATCCATTGTTCATGCAACTCTTAAAGGACGCAGAGGAAGAGTATGGCTTCGAGCAGAAGGGTACCATCACAATCCCTTGCCACGTGCAGGTTTTCCGGTATGTTCAAGACATGATCCACAGAGAGAGATCGATTAATTATCATACTAATCATCATAACCATAGCCATAATCATCTTGTTGGATGTTTTAGAGCTTGATGATGATGATGGTGTATGAGCGTGATCATTAGTATATGACGATGCAATCAAGCACCAAAGTTAAAAAAAAAAAAAAAAAGATTGTCTTTGTTTTAATTATTAAGCTTTTATTTCTTTTTAATTGTCTTTGTTTGTATGGGTTTGATCTCGTGGAGTTGTGGAGCCAAACACGGCCTAACCCACAAGATTAGGAGTAATAGTGGTGTTTGAGAATATAAATATAAAAATGTGAATAATGAATGTTGATTGTCGATTTATAATTGTTCTAGCTACAGTGCTATACAATTATCTGATTTGTGATGATCACGATGGTGAAGATAATTGTACCGAGCGATGGCGATTGGTGAACAAGTTTTGGCAATTAGCGTTTAATATTTTGTTCGAGGCGTAAAACTTTGAAAAGTGGAAAATGGATAGTCACTAATAAACTGATTCTATCTGTAGTTGATTTCAAGTTTACAACGTTCAAATTAACTACTTTTTCTTAAAACAAAAATTTAAACCCACGAATGACGTGGACAAGTCTTACAAACCCAGCATGGGCCGATTTAGGCCCAGAAAAGTTTTTAAGCAAAGTAGCCGAGTGATTAATATTGTCTTTCTCTCTTGTCCATATAATAGGCCCAGCATATTAAGAAAGATAAATATTGGATCATGTGAAATGTCGTCCATTTTTTCAATTACTCGAAAGTTAATGTACTTAACTACTTATAATTAATCGCTCCAACAATTATCGAATTCAAACTAAATTAAAATGATTGAACCGTGAAACAAAATTTAACTTATTCGAATTTTTGTTACCTTAGTTGCCCTTTGAAACTACTTGTAACGCTTAGCTGATCTGAAGTCGCCCTCCAGTTAGCTCCGCCGTAACCGCCGCACTTGGCCACCGTCCTCACGCTTTCCACAAACGCTTCTGTTTCCACATCCTCCGCAAGAATATCCGCCAACTGCTCCGGACTTATCACAAGCCTCACTTTCCACACTCCAGAGCCGCCGCCGTTCGCAGCCGCCTTCACTGGCGTTTTCCCGATAGACATTCTAAACGGCGTTGCTGATTGGTCGGAGGAATGTTGTTGAGTGGTAGAGGCCGTTGCCGCGGCGGAAGAGATAGGGAGGAGGTAGTAAATGTTACCGGGAAAGAGCTCTTCGCCGTGGAGAAGCGGCGGAGATGAGTGGCGGAGGCTTAAGGTGTCGTGGATGACGTGGCCGGGATATTCGTTGGTGATATAGTCGGCGAAAATTGGAGGATGGAGCTCCATTACTCCACCGTTTGGTGTCACCACTTTTATTAATAAGTCATCTTTATCGTATGATGTTCTTAAACCTCCACTTCCTTTGAATACGCAATTACCCATTTAATTTTCTTCACATATACTAGAATAATGACACGATTGTATATCTATGTAATAACTCATGGAATCTGAAGAAAACCAAAATAGAGAAGGGTCTAAGATAGAGGTTTTCTTGGAGGAGCTGAAGTATAAAAACTTTACGACGTCAAAGAAAATAATTGTGGATGGTCCACTACTTTTCTTGGTAAAAGAATGAACAAAGATCCTGTGCTTGCGATTTTATATCACCATATTCTGATTTGTTTTTTTCTTTCTTTCTTTCTACACTCATAATTTAATTTTGGTATATTCGAGAGAATAATTAGTAATATAGTCTTCTTCTTTTTTTTTTTCAACAATTAGTAATATAGTCTACAATGTAGATTTATTTACTAAACTTTAAAAATGGAGAAAAGGTTATTTAAACGAAGAAATATTTTCCAATAATCCTTTTTAACAAAAACAAACTTCATTTGCCATATTTCCATTGAAACCACTTGGTGTATTGATTGATATGGGTTAATAATGTTCACGTGAGGTCAAAAGGTAAAACCGTAAAGGAAATGCCGACATAGACACAAAAAAAGACTTTGATTTATCTTTAATTTTGGAATCATACACACTGTAATTGGATTTTACTATGTCACTTTCCGCTGAAGCCAAATTATTAAAAGTAAGAATACAAAAAATTGATACGAAAAACTTTGGTAAAAAATTATGCTATAAAATAATAAATGGAACACGTTCACGTGTTAACTATGGGCCAAACTTAACATTCAAGAACAAAAATTATACTATAAAAAAGACTATGGGCGAAACTTCTTTATTTTTTTATGATAAAAAAATATGGACCAAATAGAGTATATCTTGTACATCTTGTTTTTGCTCCAATTGATTATTTAAATATGTGGATCCATGCCCTACAACAATATAACATTTTGTCTTCTTATTTTACACGAAAAGGGGGAAAAGGTATAGCAAAACAAATGAACTAAAATATATAGTAGCACCTTTCGGTGCACTCAATTACGTACCAACAATTTCTTGGCGGGTCATTATTCATTTTATGGGTCCTAACGGGTAATGGCCAAATTACAGTTTGTGTTTCTAATATTTAACTTCAGTTAGAGAAATGTGGATTCACAGAGTGGTAGATGTGTGAGAGCAGGAGCCACTAGATTACTTGTTTTCGAAATTATATGCTAAAAAAATTCAGATACCAAAAACTAAGATGAGCAGTAAACAAATGAAAAATGTATCCATTATTCGGTTAAAATAATTCAAATGTAAAAATGATGGTGTTCAATTTGGGGTATAATGTAGTTTTGGTCCTGAAAAGTTTATTGAGATAAATATTAGCAGTAAAATTGAATACATTGTCGGGTATAGTTTGGTTTCCGTTCCATGTGAGCTTAATTTTTAAATTTAAAATAAAAATCCAAAGGGATAATTATTTTGGTTCTCTTTTCTGTATTTTCTGTCTCGGTGTAGACTCAATTTAAGATTGTTTCGCCAATAAAGAATCATTTTGGCTTTATTTACTGAAACTAAATTAAATTAGTTTCTCCTAAATTCGGTTCAAATTATTTTGGTAGCGTTTCTTAAAAAAACGGTAAATCGCACTTTTAGACTAACATCGAAAAATTTAAGGCCTAACCAACACTACATTACGGGCCAGACTTCTGACCAAATGGATTTATATAATGGGCTTAACAGTAACTAAACTAATGATTCTAAATTACACGCTATTACGGCATTGTCTTGTTTAATGAACTGTGCAAAACGGGGATCGCACAATATTAAATTTCTTTTAAATATAAGTATAGAACCCAACCAGAAAAATGGGGAGGTTTATATGTAATTATTTTTTCAATAAAACGAGAAATAGGTGATTATTACTTTATTAAATTACAGGAGAGGTGACAAATCCCGGAGATAAAGACCGTACTTTAAGATAGTTGACGCGTGAAACACACCCAGCGTTATGTTGTGTGTGAATTTACTTAAATTACACGTCAGCAGATACGTGAACCAGAACAACGCTTTAATTTCGTCTCCAGAATTTTCAATAGCCATCTTTAGTTTCGTCTAATACCCTCGCATGCCCCATGCATCGTAGTTCACATCCTTACTCAACTCCTTAACCCAGAGATAATAATAGTAATAAGGCCAACCCTATATATAATCCATAAGACCATAATCTCCTATATATACACGTATCAATTAGTGCAAGCATTTGGCAACCAAGAAAGATTGAAAAAAAATGGGAAATATTCTAAGGAGAAGCAGCGCTGTACACCCGGCTTCCGGCGAAGGGATGAGAGGAGGATACGTGGCGGACGCGGTGGCCGGAGAGAAGAAGGGTCGTTTAAGGATTAAAGTGAGGATGAGAAGAGATAAATTCGAAGAGCTTTTGTATTTGGCAAGTCGTGGTGGTTGTGATCAATCAGACGGTGGTAATAAGATTGGTTTCTTGATTCTTAAAGAATGTATGGAAGGTCGCTTGCCAGCGAGTGTTCTTGGCTCCGATGACGATGTTTGGTCTCAACGGTGTGGAAATTTCTTGGTGTCTCGAAGATTGGGTTAAATCATAGAGGAATAAATTAATCGATATATGTCTCTTCAATATAGATAGATAAATATATACTATATACACTTCTTCTTTTTGGTTAAACGGCCTTCTGATATACTATAGTCTATAGTTTTCTAGATCATTATCATAAATATTAGGCTAAAGAAAACAGGAGCTCCCTCTTATTTAAAAAAGTCAGTATTTTTGTGTCGTGCTTTACAAATATAAATGTAAACTTCCATTTTCTTATTGTCAGTTTGTCACCATATTTATGTTTAGGCATATACATACAGAAAATACGAATTCTCTTTTTTTTACACTCGAAAACCATCATTATCAGAAATAATAAATTTAAATTCGCTACATAGCATATTAATTGTAGATATTTCAACATTTAAACTACATAAAAAAAATTAAATCCAATCGGCTACTTCAAACTTTAATTCGTTTCTAGTTAGAGGAATGATTTTAAAGTTTTTTATCAATCGGGTGAAAAATAATGTTTTGTATAGATCGAGGTCAAGGTCACGTGAAATTGATTTTTAAAAAGGTAAAAGGGCAGCAAATGTGAAATAAATATTATATACATATATTATATTTAAATGATTTATAAAATATCAGCACGAGATTTTAAAGGTCTTTTTGCATTTTGTTTGATCCGTTCCGGTCAAGTCAAAGATCATTAGCGAAGACAAAACAATTAACGGTATTAGGCCGAAGTTAAATTCTGTATATCGTCGGCCCAAATCTAATATTTAGCCCATTCTATAAATTATAAGATGTGCTTGTTTAAGAAAACAAAAACTTAATTAAAGGTGACTGAAAACTTATAATTTAATTAATTAAAATGTACACTACAACTACAGATTAAACAAACAGTTTAGTTGAAAAAAAAAACAATTCCATGGGCTAAGCTGTTTTTTTTTGGGGGGGGGGGATTTTGATCATATAAATATTCTTTTTTTTTTGGTCAGTCAGTATACGTTATTAATCAAAAAGTATGAATTGTTATTCGTTACACTGAAACTCGATAAGAGATAACCATCACATTATTTAATCTAAGTTGACTCCCAATTTTTTGTTCCAGATTCATTCCACTCTCTGTGTGATATCAAGAATTGGTCTAATTCGGAATCTGATGTCGCTTGGATATCGTCATAGTTACATTTTGTCTTGACTTGTATAGCTATTTTATAATACTTCTACGCATGCTATTCTGTATGATTAAGGTTTTGACTCTCTGTAATGGTATCAATATGTTGTCATTATCATTAACTCATGGGCTCTAATTAATTATTAAAATATGATAATCTTACCTTTTTTGTAAGTTGTAATGTGTAATGTTTGTTTTGCTCGAATCCTTGTCTAGTCGTGGAATGCATGTCCCAGTTGCTTCTCTATTTTTCCAACCTTTAAAATTGTCCTTCATGTCTCAAAAACTTAAAAGCTGTACTCTTGAGTTTCTACCATTATATTGTAAGGTAATAAATCTATAATTTATTGCATCTGTAGAATGGGGTTTATTCCATATTGCTTCAAGCTCTAAAGTTAACATTTTTGTTTTTGCAGATGGAGTCAAGAAGAAGTAATGTCTGTGGAGAAACAGCTTGTCGGTTTTCAACTTCTTCAAGCGATGCTAAGGAACGAGCTGCTTCCATGCGAAAGCTCTGTTTCGTTGCAGTGTTATGTTGTTTGTTCATGAGTATAGAAGTTATTGGCGGCATTAAGGCTAATAGTTTGGCTATACTAACCGATGCAGCTCATTTGCTCACTGATGTTGCTGCTTTTGCTATCTCTATGCTCTCCTTGTGGGCTTCTTCTTGGGAAGCGAATTCGCGGCAGAGTTACGGGTTCTTCAGGATTGAGATTTTGGGTGCTTTTCTCTCAATCCAGCTCATTTGGTTATTCACTGGGATTTTGGTCTATGAAGCCATTACTAGACTCATTCAAGAGACTAATGATCATGTTGATGGTTTCTTTATGGTTCTTGTTGCTACTTTTGGTTTAGTTGTAAACATCATAATAATTGTTGTACTTGGACATGATCATGGTCATGGTCACGATCATGGTCACGATCATGGTCATTGTCATGGAGATAATGCTGAGCATTTGTTGGAGAAATCGAAGGAGAGGAACATTAATGTCCAAGGGGCTTATCTTCATGTTCTTGGGGATTTAATCCAGAGCATTGGCGTAATCATTGGAGGGGGAATGATTTGGTATAACCCTAAATGGAAAGTGATTGACTTGATCTGCACGTTAGTCTTTTCGGTTATTGTTCTAGGGACAACCACTAAGATGCTTAGAAGCATACTTGAAGTTCTAATGGAGAGCACACCAAGAGAGATCGACGCGAGGAAGCTCGAAAAGGGATTGATGGAGATTGAAGAAGTAGTGGCTGTTCATGAGTTGCACATTTGGGCAATTACAGTTGGAAAAGCTCTGTTTTCTTGTCATGTCAAGATTAAACCAGATGCTGATGATGGTTTGGTGCTTGACAAAGTGATTGATTACATATGGAGAGAGTATCGTATCAGTCACGTTACAATACAAATCGAGCGTTAAAACAACAACGCAAGCTCGAAACGGTTAAGCTCTCTGGGTTTCTGTCATTTTCGTGATCAAATTTCAATCTTTTTCGCTTTCTCGTGTGCTATATATTACATTGCTGTGACATATGCCATTGTTTTTGTTTTTTGTTTATGAAGAAGGTTTTTTTTTCTGGGTCCCGTGTTGAAAAAGGTAAATTGAAGGACATACCTTTATCTGAGATTAGGTCTTTTTGTTAACTTACTATAGAAGAATCTGAATCTTTAGGGTTTATCTTTAACGATAGGCGTACCAAAAAGAGTGGGGACATGTTTGTCCTGAGAGCAAGTAACCATAGCTCGTGTGTGACAGTAGCAACCATATCTCAGTACATAATTAATAAAAAAAAAGATCCAAACTTTCTTTGGAGTTTTAATTTTGTTGATAAGGTTTCTAAGGTCTTCGTTAACTATGCAAAGGCCGATTCTTTGTTTCTTTGTTACAAAATTTGTGAGACCGGATATGAATTTATCCGTTGGAAGTGAGATTTTGTAGACAAAATTGGGACCTTTGTTAGTACAAGACTGTTTAGCGCCGTAGAAGCCAAGGCATCAATAATAGATAAGATTCCTTAGTGTTGTTATATCTGTAGAGTCAACTCTTTTTAATCAAGATATTAGACAAAAACCCACACTTTCGAAACCTTAATTTTAGTCAAACTCTGAAATGGGTCAAATCATTAGAACCTGATGGAGGCAGCATAGTTTCTGTATAAAGTTTAGCTTTCTAAGCCATGAAGAAAGGAATGGTGTGGTGCGTAATGTATGATGATGATGATGTTATGGTATGGGGTATAGTGAAGAAAGGATGATTGAGACATCATGAAGAAAGATGACACAAACCCAATAGAAGCTCTCTTACCCATGACTCGTCCCTTTTTACCTTCTTCTTCTGTGTAATTTAGAATGTCCCCACAAAGTCTCTGTCTCCACTTCAAGACAAAACTGCCTCCACCAATAATCTCTCTCTCTCTCTCCCCTGCCCTGCTCAGCGCCTCAGCCTCACCAACTCTTACAGTACCCAAATACATCTATTATCTTACCCCTCTGTTTTTCTTACAGCTCCTCTGTTTCCTCTCTACTCAAAAGCTACTAAAAACTCACTGTTCTATATAAAGCTAACAGTTACAAGTCCAGAAAGCCTCAGAATCAGAAGAGAGTACATGAGTTTCCTCTTCTGCCTCTTTGGTGCTTCTTAGCATTTATTCTTACACATCATTACATAATAATACATAACAAACAAAAGCTCTCAAATGGAGAGGTTTCAAGGACACATCAACCCCTGTGTATGTATCTTTTGCTTAATTTAGGAAGCTTTCTCCTTCTTTCTTCAGTCTTCTCTCTTCTCTTGAATCATTTTTTCTATGCTCAGAGAAATGGACTTGCGTTTTCTCTTTTCCTAATGAGTCCAGATGCTTTGCATTCAATGCTTTCCTTGTTTGTTTTACAGAAAACAATAACAGTTCTGCAATCAATCTGTTTCCCTCTACTTTGAAAACATTCCATTTCCCCTTCTACTTTTGTTTATCTCTGAACTAAACTACCAAGTCCCAAACAAACCCACAGTAGAATCAAATGACACATCTTTTTTAAGTATTTCATTCGCCTCAACCGATAATCTCATTCCTCTGTCTTTCTTGCAGTTTTATGATCGACAAGCGGATGCGAGAAGCCTAGACGTTCAAGGATTTGCAGAAGCTCAAAGCTTTGCCTTTAAGAAAGAGGAGGAAGAAAGCTTGCACGATACAGTTCCATTTCTACAGATGCTGCAAAGTGAAGAAGACCCTTCAACGTTTTTGTCAATCAAGGAACCAAATTTTCTATCGCTACTGTCTCTTGAGCCACCCAAAGAGCCTTGGGAACTCGAAAGCTATCTTTCACACGAGGATCCGCAGTTTCAGTCACCGGTCCAATCCGAGACAAGCCGCATCTGTCACAACCCAATTTCAGCATCATCCATGGAAGGAGCAGCTTTATCAAGCCAAGAACTTCCCTTTAGCTTTAGCCAAACAAACATGATAATCCCTTCTTCTTCCTCATCACCACGCACTGCGAATTCAAGACGCAAACGCAAAATCAGCCACTTGTTGCTATCTCCAGAAATGACTCAAGAGAAGAGAAAAAGGAGGAAGAGTAAACCAACTAAAAACATTGAAGACAGAGAGAATCAAAGAATAAACCACATTGCTGTTGAAAGAAATCGACGGCGTCAGATGAACGAACATATCAACTCCCTCCGTTCCCTTCTCCCACCTTCATACATCCAACGAGTAATATGAACAAATAAAAAAATGGTTTCAAGTTTCAACCTTTAACCCTCAGAACCCCCAAAATCTCTGAACTTGCTTAGTTTTGGTTGTCCTACAGGGAGACCAAGCATCCATAGTAGGAGGAGCGATAAACTACGTGAAGGTCCTCGAGCAAATCATACAGTCTCTTGAGTCGCAAAAGAGAAGTAGTGGAGTGGAAAACGGAGTTAACGACCAAGCGACTAATAATCATCATCTTTCAGGCATTTCGTCGAGTGACTTGTGGACCGGTCACGAAGATCAAACCAAAATCGAGGCCACAGTGATACAAAACCACGTCAGCCTTAAAGTTCAATGCGCGAAGGAACAAGGACACCTTCTCAAAGGAATCATTTCACTGGAAAAGCTTCGACTCACTGTTCTTCATCTCAACATCACCTCTTCGTCTAATCTTTCTGTCTCTTATTCCTTCAACCTCAAGGTAACTAACTACTTTCCATTTCTTTCTATAAAATCTCAGTTTATAGAAACCAACATTGAAAAATGCAATCTTTAAATAGAAAAATTCATTTTTTTTTTTGTTTTTCTTAATTTCGCCGGAAACAGATGGAGGATGATTGTGAACTAGAATCGGCAGACGAGATAACGAAAGCGGCGCATCAGATTTTCGATATCCGACGATTTTGATTAACACATAAAAATAAAAATAAATATGTAAAACCCGAAATGATAATAAAAAGCTGACATATCTTTTTCTTTAAAAAATCATTGAAGTAGAGAGCACACTTTTTTTTTGTTTTCGTTTTTCGTTCTTTCGTTTTCCGACTGACGGAATTAAATTCTGTTTTGTTCGTATATTATTGGATTATTCTCGATCATGTTTTTAGGCTTTGGGTGTTTTATGGGTTTGGGTCCCATCTAATTAAAGTTTGACCTTATGTGTATTTATGATAATTCATCAATTATGGTTTGACCTCTGTCCTTATTTTAAGGGTTGACCATATATATGCTCATTGACAACAATATTAAAAAAAGGAAACCATTGTTTCTATAGTAGTTTGTTTTTTTAGTTTTTTATAATACTTTCGTAATGGGCACCAAGCCACCAACAAGCTTGCAATTTTGGAACTTTAAGCTTCTGATATTGCAATATAGTAATATACAATGGGGGAGGCAAATACTGTTGATCACGGCATCATCAATATCGAGTAACCGTTTCGAAATTTCAAGAGAGCGATAAGAAAACCCGAAAATGAAAGCCAGGAAAGTTTCTTCTGTACAATGTCGCGGTCGATTTTCGCTAAAGATGAGACCGACGATGCTGCAAGTTAGAGATGTAGTAGAGAATCCGCTTCTTGTCGTCAAGGGTTAATGAGAAAGGAGGGTTTAGGGATAGAGTCACTGCTTCCTCAATTATAAAGGAGAGTAGAAGAATTGCTTTCTTGTATAATGTTGCTGCACTTTCCTTGTTATTCAAATATTCTTCCGCCTGCAAAACCAAAGAACAAAAAAAAAAAAAAAAATGGATCCAACCCACAAAAAAAGTTTTAGTTTCCACGAAAGGATGAACCAAAGGTTTTTCAGGCAGTTTTTTTTGGGACAAAATGTTACAAAAAGTGAAAAAGATAGAAACTTTTCACTTACCCCACCACTCTTGCCGTACGCTAGTGCCTTCTCGTATACTGTTTCCATGGCGTCAGGCATATGAGTAGCAGCTGCAATGAAACGAAGGGTATGCATTCAGGGAATTTGCGCAGAAACCCACAAAAAAAAAAGAAGAGAATGCTCGGTTTAGGTACTGACCGCTTGTTTCGTTTAGTTGAGTTGAAGAATTCTCGGCCTGGTTAAACGCGGTAACAAACTCTTGTGTCACCCAAGTTTTAGCTAGTGCTGGTGAATTTAAGTCTGGAATTGAAGTCTCAGGAGCTGTGGTTGGATCTGGGTTCACTCTATCTTCTCCAACCGACGTCATCCAAGAATCGCATATCTCTAAAGCTTTTGTCCAGACAGCCAAAACGACGAGCGTAACAGCAAAAGACTCCTTTACCTGTCCTGCATTTCCCTGTATGCAACGGTATTAGAAGCTGTGATGTTATCATTTGAGACCCCGAGAAACTAGGAGTTTTAAGTTACCATCTCACGAGCTACTTCTGTAAGTGCTTCTGCATACTGATACAAAAGTTGGAGCTTTGTCGGAGGATGAACGATAGTTAACCGTTGTACTTCTGTTAACAGATATGATCCGCTTGCTGGTCGTGGACCTGACCCACCAGATAATGGTCTCTGTGCTTCAAGTGAACCTTTGTCGTTAGGAATCCCAGAATCTTGCAGTGATGTGTCGAAACAATCTGATGAACCTTCCAGTGAAGCAGAAGGACGGTTTACAAGAACATACTCTCTCTCTATGAGCTCAAGTGAGTCAAAAACTGCAGGCAAATGGCAACCGCAAGCGATCCTGAGCGAACTGAGCTTATATAAGCAATAGAGATAAGACACAAAATCCGCATAACAAACCTCCTAATTGATTTGAAGAGAATTGTCCCTCAGTATCTTTTCCAGTCTTCTCACAAGAGACGTGTGGCATTAAAATGTGAGATTTTGAGGCACTAGAGGAATTCCCGGGTTTGTAGACATTGTCTGCACTTGGTTTGAGTCGGTTTGTGCTACTCGGTTGTGCGGAGGGCAACGATGATGATTTCCCCGTAGAGGTAGTAGAATCAGAATGCTCAACACACGGCAATTGTCTGACAGCATTTGGTACGAAAGATGAAACGAAGAATTTAAGGGTTTTGATGGTTAAACAAAAAAAAAAAGATGAAGGTTGCGAGTGATTGAAGAACTCCAGATATTTAATCAAAATCTCAAGACATTACCTTGGCTCTTGAAGGAACTTGTGATGGAAGAACTCTCGGAATGTGAAGCGTTCAACTGCAGTAAAGAAAAAAGCCGTATATTTCCATGAAAATTTGAAATGATCATAAAGACAAGTAGACAAACAAAGAATCCTATAACAAGTACTTGGGTTCCGGCGTAGAAGACTTCTGCACAGATCAACACAATCCGGATGAATCTCCTTCGAAGCATCTTCAGGAAATTTCAGCTCAGTGTCTCTCACAATGTTGTTAAAAAGCTGTAGAGATCAGAACCCAAAGCATTACAAAGGCCACAAGTTCATTACAAGTTCAAGAGGCAATCCATCGGTTCAGGACAACGAACCTGCATGTGATTAGTACCATCAAAAGGTGGCTTTCCAGTAACAAGTTGAAACAAAATCGCACCAGCACTCCATAAGTCAGCCTGAAACATCCATTTCACAATTAAATAATGAGCCCAAAGAAAACTTTAAAATCTTTTCTCCAACTGATGAAGTTTCTTCACCTTTGCATCATACTTTTGGTTCTGAATAATTTCTGGAGCCATATACAATGGAGAACCACAAAATGTTTCCGCCATGCTCTGCGGTTGTAGAGACCTACCAAAACCAACATTACAAACCAAACCAAACCAAGACCTTTCCTCTAAAAGAAAACATTTTTGGAGATATGAGAACGTAAACAATACCTTGCAAACCCAAAATCTCCAATCTTTAGCAATGGAGTTTCTTCCTTGGACGATAAAAGTAAATTCTGAAAGGGTTTGAAGAAAACAGAACCATGAAAAGACTCTTATCGTAGCGGTTAAACTACAGTATAAGAGATTTTAGTTACCTGAGGCTTTAAATCTCGGTGGATAAAATGCTTCTCTTGAAGTACTTGCAACCCTAAAGCTACAAAACGCAACACAAGAACAAGAACAGAGATTCAAACATCAAACCAAATCCAAAAATGAAAACATGAAGAGACAAAAAAAAAACAGATATTTCTTTTACCCAATTGCCTCATAAAATGCTTAGCAACAGCTTCTGATACTTTTCCATGGAGATTGATGTACCCAGCAAGATCACCTCCACTACAATACTCCAATACAAGGAAGATCCTATCTCCAGTCTACAAAAGTTCGAGTCCAAAAACCACAAAAATCCCCAATTTCAGTATCAATTTCAGCGGAATTATCCAAAATCCACTCAGTTGCTAGATCAAATTAAACCTCGACAGCTTCGTAAAATCGGATGATGTTGGGATGATCGATGGTGCTGAGGATCGAAATCTCCTTGAGAAGATTATCTCTGACTTTAGGGCTAAGCAGTTTCTTATCAATCTCTTTCACGGCGACTTCTAAACCAGACGATCGATGCTTCGCTAGCCACACCACAGCGAACGAACCGGACCCGATTTTCGGGCCAAGTTCGTAGTCACCCACAAGTCGTGCCGCGTCCATCCGGGTTTTGGGTTTTGACCCGTTTATAATTTCGGATCCTTAGTTGCATCAACCTCCATTGTTTCTTCTACTACGACACAGATTTTAACGAACGATGATCAAACAAAACAAAGAAAAATCAAAGCAAAATTTTCCGGATTTAGAACAACAAACTGTTTTTTGTTAACAAAAGGAGACGATGTAAGTGATTGATTTTTATATATATATTACAGTAAAGCAATCAACTTATTGTGTTTTTTTTTTCTTCTCCTTTTTTTTTTAACTTTTTGTTTTGTTTTGTGTGTGGAGAGATTGAGATTTGGTTTTAGCTTATGAGCAAAGAGTTTCTTACTTGTACTTGTAGTCGAGAAGAAAGAAATTAAAAAAAATTGACGTCTTGGATCCAAATTCCACGAGGAAAGTACCTAGGAAATATCTCTGAATATTACCTTTTATAAACATTGAAATTTATTTCTTACCTTACAAAATTTGTTATATTTGAGTATGATCAAATCTAGCAAAACTATTTGTTATTTTTTTAATAGTTCTTTTAATTAGTTTCCCACAACAGATCTCAAATTATGGTTCATTTATATTCAATTATTGGATTCTATGATGATTATCTCAACGATTCAGAAGTTTGTTCCAGCATATTTCGAGATTTCATGAACGTCTGATTTATAATTTAATCGTTTATGAATGTGTATGTGAGCTTTCTTACTTTTAAGATTTGGACTCCAAAGAAAACACCAAAAAACAATCTTAGAAATTGAAAAGTTCAATTGAAAATAATGGTTTAATCTTTGTTGGGAATATTTTATACTTGGGCCCAAACTCAATCTAAGCAAAGATAAACCATTAAAAAACATAGAGAAGAAGAACTTTAAGGAGAACCATCTGAAAACTGAGAACAAACATAGAGAAGAAAACTTTTGTTACAACTTACAACCCAACGTTTCATGTAGTAGCTAACAATGATCTAAGATTCTGTACCTCGCAAGTTTTCATTGTTATAGCACATTATAACCGTAAATGTTATTATTGCGAAACAAAAACAGAAGGTATTTAACATTATAATAAAAAAAAAAAAAACAGACGGTAGAAAAATACACTTTTAAAAAGCGGGTTACAACTATATTGCAAAATGAAATGATATATTGATGTAGGCTTCGCTTTACAAAGCATGCTATAATATGTCACCTGTTAAAATGACATGTAAATTATTTAAATGAATAGTTATCGCTTATGATTCTGGATTACGAATGCAGATATATTTTTTCTTTAAGGATATGTTAAAATGATGACATATAAATAATTTAAATGAATAGTTATCGCTGTTGACTAGTCTAGAAAATCTTTTGGTACGGTTCCGACAACACGAAAATTAATCTAATCGTTTGTTAAACGCCACATCACCTTTAACCTGGCACAATCAGTGGGACCAGCTCTAATTATCATGAAATTTAAACATACTCACGTGGAAGGCAGGCCCGGCCCAAGTGGGTAGAGCAAAGGTGCGACATTCCATGGATCTAAAAATTTTGTAATAAAATTTTTTAGATTATTGGATCTATTTTATGTGTCTAAAAATTTTTTTGTTCTATTTATGGATTTAAATTTTTTATCTAAATTTTTTTTTTTCCCTAGAGTGGAAGATCACGTAAATTAACCACAAATAAAACCCATTACAGCCGTTTTAGGCCCATTTCTGTCTGGAAAGGAGGGATGAAGAGAGCGAGACCATCACCGCTACCAAACGGAGGAATCAGCATCACACGGGAGAGAACTCTGTCTCGTGTCGCGAGAAACATCGAAAAGGTCCAAAATTTTTGTGACCTTGTAACAGGTGCCACTAATGGGCTATCTGTTGGCCCATATTAATTGAACTTTTCCCATTTGGTATATAAATAATAGTTACAAAATGTTGCGATTGTGTTGGTGGGAGAAAGGAAAGCGACTAAACCAAAAAATACAATGATATATCAGACTTGTGAAGGGACAATGTATAGTCTCTTTGATCTTTATCTATCGTCTTTATTTGGTTGGACCACCCTCACCTTCCTCTTCATTACATCTTTCATGTGTAATTCTCACCTTCCTACTCATTACATCTTCCAGATTGAAACCTATCTCAAAAATTTTACAATAACTAAATCGTGCATTGAGTGAAGACGCGATATCTCGTATTTGGATCCATTATATGGTTTACTGCAATTTCTCGATTTTAGACTTTTATTTATCGTAGTTATATATATGTTGTAGAAGGCTCGAATAAAATTTCGAACCTTCAATTATTTCAGCCAATATCACATATACATCGACATTTTATTATAATCTTATGTTAAAAAGTAATTTGCAAATTTGCAACTCCATGTATCTTATATGTTATCACAGGTGCTTGTAGATACACCCATATATACATGTACATGTGGTTAATTGTGGAAACAGTCAATGAATAATGTGTAAATATATATCGAAAGGCTAGGATCATGACTGAGAAACTGACTTCTGCAGCCATTTCAGAGGTCATATATATACATATTGACGAATGACGGAGTGTATATGTATATGTAATGCCAAATTCACGTATGTAGCAACGATATGGAACAGTAAATGCGAATGTTCTTACACGTGTTATTATATTTTGAGATATATATATATATATATATGAAGTTTTATGTGAAATTGAAAATAATAATTATGACATATCCAATTTTGCATACAATTGAATCTTCCCTTTCAGCTAACTTGGATACGATTCCTCTGTATCCCCCTCTCCCCATACAAACCTACCCCACCGCGTCATATATTTTTGCATCTGTATTTTATTAATCCTATCGGTGTATATCTTATACTGTATATATGTTTTTTTTCTTCTGTTTTGTTTTTTTTTTGTTATTCTAATTTAAGGTCAATTAATAACACATACACAGCCAAATGCACTTTCAAAAGGTAAATCTAAGCACGTATGGTCATTGTATGTGTGCGAACCCTAAAAGTGGAGACTCAAGAGATGATCAAGTCAATACTAAAACTATTGTTATATTCATCGATCTATGTAAATAATATATATATATATGTAATCATAGCTGCGCTTATTCATATTAAAACAAATTATTATCTTTGAATAAAGTATCTCTTTTGAGTGTATTAGGTTATGCTATCACGTAAAAGTTCCTGTATTCTAGCTTCATATCCAAACAAATTGATAATGAGTCAAAAGACAAAACTAATGTCTTGGGTTCCATCTTCTTTTCAATGTAAGATTTCTTGATAATTTTTAGCTCGTTAGTCAATTTGTTTCCTATATATGCAATATTCGTGATGGTTAACACTAATCAATACGAAAAAATCAAACTAAAGTCGAACTAGACTACTAGTATACAAAGCCAATTTCGAGAGTATTGTGGACAAAATCAGTTCTCGAAACGGATATAGCTTTTGCTATCACAATTAAAGCTATTCGGAATTAGATTCCAAAGGTAAATAAGATATAATAATATATCTACATGAAACTTTTCAAGACCCATGCCATAAGTAAAGTTCTTAAAATAAATTTGTTTAAATTATCTAATTAATTAAATTAAATAGAAAACAGGGTTGGCTAGGGATAGAGCAAGAGTCCTAGACCCTGGGGGGCAAATGACAGTTGGAACATGTTGTCGCCATTATCGCACCATCCATCTTCCATTTTTATTATTATTAAAGAAATTGGTCCGCCTTTTATTTCACCACTACCCTCTTTGATTGCGACTTATCGTATTTATATACAGTCAAATTTTTTTTTTTCTATTTTGTTATTTTGCTTTCCTTTTCCTCCCCCATAATATGGTCGCGGTATGTAACATATGATACTAGATTTGGGATGTTATTGGAGAGTTGATTTATAAAAAATTTTAGAGTTTAAAATTTTATAGTTATTGGTTTGTATATTTTTATATTCTTAATATATTCATTTGTTATTCATTTAAAGATTATAAAAATCAATTGTTATTGATATGATGATTTTTATAATCTAATCATTGTTATTCAAAAAGTCTGCATTTTAATGATTTTATGATTCTGTTATAATCTAGTGTTATTAGTATAATGATTCTTTGTAATTTAATTCATAAATCATGATTCTCAAAATACTACCTATATCTTTTGGATTCTCAAAATCTGTCATATTAAAAAATTCTTAATAGATTGTTTAAATCCATAAAACTCTCTCTAAATTTTACAAATCCAACAAAACTCTTAAAAATTTGACAAATCTCATGATTTTTAAAATCAACTAAAATTTTCATAAATCCAACTCTCAATAACCCCCTTGATTAACACGAATATCGCATCGGTCTAAAAAAATCATGGACTACGTACATTTAATTATTATTTACTTTTTTCAGTGTTTTGATAAAAGATTGCATTTAATTATTTATAACAAAATAAAAACAAGAAACCCTAGTTCATTTACCTACGGTCTACACACATGCACATCTTAATCGACAAACCACTGTTTCCTCGTTTCCATAGTAATTCAACCAATCAACCAATTTTTTTTGCAAAGTCGTTTACAAATATAATGTAATTATCAACATTAAAGAGAAAAAATGGTAAATCAATCTGCAAAGCTTAGGTTTACTCTATTTGTAAGAAGTGGTCCTTACCCTAAAACTCTTCTTTTAACACTCATTTCACATACCTCCACACATACTTCCATAGCCAACCCCCACCATATTAGTCTCCATTCTTTTTTTCTATTAAACCGCATGATTTTTTTATCTATGAGGTGTATATTTTTCTGGGTCAGATATCACACCGGATATTTGTAAATAACTCTCTTTCTGAATCATATTTATAGAATTATAGATTGGTCCCGTTGCTACAAGGGTATATGCTTTGAAAAGGACGACGCTACGACGTCTCCTTCCTAATTTCCACCATTTCTATAAATTAAGCATTTAATCATTTTTTTCACCATTTTCAGATTCTAGAAATCCTTTGTTTTATTCGTCATTATTAATTTGCAGAAAATCAACTTCAACTGAGTTGAGAAAAAAAAATCATCTTCAAGAAATTCCACTGGCCAGCCGGATAGAGTAATATTTGGACCGATTAGTTAGTTTTTGTAAATAAATTCATTATGTGATTTCATTTTGGATGCATTATCATGAAATAAAGAAAATAAAGAGTGGGTGGGTACATATATATTAAAAGTCAATAAGTATGCACGTATAGGTGTAATATATATTTATTTAATTTCTGGTGAATAATCAAACCAAAAAAAATAACAGTTTATCGCCTGAAAGTTTTATGACCACTCAATTATGTAAACATTGTGAGATGAGAGTTTGGACCACATTGATAAATGTTCTTTCACCTACTCTTTAATTTTATTTTTATATCAGATGCATGAACTTTAACCTTTGTTTAAATCAAGCCTTAACTAAGATTTACTTAATTGATTATTCTCCCTTAACTAAGCCGAAATTAGCCATAGAGACATGAATGGTGCTTCGTCTCTTTCAGGACCACTTACCACGTACGTAAATAACGATAAGATTTAACATGAATTTACGTGAAATTTTTTTAAACAAACTTTTAATTTGTATTCGAAGGGGGTCATGTGAATGCCACGTGTCTTGTTCTAGAACAACATGTGTATTATGTAGTAATGTTTACGTGATGTCGGTCTAAAGAATGAGCCGTAGTGCTGTACACAAAACTAAAACTGTATCGGTTTTCGTTTTTTCATTTTTTGAGCATTTTATAATCTTTTTAACCAAATAAAAAACACATTTAATCTGCATCGCTATAAGTCTAGGATACTTTGGTCGGTCCACGAGAACTCACTATAATTTTTATTTTTCACGTGATAGGATATATATAGATTAAAGCGTGATTTATGCTAACGTAAAAATCCATTTCTGACCATTCAGCTTTGTTTAGCTCTCCTTCCTTTTTCTTGTTTTAGTCCTCAAAACATTCTTGATGTTTCAGTTTTGATAAACTAAATTAATTTTTCTTCTAACCAAAAAAAAAGTTAAATCATGCCATAAAAGTAGAGAGTAGAGACTAAGCATGACGGGTAAAACTTCACAGAAAAATAATTGGAAAAGGTACAAATCAGCCCACCATTCTCACAATTGCATATGGTGATGGATCACATGCATTTTAATTTCGTTTTACATGTTCGAGGAGACAGAAGACAATACTCCGTAATACATAGAATATTAATTAAAAATAATATATTAGGCACAACAAATATTTAAAAATAAAAAACAATAAACGGAATCTAGCTAGGTTCGTATTCTGTAATCATAGTTTCCAAAAGAGATGGGTTTGAGTTTAAGTCGTCAGGTCCTAACTTTTCTCTTATAGTAATCTTGTTAATTAGGTTCAAACTAGGGAGCCCAAATAAACATAGTATATAACTATATATCTGTCTATTGTACATAAGTGTATATATATATATATATATATGTAGCCAGTAATATTGTGATTGGGATAACAGAAATGATAATTAATGTGTGAGTGTGATTAGCAGAACAAAAGAATCACTTATATGTTTTCTAACATGTCTGTGTTACAACATTTGTAAAACATATACGTATGCAGATACTTGAACAAATGTTTTTTTGTGGTTGTTAATTAACTTATGCATACACATATATAAATGAGTTGTCCACTTTTTATATTTTGAATTAATTACTGTAATTTTTTCCCTGTAAATAAGTTTCTGGACAAACAAATAAAAAGTCAACAGTAAAGACCAAAACTATAAACCAACATGTCATCTTGTCCTTGTAAAAGCAAATTGAGGCAACCCATCCCAAAAAGCCTTACCACAGACCTCAATAATTAGCATTTATTATTCTCTGTTCATTAAAATCCAATAGTCTTCTCTATAGTAATCTTTTAGATTTTTTCTCTTCAAACAAAAACAAATATATTCCTAAGCCCACATTATCATCTATTTCTCCTCATATCCCAACACTTTATTATATAATGAATATTATGACAGGTTGGCCAAAAAATATTTCCGGCTTGGTCACACTGTATCGTAATGTAATAGATGAATATTATTTTTAAGGACTACTATTTATGCTTAAATTTCTAAAATTACCTTTTAAAATTCTTAATTTTCTCAAAAAAATACCAAAAGAAAATTAAAAAGGGGTCTCTTAAACTTTCAAGAATTGCAAAAAATTATTTCCAAATTTAAGAGAACCCTTTAATTTTTCTTTTTGGTATTTTAACCTTTCTTGTTTAAATAATCACATTCCAAAAACAAAAATAATCTTCTCAACCAAAATAACTAAATAACATTTATCATATTCAAATTTTAACTACACATGATTACTCATATTTACTTAACTCTTATTATAAATGATTATCATCTAGATCGTTTTCTCATTTCATATTTTTTAGCTCGCTCTGAATGATCTACCATATTATATTGGAATTAAAAAATATGATACACATTGATTTTCTTTTTCTATATGAAATTTTCATTGTTATGAAAATGAACCACTGGACAAATTAAATTTACTCTTTGCATTTTCAGAATGGTATATAAATCAAAACATATATTATTAAAAAAGGCCAAAACAAATGAATGTAATAACGAATTTGTATGGAGAAAAATGAAACGAGGATGGTAGAAAAAGGACAAGAAGCTCACATGAACAGAACCAGATTGTTCATGGGTCCCCTCTCTCTCTCTCTCTCCTCTCAGCCCATATCTCTTTCAATCTCATATTACATGATCTCTCTCTCTCTCTCTCGCTCCTCCTTTGCCCTTCAGAGATGTTCCTAATTAATTTCTTTTCTTTTCTTGGAATTGAAGAGCTTCTTGCTCCATAAACAGTAGAGAGAGAAGGCTTCAATAGAGAGAGATCAGAAAGAATCGTGCTAATCAGTGAAGTTAGGCAAAAAAAAAACCCACTTTCTACTTTTGTATAATTAGGTCAATCTCATCCACCACCATACTCTTCTCTCCTCCATTCTCCTCCTTTTTCTCAATTCCGAAACTAGGGTTCCATTTCTCTCTATATCCACTCTTTCTTGTGTTTGTGTACCCAAAGATTGAATCTTTAACTTCAAATTCTCATCGAATTGCTCTCAAATCGAATGGAGAGGAAGTCAAAATCCGGAGAGATCTGAGATTGATTCCCTAAACAAGAAATATGAATCCAGAAGAAGAGAAACCTGTGGAAGAAGCTTCTTCGATGGAGAGAGAGCACATGTTCGACAAAGTAGTAACACCAAGCGACGTAGGGAAACTAAACCGACTCGTGATCCCAAAGCAACACGCAGAGAGATACTTCCCTTTAGACAATTCCTCAACAAACGACAATAACAAAGGTTTGCTTCTAAACTTCGAAGATCGAACAGGAAACTCATGGAGATTCCGTTACTCTTACTGGAACAGCAGCCAAAGCTATGTCATGACTAAAGGTTGGAGTCGTTTCGTCAAAGACAAGAAGCTTGACGCTGGCGACATCGTTTCTTTTCAGAGAGATCCCGGTAATAAAGACAAGCTTTACATCGATTGGAGGAGACGACCAAAGATTCCCGATCATCATCATCAGTTCGCCGGAGCTATGTTCCCTAGGATTTACTCTTTCCCTCATCCTCAGATGCCGACAAATTACGAAAGTCACAACCTTTATCATCGATTTCAACGAGATCTAGGAATTGGGTATTATGTGAGGTCAATGGAGAGGAGCCATCCAACGGCTGTGATTGAATCCGTGCCGGTTATGATGCAAAGGAGATCACAAGTGGCTGCTATGGCTTCATCAAGAGGAGAGAAGAGGTTAAGGCTGTTTGGAGTGGATATGGAGTGCGGCGGCGGCGGCGGCGGCGGAGCAAGTGTGAATAGCACGGAGGAAGAGTCGTCGTCTTCCGGTGGTAGTATGCCATGTGGGAGCGTTTCTATGGCTGGTGCTGGTTCTCTTCTCCAGCTGAGGTTAGTGACCAGTGATGATGAGTCTTTAGTAGCAATGGAAGCTGCAAGTGTTGATGAGGATCATAACTTGTTTACAAAGAAAGGAAAGTCTTCTTTGTCTTTCGATTTGGATAGATGATGATGATTATGAGGTTAATCTCTATTTAAATACACATTATATATGATAATTATACATATTATATATATGTGACACAAGGGTTTCGTTCAAGATTCAATGATAATATCAAGAAATAACATGTTCTTTAATAAATCGAATTTGGTTCTAGCATAAGTCTTTTTTTGTTTTTTAATTCCGATTTGTTCTTCAAAAAAGTTTGAAACTTTTCCTCAATGAGTCTCCTAGTAGCTTTGGTGGGTCACAGTATAACAGAACATAAACTTTGGATAGGGATCAGTGTTAAACTTAAAATCCATGTCCCTCTGGTCAGAAACTAATCAGAAGATATGGGCTGTCTTAGAAAAGTGAAAATGTATGTATATGTATTTATATTTATAATATGTAACTGCATCATTGTGTGTATAATGACATTAAATGGTTATTGAACTTTTTACTTTGTTTAGTTTATTTGATATGGCTGCTGTCCTGTTACTGCTGCGTTTCTGAAGCCGTTGCTGCTGCTTAATTAGTCAAGCAGATTTTGCAGATTGCAGGAGATGGGCAGAGACAAAACTGGATATTTTTAGTTTACATCTCACACAATTTTTATTACAGTATAACTTATAATAATATATAAAAGAATAGTTTTTTGATGTGGGTAAGATTGAAAAGATATGATCTGTGTCACATATATTGCTGATGCGTTAATTGTTACAGAAGTAAATGATTTTTTTTTTCGGTTCTTAGTTATTAAACTGGTTTCTTTATCCGGCTCATGTACAGCTCACACATACACACACCCATATGTATATATATAATATTAAGATACACGCAGGGGGTGTTAATTTTAGGTCTTGTTCGGTGTGTTTAGGCGTGTGGTTATCTCCTTTAATTGCATCCCATTGGTGGTATAAAGATTTTTAGCTAGGAATAAAATAATTTTTAACAATTAATTAATTACAATGTGATGATAACTAAACTCATCTACACGAATTTGATATGTATATGTGTCCATGTGTTTTTTCCCATATATATAGCCACTATACATTAATTAGTATCATTAAAATCTAGGGCTTATATCTAGCTAGTTCCAAGATAAGTTTAAGATGCATTGTGATACGTATAGATTTGTAGACAGTAGACCCTTAGTGGATTGATCATAGATCAATTAAACAAGATCTCGTTCAAGCTTTTCACGAATGATACTTAACAAAAGAAATCTAGAGCTTTTGGATGGATTGAAATAAATTTTAGCTATGTCAACAGTATTTGCCTGTTATAATTTTTTTAAAAAATTAACCGAGCCATGAGCGCATGCAGAGATGAGAGATAACATGAAACACTAATATAAATTAGCATTTGTTTTTATAAAGAGTTCTGTCTAATATGTAAATAATAACAAAAACAACTAAAGACGTTATTTCACCATATATGATGTTTTTTTAAAAAGGTCATTTATTTATGTATATGTATATGTATGTTATAACATAAGCGTGTGTGTTCTTTAGCAAAAAAAAAAAAACATAAGCGTGTGTGTGTGCTTCTATGCGTTTTGCTACTTTCGTGAGGAACCTAAACTTGAAAAAGAGATACGAAAATATATAGATAGATTTTTAACATTTATAGTTCGTTAAACTAAGCAAACCAGGAGCATGTCAGCTAAAGTTAAGAGCCTATACATACTATAGCTGTGATAAAAGCCATCGAAATCAGCGAGGGCTATATACCTATAGATCACATAATAAAATCATATTATTATTACCTATATGCGAAGAGCAGATGAGATATTAGACTAAGCTACGAAAAAATGGTGATGATGATAATGATAACTATGGGAGATGAGCCACGTCTCCCCCAAAGAAAATAAATAAAAGAGAAATCAAATCAGTATAAAATTGAAGGCATCCCGTGGCGATACATTAATTTAATAAAATTTTAAATGTTTTCTTAGCATCCTACTACTTTTTAGTGAGCAAACATGAGATGTGAATTTTTCTTTGTTTCCAATCTTTTGTATCCAAGATTCCGATCTTTAAGCAAACAAATTAACTAGATTTAACCAAAGAAACTGATAATTAAAGAACATGTTTTTATTGGGGAAAAATATGTTTTGTGTTGTTATAAAGATTCGTAGAGTGACATAAATCTCTGGTTTTTGTGCTGTCAAAAAGAAAAAACAGCCTGAGTATCCACGATCAAGACTTTGTTTCGAATTCTCATGTCACCAGCACTATGTCAATCGTCTGGATTTTCTTTTTGTAGTAATACCACGTTCATGAAGGTTTTATGTACTACTTATCTTTGGTTGACCAAAAAAGAAACAGAAACAGAAGTATTCAATCAAACCAATGACTGTAACATTTGGAGCTCAAGCAGAAAGAGAACCATTCAAGTGAACCGATGATTTGAAACATTTAGCTGGAGCAATGGAGGAAATTATTCACATTTGCGTGGCTACTCCGTGCATGTCTACAAGTTATTTTTTGATTTCTACCATGTCTAAAAATGAAAATCTTTTATTATGCTCAATCCATGGACCAGGTCTCAAACCATATTACTACTATCAATGGCCGATCCATGAAATATTGTGACAGGTTATTATTATTTTTCTGTTTTTTTTTTAGGAAAAATCAAACGAAAAAGAAATCCCAAGATTCATCCTTTAAAGGAAACAAAAAAAGGAAATTGATGGTGTTGAGGTATAATTGCATAATCATAAGCCAAGACGTGATTTAGCACACAAAGCAAAACAATAACACAACAAGGCAATCCATTAGAGAAAATCTACTCAACTTACACATACAAACACCATTCTACGTGTGATCTATAGAGTCATGAATCATCTCAAACACATGTTTTCTATAAAGTATGACAAGAAAAAAAGCGACAAACGAATTGGGGTAAATTCCTTCTCTAATCCGCCATTAACTCTGGAGCTCAGAAAACACCAACGAGAAGAGAGAGTCCGAGCAAGAAGAGCCAAACAGTATGAATCAATAACAAAGCTTGGCCGGGAACAGAAGCACTTCCGGCGTTACCTGCGTCGCAAGCCCCAGTTTTGACTACACGAGCGCCATGGCACGCTGCGTCGGGACAACCGCACCAGTACGTGACTCCATCGGCTCCGCAAACTGGATCCGCCCGGAAACAATTTATTGGACACCCACCCGGATCCGAAACCCTGGGGCAAACATCGCCGCCGGATTTGTCCGGGAGATCATCCGCAGCTTGTAAGCCGATCAAGCAGAAACACAGCAAAAGTAAGGGAATGCTCAGTGTGAACGACGGCATCTCGTGAATTTGATTGATTCGAGAGATTCTAGAAAACTAATCCTTCCGAAGAAATTTCGTAGCGAAGGGAGAAGAAATTTCCGATTAGCGTTCCAAGTGTCAGGAACGAATGAACCCTAATTTGCGGAGATTTGGGGATTTCTCAGAGTCAGCGTAACCGTGTTGTTTGAATTGGTGGTACAGCTGGCCCACGCACTGAGCCAAGTAGACAACAAAAACTACGCGCAGTTTTCAATCCAAACCATCAAACGTCACGCTGTTTCGTACCACGGGGGCACAGTGACAATCTCTCGGTTTCCTCGTTTTGACGGTCCATCAATTTATTTTGACCGACATTGAAAAAAAGGAAATTTCGTACCGGTTTAAGATACTCTGCTATTAAAGATCTAAGAATTTGAAGTTATACAAGCCCATTAGTCTAATTTGTAGTTGGCCTCCCAAGTTTATACTGTGCATCATGTCCAGAGAAAAGAACCGTTTCCGTGATGTCCTGAAATATATGTTGGCTTCATCGGTACTCTTATGCTTAAAAGACTTGGCTTAAGGTTCACTGTGAATCCAAATGTTTATTTGAGGATGATTATCTCTTGCGGCATATCGTCATGCCATCACCGATTGGTACCTGATGCGAAAAAAAGGGTGAAAAATCAAAATCATGGGCTTGGAAGAGCTCGTTGTACTGGAAACACAAAGCGATGGAATCCAAAAAAATAAAAGAACTCACCATACTAATGCTTATGCGTTCATCAGCCATTAAGTTTTCGTTGAAATTCCTAATGCTGATGGTCTTTGCATCATTGACCTGTTGGAATTCATCGTTATAAAATTGTGGTCTTCATCTCATTGGAGAATCTTTTGGAGCATTTTTATGGTTAAGAAGCATACCATAGGATCAGCAACTCGTCCGTGCCAAAGAACATTATCCATCACAATGAGTCCACCAACCCTGACCTGCGTCAACAGAGATACAAACTGCTAAAGCTAACTTTAACCCTATGGAAAAGAGACTAGCCTTATGATCTTCGTCTTACAAGTTGAAGAAGCAATTCGAAGTAGTCCTGGTACATCCTCTTATCCGCATCGACAAATGCAAAATCATAGCTGCAAATACGAAAAGCTTGAATGAATTTCAAGTAGAGACACCCTCGACACTAATATGAAAGAAACCTCTTGTATCAACCTGGATCCTTCACCGTTCTGAATCATGGATTTCAATGATTCTGCTGCAAGACCATGTTTCACATTAACCTGACTAGAGTAAACAAATCAAAGAATCATGCAGTTGCTCGTAATGAATCGACAACAGAGCAAAACACATGTTATAAGGGGTTTCAAAGAGGCCATATGTACATTGAGAAATTTTTTTACAAACAGAGTGTTTGCTATTTACAAGATAAGATACAATAATTCGGTCACAACACAGCAAACGAAAAAGAATAAAACAGCAATGTTTCGTGCCAAAAAGAAAAACATCATAATTTTTTGAGATGATTGAAAGATTTATTTTTTTTGGTCTCACCTTGTGAGAGACTCCGGCAAGCTCATAGTACCGCTTAGCAACTTCAAGAGAATTAGAATCCCTTTCACAGGCAACAAGACATCCGGATTCCGGCAGAACCAACGCCACGGCCAGTGATGAATATCCCTGTCGAAAACAAAATCTTATCATCCTTTGTCACAAGGAACTAAATTGAGCCAACATAACAACGCTGAGGAAACTCATTGGAAGAAGATTAACACCGTGTAAACACCGACTTCAATACACTTTTCTGCTCCAAGAATCTGCACAAGCATTGCAAGCAATTGGCCCTGATCAGGAGATACCTGCAGCCAAATATCAAATGTAATTTACTAGAAAGTTAGCTTGGTCGTGACAGTAACAAAAATAGCATTGTCCATTCTTCCAGCTTAAAATCTTGTTCACCCCAATAAACCAACAAAAACTAATTCAGATTCAAAACAAATAGCATAGTTTTGTAACCATTAGAAAGAATCGTAATCCTGGGGGAAATTAGTACCTGCATTTGACTACCTCGCATTTTGGCAGTCTCTTCCCGAAGTTTCCTAAGAATCTAAAAGCAGAATCAAGCAAGAAGCTAAATCAGAACTAAAATCCTTAAACCCTGAGAAAAGGAAGACGAAAACCAAAGCAGAGGAAGAGTTACAAACCTTAGGCTCGCGAACGTTGGAGAGGACATAGTCGTAAATGCGAGGAGTGAGACTGATAACCTGTTTGTTTCCGTACTTCTCGTCGTCCGCCACAACAAAAGGGGCCGTCGCCATCGAGCAGTTTCCGATAAGCCGGCGACTAAGTTTCAAACTCCTGACGACGGAGACGGTTGGCCGGTTGAGTAAAGTATCGGCCGTTCTAATTAACGAAATTGAGCATCGATTCATCGCTAAACCGGTCGCCATCTTCTGCGGCTCCGCAAAACGGACTGAGAAAGGAGGCGATACAAATCCTCTGTGAGGCGATACAGACTGGATTGTTATCTGTGTCTGCTCCAATCAACCGGGTCGGGTCATAATGTTGAACCGGGTCGGCCGCCGTACTATAACCGATTTCGCGCGATGGTAATTGGGTACATTAAACACAGGAATTGCTAGTTAATAAATTAACATGAAATTGCGTATAAAGCCCTGAACATTTAAAATCTATCACAGGTAGACCGTGACATTATTTTTTTTTGAAATAACCCTATTTGGCAACAAATAAATATACCTTATTAACGAATTTTTTCGTAAGTTTAGTAAGTTAAGATTAATATGCATATTCCCTTTATTAATACATATGTATGTTTCATTTTACTAAAATGAGAAAGTACATTTTTCATAAATTTGCGGACTTTAACTAATTTGAATCTGAATTAATAAGAAGTATTATGACTACAAATACAAATCAATATATTTACAAACCTCAATCAAGTGATATCTCTTCTTGACAAGAGCTTACAATATCAAAATTCATATTAATCTTGTAGAAGATATAGAGCTGTATTAAAAAATTTGGGCTGACTAAAAAAACTCAAAAAGAACATATGCCAATCTCCGATTTGAGGCAACAAATGAAATATTGCTAAGCATAGACGATTTTTTGTATATTTATGTACTTTCCTCTGTGAAGAGATGATTACGACAAAGCTTATTTGTGAAGGATACTTCTTTTGACATGCGAGAATAAATACCTGTGGTAGAGTCTAGAGAGTGATGGAATAGAGGAATATTTGGTTCCTATCGTTTAGATAAAATCTGTTAAAATCATCCATATAATCCCAGATATTGTATAACTACTTTGGCTTCATATAGCCACGTAAATACTATAATACCTTTAAAGGGAAATTTATCAACATTCAGAGAGTCCTTCCAAATCGCATGACAAACAAATCGATATTTTAACAAGTTCATACAACAAAGATTTAAATAACACCGATTACTCGATCCCTCGTTTGATGACAGATTTGTTAATGACCTACCCACATACATGACTAGATTAACATTAGAGCAAAGCAACAAAAAAATATTTGTTGATGATTAAATAAAAGGGAAAGACAAAAAGCTTGTGAACCACATATTGAAAGTCCACAAGAATCGCATTTGAAAATAAAACATCAATCAGCCAGACGTGATCTGACAGGTTACAATTATATAAACATGTGATTATAATATTTCATACACTTAAGTTGTTGACATGTTGTCTTTACTATTGGAAAAAAATTATATTAATATTCAAATCAAGACAGTTTGGGTTCTTATCCATTTTTTTTTTGGTAATCTTACTAATTAAAAATCTAGTCACTTTCGTAAGAATAATTTTAAGAATAATTATATTACTAATTTAACTATCTGAACAAAACTTTCAGTAATTTAGTATAACAATGTATACAATTTGGGGGACTATTAAATTACAAAGCACATCAATATAATTGTTTTTGTCAACTTAATAATTGTTTAAACTTGTTTGATAGATAAAAGACTATAGAGTATAAAAGTATTTCTTTAGACCGTGTTCAATGCGCGTGTCTTTGTTTTATTTTATTTTATTTTTTTGCTCAGCATCTTTGTTTATTGCTTTACTTTCTTACCAGTTTTAAATGTCATTGTATAATAGTGTTTGTACTTTATATATTCGTATAAATACCATTTAACAAATGGGAACTCATTTTCGAAAGCGAAGGATCTGATCATGTTTAACTCACGACGCGTTACAAGAGTCGTTTACCAATATAGTTTTAAATTTTTAATAAGGTGATGATAAGTTAAGAAGATATTAAATATGTGTGACCTGCCACTTTATATAGCCAATAATCAATGTCTATGAGTTTATAGACTAGTGTAGATGGTCAATTATATTTGATCATATTAGTTACGGAATACAGGGGTATGTAATACGTATACGAAAATTTACATATCATTTTCATTTTACGTACTACGTACTAATATTTCTATACCATATAAAACATGGTTGTTTATTGAGATCATAGACAGTTTTATTTATTTATCTATCTAGATATCAATATCTTATTAAATTTGGAATATCATCACTTTCATGCAATGGACGTTTAAATACTTATAAAATTTGTCATACGTTTATCCCAATATAGGAATTGGACAACTGGTCAATGGAAGGCGAGACGAGATTTTATAGACGAACAAAATTACAAAAAGATTTTATAACAACCAAAGCAACAGAACCCCCACATTTTCTTTAGACCATCTCCATTCAGGTCTCTTAAGGGGTTCTGATGACCATTATACTTTAAAAAAAAATTAAATGGTTTAATTAAGGAGAACCGTTTCTCTTGAAAGAAATTGAGAGACCTATGAAAGACTGTGACGTGACTTCATATAGTTGGTTTGAGAGTTATTTTTTCTTTTTTATTTTCTTTAAGGTTTTATTTAATCTTCTTCTCTTCTTCTTCGTTTAGGAACAAGGGCAAAACAATAAAAAAGAGAAGCCTGGATGGCCATCCGATGCTCTCATTGATGCATGTTTACACTTTCTCAATTATAAACACTTTCATTTATCTCTCTTTCTCAATTATAGCGATGAAGCTTGCAAGATTTTTGGGTAGAAGACAATGTTCGATGGCGAACTAGATGCTACCGGTAAAATTTTTGTTTTTTTTACAATTTCTGATTTGGTTCATCATTAGATGAATTGGGTTTTTTGGATTTGACACCGATTACACTTTCTCAATTATAAATGCATGTTGAATCAAAGGTTTTTAATGGGTGTGATTAGGGTTTAGAGAACCTAAAGAAATTTTATTTAAAGAACCTACCAATGCAGGTTCCAAAACTAAAAATCTCTCACAAATATATATATATGTAAGTAACACAAAATATATTAAAAAACAAGATGAAAATCTCTATAAATTTTTCATCATTGGAGATGGTTTTAGGTCTTTAATAATAAAAGAAATCCTTGTTTATGATTTGACAGACTTTCGAAACATACGACCAAAATTACGGAGCACGTGTTCGCCGTCCAACAGTTCGCGTCATATTTATATTTTCCAACTATTTTACATATTTACGTTTTTATAGAAATAAAGAAGATATTTCCCTTTCCTTTCTTCTATTATATATTTTAATTTCTTGAATTAAAATTATAAAGTATTAAAATGCTAATACAATATACAGTAGTATATGTTTGCCACAAACTTGGACCATGGATAGGTATGTTCTTCTCACACTCGATTTATTTGTTTTGTATGTGAATACGGTGAACTAAAAAAATATATGGTGGGGAGAGAGATTGCCATTGTCGCATCCCAAAAGAATATTCCACTGTCAATATATTATTATCGTTTTTTTCCCAACAAATTCAATTGTAACTTTTAGTTTTAGAAGTCACAGATATCTTTTTTACTTCTTCATTTTGTTCGAATAGAAGTCATATATATCTATATCGAAGACAAGACGACGAATAAAAGCGGTGATAGCTTGATAGGAGAAGAGTGAATGAAAGTTAGATAACTAAACCTGTTTTTTTAAGAAAAGAGTTAGATAATTAAAGAAACTAATTAAATGAATTAAGACAATAACTAAATTATATGTCGATCCTACCAGATTAGATTTTATAAAAGACATATCTACAAAGTATATAAAAGACACAAACCGTAACAACCTATATGAAATCAAGGTTGCTTCCACGACTAACATTGATATTAACAAAACAAAAAATTATTTATAGCTTATAAGATGATATCAAATTAAAAAATAAAATAAAAAATCCCAAATGATATCGTACCACACTATGTTTTCTTGAGAAAATAGTAAATGTTAGTTTCTAAAAATAAAAGGAATGATTAGACAATTTATAAATAAAAACGTAAAAGAAAAAGACACGCCTTTCACGTTCCTGTGTGACGCAAGACCCACACAGCTAAAAGAAATTTGTTTACCCGACCACTCTTGTAATTCTTCTTCTTCTTCGGAGGCTACTTTATTACGGAGTACTAAAGATTATTTTATGCATTCTATTAAGTTTACTTTATTTTACCAACACAACTAAACTTATTTCTTGCTATCTCTTTTTTTTTTTGCTATCTCTTTGTGTTGGCTTCAAGCTTTTAAACGTGTTGAATCCGGAAAAACTGTTTCCGATCTAAGCAAAACAAAAAAATTTAACTTAGAACTTACATATTCATTTAGTTTAACATATTTGTTTTAGTTCTGTAATACTAGAACACCATAACCGAATTCAAGCTAAAAAAAGAATTTAAAAACAATTTAAAGAAAATAAATTTGTAGTCATTTATTACAATAAACCAAAAAAACCAAACCGAAACCTTCTAGATAGTTTTCTCGTTATGCCATTTAAAAATTAAAAGTTCTATTGTTAATTTATATTACTAATTTTCATCAACTAATTAATCTAATTCTAATCTCCGTGTGTGTATATATATAGTTATATACACATCCCTTGAAGTTAAAAAAAGTTTAGTTTAAGAATTTAGCGTGTGAGCTCTTCTCTCTTATTCTCCGCTTTGTCTGTTGGAATTATCCTCCGCGTTAATTCGATTCGTTTCATTTCTCGCGACCTTATCCGTTTTCTTCATCAATCCCCAACTTGAAATTTTGCTTCTTTTCTTTTTTTCTCGCGCGAGGAAATATCTCATTCCCTGAGATTGTTGTCTGCGAATCAATTAAGAATATTCCTGCCTTCCACATTGGCGCTGGATTTTGCCGTTTTATCGGATTGGAGAAGAGTTTAAGAGTGAGTGGAGGGGTTCGTAGTATTTGGAACAAGAGGGGATTACTCTTAATTTTTGCATCGAATCTGTGAGTTTTTTGAAGCTGTGCGGTGAAAAGTGCGTGCGGAAGTTGATTGGATGAGAGATGTCGATACCGAAAGAGCCAGAGCAGGTGATGAAGCTGAGAGATGGATCGGTACTTGGGAAGAAGACGATTCTCAAGAGCGACCATTTTCCGGGTTGTCAGAACAAGCGTATGTCTCCTCAGATCGAAGGCGCTCCCAATTACCGTCAGGTCCCTCTCCCCATTCCCCGATTTTGATTTCGATTTTGGAATTTTCTTGCCTGTTTAAGTTTCTGCTTGTACGAAGTGAGCTTAATCTGTGAACGAAATCGAAATCCGATGACGAAATCTAGGTCTGACGTATTACACTCGTTATGTTCGTACAACTTTCCTCTTGCCTAAATCCTTATTGTGTGTTTTGTGTGTTTCAAAATGCAGATTCCTTTTAAGCCCCCAGTACCAATTTTCTGTAGAAACTGGTTGTGAGATACTAACCACTGTTGGTTTTGTTACAGGCTGATTCACTACGAGTACATGGGGTTGCAATTCCAACAGCTGTTGGGATAAGAAACGTTCTTAGGCACATTGGAGCTCACAAGGGCGGCAAACAAGTACAAGTTCTTTGGATTAGTCTTAGGGAGGAACCGGTAAATCCATCTACTCGAACTTCTGCCTACAGATGAAGCCTAGGCATGTCTCACTTTTAACTTCTTGCGTCATACATTTTCTTATTAACTTGCCCTTCTCTGCACATTTGGCAGGTAGTGTACATAAACGGGCGACCTTTTGTTCTACGTGATGTGGAGAAACCTTTCACCAATCTTGAGTACACGGTACAAAGCCTTGCACTGCTACTATGTATCCGTGGATTTCTTTCATTTTCTGACCTTTATATATCTTTCTGATCAGGGAATCAACAGGGTAAGGGTAGAGCAAATGGAAGCACGGTTGAAAGAAGATATTCTCATGGAAGCTTCTAGGTATATATTTCACTGTAGCCACTTTGTCTTTCAAATGATCAAACTTTGTTTTTTTTTATCATACTTTTGGCTTTGGTTGTATTTGACCATTTGCATGGCAGATATGGCAATAAGATACTCGTCACTGATGAACTTCCAGATGGTCAGATGGTGGACCAGTGGGAGCCAGTCTCAACTGATTCTTTGAAGACTCTTCTTGAGGTAGGACATTGGAATTAGGTTCATATGTGTACGATACAGATCATATCCCCTTTTATGGGTTTCCAGGTTCATATCATCTTCTCTGGATCTAGGTTTATGAAGAACTGCAAGCTGAAGGCTACCTTGTGGATTATGAGCGTGTTCCTGTAACGGATGAAAAGTCTCCAAAAGAAACAGATTTTGATACGTTGGTAAGTCTTATGTTTACGAAATTAGTTAGACCATGCTTACTACTTACTATTAGCTAGGCACAGAACATTATTTGTGGATTTAATATTTTCCTGTCATTTACGGTAGTAGTATTCATGAATGTTTGCAGATTCGGAAGATATCTCAGGCTGACATTAATACGGAGATAATTTTCAATTGTCAAATGGGACGTGGACGTACGACAACTGGAATGGTGATTGCAACTCTCGTCTATTTCAAACGCACGGGAGCATCAGGTACTTCATCTTCTTCGACTACTCAACTTGCGAAGAAGATAAGAAGAGTCTACTGAATGCTGTTTCTATGAATTATATCTTTAATTGAAACAGAAGGAACCGAATTTGGGGAACTTTATAATGATCTGATAACTTTTATACCGCTTTTCCGATGTCGAGTGCTTATTTCAGAGAGAAATGAAACAGTATCGACTAAATAAATTAAATAATCACATCTCACCCCTCTTCTCCATAGCCCGTTCTTATGCATTTATGTAAGCCCAGGACCAACGTTTTTTGGAGCTAAATAGAAACTACAAACAACTTGTCCAGCAGATTGGTGTTTAAGCAAGTACTTATTATGGTAGAAACTATTAACCTGTCATTTTTTTTCTTTGGTATGTTATGTCGAATAAAGATCAAGGATTCCCAAGAAACAACTCTTTTGGGAGAATCTTTAAAGCTGGTGAAAATATTACTATTAATCTACCAAATTCTGAGGAGGCAATCCGTAGAGGGGAATATGCAGTTGTTAGAAGTTTGATTCGAGTCTTAGAGGTATTTAGTCTTTCTTCGTATTTCATTATCTGATCATCTTGCTGGATCTGCTGTTTCGAATTACTAACTGGTTTCATATTGCCAGGGTGGTGTAGAAGGCAAAAGGCAAGTTGATAAAGTCATCGACAAATGTGCATCCATGCAGGTATCTTTGATAATTTTAATACCTAAATGTGCATCCCTGCAAGCAAACGATCTGATTTATAGGAAAGTTAATACTTTTTATTGTATGGGTTTTCATTTAGAGTAAAATGTCTAAATTTTATCGATTAAACTTACAGAACTTACGAGAGGCGATTGCAACCTATCGCAGTAGTATTTTGCGTCAACCTGATGAAAAGAAGAGAGAGGCAGCACTCTCATTTTTTGTTGAGTACTTGGAAAGATATTACTTCCTTATATGCTTTGCTGTATATCTTCATTCAGAGGGTGCTTTCCTCCGATCTGGTTCGCTTGGCCATGTCAGTTTTACTGATTGGATGCGAGCTAGGCCAGAGCTCTATAGCATTCTTCGCAGGTACTGACAAGCATTTTATTTTAGTTTTCCACAAATCTGAACCCTTTATCCTGCTGTTTGTTCTAGAAAATCTTATTTGAGAGACTTTGCCTATATTTTAGTAGCTCTCTTCTATTGCAATCTATTTGCACTAATGTAAAAGAATTTGAATGCCAAAATTATTCTGGTACTCGTTTTTTAGACTGCATATGATCTCCAGGTGTCTCATGGAAGTTAATATGCCTCTTTCAGGTTGCTCAGGAGAGATCCTATGGGTGCCCTTGGATATGCAGCGATGAAGCCTTCTTTGACAAAGATTGCAGAATCTACTGACGGTCGCCCTCATGAGATGAGTGTAGTCGCTGCACTTAGAAGTGGGGCGGTTCTGGGAAGTCAAACTGTTCTGAAGAGTGATCATAGTCCTGGTTGTCAAATTTCGAGTCTACCAGAGAGGGTGGAAGGAGCACCGAATTTTAGAGAGGTTCCAGGATTTCCTGTGTATGGTGTAGCGAACCCAACTATAGATGGTATTCGATCTGTCATTGATAGGGTTGGAAGTTCAAGAGGTGGCCGGCCGGTTTTTTGGCACAACATGAGAGAAGAACCTGTAATATATATCAATGGGAAACCGTTTGTTCTACGTGAAGTTGAAAGGCCATATAAGAACATGCTAGAATATACGGTAATAATCTGTGTGCTTTCAGTATACCTTATAAATTGGTTGAAAAGCTTACATAAATACCTTTGTCTAGGGAATTGATCGGGATAGAGTTGAAGGAATGGAGGCTCGTCTGAAAGAAGATATTCTGAGAGAAGCTAAGCGATATGAGGGTGCGATAATGGTCATTCACGAAACCAAGGATGGTCAGATTTTTGACTTATGGGAACAGGTGGATGCTGATTCTGTTCAAACACCCCTTGAGGTCTACAAATGTTTAGAGGCTGATGGTTTTCCGATTAAGTATGCGCGTGTACCTATAACCGATGGTAAAGCGCCCAAAAGCTCAGACTTTGACACATTGACATCGAATATTGCTTCTGCTTCCAAAGACACTGCTTTTGTCTTCAATTGCCAGGTGGGTATTTCGATATAATAAAGTATTCCTCTAGAAATTTTCTGTTCGACTGACAACATTTTCTTTTTGCATTTCGAAATTCACAGATGGGGAGAGGTAGAACAACCACTGGGACTGTCATTGCCTGTCTAGTAAAGCTCCGCATCAATTATGGGAGACCTATTAAAGTTCTGTATGATGTTCTGACCCATGAAATTGTGGACGAAGATTCCTCAAGTGGTGGTGAAGAAACTGGAAGTAATAACGCTGAAACAAGACCTCGTAATTCTGAACGAAGAACCGAGGACGAACATGGCCGTACTTTTGGCATGGACGACATTCTTCTGCTCTGGAAAATCACTAGATTATTCGATAATGGAGTTGAATCTCGTGAGGCGTTAGATGCTGTGATTGATAGATGTTCTGCGTTGCAAAATATTCGTGAAGCTGTTCTACAATACAGGAAGGTTTTCAACCAACAACATGTTGAGCCAAGAGTAAGAAGTGCTGCACTGAAACGTGGCGCTGAATACTTAGAGAGATACTTCCGGTTGATTGCCTTTGCAGCATATCTTGGAAGCGAAACTCTTGACGAATTCTTTGTGAAAGGAGAGTCTAAGATGACTTTCAAAAATTGGTTGCATCAGAGACCTGAGGTGCAAGCGATGAAGTGGAGCATAAGGCTAAGGCCTGGGCGATTTTTTACCATTCCTGTGAGTCATTATTCAGGCTGTAAAACTGTAAATGTTTTCTTAATTTTGCACATTACAACTTTGAATATTTTCCACGCAGGAGGAATTGCGGGCACAACACGAATTGCAACACGGGGATGCAGTCATGGAGTCAATTGTCAACGAACGGAGTGGTTCTGTCTTGGGTAATGGTTCTATACTTAAAATGTACTTTTTCCCTGGGCAAAGAACTTCAAGTCGTATGCAGATTAATGGTGCACCTCACGTATACAAGGTATGGTTCAAAGAAATGTGATTCTTTATAACATGATAAAATCCTTCGCCGTGACATAACCGCCTAATATTAACCGGCAAAACATTCATTTCAGGTCGATAGATATCCTGTGTATAGCATGGCAACTCCCACAATTTCCGGAGCTAAAAAGATGCTCGCTTATTTAGGCGCCAAACGAAAGGAAGAAGGTGGGGATTCAAGAGAAAGAATAGTAGTAACAGACTTAAGAGAAGAGGCAGTTGTTTACATCAATGGAACTCCATTTGTCTTGAGAGAATTGAGTAAACCTGTTGATACCCTTAAGCATGTGGGAATAACGGGGGCAGTGGTATGCCTCAGATCACACCTTTAAGTATAACGCGAGTTAAAAATGCGGTTTTGTTGACTTTTATCTTCAATGCAGGTAGAAAGCATAGAAACACGGTTAAAAGAAGATATATTGTCTGAGGTTAGAGAAACTGGAGGTCGAATGTTATTGCATCGTGAAGAATATAGCCCAGCATCAAATCAGTCTCGGGTTATAGGATATTGGGAGAATATTCAACCAGAAAATGTGAAGACACCTGCAGAAGTATATGCTGCTCTGAAAAATGAAAATTACAACATATCTTACCGGAGAATACCATTAACCAGAGAAAGAGACGCATTAGCTTCCGATGTAGATGCAATCCAGTATTGTAAAGACGAGTAAGTATCAGTCATCTGTTTCTTTTTTTTCGTTTTATATCTTTACTAAACCTGTTCCGTTTTAACTAATGGACACATTTTTCAACAGTTCTGCTGGGAGTTACTTGTTTGTATCGCACACCGGTTTTGGAGGGGTTTCTTATGCAATGGCCATTACTTGTCTCCTACTTCAACGTGGGCAGAACTTTACAGCTACACCAAGCACAGATCCTTCTAGCTTAGAAGAAGATGATTTGCCTTCAGAGGCATGTGATGAAGAAGCCTTGAGTATGGGAGATTACCGCGACATACTGAGTCTCATAAGAGTGCTTTCTCATGGTCCTCAAAGCAAATCAGACGTAGATGGAATAATCGAACTGTATGTAGAATCAAATCAATCAAAATCTGACAATATTTTCCACTTTTAATAAACTACATAGCTCATGACTTGGTTGTCTTGTTATAGGTGTGCTGGTGCAGGACATTTGAGAGAAGACATTGTTTACTACACCAAAGAACTCAAGAAGCTTCCTAATACAAAAGATGAAAATCGTTCATACATGATGGACATGGGTGTTAAAGCCTTGAGGTTAGTCACATAACTTCAGCCCGGTTTTATCGAACCGAGCGAAACCAATCTGAAAGCTGAATCGGTTCGTTTCAGTTTCTTTCCATGTCCAAACAAATAATTTGTTTATATATGTTGGTTTATTGTATGAACAGGCGCTACTTTTATCTGATAACATTCAGATCATACCTCTATTGCACGTCGCCGGAAGAAATGAAATTCTTGGATTGGATGAGGTCGCGGCCGGAACTTGGACATCTTTGTCATAACCTCAGGATAGACAAATGATAAGTGTGTTTTTGAGTTTCAATTTTCAGGTTCATACATACGTTACATATATATATAAAATGTAGGAGGCAAGTTATGTTGTTTGGTTTTACAGCTTTAGTGTATAAAAAGAAGTTGTACAGCTTTCTCTCCTGTGTTTGCATTGTAGAGAGAGATCTCTGTCTATAGGTTTGCTTAAAAGTTAATACCCTCACACCGGATTCAGCAGGTTTACTCTGATGATCAATAGGCTTTTTTTATTTTCCCTTTATTAAAAAATAAAATAAAATTTAAAAAATATATATATCAACGCACTGTATAAAAAAATCTCAAATTTTTAGCCTTTCTTCGGAGCAAGCTTCGATTTGATTTTTTCGACTTCTTTCGTCCCGATCTGAAACGCCGTCGTTAAGACGTGATCTGGAATCGCCGGATTCGCTGTGAAAAGCGTGGCGGCGATCGACTGTGTTCCCGGCAATTGACTGTTGAACGCCGAGATCACCGACGCTGGTTTCGCTTTGTCGTTGTTCTTTTGGTAATGAACCAATCCTCTCGGGAACACGAAAACCTCTCCTTTCTTCACCGTCTTAGCGAAGAGTTTGTTCGCCGTCGTGATGAACCCGACGTCAAGCTCGCCTTCCAACACGAAGATGACTTCGGTGGCGCGTGGGTGCGTGTGCGGCGGGTTTAAACCTCCAGGCGCGTAGTCGATACGCGCGAGTGAGACTCCGAGCGTGTTGAGCCCTGCGATCTTCTCTACGTTCGCTCCCGTGACGGCGGATCCGACTGTGTTGTTAACCACGGCGGGTTTGCCGATTCCGGCGAAGAAGAAATCTGAGGCGGTGATGTTTGATTCCGGCTTACATGTGAACCCATTCACTTTTAGTCCTAGAAATCGAATTTAATTTCTTCATACGCATTAGCATTGGTCACAACAACAACAAAAGCAAAGTTTAGGTATGATATACAGTAGTAGATAAGTAGAAATTTGACAAAACATTCGTTTTTTCATTTAGATCCCAAAAATAATTAATACATCCCAAAACGAATATTTGAAATTCCATATCAGTTAGAAACCAAGCAAGTCCCTAAGTATTAAAACTTGAAATTCCAGATCGTAAGCAAGAGCAACCACAGTGATCTGCAACGCATAAATATAGTTAGTACCTGAAGTGCGATCTGCAACGCATAGATCTTGAAGCGTGTCAGGATCGTAAGCAAGAGCAACCACAGTGAGAGATAACAAAGCAAAGAAGAACACATAACATCTCGAGCCCATGATTTGATAAATGTACTGTAGAAGAGAGAGACAGAGATATATATAAATGCCTGAGATTTGAAAGTCTTGTTTGCAACTGTGGTTTCATTATTGTGACGGTTGGATCATTATTTATATACTTGAATTTCGTTGAGGAAAATTATGCAAAGCTAAACTAACTTAAACGCAAAGCAAAATTGGAGGAGAGATGTGATGTCGTTTTCTTACAGATGTGTACATATGAATGTTTTAGTTTAACTTTTAAGGTTTTGTTTTCGTTTTCTGGAATTGTAGGTTAAACCGGATTAGTTTTTTTATTCATTTTCCAGTTTTAGTTTTCTAAAAATTGTTGGCAAATCCGGTTTAATTCGATTAAATTTGGTTAAATTCGGTTGTAGCAGCAATGCAAAACTGGGCTTTTGAATGATGGGCTACGGTTTTTCCTGAAATGATACACGAAGTTACTAAATTATCCTAAGCAGTGATGATCCTTGGCAAGGGGTAGAATCGAAATTAGCGAACCACCTGATTTATGCTTTTAGGGAGACTTAAACCCTAGTTTTCTGTCATCCGCGCGGCGATTAAAAACCAACATACATTGTGGGCAACTAATCGTCACTCTCCTTCAAAACGGAGGGAGTACTAGATTTAGTCCTCTAGTTTAACTATCTCTTTTTTGTTATTTTCTCTGCTTTATTTCGGTGTTAACGTCGGAGTTTGCTCTTCTTGAAATGTAACACACTAAAACAAGGCGTGAGGGAAAAATAGGTTTAGAGTTAAGTCAAGGGTTAGCCATATGTCAAGATTTGCTGCTACCTTGGACGTGAAGTTTGTTGGCAGTGTTAAATATGTTGTGGTGGACCGTCGTCAAGTGTACATCTCCCGATACAAATCGTTAATTCTCTCTGGATCTTAACCTATTTCTCCGCTCGCTCTTGTTGGGCTAGTCTTGGAGTAGATTTCAAATAAGGCCCAGTATGAGTATATACGGTCGTGATCATTCCGGCGTAAGTTAGCGTGAGATGATGATTGTTGTTATCATCAATCCATCCACACTCTCACAGTAGCTTAAAAACAAGGCTCGACGCAGTTCCATCTCTTCTTATCTGCAACTTGAGACTCTTGTCGAAAGCAAAACCCAAAGTCTTCTCTCTCTTCAGTCTTCACTTTACTTTACAGCATCAATCAATCACTCAATGGCTTCTTCGTCTTCAATGCAGATGGTTCACGCTTCCATTTCTCAGGTTCCCAACTTAAAATCCTACGTTTTGGGAGTTTTTTTTTCTCGGTTTTCGTCGAGAATCAAGTCTGTTTTGAATTACTGGGTTTTTTAGTCTTTGTCATTCGAATTATGCTCTTATTGTGGGCTTTTGGAATTCGTTGTTTGGTTTCTCTGTAGATTGGTGCTAAGTCACAGTTAGTTTCCGCGAATCTTACCTCTCAATCAGTTTGCTTCGGAGCTCGTTCCTCTGGAATCTCCTTATGTTCGAGATCTCGCTATGCTACAAGCTTCCCGCTTAAGCAATTTTCCGGAGCTTATGCGACCACCAAGCACCAGAGAACGGCTTGTGTCAAATCAATGGCGGCTGTAAGATTCATAAAAGCCCTAAGTTTTTTGTCACAATTTACACATGTCTTGTTGCTTGTGGATTTGTGTTGATTGTTCAACTTGTTTGTTTGTTAATAGGAGGAGGAAGAAGAAGTAATGGAACCTCAAGCTAAAGTGACAAACAAGGTTTACTTTGATGTGGAAATTGGAGGTGAAGTAGCTGGAAGAATTGTGATGGGTCTCTTTGGTGAAGTTGTGCCTAAAACCGTCGAAAACTTCCGTGTCTTGTGTACCGGTTAGTAATTGTTAATCTTTAAAGTTTGCAACTTTAAAGACCATCAAACAAAACCGTTTAGATTAAAGGAGATTGGTTTCTTCAGGTGAGAAAAAATACGGGTACAAGGGTTCTTCGTTTCATCGTATCATTAAGGATTTCATGATCCAAGGAGGTGATTTCACCGAGGGAAATGTAAGTTTTTTTTCCCCGAGAACAGGTAAGATTGTTTGTTATTTGGTATTTCTTTAAACCGTCCTTTTTGATATGGCCTCTCAGGGTACTGGAGGTATTAGTATTTACGGTGCCAAGTTCGAAGATGAAAACTTTACCCGTGAGTATTACTAGCAAAGAAAAATTCTAGTGTTTTTACTTCTTTGATGTATTGTTCAATCCTTTTGATTTCCTGTTTTCCGCATTTGCAGTGAAGCATACTGGACCTGGAATCTTGAGCATGGCAAACGCTGGTCCTAATACTAATGGAAGCCAATTTTTCATTTGCACCATCAAGGTATAATAAGATTCACAACTCTTCATATCATCTATAAACTTATAGATATTTTATATGCTTGCCTTTGCATTTTGATTCAGATTTGTTCACAAACTTTTCTTCTCTGTTTGGTTCTTTGTGCAGACTCCATGGTTAGATAACAAGCATGTTGTCTTTGGACAAGTAATTGAAGGAATGAAGCTTGTGAGGAGACTTGAATCTCAGGAGACACGCGCGATGGATGTTCCCAAGAAAGGTTGCAGAATCTATGCATGTGGAGAGCTCCCAATGGAAGCTTGAAAACCACCATTAACCGGTGCATTTGTCATTGCCAACTTTGTTCTGTTTTTTTTTTGCTTGCTTTTATGAACTATTGAGGAATCCAAACCATCGAAAAGCCAAAGAGTTTCAACTTCTGGTCTTTTGTTTCTTTATTTTGGATACATGAGTTTAAAAGTACAATTTAAGGTTCTCTTATAAGAAACTCTCTTTTAAGCATGAACCATAGTTGCAACCGCTACTTGCTGAACAATTGCCTCGAGCTTCTCATCTTTGTTGTCTTCCCATAAATCAGGTATTGCTTCCTTTATGTTATGAATGCTGCTTGGTGCATAGTCTGCACCTGGAACTAGCACCGAGTCCCCCACGAACACGGTTTTTAGCCCCGTTGCTTTAGCACTAGCTATGTTACGGATACTGTCATCGAAGAACATCTGAAACGATAAAAGATTCAGACTTTGAGTTCACATGTCTGAAAACTGTGATAAGATTCTCGTGACTTTTCTTTACCGTTTTGCGTGGATCGACGATGTCTGCAATGCGAATGGCGGCTTCAAAGGCTTCGACGGAGGGTTTGCAGAGGATTTGACTGTTTTGATTAGAAGAATTCGGGTTTAGTGTTTCGAAGCAAATGATTCCTTCGAAGCAGTCCTCTAGACCCAATCTGTTAAGTGCTCGTGTCGCGTGAGCTTTGTCTGCAATAGTAAATATCTGATGACGGAAAACAAAAAAACAGAGGATGAGAAACATGAATGAATCAATGGATAATTCCGAGTGAAAAAAAGAAACTTGGAGGAAACTTACGATTTTACGGTGAGGCATAGAGAGAAGAAGGTTACGGAGAATCGGATCAGGCTTTAGTTTCTCGTACGGAAGTCTTCCATGGATATATTCATGGAACTCATCGTTGTCGAATTCATAGCCCATAACCTGCAAATACGGTTCTGTTTTGGTTTATTCCGGTTTTGACTCGATCTGGTTCGAGTAAAATGTTCCAAGATTTGTGAAATGGATGAGAAATCACATACCTTGAGACCAGCCATGGTGGTTCCATATTCCTTGTAAAGATCAAGACACATCTTTGGAACTTCACTCTCTTCGATTCCGAGTTGATTAAGCATGAACTCTGCAAATAAGAATGATATAACAAAAAGTTAATTCGGTAATCTATTATGAATTTATCCAAAATTTCAATCATCTTGAAACGTTAGTCTATTTTCCTTGGATGTTCTTTCGACAAGCTAAGTTGATTCCGATGCTCAAAGGGTATAGAGTGTCGTCCATATCTGCAACAACAACAACAAAGCAGAGCTTTATTTATTTTTTCAGAAATAGCATAGAGAAAAGAAAAAATGTTGAAGATGATGTGTTTATGTATGTATTACCAAAGAACAAACACTCGTACTTAGCTCCAAATTCATCCATCCTCAATCTAGTGAAGAAGAAAAAGAGTTAGCGAGATATTACTTCGTGAAAGGTGTGTGTGTGTGTGTGAGAGAGAGAGCGCGCTTATGATCAATGTGAAGAAATTGGCTGTATTTATAAATCAATTTCAGAAGAAGAAAAAAAACCGAATTTTTCTTTAAGAGTTAGGAGTTAGGACACATAGAATATTTGGTTATCTTGATGTTGTTATGTTTTCTTGCAATATCATAATAATAAACTATCATTAGTATTAGAGATATTATATATGTATTATAAGTTGCATAATATTAAATAGTTGATAAACGTTGATGACACGAGTTATCAAGTGGACTCAATACATATATGTGTATATGGAATATCCTACAAATATATAATTGTAAAAACTTGTCAATCTATAATGATATATATACAGTAACGTTTAATAAATTTTTGGGATCCCTTATACATTTTTAGGTTTGTCTCTAATTTTCTGTATACATTGCCTTGTGATTCTTTTTCTTTGTTGCTAAAATACTTTGGCTTGTATTAATATATTATACATATGAAATTATTAAAGAAAGCATGACTGTTGATGGTGACTTGGTGACTATGATAATGATCCACCATATCCTTTATTGTTGCGGGCAATAAGATGAGGTGTTTAGCATATACTATTATTTGATCATTTCATATGATTTTCAGTAGTCATTTCCCACTTTCCGTGACCTGCCATTTTCATTTTCCATAAGCAATATTCAGCGAACGAATTGTAAAATTAAAGGCGAGTAGTATCACATAAAAAAAAAACATGAATGAGCAGTAAAATAGTCTGAAATATCGAGTGTAGACAGAACAAAAAGAGTCAAGTTCCATGCAGCATTTTGTCAAAAAAAAAAAGTACCATGCAGGATGCAGCACAAAATGTTTGATATATCATGAAAAACATGTTAAAACTGCATTTTCAATATTAATAAAATTTATAGATCTTCAACAATTTACGTAATTATTTTTGAATTCATTCGTCTTTATACTGACTAAGATACAAATAGACCTGTGAACAAAAAAATTACAAAAAGACGACAGCAGAAGTAGATAATAGAATACAACATCATACAGTTTAGAACAAAATGTAATTCATGTTTTCCAATATAAAAATGAAAATGAATCAGATCTGCATATAGTAGTTAATATACCACGAATAAATGGTAAGCTGATTCAGAGAGCACGTAAATTAAATAATATGATAATTGAAGATATACAAGCTTTAAGCTAAATGAAAATTCTTATAACGACAAGGATTATGTATTGCGTTCTCTTATGTTGGATTCTAATTTCTTTGCTGATACGGTAATTAAGTGTCATCGTATAATCTGTAAAGCTAACGTAATTATTTCAATTGAACATTTTAGTGAAAGTTATAAGTGCGCATTATTCCAGTATCTATATTTTTTCTAAAAACTCTGTATATTGAACAATATATATATGTAGCGTTACATATATATATATATATATATTATATGGTAATGGAATATAAACTCATAGTCATGGAAATATGGAATGGATCAACGATTTGTTTGAGTAGAAACTACGAGATAAAATTTGAATTATTTTTTGTAAAATAGAAAATTGAAAGTTTTAATTGTAGAGGAGAAGGAAAACGTGAAAATCCAACATCAAGAAAATTAAATAAAATACAAAACCTAATCCTTAAAAAAAAAATACAAAAACTTGTCAGTAATTACAAATGATTTGTTTTTATATTTTTGTCGTAAATGATTTGTTTTTATATTAAGTTGAAATTGTTTTCGAACTTTTTTTAACAGACATAAAGATAAATAATTGATGTAGACAATTACGTTAGTAACTAACAAATAGGAACCCCTCTTGCAAAAAAAAAAAAAAAAAAAAAAAAAACTAACAAATAGGAAAAACATTGATTTATTTCTTGTTTTCCTCAACGAATGTAGCCTTTTGGAAGAACCGAAAGATTTGCATGGCCGAGCGTGTTTCTCAGGTCCGGAGCGGGGACCACTGAAGTGTATGAGTCACAAAGAGGTGTCCAGGTCAGAACAAACTATAGGAAGAAAGAAATCTAGCATACGTTATTATTTAGAGAAAATTACTTTGAGATTAATAGAAACTAGACTACGCCAAAAGAGGAGGAACATTTAGCATACACATGCATGCTCCGATGCACCTAGCATCATATTATAGGGATCTTTTTTTTCTATTATTATAGGAAATTAGGGATTATGTTTTCTACAAAAATCAAAACCACTTAAAATTTTCTTTCCATTTTGGTAAATGCTAACAACAGCATTCTTTCCCTTCTTTTTATTTCTCTTAAATATTTGTGAATCAAATTAACGGGAAATGGATTTTCTGCTATCAATAATTTTATTAATTTCATCTATAAACAGACTTAAAAATTGAAGTAAACAAAATCACAAACAACAGTATCCTGTTTTTAAATCCATATAATAGCTAAAAAAAATATGATTTAGTTCTGGGATTAGACAGTTTAGTGTCCATCATTAAATCTAAATGAATTAAATGCAAAATCTGCAAGCAAAAAAAGTCCAGACAATGGTATCAGAGTTTTCCAAATAAATGAATCATTCCGTAATGATGAAATATATACAGCCAGGATATTATGCAATTGGATTTAGACACTAATATGGAGTAGTATTTTTATCGTGATAGAACATAATTATTACAAAATCGAAGGAGCTTGAGAGAATTTATTTTCTAAAAAGCTTCGTCAGCTTTCCCCTTTTCTTTATTTTTTTCAAAATCAATTTTTTTTTTTGTCTTCATGCAGTGAGTGATACGAATAAGAAATCGAAATCAATCTTTAATCCAAATTTTGGCGCTCGATTCGTCGTCTTTGCTGCATTCCCCGGAGCTCCGGAACTTGGCTTGTTGCGTCGGCTGAGGAGAATGAGGAGCGTATTGTTGTTGATTGCGGTGGCTGTGTGCTCGCAATGTTCAGTCGCGGCGGTGGTTCGGAGTGGATCTAGCGATGGATTTGGGGAACGAAGAGATACCGAGACTGCGATATCGCTACTGGAGAATGAATTGATGGCGTCGTCGCCGTCTGAGCTTACCATGGTGCCTCTCACCTTGATTCAGGGAGCTGACGCCAAAGGAGCTGGTACACACTCTCTCACTTTCCATCTCTTTCATTGTTCTTATTTGAGATTTCAGGAAATGCTTGAGGGGTGTTTCCACTATCACACTGACCTTTGATGTTCACACTTCGGTCTCGATTTTGGCTCTCTTAATTGGAATTTGAAATTATGGAGTCTGATTTTGCTTGTTGCTAGATTTTCGTTCTCCTATCTTCTTCCTTGCATCGATTATGTATCGCTTCTTCCCTTGCATCGATTGAGTTTCAGTATGCCTGGGCTCGTACTTTCAATTTTTTGTTCCTCCTCTATTACCTGCAAAACAAAAAAATTGCTTAACCAATTGTTTAATTTGTTGCGTAAGAATGTAGAAAACATCTGGCTTCGAATTTGTGTTTTATGATTCATCAAATAGTTCTTATTGATGAAGAAGATTTGGTCGAACTCAGTCTCTTCACTGGAGTACTTGAATGTTTTTGATGATAAATAGTGTTTATTTAATTCTCAATTGCTGCAGTCTGCCTAGATGGGACACTACCTGGTTATCATCTAGATCGTGGTTTTGGTTCAGGTGCTAACAGTTGGCTTATCCAGCTTGAGGTATGTGTATTTACAGCTTATGTAATCTTGACTTTTTTGCTGGTTTAATAGTTTAGAATGGAAGTTTCTGCTACTGAGTGCTGACTTAGAAAATAGATATATCAGTTTTTGACTCAATGGCTGGTTGTAGGGTGGAGGATGGTGTAATAACCGTAGGACCTGTGTGTATCGCAAAACAAGTCGCCGTGGTTCCTCTAATTTCATGGAAAAAGCCTTGGCATTCACTGGAATATTGAGCAATAAATCTCAAGAGAATCCTGGTTTGTCCTCAATATCATCATGAGTTTTGTGCATGTGGTTATCCAGTAGCTGTATCGATTCTGTGTTTCTGTTTGTGGTTTGCAGACTTTTATAATTGGAACAGGATCAAGTTGCGCTACTGCGATGGTGCGTCTTTCGCGGGCGATAGTCAGGACGAGGTTAGTCAAAGACAATAGTGCATTGAGGTTCATTATCTATGATTTTACTGGATTCTTTCTACCGTGCCCTGATTTTGTCTTACAATTTGCTACAATGGCTTGTTTCTAGAGTTCGCAAATTTTCTATCGAGGACAACGAATTTGGCATGCGGCTATGGAAGAATTCCTGTCTTTAGGCATGCAGCAAGCAGACCAGGTCACTACTACATTTCATTGGGCCTATCATTTTACTGGAATTTGTGGCAACTGGTTTATATTCTGTATATCTTCTTATCTAATCTCTTGCAAGTGAATTTTCATCACAGGCTCTGCTTTCTGGATGCTCAGCCGGAGGATTAGCATCAATCTTGCACTGTGATGAGTTCAGGGAACTGTTACCTAGTTCTACGAAAGTAAAGTGCTTAAGTGATGCTGGAATGTTTCTGGACGCGTAAATCTCTTGAACTTGGCTTTTCTGTTAGGAGAAGTATTTTTTTCTATACAAAGATATTCAAACTTGAAATGTTCTGATGGAAAATGCAGAGTGGATGTCTCTGGGGGCCGCTCGCTTAGGAATATGTTCCAAGGTGTTGTTACAGTGCAGGTAATCTCTGATTCAAAGTTTTTAAATTTGAAACGAGCACCTAATGTAAGTGCATACAACTTAACATTATCCTATGCTTATTGCAACTCACTTAATACTTTTCTCTCTTAATCTATAGAACCTCCAAAAAGACTTGTCCAGTTCTTGTACGAACCATTTGGATCCTACTTCGGTACATCTCTTTCACTTTATAAATTATCACTGCTTCCTTAGCAATGTTTCCAGTAGACAAGGCTTGAGAGAATCTTTTTGACGTTTTCCCTTTTGTGCCCTTTCTCTTTTCATCAGTGCTTCTTTCCCCAGAACTTGATTTCAGACATCAAAACCCCAATGTTTCTTCTCAACACAGCATATGACTCCTGGCAGGTAATAATCATGTCGTTCTTTCATCTTGTGCATTGCTTCGTCCACCCTCAGTGTTTGAATCTTGAAAGAACAATAATATGAAATGTCTCTATCAGATCCAAGAGAGCTTAGCTCCTCGAACTGCTGACCCAGGCGGCATCTGGAAGGCATGCAAATCTGATCACTCGCAGTGTAATTCATCACAGATCCAATTCTTCCAAGGTGATATTTCTAATTCAAGTTTATTCGTTACCGTCACTCTCTCTACTCTATGCGTAGCCTGCACCATGTTGATGGTTTCCAATTCCTTTTTTTTTCTTACATCAAACAGAATTCGGGAATCAAATGGTGAATGCCCTAGATTCATTCTCTACATCCGACCAGAACGGTATTTTCATAAACTCTTGTTTCGCGCATTGTCAGTCTGAAAGACAGGACACTTGGTTTGCGCAAGATTCTCCCCAAATAGACGGAAAGGTAACGTCACCTCTCCAAAAACAGTTCATATGGTTTATATCTCAGTGTAGAAATCAAAAAGTTTGTTTAACTCTGCTCATAATTGTCTTTTCAACAGAGAGTAGCAGAGTCTGTAGGTGACTGGTACTTCGATCGAGCACAAGATGTCAAAGTCATTGACTGTCCTTACCCATGCGACACAACATGTCACAATCTGATTTTCGAGTGAGTAAAACTTTAAAACCCTATCTCTCTGATTCTTTCAGACCTATACAATTCTTGCTTGAAAAATGCTTCCTTATTTATTCTACACTCCAAATCTGTAACATTCGTGAATCTCAAAAGAGAAGCCGAATTAGATCATAATTTTTTATTTGTGTAACTTCATTTTCGATTGGAATAAGCGTGCGTTCGATGTTTTTTTTCTTTTCTTTATCGATTTTGTTTTTCATATATATCCCTTGTGCAGTGTTAACCTAACAGCTCTCGAGATCTCAGCTTCTTCAAGGTTTTGTTTCCCTCTCCTCAGTGCCTCTCTGGTCCCTCTAGTGTTGACAAAACTCATGCTCAGATTCTTAGTTTAGTTGGTATAAAGTGAAAGCTTATTCTTTCATACCTTATATATTTTCTCACCATTTGATTCAAATGTCGAATTTAGGCAAAGTGATGAAATCCATGTCCTTAGAATAGAATATCTAAAAAGAAAAAGTAAAAGAACACATTCCTTTATTCATTGGACTCTAATACAAAACGTCCGAATCTCAAAAACCGATCATGAGCTCTGCTTTTAATAACCTTTGTTCTGTTTTGAGAGGTCCCATTTTTGTTTTTGTGTATTGAAATTCCAATTGTACATGCTTTATTTTTCACCTTTTGTTACCACTATGAAGCGCACGCTAGAGATTTACGCATTGCAAGCTCTATTAATACTGTTTGGCAATTATGTTTCTTCTTTACAAAAATTGCGATTCTATTTTCGCGAAAAGCCAAAAATATTAATCAATAATTCAAGTAAATGGCTCTCACTAGTCACTAGCACTACTCACTAGTGACTGAAGCTTTTCCAATCTCCATCAACCATGATGATCCATGAAACAACTGCTGTTATCATATTTATTTACAAACTCAGAAAACGAACTACATCCAAGTCAAAAGAAAGTAGGAGGACAAAAGTAATAATAACCTAAAATGGAGAAAAAGAAAGATAGCTTAAGAAGCTAAGCTTGACGTGACGAAGAAGCTAAAGCTACCGCTTGTGCCCACACCTTCAATCTCGCCTTAACCTCTTTTGGATCATCGCCTACATTCAATGATTAACACATAAATTAATAATCATTTCAGAGAAAATAAGAATAAGTATAATTGATTGACTTATTACCAGGACTGGAGATGCGCCAGCTGGCGATCGGCGAGTTGCCGCCACTACTGGTCTGAGTATCAAAATTAGACCCGGTTGACACAGAGATCCGACCCGGAGCCTCCAATTCGAACCCGAGATCTCTACAAGCCTTCACTTCTTCTAATCCCATCCTCAACGACTTCTCTCCTCCTTTCGCCGTCGTTAACACCGTTAGTGCCTCTCTTCCACCGCCGTCACTTTCTCCGTTAAACCCATGATTACCGTAATCGTTAATTCCCTTTTTCTTCTTTTCCCTAATTACCCTCCTCTGCCTCCGTAAATTACACTTGATGCCATCTCTGTTACTCTCATTCGCGACTAACTCGCCGGAAATTTGAAGTTTTCTTCTCCGGCGAGATGGAGTCACCGGGAGAGAGTAAAACCGAGGTGTGTCTTTGTCGGAATCAGACTCGCGAACGTTCTCCTTTCCTCGTCCTCCACCATCGGAAAACTCTCCGTCAGCCTCTGCTCCGTCGAAAGCCTCCGACGTGAAAACGCCCAAATCTGGCTCATTCTTGGTGGCTTCGTCGTAAACGGAGCTTGTGCAAACAGACAGCCTCGACAGAGAATTTCGGATCTGGTGAAATCCAGCATCTTCTTCCAAGACCGTGAAAGAAGAAATCATCATCAAGCTCTCGTCAAACGCCATTAAAGAGGAAAGTGAAGAGACTGACGTTTGGAGTGTCCACTATTCTCTTTTCGTTATATGGTTTGAAACTGAGTCAACTTGGAGGTTTAACCCAGATGATTTCATTTATATCCAAGTTTCATGCTACTTACGTTTTTGCCCCTCTTTTTGTTTGAAAATTGCAAAAATTTATTGGTACTTTAATCCACATTTATTTATTTTTTGGTATATATCTATTTCACTTGTTGATCAACAGCATGGATTATGCTGATTTGAATTCGGATGATGGTAAATTGACATCACTAAACAAAAATTAGTAAACTATATTTTGGGATAGATATCTAACTCATTTTGTTGATTCTACTACCATTACAAGGTTCTTCTAAATGGTAAAACATAAAAGGAATGGATGAAATAAATGTGGATATAGATGAGTCAAATATGAAAAATTAATTAATGTAATCTATCTTATCCTATTCATCCTCTCCAAAATTGCATGGTGAAATTTTAACAAAATGTTTATGACTGCTCCCATTTATACCACATTTTATCCATAAAGTTAGATATCCATTTTGCAAATCCTCAAATACTACAAATCACAGTATTTTCTTGAATAGTCACTAAAAAAAGTTGGCCAATTATTGCTATTTTAAATTTGTCCTACACTCGTACTTAACACTCGTAAATTTTAAATTTTAAATAATCCATAAAGCCTGAAAGTAGATTTTATAGTATTAAATAAAGAAAATGTTAAACCAAGGTAATTACTAATTTAATGATCCTTGTTTTTATCTCTTATCTTAATACGAGACTGATTAATAATACAATTTCCAAGTTTATCGCTTTCAAGCAATAAATAGTGAAACGTGTATCTGTAGACCGTGTTTTAAGCAGCTTACAAATGCAATTATCCAACATCGCAAGCAACTAATCGACCGTTAATTAATTACATCACTTATCTATACCATACTGGAAAAGTTGAAAGCGATATTTTCCTTTACTGCTATAGATTATCCCACTTAATAACGATACCTATAATTTTGCTTAAAACAATCAAATTTGGTGCTGTTTTTTTTTTTTAATATGGAATAGGAATTTCTTTTTTAAAAAAAGAAAAGAAGACATGGAGTAGGAGTTAACTAAACTGAGTTTTCATTACTTTCTTTTCAGTTACACGGATAATTAAATTATGTTGATGTATGTTGATCCTAAAGATCATTAAATGTATTTAACAGTTGATGAGAGTGATTAGAGATGATTTTGGAGTGAGATTTTCGTATAATAAAAGTGATTTAGCTCGGGAAGGAAGAATGAGGGTCAACTCGGAAACGTAAGAAATGTTTGCAAGGAGAGAACTAGTGTTTCGAATTAAGTCTGGAGCAGGTCCAGTTTGGTGCTTTTATTATTGTTACAGCGAGCTCGGTAAAGAGACAAGTGTATTAAAGTAGAGAGAGAGTAATAAATTTCGGATCCCCTCATAAATGATCTATGATGAGTATTTATAGTGGAAGTTGGGAGACGAGTTTCCTCCAAATCGGGACGACGTGGCAGCTCCAGAGTATCTCGCGGGTATGGCGTCTCGAGCTGCGCGTCCGAACCATTCCGCGGCGTGTGATGATGGTCCTTCGCCGAGCTACTTGCGTATTTAGGCTACTGTAGACGAACTGCCCTTACACGTGTCAGGTTCTGCTCGTCTCTGCGCACTGTAGATCGACGTCGTAATGATGACGATTTGGCGGGACCATACTGACCGGGCTCGTTGACTTTGGCTGAGTTTTTGTTGACTTAGTCTATGGGTTTTATTGTTCAAGATGGGTCTAGCTAATTAGGGGTGCTAAGCCCACCTCTAATAATATATACTACAAATATATTACCGTTATCCAAAATCTGCAAACCAATTTTATTTAAGTTTGGAATTACATCATTTTTCACATGTTCTGAAACATTAAGTTTAGCTACAAATTGGTCTATGAATACATGTGAAAATCAATTATTATTGTTTATTTAGCGGCTAAACACGTACTAGCTTCAAACCATTAAGCTAGGTTGAAACAGATATCAAAATCAAATCAAAACGAACATGCAAAATCACATGACATGCTATAATTATCCCAGACCAGGATGAGGCTAAGGCACTGCAACGTTCGCTATTTTCGTGTTGACAAGCTTGTAGATGTTTTTATGGAACTGGATGAATCAGGTGTATTGTGTGGTGTGGACAGATAAAACAAATCATTGTCGTAATTAGTATAACGCATTTACTATAGGCATGGACCGATGGACGGTCCTTCTTGTCCCGTTTTTTAATGTCTTTACTCTACGTCACTCCTCTTTAGTTTCTCACTCTCACTTCTTCGCGTGGAACCGATCTCAATAAAAAAAAGTTTTAACTTTTTATCATCACCAAATGAAAAACAAATTACTAATTCACTACTTGACTTTCCTGTTTTCAATTTTTTTAAAAAATCATTGAAAAAAGATATAAACGTGTGTCAATTGTGTAATTTTCATTATGTCACCGTATGGCCGGCCCATATGATGTTTACTTATCCTTAAGAACTAAGTTTTTTTTTAAATATTAACTTGGTCGCTTTCTGAGTTAATTGAATAATACTAAAGAGCTAAAGATTTATTAGAAGAGGAATTTTAGAGTGATTGTTTGATGGTGGATTTGTTGGTAAAACATCCGAGCGACGCTGGCCGTTGGATCTTTTGATCAGTCTCGGTTTCAAATTCAAAGGCTCAAAGCTTTGTCACTCACCAATGGGCCAGGCCTAATTTTTAAAAAGGATTTGTGTCCCGATCCAATATTCTATTGAAAAAACGTCACACAGTGCTAAAGCGTATAATTCAAACGGCAGAACATGTCGATTTGAGGACTTCTTTGGGACCTCCTGTCTTCCTCTCCGACGATCTTCGTATAAAACTACTGCGGCGGGAAATCGTCTTTCAAATTCGCGGGATTCGGTCGAAATTCATGTACGTCTGCGAGTGTAGAAGCTCATCTTCCTCATCCTTGTTGATTTTTTTCCCAAAAATTTCATCTGAGGGAAGGAAATGGATTCGGATTCTGTGAAGGAGTTCATACGAAGGGAAGTTCCGGATTGGGACGATGAGGTGGTGGCGAAGGCCAGATTCAAGGCGTTTAGTGGGCAGAGATCCGATTGGGAACCCAAATTTCAGTTCTGGCGCGATTTGATCCTCAAGGTTTCGCGTCAGTTGGGAGTGTTCATAATTGATCCTGTCCAGGTCTGGTCATCAATCGCTTTGATTCTAGAGGAAATTAGTAGAAAGGACTGATTATATATCGTTATCTCTTGTTTCTAAAGGTGAAGAAGGCGTGGTTTGATCGAGGAGGAATGACGCCTTTATGCATTGATCATGTACTGGTGAGTTCCTGCAATTAGTGGTGAAAGGGATTTGTCTTCTTATACTGTTTTTTTCTTTCTTTCACGAGATTGATTACGATTTGCTCTTAATATCTTTGTCTGTTTCCAGTTATTGATGCATGATGAAGGTGATGTTGTGCGGATTAGCGAAGTCGAAGATCCGGGTAGTGGGCGTTTATCTCGTTTATTGAGGAGAGTGAGGAATTTAATGGTTCAGCCTTCAGTGAAGCCTGGAGAGATTCTCGAAAACAAACTTGTTATCGTCCCACTCTTGAAGGTTCGTCTGATTTTTCTCACGTTCTACCATCGGTTTCTTGTTCTGTTTAGATACACGGATCATATACATGGTAAAGAATTGTCTGTCTGTTGAGTAAGCCTGTGGCTGATACTGATAGACGTTAAGTCGATGTGGTATCTAGGCGAAGGCGGCTGATGTGGTGAGAATGTTATCTGAGGGACACTGGACTTCTACTTGTGTTGTCACGATGAACAAGTTCCGGAACTTGTGCGACGGCTCGAACGAGGCATCTGTTGTTTTGAGTCACTTGTCAGGGTGTGGAAAAGCGCATAAAATCTCTATCAATCGGGGAGAAGTGATAGAGGTTAGTTCTTATCCAGTCTTTTCTCTGCTATTGTATTATCTTATGGGGATATAGTCGTTACTCGGTAGTATGTATGGATTTTAAATGTGCACGAGATATATCTGGTCTGTAAGGATGTAAATATCTTCCTTGACTTTTTCATGTTTCTTACTTGATTACACATTCCAGTGAAAAGAAAACGAAAGAGGCCAATGTGACAACTTTCACAAGTTAGACTCGGTTCAGACCGAGACCCATTCATAGTATCTGAATCTAACATACTTGTGCTTTGCAGGGTGTTAAAGTGTCCTTTTCAGAAGCAGCACTTCCCAGTATCTCAACTTTAGACTGTGATATTCTGCACTTGCTGAGGACTACAGAAAAGCTTCAAGATCGACTTGAAGTGATGGACCACCATTGTGAAATGTAACACCTTCTGATTCTGAATCTGTATCGAAATGGTTTAATTATCTCGTACAGTAATCAATAGCCTTGGAAAATATAATTCAATTAGCTTTAATTTTTCCATTCGATGGTTAAATAGATTGAACTAAGAGCGTTTGAGTTTTTCCCTTTTGTAGGTCAAGGAAATCAGCGTTGGCATCTCTCAAGTCTGGACACAAGAAAGTTGCTCTAAGGCATGCAAGGGAATTGAAGCTGACGACTGAGAGCAGAGAAAAATGTACGTCGCTCCTGAACAGAGTAGAGGAAGTGTTGAACACTATAGCGGATTCCGAATCAACGCAAATGGTATTTCCAAACATTAGGAACCCCCATAGGTCGAGCTTGTCATGTTTGGGCCTTTGTAGTTGTATCAAATATGGAGTTAGAAAAATATCTCTATGTGTTTGGCAGGTCTCAGAAGCAATCAAAACTGGTGCTAGGGTTCTGAAGGACATCAAGATCAATGCAGATGAAGTTCATGACTATTTGGAAGAAATTGAGGAAACTATTCAATCACAAAAGGAAGTCGAAAAAGCCCTTGGTGAGTGTTGTTTTTTTCTTTTCTTTTGGTTATTTGAACATACATACACGATTAATCCATGAACTTTTATGTTTACCTGGACTATTTATTGATGTGGCAGAATCAGATCCATATCCAGATATGGATGATGAAATTATGGAAGAAGAACTCATGAAATTAGAGATGGAGCTTGAAAGCGAAAGTTCCCAGGTCATTCCAACGACTTCAGATACTGCAGATGCACTGACTGAGATGTTCTCAGAGCTTAAAGTTGGCAATTCAAAACAACCATTGGAGGAGCAAGCTATTGAACCAGTTCGGATGAAAGATAGCGGAAAAAAGATTCTTGAAGCAGCATAGTAGCACAATGCATCTTCATTGTGGTGCGATCTCTTCTCTTGTTTTTGTACAATCAGTGTCATATATAATTAAACCGGGTAAAGCAAGTCTTATTGTATTTGTAAGCTATGCATCTTGTTGGGAACAAAAAGCTTCACTCTACGTATTGTGTATAAAAACTCACGAGCTTGTTCCATAAACAGAGCGGAAAGTCAAATTATGATTTCGATCATTCCGGTAGTGGTAGGTAATCGACAAATTTGTCAAACTCGTCGTATTTGTCATCAGACGGAAACTAAAACTCGAGATTATTATTAGCTCTTCTCCTTTATGTTACATGAACTAGAAAAGCAAGCACTACAAAAGATAAACTTAAACAGATCCTTTCTTATTAATTTGTTCTGATGTTGTAGTGCTCTTTTGGACCTGTATGATTCCACTTGAAATGGCTCCAGTAAATCAGCAGGTAACTATCACCACTGTCTATTTCATCTGCTCACGGTTTTTCAGATTTTTTTTTTTTTACCAGAGAGAAATCCTCCAACTGTTCTTGCATCATCTAGATTTGGTATCTGGTTAGGGAAAGCAGCACACGATGGCGGGACAGATTGAGGGAGGCAGTTTTCCATTGGAGTGAAAAGTGCAGAGTTTTGGATTGGCATTAGTCCAGGATGGCTAAGAAACCGTAGCATATCTTCTGAATGACTAATACCTGGCAAGCCAGCCCCAAGAAAAGGCGTGGGAAGAAACTGTGGTACGCTCATTGGCATACCTGTTGCTAGACCCATCTGAGAGTAATGTGACCCCAAAGGCAAACTCATTGCTGGTGTAGCAAATCTGTTACCCATCGTTATCATCTGCCACCCAAGGTTTAATACAGTTTAAAACATGAATCTTTAGACTGAATTTGTGAGAACATGTTGCAAGTATAATACATTAATACCTGAACTTGAAGTTGAAGGGTCGTCATATAATTGATTGCTTCATCCAACAATGATTCGTTGTCATCCTATGAGTAGTTGAGTATTTAGGTTAATGTAAGTAATGGTATCTTCTCCAGAGAATGATCTATCTCTCTCTTTTTGAAATAGTTCAAAAAAAGTTGGTTCTTTATGGACAAACCTTGTGAGAATTAGGTAGTAGATCCTGCAAAGTACGCATTTTCTTGTTGATATCGTTTCTTTCCTTCTGTTTTGGGATACGAGGTGAATGTATCAGATTCAGATTAACACTCTTTTGCTTTGTAAGTTTAATGAGATAACTTACTCTTTCAGGTGAATTATAAAGCTCTTTGCTTCGTCTTCTCTTGACCGAAGCTTTTCCTGTTTTTTCAGGAACTCGTAGTCTTCCACCATCAGACTCATCATCTAGACTCTGCGTCGTTGAGACAAAAAAAAAAATGAAGGCTTTTTTCAGACAAGAATTTAAAAGATAAAAATCAAAGCAACAAAGTCTGTGAACCAATCAATCCTCTTACACTGCTTAGATACGACGATCCTCCACTGTCCTCAGTGAAATCTGTGGAGTCAAAGGCCGAGTAGACCGACCTTTCAGCTACCACAGATTGCTCATCGGGAGGTATAAACTCGATAATTTGTGGGTTCTCATGATCAACCACAATCCTTTTCGATGAAGAAGCTTTCAAAGTCTGAATCAAAGTTGATTCATCAACATGTTTATTATTGCTTTCCAACATGTTTGTTTCATATGCAGCAACAACTTGATGTTCTGGAACAACCTGCGTCTCCCCAAGATTCTTGATGAAACCACCATCATGGATACTCTTCTTGAAATCCTCGTTATACTCAGCCTCGTACAAATCCATGATCGTTTTTGTACGTTGATTCTGCTGAGAAAAACCGTTGGATCTTTGGCTCTTAGCAAGAATCTGCCCATTCTCAAACACAAGCTCCAAATACTCTTTATCGGTTAACCTGCAACAATAATCATCGCTTGGTAAGAACATCATCTATATACACATATATATATGTGTGTGTGTAGATTAATATGAATCAAGAACTTAATTTGGTCTGAAGGTTGATGATGGAGAAGTCATCTTTGTCTTGTTGAAATGATCCAAAAAGGCTTTTCTTCGAAGAGTGAGTGAAAGCTATCTTTCTTTTGTTGATCAAGTGTCTTTTAGCTCTTATAATATTGCTATTGTTTATTTTTTTCCCTTCGTTATTATTATTATTACTTACTTCAACTACTATTTCTTTATTTATAGTTGTTCTCAGGTGCAATTAATCTCTCAGTACAGTCGTACTAAGTCGAATCTTAGCATCTCTTAGTTTATATTAAAAAGGAAAAAGATTATTCAATATACATACGTCGTTTCCAAAAACGAAATGATAAAATACAACCAGATACCATATGAGTTAAAAAAAAAGTGTAAATACATCACTCAGAGTGTAAGATGGCTACAACATAGACAAATATCTTTTGTAAACATCAATGAAACCAACAAAAATATATTTCCTCAGTTTTCGTTATCTCCCACAAATTTATAGAACATGATAATTCAAGGAAGTGAAAATGTAAACGACAAAAAGAAAAGAGAGAGAGAGAGAGAGAGAAAGAACGGGCCAAAAAGCCCACGTGATTGTGGGAAGAACCTTCACAGAGCCGGTATAAGGACAATGGAGAATGGGGCTGGGCCCACCCTTAAATATTAAAGGGGCCCACGCGAAGTTTTGGCAGCATTCTCCTCAAAAGGAAAAAGTGGAAGAAGGAAAAAAAAGAAGGGCGTGAAGTTCACGTGAAAGCCACGTGATTCATAGTCCCTTTGTGTTTTTTTGTTCCCTTTTGCACTGTTTTTAGCCATTTGTCCTCCATACCAATGAATAATCACTCCTGCAATTCTCTTGTTTATTTTCATTTATAGCTTTCGATATTTTCATATTACATTTTGCCAACCTTCTTGTACAGTATAACTTTTATAAATTAATATTCGATAAATTAATACATCAATAAATTAATACATTTCTTAAATTTTAAATTAGTTTTTTAAACTAATTTTTATATCGATAAATTAATAACTTGATAGAATATTATAGTTCTAACATTATTAATTTATAGAGATTTTACTGTATAACGTCATCTTGACTTAACATAATTTTTCTCTTTTTTTTTTGCTATAACAAATTATTATTGCATTTTTATTATCCAATATACAGACACACTTTTCCAATTGCATATTTGCAGTTCTATGTACAGTTTTCAGTTTAATTTCCCAAATGTACACTTTTTTTTGCCTACAAATATACATAATAATTACTTAGGATTCCAAGAATAATGTTCATTCCTTAGTTTCCCTAGTTCGCGAATATCTCATCTTGCAAAACCAGAAAACAAACGTTAAGATCAATTAGAATGTAAAATGTCAACAAAAAAAAATCCCAAAAATACCAAATTTCGTAATCAGTTTCCCAATCTAATCGGTCTAGGCGTATATAGATCAAATCATACTGGTACAAATTAGGGTTTTCCATTATGTTGGATCGAGAAAGGAGAGTGAGCTACTTATTTTTGGCTCGTTCATGAGAAATCTGGAAGCTTCTTATTTTAATATTCGTTCTTATGGTGTGACCAGTTTTCATACAATCATGGTGAAGAAGAAGAAATTTGATAGGTAAGGAAAAATATTAATCTATAAGATTTGATAGGTTTTAAGCAATATTGATTACCGTTGGTTAAAATGCTCTTCTTCTTCTTAACGACTTTATTTTTGTTATATTATTAACAAACAGTTAGATGAAAAGATAATTGGATCATTGGGCCCTTAACTGGCTTGGGAACCGGTCGAGTGTGCTATCGGCTTTACTATACGTTTGTTTCTCTTCTAGTAAAGGTAAAGCAATACGAAAAATAACTAAAATTATACAATATGCAATAAGTTATATGCAAGATGAATCGAGAGATGCAAATTAAATGTCATTTGGAAGGGAAATGACGTCATAAAGAGAGTCCAGACTAAAGGGGAACATAATGTTGTCACGCAGCCACACATATCTTTTCTTTTATCATGCTTTAAGATTTGGGAATTATTAACACGAAAAAAACCCAAAATCAATTACGGGGTTAGTGCGTAATCTAAAATCCATATAATAACTGAAATAAAATATAGTATCAATAGTTCCATAAAAAGGCACGCACGTAAAACCTCAATATTAACACGCACGCACACACCCCGTATCTTTGCTTTATCGAGTTTCATGCATTCATATTCATTAATGTATTAAGCTTCAACAAACTTAATTATAAAAATATATGAAAAAGGAACATTACTCACTAGATTGCCGCCCTCCTTAATTTAGATTACTTTACAGACCGAATCTAAATCTTCCTCTGTTTTGTAAACTTTGAATTCTGATTAAAGAAAACATGTTTTCATTCGGTTTTTAAGGGGAAATCGATATGCCTTTTCTTCTTTTTCTTTAGAACCAATAAAGTGATCGTAAACAACTTTAGTTGGGCTTAGAGGCACTATAAGTCATCGTAAACTTTCGTAGGGTTTAGGAACTATGACTCTTGTAATCGAAATTTAACATTTTTGAAATCGTTCATTGTGATAAATTGACACAACTTTTATAAACAGAGTCTTCCATGAAGATTCATTAACCAAATAAGATATAAAACTTTCATCGTGGAAGATTGACCTACAGTTAAACAAAAACTTAAGGGCGAAAGTTGAGTTTTTGTTGCTTGAACCTGAACCATAAAGACAAGGTTATTGGTATAAACTATTTACATATTTTTAGGCCTAAACAGTTTAGGACCGTAATTTTTGGTATCTATCAATTAAATAAATGCAAGACTAACAAATTTTAATTGGTTCTGCACATTGACAAAAAAAAAAATGTTTCGGCACATTACTTTGTTTATTTTCATATCTTCTTTAAAACATGTGATATATATATATCACATATATATATATAGTATTATTTATTTATCATGGTAAGAGTGGAAATCTTCACTACTGTAAACTAAAACCGAGGAAAGAAATTTAGGCCTAAAAAGATTAGAACTGTAAGTTTTAGTATATATCAATTAAATAAATGTAAGACTAACAAATTTTAATTGTTTCGGCACATTGACAAAAAAAAAGAAAAATTGTTTCGGCACATTACTTTGTTTATTTTCATATCTTCTTTAATATATGTGATATGTATATATGTAGTATTATTTATATAGCATGGTAAAGAGTAGAAATCTTCACTGTAAAGTAAAAACGGGGAAAGAAATTTTAAAACAATTTTAAAACAAGAGCAAACGTAATATTTCCTTATCATAGAATCATAAAACACCATTTACAGTAAAGAAAAGACGGCCAGACGGAGTAGCTTTTAAGTCATTCATCAATCGTTATACGAATTATAACACTAATTAAGTATATCTACATTTACTGATCGATTAGACCATCCGCAACGCGCGTTTTCAGAGACGTTTCTTCTAAATATTTGGAATAAAAAATTGAATTTGCATCAATTTTTGGCAAAAGACGTATGGTAATTAAGAATGATAATATACGTCTTTTGTGTTATATGTTCAAGTTTAATTGTTTTTATCTATTTTTAATATTAAAATTTTGAATAAGAGACTAAAATTCAGTTTTTGTATTGCAGATGCTATTAAAATAAGTCACAGAATTGTATGGTTTTGACTAGATAAGAGTTTGCTTAACGAATTAGAAAGACGGTTTGATAAATATTGCTTCGAACCTAAAACTAGATAGAGAATATAGAGTAGTGGTAACAAAAAACTCTTTCCATACGTATATTTATTCATGTAATAATTGGTCTTGCATGGTATGCTATGGTCAACTTTGTGACAAAAAAAAGAAGCAAAAACGAGGACAATGAAATGAGTTGGCCAGCAAGAGAGGCTACAAAGAGTCACGAGACATGCAATCATCCTAATTTGAAGCCACCCCATGATTTTACTGACAAGCGAACACATTGCAGTAAAGTCGAGTTATCATAATATTTGCGATAAATATAAAGTAAAATGTTTTTTTTTTCAAAAAGTGAGTGGAAAATTCTCTTACAACTTAATGATTTATAAAAGGACCAGACATTATCATTAAATCTTGAAACTAAAAAACTATGAGTGCCTTGAAATCTGAGAGTCACTAATTTCTTATGAAATTAGTATATATTTGTTGTTATCTATTGGAAAAAACTTTGGTCTATAAATCATTCTATTTTTTTTTGTTAAAGTTTGTTCTATAAATCCCGATTATACATTTTCTTATATAGTTTTCTTAGTTTTATAAATATGATTTAATTTGCTTAAATTTGATAACAACTTTCTTCTATAGATATATTTGATATTTCGATTGCTCTTTCTGATTTTTGTTTCATTCGTTTTGGGAATGTTCATACATTGTATCAGATCCAAAGAAAAGTACTGACCAAATACATGCAACATATTGGTTTTCTAGGGGGAAAAAAGCGTACGAAAATGTTCAAAAAAAAAAAAGAAGAGTAAAAGATATAGAATTTAAAAAATAAAAAATAAAGGGGACAGAAAATGGTGTAGAGAAAAGTTTGAAGAAGAAAGAAAAAAAGTGAGGAATGGTGATGGTAATGGTAGGGATGGTGGGGAACATATCTCTTCTTTATCTTTTCCCCTTGTTTTCTTCTCTCTCTCTACAACATGTTTAGAGTTTCTTTTGATTCGAGCTAAATTTTTTTTTGTTCTGTCCAAAATCTATTTGCTTCTTCAAACCCAAACGGTATCATCGCAATTAATGTCGGTTAGCATGATAAAGACATTGTTTTGAATGTTCAGGACTCAAAATACTTGTATTAACTACCTGTGTCTTCTTAATTTTGGTGTATTAATAACGACATTTATTATATAGAGCCAGGATCGTTTCATATCAAATTTGATGTAATGATTTTTTTTTTTTTTTTAAAAAGACTTAATTTCTATACAAATTAAATAACAAATAATAATGCTAAAATTTGAGCTAAGGCCAGATTCTTTGAAAGAAAAGGCCATATATTCGAATAAACAAGTTGTACATAGGTACTGAAAGACATACATGTGTAGAATGGTTTGGTGTAATGGTGAAATAAATTTGGAGACAGTCAAATTTTCTGTAAAAAATCCTCGAATTATAAAAAGATAACAAGGAGTTTTGGTAGTAAGTAATCATCTTGGATGGGACATGAAGAAGCTAAGGAGTGAATAAAGAGAAATTGTAGAAGCGGAGGCGACAAAGTGAAGAGACACGTGGAAAAAGGCACGTGACGTGGGGAATGTGAAAATGTTGTTGTCGATGGTGTTTAATTTAGGGGCATTGTGTCTGCATTTTCTCGTGCTTGCAAAAATATGTTTTCAAGTGTGAGGAGAATTGTGACGTCTCCTTAAGTCCGTAAGTCCATAGGAGAAGCATCTTTCATTAGCTCCTCTCTTTAAGGTTACGCATTCATTACTCATCATGCCTCCCTTGCCTCTCTTCTCTCCTTTATATATTTTTTTTCTTTTTTTTTTCTATATAATATTTTTCTTTCTTTGCTTCTAATTATTACATGTAACGTATAGAACCAAAGGAACTTGCAATTTTACGGTGACCGCAATTTGGTAATCAATCGAGAAGACTATGAGTCCGAATGGTAACAGCGTATTTGGTTGTGCGGGAAAAGCGATTTTAAAGTGCGGTACGGTTTAACTGCAGTACGTACGGGAGAATTCAATTGCGGTATATGCAAGAGAAATTTAACTGTGGTATGTGCGAGAGAAATTCAACCGCAATACGTACAAAAAAACTATTTGTGTATTTAATACAAAATAAGTGGTATAAAATACTATTTAATTAGTGAAAAGCAACATATATGCAATATAATAGATATTTTAGAAACAAATATATTAAAAATATTAGTAAAACTATAAATTAGAAATGGTCTAAACATTTTTTTTTTTTAAAAAACTGTATTATCCATTTAATTAATTTCATAATTTTTTCTATAATTTTTAAAGTTTTTGTTATTCCTAAAATTTTAACATAATTTTTATAAATATAGTTAGTATATTAATATTTATAAAAAAATTCAGTTATAATATAGAAAACCACACATGAAAACAGAACCGCTTCAAAAACCTAGTGTAATTACTATTCCATACAAATTTCATTTTTTCTTCACAAAACTAAAACCGCACTTCTACTATTCATCTTTTTATTAAAAATAGAAAAAATTCCGCACCGCCGTTACCATTCATAGCCTATATATGTTTATACAGTCATATATACTCAAATCAAAACATTACATCAAAAATTAACATTACATCAAAAGTTAAAATTGAGATCTTTGGCTGGCGTATCAGAATGAATAGTTTCAAAGTGACGATTCAGAACACGAAAAAGGACTATTTTGACATGTTTTGGTTTACGTATAAAATTTGTAATCATCACGTGAAATTTACGGTAGCTGAAATAATACGTGAACTAAAAACCTACGGTAAAGTCCATTGGAAATCAATTTTTGATATATATTTAATTTGTATGAGATTATCATCAATAGATTCACTTCTATTGTTACAAAAAAGGGGTGGTTTTAATATTGATATATATATATATATATATTTTGGTTGGACTTGACCATATGCTTTATGTTAAGATAAAGTAACAATCAAAGAAATTGAGGAGTGTAACTCAAAGCGACGTGGATTAGAATCATGGGAAGCTCAAACTCTTGTCATGCTTGGATACGATGGAGTCCACGATGACAATTCTATCTTTGTCATACTACAAAAAAAAAACATTATTAGAGAGGTTAGTGACGTAAATGAGACGTGGTTTGCCAACTGATATTTCATTAAACAAACATTTAGACTATTTTTTTATGCTAAGAAAAACATGTTGTTAAATAAGTATCTCGCGGTTATAAAAAACCATTAATTATGGAAAGAATGGTGTTTGTCGAACCCACGAATGCATCAATGCGCGTCACGAGAATTTCATGCACTGAACTTGATTTAATTAGGACGGAAATATTAAGTAAACTATGGTTAAAAGATAAATAAATGTAGTTGTGTTCTATTTTTTGTTTTTGCGAAAATTGTGTTCTAATATTTTTCCAAGAAATAATGTTCCCATCCGGTTAGAAGATGTATTTCTTGTCTACGTTCATCTAACTCCTTAAATCTAGGCCTAACATTTTTTTTTATGTTTTAAGTAATATGAAACCATGCCAGTTTAACAAGCGCTTAAAGGAGTGCTATAATCCTTTAGATTTCATCGATTTGTTTTCAATCGGCTTAAAGGTTAAAGGTTGCTGAACTTGTATTTCAATTAAGTTCTCTTTCTTGCTAAAGCTGACGGCTGTAAAGAAAACATTACCTATATTTTCTGATGTAATATTTTTTTTGTGTGTGTGTGCTAAAATGAATGCAATACAGAATTAACCACTAATGAATAAAAGATATGTATGAATCTAAATAAATAAAAGGACTGTGTATCTTATTCATTTATATCTGCTCCACATATTAGTCAACTGTAGATACTTTTTTTTTTTCGTCCATCATATTAAAATTCAAAGGCAAATTACATGATGATTCAAAGCCTAAAACCGGTACAATTTCAAACTCAAATATAACCCATTACAAAGGGGATAACGCTTGCTAAAGTAAAAACACGTGTGTCACACGTGTCAGTTTTGGATGAAGAGTAGGTTGACGGTGAGAAGATGCCGCCGACAGCTTCGATGATACAGAGCTTCGCCGGAAAACCTGAGATCCGATGAAAGCAAACCTCTGAGGTTGAGAAATTCTATCAGATCTAATCCTCCTGATAAGAATCATCATGCAAACTCTTCTACAACAGAATCCAAGTTGTTTATAATTCTTCTTGCCTCCATAAAAACACCACCGATCATCACTACCTCAAGACTAATTCCCTTTGTCTTTACAAGGCACTTCATTAGGGATTCTGGGGAGAAAGCTCCCAATCGAGAGAAGATGATACTAAATTTTGGAGAAGAAGTTGTTACCTTCATCACCGGACCTGAATCTGTAGAAGAGGAAAGAAATCTGCAATCAAAAAACCAATTGCATAATCTCATAAAACCCATCATAATCATTCAAATTGAAAAGAGGTTTCGCTCCACTAAGGATTAGCGAACTTTCTTTACAAAATTGAAGAATCGATCTAAATCAGCAAAAGGAGATTTGAAAGCAGAAGAAAACAAAATCCGTCAAGCGGAATCATTATTAATCCGACTAGAATATGAACAAGTCGGAAGTATTAAAATCCGGATGAAACCGGAAAGATCATCCGATATTAATTGGTCTGATAGATGGAAATGAGAGAAGAGAGAGGAAAAAAAATTCCGTTGTTTTTTTAGAGCATCCGCAATGCAAATACAGTCTTTGATCTCTTCCCAATTTTTTTAATATTAAAAGTAAGGAAAAAACGTCTCTATATATCCATTAAAGAAACGTCTCTAGCAAATTTTCTTTTCTACTTATATTTTTTAATTAAAAAATTGCTAGAGACCTGAGTAAATACTCGGGTTGCGGATGCTCTTAAGCAACTGTAAATACCTAAAATTCCAACACTAAATAATATATATAAGAAGAAATCCGAAAATATATTTTTGCTAAACGAAGAGTACTACGAGTCGAGTATTTACTCTGAAATAATACAAATTTAATTAGAACACACTCAGCAAAAAAATCCGAGCAGAAAGTCAAAACCAACACTTTGACCAACTGTCTGCATGACACGTGGATTTGTCTGCTACATCAACAACATCTTTAACCACACTGTCTCATCATTCCACCATCTCCATTTCTATTTATTAAAAAAAAAAAACAAAATATCACCAAGACCATATCTATCAATTCTTCTTCTTCCTCGTCGAACAATATATTAATAAAAATCCTCTTCTATATATATATACACACACACGTTCAAATCATTAATCACCTGTTTAGATAAAATCAGAGAGAGAGAGACAGAGAGAGAGAGTGAAATAGTAAAAAAAATGGGAAGAGGGAGAAGCTCATCGTCTTCATCGATAGAAAGCAGCTGCAAAAGCAACCCATTCGGTGTCTCTTCGAGTAATACACGGAACCTAAGCACGGACCTGAGGCTCGGACTCAGCTTCGGATCATCTTCGGGACAATATTACAACGGTGGAGAAAATAATGAATATGGAGTCGTTGCGGCTGATCAAGAAATGATCATGGAAGAAGAAGATCAAAACGAGTGTAATAGTCTCGGAAGCTTCTACGTGAAGGTGAACATGGAAGGAGTTCCTATTGGAAGAAAGATCGATCTTTTGTCTCTTAGTGGTTACCATGATTTAATCACAACTCTCGATTACATGTTCAACGCCTCAATCCTTTGTAAGTATCTATACAATATACACACATATATATATATATATATTAATATATATATATATATATATATATATAGATATTTCATCTTTGCATGTAGATCAAAACTCATTTTATAGTTTATTTAATTTTGTAGAAGGGTTTACCATTATAATTTCGTTAAAAGAGATTCGTATTTATGTTTTGTTAGCTCTTTTGAAATTCCATCTATACAGTTATTACATGATCTTTGCATGTAGACCCATAACTCTTTCTACTATCTTCATCAAGAAAGATTCTTATATGAAATATTATGATTTTTTTTTTGACATCATGAAATATGATGATTTATTGAGTGAAGAGTGAGACTGTGAATGGGTTATAATAGTGGAAAATGAAACAGGGGCTGAAGAAGAAGACATGTGTAGTGAGAAGAGTCATGTGCTAACGTACGCAGACAAGGAAGGTGACTGGATGATGGTTGGAGATGTTCCTTGGGAGTAAGTACTTTTCGTATTTATTTTCATTAATATTTAATTAAACACTTGTCAATCTTTATTAATGGCATAATGATGTCGAAATCTAATGGGGCTTAAATTGATTACTACTTTATAGGATGTTCTTGTCTAGCGTGAGAAGACTGAAGATTTCAAGAGCTTATCACTACTGATGATTTTTTTGTTTTCTTTAAAAGAAGCAAAGATGGAATCTACTAGGATTATTGACCAATACAGTGGGAGTAGTTTTGTCATGATGTAAATCACTTGTCGGAGATTTATTCAAAATTTTTGTTTCTAGTTTATTACGTTATATTATTCGGTTGTAACTTGTAACGAAGGAAAAAGGTTCAAACCCTTCTTAAGAAAGTTTATGTTTTTTTTTTTATAGTTATTTTAGTTTTAGAAAAAATTAGCCAAAAAATACCAAAACTAATTTGATTCGAATTGGTACAATATTGATAATCGGATTTAATCAAATTTAATTTTCATTATTAACAAAAGTTTATTCAGTTCAGTTTCTTGAGTTGCACTTTCTTTCTTTTTTCTTTTTTTTTTTTTTTTCCCTCTGGTTAGTACGAATTCGGTTTTCATTTTCTCGAGTAAATTTGAGTTTTTTTTTTTTTTTTAAATTAAACAAGTTGGAGTTTTGTGATTAGGAAAAAAATGAATGCCAACAAAACAAAAATTCAATTTCAAATGACTTTGTCAGGGATACTACACTTGTCCTGCTGAGCATGAAAAAGCCCATTCAAAAAAAACAAAAAACAAAAAACGAAAAAAAACCTCTTAAGCCACTCTGATTATTTTCCTCACTGCACAAAATTTACAAGAACAACAGCAAAAAGAAAGAAAGAAAGAACAAAAAGCACCACTCTTGAAAAACGAAACCTCAGAGGAAAATTGGAAGGAAACTTAAAAGAGGTTTCTTCACAATCAAGCAAACTGTGTTTGCCCTTGCATCTTCAAAACTTCAGTAACTTACCAAGAAAGCAACCATGGTGATTTACTAAAACCGCTTGATTCCTCCAGTTTATTCTCTGATAACCCAAAACAATCAGAGCTATGCTCCGGGAAGATGCTCTCTTTAAAAGAATCACAAGCAATTTCCGGCGAAACCCACTGTGAATAGCCTCTAACATTCGAGCATTTCCACGGAGATCTCTTGGAATTCTTCTTCACTGTAAGAGTAACATTAAGGAAACATATATTCTTAAACACATCTCCTTCTATACCTTCAAGAAGACCCGCAACACCTATATCTTCGCCATTAACATTCTCAATGGTGATTTTCTCGATAACCGGAAGTGCTATAGGATCAAACTTTTCGTCAGGATGTTCACCATACGTACCGGTGAATCTAATCCCTTTCTGCACATTATCGAGCTTCACGTTCGATATGTGAACGTTTCTGACATACCCTCCTCTTCCAGGAGAAGTCTTGATTCTGATTCCAGTGTTGGAATTGAATAAATGTAAATCTTTGATATAGATCTCAGACACACCTCCTGACATTTCGCTTCCGATGGCTATTCCTGAGCTCGAACTAGTTTGACCACTCAACCGATTGATCTTGATCTTGGAGCTCGGTCTTGCGTACGATATTCCGTACTCATCCCATCCGCTTTTTATCGATACCAAATCATCTCCGGTTACTATGTAACAATCCTCTATGCAAACATTCGTTGATGAGTCTGCAATCAGACAAAACAAATTCTTAAAGATAATAAGGGAATTATATATATATATATATATATATAAAAAAAAATGATATTTTTGACCAAATGTGGCAATGAAACCCACCTGGATCAACTCCGTCTGTATTTGGAGATTCAAGAGGAGCCAAGATTGTGAGATTCTTTACAACAACATCTCTGTTTTAGACAAAAAAAACTCCATATCAGTACACAAGAGGGAAACTTTAGCTTAAATAAAATTAGCTAGACGACTGACCTGCAATAAACAGGATGGATGTTCCAAAATGGCGAATTCAAGAATGTGAGGTTGGAGATGACCAGACCAGTAGAGTTCATGAGCTCAACAAGATGAGGTCTTGTATAGTTTAGCTCTCCATTTCTAAACCAATCCCACCATATACTTCCTTGACCATCAATTGTCCCGTTTTCGCCTATAATTACAGTATCATCAGACGGCTATAATTAACATCATCTGTTAGAAAACGAATCATCCATATAAATTTGCTATATTATTACCTGTTATGACTACATCTGTGAGATTCTGACCATATATAAGACTCCTATGCCTTCTACCTGGCAATTCTCTTCCTCGTCCATATGATGGTAATGGATCAACCACAGGCCAATTCTCCGAGCTCTGAGAAATCAATAAAGCGATCACATTTTACGATAACAAAATTGTATGCTTGTGAAGATTCAAAAAAAAAGGTAGAGACTTTACCGTTGACCCGAGAATCGTTGCACCCTTGTCTAGCCATAACGTTAGGTGACTGATAAGGTCGAAACTCCCGGTTAGCCACTGACCAGCGGGAACAAAAAGCTTGGCACCACCTTTATCAGAGAAAGAATTGAGGTAGAACAAAGCATTCTGAAAGGCTTTAGTGTTTAAAGTGACGCCATCTCCAACAGCTCCAAACTCTGTAATCGATACGCTGTGTGGCCTGTGAAGACTCGCTGAATTGGAATATTCACAATGCAGGCTTCCTCCAACACAACACCAAGCTCCATATAATGCCTGTACTAGGAGCACATACAGGAGCTGCAAAACCAACAGTTCTTTCTTTTTTTTGTCAAAAGCAAAACCAACATTTCTCAAGTCTCTCAATCTTTTTAAAAAACTCTGATTACACATGAACAATGGAGGGAGAGTTAGGTGAGAGACACATTTCACCTCTAAAACTTAACAAAGTGCAAATCAGGAAGAGAGATGAAATATTTGAACAGTATGATTTCGAAGAAAAAATTCTCCACCTTTTGTTGAACATTGTGATCCTCTATACTATATATGATATTCATAAGTGTCTCAATAACTAATGAACAATGGAGACGCAGTTAGGAGAGTGCCACATTCCAACGTCTATAAGCTAGCATCAAATCAATTTAGGAAACATCAAATCAGGAGGAAAGATGAAATATTGAACAGTAATCTAGTGAAAATTCTCAAAATAATTTAACCAGATGTCAGATCTCAAAGACAAGATTTGAGAGACAGGGCATAGGAATTTGACTGAGTTATGTCCAAAGAAAAGAAGAGAAAGAGGAGATTGTTAAAACTTACAAGGAAAGATCTCTTCATATGAATAAAAGATCTGTGATCTCCTTGAGCTCCAGAAACCTAAATCCTGACAGCAATCTGAGTTTCTTTGGCTTCAACTCCTTTCTCTCTCTCTCTCTCTCACAGACTGTTAAAAAAAAAAAACAGATCTTTGAAATCAATTTCTCTCTCTCATGAGGCTTTGATTGCAGCAAGTTGCAAAGATTGATTAGATGGGTCAGTGGTGAGAGGAAACTGGGGAACCCACACTGGACAAAAAAATCATTGAAAGCGACCGTTTTTGCCCGCCAAAATTCAAGCAGTAGGTCCATCTTCTACCTTCTCCGTACCCTTTGCCATCACCAAATTACCTCCTTCCCGTACGAAAATGGCGAAACCCAGCAAAGGGGATAACATCTAATTAAGGACTTTTAAAGCAAAATTAAAGAAGAAGAAGATGAACAACATTCGATGAAATCTAAGATGTCTAGTGATACCTTATTTTGATGTTCTGTTAGAAAGAGACAAAGAGGGTCACAGAGAGAAAGCCAGAAAGAAAGAAAGAAAGACAGAGAGAGTGAGTGAGACCAGTCTGTAAATGAACACTTAAGGAGAATCGATTTCTGTTTTTTTCCTTTTTTTTCTTTTTTCGAATCAGCGTATTTCATGTGATCCGAACTCAAAGAATATTTTTTTATAAAAGAAATTGACCTGAATTTCTACATCGAAGATTGATAGATTCTCTAGAAAAAAAATGTTTTTTTTTGTTGTTGGAAAAGATCTGTAGTTTTTACATCTTTATGGGTTGGTTAATCAGTTAGTTATCATGACACGAAACGGTGACGTTTGTAGAGAAGAAGAAGATGATGGATCACGTGACACGTGGTGAGGATCTCTTAACGAACCCAGAATTGACTGCGCTAATCTAATTACCCTAGTAGGCTAGTACTATTATTCGATTTACCACGTTTTTCAGGTAAACTATAGTTTCGTTTTCTACCCAAATTAACAGCTTTTCAATATTTTTACTGTGGTTAAAAGAAATGTAAGAAATCGTAGTAAGTAAAACTGAGACGCGCTTCGACGCACATGAGATCGTAGTAAGTAAAACTGAGACGCGCTTCGACGCACATGAGAAACAATTAAAGAAAAGAGGATTTTAAAGTGCCAACATTTCTTTTTAAAATGCCATTTGAAATACTGTATTGGACTATGACTTAACTTCTACGAAAAAGCACAATATTTTTCGATTTGCATAGCAAACCTTCAACTATGCTTAAATGATTTTAATTTCGTAAATAAATACTAATAATATCGTCTCGATGTTGAGACCTGGTGGTACTGTTAAAATGTTCAAAGGTTTTTGTGGAATTATTAAGAATTTTTCGAAATATTTCTCTACTAGTGTGATGGTCAATTGGTCACCAATGGATGAGAGCTAGGAAGAATAAACTATTGTATTTAAATCATAAACTATTCCGTAAGTTCCAAAAAAAAAAAACTTATACTACTCAATTAGAGAGAATTAATAAGACAGACAGAGTAATGAGACTTGTTGTTGTCTATATTAAAACAATACAACACCCATAATTACTATACTTAATTATCCCTTTAAGAAATCAGCAAACATACCATCATGGACCGGATTATCAGGTTAAGTAGCCAACTTACGCATTCTTTTTTTTTTTCTTTTTATCAGTCATCAGATTTTCTTCAAAAACAGAGCTTTTATGGTGAATAATTGAATATCACACTTCACACAACAAGAGAAAGCCAAAAGCTTAGCATATTTCAAGTCTCATTCTACCTCAGAATATGCATCAAAATCAAACCAAACCAAAACCGAACAGAAGTCTAATTAAAAACCAAAACCGAGTCTGAATAGAGAGACATAAGAAGAAGGAAATGTCATGAGCTTAGTAACTCCTAATCCTGGTGGCGAGCAGCAGCAGTGTACTTCTGTATTCGTAGAGCCGATGAGTTGGATGAACGCAGTGGAAAATGATGTGTCGGAAGGGAAGTTAATGTGTCCTAATTGTAAAGCAAGACTTGGAAGCTTTGATTGGTCGGGAAGTTTCTGTAGCTGCGGAAGCAAGATTGTTCCGGCGTTACAAGTTTTCTGTAGGCGAAGAAGAAGACGAAGAAGAAGACGAAGAAGAAGAAATGAGCCTCCAAATCTTTGGCTTTCAATTTATTTTTAAGAATGTGATCTGAGCTACTTTTTTGACAGTTCGCAGGGAATCATATCGACAGTTAAAATATTAAGCCTTGATGATTGAAAGTCACAACTATCAGTTTATCCCAATTTATTTTAGGGACTCGAAGCTATTTCTAATTGTTAAATTGATCGTCTGTTTTCTTTTTCTTTTTCCAACACCAACAGTTCGTTTGAACCTTCGAAACATATGTTTATCGTCCATAGTGTAATCACAGTTTTAAATAAAAAACTCAAATTTGGTCAAAATATCAAATCAAAGCACAAGACAAAAGTAAATTTCATGAATTGAACCAAAAGATGATGAACACTTTTAGTAACTCCTGCCCCAATAGGTCCATTTCTTCGCAGGCTTTCCTGAAGCAAAGCAGAGAGTGCCTGTACAAACACAAGACCACATATGCTTAACTAATGACAACAACAACGAAGGGCAACGAAGTTTATGAGCAGAGTTTCTCAAGAGAAATTTAAAGGTTCCGAGTTTCTGACCTTCAGGGAGTTCTGGCTGTTCAAATGGAGAACAAAGGGTTTTAGCTGCTCCAGTTTCACCTTTAGTACGTGCCTTAACATCCCTCTCCACTTCCTACAAAGAATTTAATTTTAAGGTGATTATAATTGCATTCACTCACAGTTGATTTTTTACAAAAATTTGGAATAAGGAGGACTTTTGGTATTATTAACACACCTCTTCATCGCACCAGGGAGCTAATATGAGTTTCTTTTTGTTGAGAGCTTCTATAAACTCATCCCAAGTCTTAATTTCTTCAACACATGCCTCCCTCTTTTGCTTCGCTACTTCATACATGTTTTGCTGGATCTTCTCAAGCAGTTCCTGAACGTGTTTGCCTAAGCTACCTCTTGGGATATCTTCCTTAACTCCATTGTCCCGTCTTACAGTTCTGACCTATGGCGGTGCAAAACAAAACAACATGAAATCCCTTTAGCCACATTACAAATTTACATATTCAAAACAAAAATCACCGTCTTCTCAGTATAAACCAGGCACTACATCACAATATGTCAAAGAAATAAAGGACATATTCAACGGACAAAGCAAGACTGACCTGATCATTTTCCAGATCTCTGGGCCCAATCTCAATTCTCAATGGAACACCCTTCATTTCCCAGTTTGAATACTTCCATCCAGGAGAGTAGTTGTCCCTTAGATCTTCTTCCGCACGGATACCGGCTTCACACAAGGTAGAGACAGTAGCAGTACAAGCATCAAAGATTCCTTGGGTATTGGCATCTTTGTAGGGCACAGGGATCACAACAACTTGCACGGATGCGACTTTAGGAGGGAGTATCAGGCCTTTGTCATCTCCATGAGTCATAATCATCACTCCAATCTATACAAAGTTTGAAATTGAAAAGTTAACAGTTATAGAACACAGAGAAAAAAATAATCTTTTAGTACTTCCAAGCATTTACCGTCCTGGTACTGTAGGCCCAAGAATTCTGCCACACCATTGCTGTCTCTCCTTTCTCATTCTCATAGTTGATCTCAAACATCTTTGCAAAATTTTGTCCTAAACAATGAGAGGTTGCACCTTGTACACCACGACCAGTGTTTGGAATGAAAGCCTTTAAAATCAGAGTTGTAATTCACTAAGAGTACATCCACAAGAAAAAGGATTATGTCTCTGAAACAAAACAGAAAGATTACGTACCTCTACACTTGTAGTGTAAAGTCCCCCAGCAAACTTCTCATTTTCACTCTTCATACCTTTCACAACTGGGACTGCGAGATACTCTTCATATATGCGACGGTAAAGCTCCAATATTTGAAGGACCTGAGAACAGTAGCAGCAGTACAATGAAAGGAACTCTCGTAAATGATGTTAGGGTGCTAAATATTACCCTTGTTTGCAGCAAAAAAAAGGGAGAGACTGAATCACATACAAAAGTTTAAGTTCACATACCTCTTCATCTGCTTCTTCTTTCGTGGCGAAAGCAGTATGCCCTTCCTGCCAGAGGAATTCACGGCTCCTGCAATTAGATTGGTTAGGATAATAGGTTATCATGGCAAGCAAAAATTTATGTCCACACCAAGCCCAACATTTACTGGGAAACAATGACTAACACAAGAAAAAAAGCATTAAAAAAGATGAACAGAAAAGAAAGAAGTAGATGACAATTGAATACCGGATAAATGGAGTAGGGTTGCTGAACTCCCATCTAACCACATTGCACCACTGGTTCAGCTTCAACGGCAAGTCCCGGTGCCCCCTTATCCACTTGCTGAAGTACGGGTACATAACCGTCTCACTAGTTGGACGGATAGCAATTGGGACTTCCAAGTCAGATTTACCCGACTTTGTAACCCAAGCAACCTAAACATACATTCAAACCTGTTAAAACGATGTCTCTTTGTTACAAAAAAAGACAAGGGCTTAAGATTTACGATATACATACCTCTGGGGCGAATCCCTCGATGTGATCCTTCTCCTTCTCCAAGACACCAGGAGATACGAACAATGGGAAATAGCAATTCTTGACCTTCATTTTCTTGATTTCCGCATCAAAGAAACTCTAGAAAAGGGAGCATGGAAATTATTGACCGAAACTTTTTATCTCCCACTCTTGATTCCACTTCCTATAATGTGATTTCCTTAAGCAAAAAATATAGAACAAGAGGATACTCACTTGCATGATCTCCCAAATGGCCATTGACCATGGCCTAAGGATATAACATCCAGAAATATCGTAGTATTCAATCATCTCGTGTTTACAGACCTAGACAGACATAAAAAGCAGATGTCATAAACCTGCTTGGAACACAAACCTCAGAATACCCCGATATAAAAATCAGAAAATGAGTTATAAGAATGATAAGATTTCGGTTTAGATATACACATCTCCAATCTATACGGAAAATTATTTATTTCCCAACAATACTTCTACAGTTTCAAGAGATAAGAAGATTTTCTTAAAACTAATATCACACCTTAATCATTCTAGATGTTTCTTTTTTTTTATGAAGATGACACATCTTCTTGGAAGAATAAGTCCGAGAAGAAGTAAAACAACACGAATTTAAGTCTATGAAGAAGCATAAGTGCTTTCTCCGACCTCGTTTTCAGAGAGAGGGCAAGTTGCATTGATTTAAAGCCATTTGTGTACACAGTCTAACATGAAAGACATGTAAGCTAGACGTTCCTAAACAAAAAACATCTTACGAAGAATAATTGAAATAAACTAAACAAAGAAAACAAGAAGCGAAAGGAGTTATGGAAAGATAAGAATAGTTTGAAAGAAACAAACCTCAGAATACCACTCCCCGAAATTCTCATCTTTCTTAACGCTGAGTCCGAGACCTGTTTCCTTCTTGACCTCCTTCTTCTTTTTTCCACTGGGACCAGCCTTCTCAGCCTTGTCTTTCTTTCCACTTGGACCAGCCATTTTAAATCTTTTCTTTCTGAATGCATTAATCACAAAACAAAGGAATCAACATCAAGTTAACGGATTAGTAACATCTAAGCAATAATCGAAAGCTACTTCACGATCTGCGAATCCACTGAGACTATAATTATTCCTCAACAAAATCGTTGAAACTCAAAGCTACAGAAGCAGTAAATAAAACAGATTGAACTGAAGATAACATCCAAGGCGAACGAAGCGAGTGTCGACAATTACGTAGAGACCATTCAGACAAAAGGTTCCCCGAGATTCCAAGAGAATCGAACCCAAATCTCAATCGATTCAAAGAGCAACCAGAAATTTTTTTTTGAGAGTAAGAGAAGAGGACGCTCACCAATTCGCCGGTGAGCTGAAGACGGCGGAGACAAACACAGCAAAGATAAGAAGAGAGCGAATTCAAGGGAAAACGTTACAACTTGTAAACCTTTGACTCACTTAGCGAGCTTCGGTACTGAAATTACTCCAATTATTGTCCCCACGTGTTAGGGTGCGATCTATTTCGTAGCTAATTCTCAGAATACATGGGCCAGGCCCATCTTTTGGTCAATTAGTCAACGCTAAATGCATTAATTTACCATAGTAATGGAGAGAAGATGGATTTATTATATTCACAGTCGATCTATTGGCAACTTGACTAATGGTTAGGTCATGGAAAAGCTTTTTTTATTGTAATGGAAGAGCTCTTTAATTAATTTAATCGTGAGTAATCTCACATTTCATATAACTCGACCAATTATTAGCCCACAACATTGGCCCAATAAACCCCATTTTTGAATTGTCATATAACTCGACCAATTACTAGCCCACAATATTGGCCCAATAAACCCCATTTTTGAATTGTGGTCTTAACATTTAATTAAACTTATAGAATATGATTAAATTAAATGAAACACCGTGCAAATGATCACATGTTAAAAAAGCGTAACATTATCTTTCTTCATTAAATTTCAAAATTTCTCAATTGTCGGGAAGCGCAAAAGTGTTACCGCACCACTAAATCGACGATGACGTACCAACAGTGAGTCCAATGATTTGACCCACAAAAATTTCTCCATTCCCAAAAATTCGACAAGGAACCCTAGCGGAGGTTTTTTTTACTCCGATGGAGGCGGACGAGCGGCGGAACGGCGATTCGACGAGTCACAATCACCGTGCCCCGAAGAAGCCACGCCTGGCTGGGCTCTTGACCGAGTCAGATATCCGGTCCGAGTTCGCTCACCACCAGACCGGTGTTGCCAGAATCAACAACGGCAGCTTCGGGTGCTGTCCCGGCTCCGTTCTCGAGGCGCAGCGTGAGTGGCAGCTTCGGTATCTCCGTCAGCCCGACGAGTTCTACTTCAACAGTCTCCGTCGTGGATTGCTCGCTTCTCGAACCGTGATTAGTGACCTAATCAACGCCGATGACGTCGACGAGGTCTCGCTCGTTGATAACGCGACCACAGCTGCCGCTATTGTTCTTCAGAAAGTGGGGCGATGTTTCTCGGAAGGGAAGTATCGGAAGGAAGACACTGTAGTGATGTTCCACTGTGCGTTCCAGAGCGTGAAGAAGTCGATTCAGGCTTATGTCTCGCGCGTCGGTGGCTCCACTGTCGAGGTTAGGTTACCTTTCCCTGTAAATTCGAACGAAGAGATTATCTCGGCGTTTAGAGAAGGATTAGAGAAAGGTAGAGCGAATGGTAGAACGGTTAGGTTAGCTATCATTGACCATATAACTTCGATGCCGTGTGTATTGATGCCGGTACGAGAGTTGGTTAAAATCTGCAGAGAAGAAGGCGTGGAGCAGGTTTTTGTTGATGCAGCTCATGCCATTGGTAGTGTTAAGGTTGATGTCAAAGAAATCGGAGCTGATTACTATGTGAGCAATCTGCATAAATGGTTCTTTTGTCCACCTTCTATCGCGTTTTTTTATTGCAAGAAACGCAGTTCCGGGTCCGATGTTCATCACCCTGTGGTGTCTCATGAGTTTGGAAATGGTTTGCCTATAGAGAGTGCCTGGATTGGGACAAGGGATTACAGTTCTCAGCTTGTGGTTCCATCTGTGATGGAGTTTGTAAACAGGTTCGAGGGAGGGATCGAAGGGATAATGAACCGGAACCATGAAGAGGCTGTTAGAATCGGGTTAATGCTGTCTAATGCTTGGGGAACGAATCTTGGGTCACCTCCTGAGATGTGTGTTGGGATGGTTATGATCGGTTTACCTTCAAAACTGTGTGTTGACAGCGATGAAGATGCTACTAAGTTGCGGTCATATCTGCGGGTGCATTACTCGGTCGAGGTCCCAGTTTATTTTCTTGGATTGAGGGATGGCGAGGAAGGTGTGAAAGACAAAGATAGTGGGCTAATCACTGCGTATGTTCGGATTTCTCATCAAGTTTATAACAAAACAGAAGATTACGAGAGATTGAGAGACGCAATAACAGAGGTAGTCAAGCATCAGATGACTTGTCAAAACCTTCCTTGAGTGTAGGTATGCTTCAAATTTACAATCTAGAGTTGACATATGAGCGTTCTTGCCTCTTGGGTCTTGTAAAATGGTGGAACTCAAAACCATATGATAACTACTGATAAACCATTTTGTTTTTGATCTGTTAAAAGCAAATAACTTAAGATCCTGTTCCATGCTCTAGGTGATATTTTGTTTGAACTAATAGACCCATTAAAGGCGTAATGCTCTCTTCTAAACATGGATGTTTTGGTTTGGTGGCAGATAGTTTGATATATTCCACCGCAAGAGCCTGATATGGACTCTTCCATAGTTCATCAGATGGTTCCGTTGTAACAATAAGGCGTTAGAGGCGCCACCGGGAAAAGTTCCGGAGGTAACTTTATTGATGACCTTGGTGGAGGATCGACTTGCAATGGAAGAAGAAGCTAACCTTGAGGAGTTTTTTTAGTGTATTTTTAACGTTTAACGGCTTTGTATTGTTTATCAAGCAAATAAAATCATGTCCCTTTTTCTTCATCAAACATTCTGCTTTCAAATCTTGTGTTGTATGCATTCCGACGAAAAAAAATCCTTATTTAAGACTTTTTATCCCACATTTCACCGTCAGATTGATAAACATCTGTAGTTGGAGTATAAGACCCCCTCCAAGGTCTCTCTCAAGATTCTTAAGCTAATTAAATATTAAAATTAAAGATAAAATGTTTTTTAAGAGGAGAGACATTTTTCATGTAAGAGATTTAAGAGACTATAAGAGACGCTGATGTGTCACAATATGATTGGATGAAACATAATTTTATTTTTTGTAATTTTTTTTTGGGTTTAGAATTCTTTTTTTTTTGCATTCGGAAAACACTGTGAAAAAAAGACGATGTTTGAGTTCTGAAAAAAAGACGATGTTTACGAAGAAGACGATGTGAGGGAGCTCTGCAAATCGAATGGAGAAAAGGTTGTCTCCTGCATGCATGTCGAATCGAACTTCATCATCAGCGAGGAAGCTCTGCATATTTCTGGGTTTAGAAAATAGTTGGAGAGAAGGAAAGCTGGGTAATTTTCTTTGTATCTCTGCAATTTTTGTTTGGGTTCATCCGACTTAGATGATTTGGTTAGTTAAGAATCATCTTACACTAATCTAATTGGGTTTCGATGTTGCAATTGTGACTTCCAACCAAACCACCGACCATCCCGAGGCTGACAAGTTCCGATGTCTCCAACCACAAGCTCATGTTCGGTTTATAAATGTGGTGAATGAAGACGGCGGTGAAGAGGCCGTGACAGCCGCCGCAGCAATCGAAGATGGAGGAGATAAGGCGGTTTACAGAAGTAATCGATGCTCAGGACAAATTGTGTGGAGAGGTATTTATTTTCTGCTTTGAAGTTTATGGTTTATCTTCTGCTATGATGTTTGCGATTGATGGTGTGTAGTTAGAGTTATGCAATGCTTTCAGTTAGAGTTAGTGTTAATGCTTGGTGGATGGTTTGAGTAAGAGTTATAGTTAATGCGTAGGTTTTAGTTAAACAATGAATCAATGCTTGGTGGATGCTTTGAGTTAGAGTTAGAGTGATGGTGTTTAATGCTTGGTAGTTAGGTGTAGTCACTTTGATCTGACTGGTAACAACACAAAGAAAAGCTTGCAGCTCTAACTTAAAGCTAACAATATCTGCGTAAACACTAGCATCGATTGTTCATTAAGACACAATCTTTCTCTCTTTTATTAAGACACAAGCTTCTAGTTTCTTTATTCATCTCTTGCCTTCTCTTTTATTCATCTCTTTTCTTCTTCTTTTTTTCATCTCTTTCCTTCTCCTTTAAACAGTCGTTTTCTTCTCCTTTAAACACTGTTTCCTTCTCCTTTAAACAGCCATCGCAGGAACATATGGATTTACAAATCCATATAGTGACTCTGGCTTCATGAACTTCCTAAATAGTCAACAAAACCCACAACCCCTTCAACCCATTCGGTATGAAAATGTTTCACCAAGTATTGATCTTGTAAATTTTTTTTTTAAGAACCTCTGAGTTCAGAGATTCCCATTGGAAGCTTAAAAACTTAAAAACTCTTACAAATGACCCCTATGGGTCTCTCATCATTGGAGATGGTCTAAGAGCATGTTTATTGGAAGAATTTCTTATGGGTACTTAATTAATATTTAATTAATAAAAGAAGAGAAGAGAGAGAGATGAATCAGATGAGAGATAATCGAATGAGTGAAGTGAGAGAGGAGAGAGAAAAATTTTGTTTTTTCTCATTAATTCTATCCAATCAGATGGTTACATCTGCTTTAAAAACTATTGAAGTATCGATGCTTAAAAGTTTAAAACAAGTATCGATGCTTATATTCTTGTCCAATTTTTATTTATTTTAAATCTAAATAATACTAAGTACTTGTGATAAGTACCTGCGAACTGTGCTACTAATAGTCGAGGGACTAAACTGATTCAGACGAAACCTGTAGGGTCAAACCCGAATAAATTGATAACCCGATGGGTATTTAACTATTTATGGAGAATTGAGATTTTCAGTAAATATAATGTGACGTGTCCTCGATCGGACGGTTCGACGGATAAATAAACCCGGCAAGTAAAATTCTCTTTTTTGTTCGTAGAATTTATTTATTTTTGGATTCAGAGCCAACGAAAAGCTGCGAAGACGAAGGAGATGGCTGAAGAGACAGTGAAGCCTATTAGGTTACTAAATTTCGTCTCGGAGGAACAGGTTCTTCTCTTGTCTCTTCTCCTCTCTCTATCGAATCCCTAAATTTGTTAATTCAATTTTTATATCTTTTTTACTCTGGGCAATTGAATTTCGTGACGCAGTTAGATGAATCGAAGAAAGAAAGAGGCGAGAGAGTTGAAGATGGAACATTCCAGAGAGACAGGGCTCTGTACGAGGTTTTTCTCCATCACGCACTGCCGTTTCTTCATGAGATTATGCTTCCTTTTCCTCTTCCTCACTTGTACATATTAATTTCAGATTCTGAAAGAGAACAAAGACAAGAAGGACGCTGAGTTTAACGAACGATTCAAGCATAGTGAGTCACTACTTTTTCTTACTGTTGCAGTATATTGTTCGGTGGTTTCAAGCTCTTATCGCTTATAGTTTGCAACATCTTTGGATTAATTCTTCTTTCTGAAATCACAAATTTTGGTTTGTGCCTGTTGTTCGATGGTTTCATTGAAGAATAAAAGTCGTTAACTCTTTTTTTTTAATTGGATTGGCAGGACCACCCAAGGCGCTGGATGAAGATGAGACTGAGTTTCTCGATAAACTCGAAATGGTGAGCAATCTTTATATCTAAAGTTCGATAATTTCTTGCCTGTTGATTCAACCTATCTCATATGGACTGCATATAGCTGACCAGTGTAAGATATTGATGAGTTGATCTTTATAAGCTCTTGAGAATCAGTAATGGATGAAGAATCATGACTTTGATGGCTTGAGTCTCGGGGTCATTATCTTCTCTCCGTCATCTTAATACATTCGTTTGCATTTTTTTCTTATAGTCAAAGAGAGAATATGAACGACAATTAGCAAATGAAGACGAAGAACAGCTCCGTAGTTTCCAGGTAAATTTCTTGTGAATCTTGCGAAAATAGTTAACAGTTTCTAAAAATGCTAGATCAACCTTGGGTTACGGCTCCTTTTTTTAGGCAGCGGTTGCAGCACGATCAGCTATCCTTCACGAATCAAAAGAAGCAGCACCGTCACTACCAGCTCCAACCACTAAGGTGAGTATCACGTTGTTTCAAATTCGATCGTGTCATAAATTTGCGGAACTATTCAACTGAGCATTTGAACCACGTGGGCATTTATGTATCTTGATTTTTTTTTATAGGAACAAAAACCAAGCGGGAAGAGAAAACCAGCGACTCGTCCATTTAACGCGATCATAAAAGTCAAGCCACAACCGAAGAAGGTTAAAGCGACAGAGGAAGAGAAGACAGAAACCTCAGGGAACGGAAAACCGGCCAGCCATATCGACCTGACCTCTTTTGATTCTGCAAAAGAAGCCAATGTTACAGGTAAAACTCCTGCAGCTCTGCAAACGGGTTTAGCCTTAGTCTCATATAGTGATGAAAGTGAAGACGATGATTAACATTTTTGTTTCACTGACACAAGCATCTGTAAACACTGGCAATGAATCGAAAAATGAAAACTTTTTGGTCTTAAATTCCGTCGTAAATTTTACTCACAAATGGTGATTCATAAATAAATAAAGAATTTTTTATGTAGAAGCACTCAGATGAAGCTGTACTAAAGATGCATAAACACCATCTTTGATACTAATCAAAGTGTCATGCTTTCCTTTTTCCACGATGACGCCATTTTTAACCACTGCAATTACATCTGCGTTCTTGATCGTTGATAACCGATGTGCCACCACCACGGTGGTTCGGTTAACCATAACCCGGTCTAATGCGTCCTGGACCACACGCTCGGACTCAGCGTCTAGAGCACTTGTTGCTTCATCAAGTAGCAACACCTTAGGGTCTTTAACTATTGCTCTGGCTATGGCTACTCTCTGCTTTTGTCCGCCTGATAATTGAACTCCTCTTTCACCCACCATTGTATCATAGCCCTGCAACGGCAATTATATCTTTCAGTTTAGCATGAATCTGGAAATTAGGGTTTGGAAATTTCGATTAGGTGCCATTAAAATTACCTGTTGTAGTCCACTAATGAAGCCATGAGCGTTAGATAGCTCAGCTGCAGATACAATTTCGGTTTCAGAAGCATCTCCTCCTTTTCCGTAAGCAATGTTTGCTCTGATCGTTTCATTGAACAAAACCGGTTCTTGGCTCACTAGCCCGGTTTGCTGCCTTAGCCATTTTAGCTGCAAGGTCTTAATCTCAACTCCATCAAGAGTGATCTGACCCGAATTAGGATCGTAAAACCTCTGCAGCAGCGCAATCACTGTCGATTTCCCGCTTCCACTCTCTCCGACCAAAGCTATTGTCTGAAACAAATAGAAATATAAAAAGAACAGAATTTAGATGTAATCCATTCGAACTAAGCCGAATGTAACTAACTGTTTCACTCGGTTTATATACTTCATAAACTGGAAAAGCAAGGTGAAAACGTGTTTCAAGATCAAGGTCTAACCTTCCCCGCGCGAATAGAGAGACAGAGATCCTGGAAGATCTGAACATCTGGTCTTGAAGGATATTTGAAGCTGATATGACGAAGTTCAATATCTCCTTTAACATTTTCAAGAACTCTGCCAGACTCATCACTTGGATCAATCTTCGATTCTCTGTCTATAACCGCAAAGATGGATGCAGCCGCATTGCTAGCTTTGCTGGAATCAGGAGACAATGAACTTGACTGAGAAATAGCTACAGCCGCCATTGTTAAAGCAAAGAAAACCTGTTTTTGAAACAAAAACAAAAACAGTCTTTAGAAGAGGCAGAACAGAGATCTTGTTGATTTTCTGATGAATTCTGTTTTTTTGTTTTTACTCTGAAAACAGCATCGAAGGTTGTTTTGCCGTCGTCGACAAGCCTTGCACCGGCATAGAAACTGGCGGCGTAAGAAGCGAAGAGGACGAAGAAAGAAACTCCAAAACCAATACCACTAACTATGCCTTGACGTATTCCTGTTTTCATAGGACCTTCACATTTCTTCTTATACATTTTCATCACTTTCTCCTCTGCACAAAATGAAGCAACTGTTCTTATGCTCCCGACCGCATCGTTCGCCACTTGGCTCGCTTCCTCGTACATTCTCTGTTCAACAAAATATTTCCATTTCATCAAACAAAAAAAAGACAGAATTTTTCTTTTTCATATCCGGATCAGGCATTATCAGTTATGGAAACTAGTCAAAAACAACAACGAAAATCAAAACCAAAGAGATTAGATTTTTGTACCTTTGAATCTGCACTGAAGCCAACCATGAACTTCATGTATATATAACCATTAAGACCGATTAGCGGAAGCATGGCGAGAACAATGAAAGCTAACTGCCAGCTTGCCACAAACGCGATGACCAAACCTGCGGTTACAGACGCAAGATTCTGAACCGTTTGAGCCAATGCGTCTCCGACTAGACCACGAACCGTAGCAGCATCAGCAGAAAGCCTAGCTCCAATAGCACCACTTGAGTTCTCAGTCTCATCGAACCATCCAACTTCCATATGAACCACTTTCTCAAAACACATCGATCTTATCCGCTGCACCAGCTTACATCCGGCTATGGAGAAAAAGATCGTTTGTGCCGGGAAGACCACCATTGAAGCTACACCGAGAAGCATGAAGATGATCGCCCAAAACCTTGTGTCGGATTTTAACTGCTCAGGTGGTTTGAAAAATGCTTTGATCACGCTTGAGATTAGAATCCCGAAGATTGGAAGTATGACTCCGTTTAAAACCGCGGCTATAGATCCCAGTATAAGCATTGGAATCTCTGGCTTGTTTAGAGCAGCGACTCTAAGGAACGATACTTTCTTGTGTTCTGTTTCTTCTTCTTTGATCGGAGTAGAAGCCTCGCCTTGCTCTGGTTTTGCTTCGTTGTTTGAGTCTATTCCTGCTGGAAAACCAAACATGGAGAAAGAAGACGATCTTTTGCTTAAAGACCGGCTTAGAGACGACTTTCTCAAACTAGACCGTTTCATAGACTCCATTGATATCTTCTGCTCATCTGTCGAATCTTCGGATTGTTTGTTTTCTTCTTGCAGACGTATGAGCTGAGAGTAGGCTCCTTCGGGGTCTCTTAGGAGCTCAGAGTGCGAACCTGATCATACGTTTATATGAGTATCAAACAGGATTGGAGATATACATATACATGTATGTGTTGTTTAAGAATTTGAGTTTTACCTTTCTCAACGATCTTGCCTTGATGAATTACAGCAATCATGTCTGCGTTTCTCACCGTGCTCAATCTGTGAGCGACAACGACAGTTGTTCGGTTAACCATGATCCTGTCCAGAGCTTCTTGAACAATCCTCTCAGACTCTGCATCAAGCGCGCTCGTTGCTTCATCTAAAAGCAAGATTCTTGGATCTTTTAGAATCGCTCTAGCCACTGCGATCCTCTGTTTCTGCCCACCGGAAAGCTGAGTCCCATGTTCTCCTACCATCGTCTCTAAACCCTGAAAATTTACAGTTAATTTAGCTTACATCCACAAGCTTTGTTAAAGTGAATACATAGACAAAAACAGAGGAGAGGTGAGTTAAAAAATCTCTCAAGTACCTGAGGAAGCTTATCGATGAATTTAGATGCGTTTGCGAGCTCTGTAGCCTTACGAATCTCTTCGATTGTTGCGTTCTCTTTCCCGTAGGCGATGTTTTCCTTTATGCTCGAAGTGAACAGAACCGGTTCTTGACTCACAAGTCCTATCTTGCTTCTGATCCATTTTAGCTGAAACTCCTTAAGGTTAATTCCATCTATTCGAACTTCACCAGCTAGTGGATCATAAAACCTCTCAATCAGAGACACAACAGTTGATTTCCCACTTCCGCTCTGCCCAACTAGAGCCACGGTCGAACCACTCGAGATAGACAGCGAAAACCCTCGAAAGATCTGCTCTTCTGGCCTTGCCGGGTAACTAAAGCTCACATCTTTAAGCTCTATATCTCCTCGAACATCATCAAGAACTTTCCCGGTTGTATCGGAAGCATCAATCTCCGGTTTTCTTTTGATTGTTTCGAACATTTTGTAGGCCGCGGCTTGACCAGCCGCAAACGCGCTTAAACAAGGAGATGCTTGTCCTAACGACCTGAAATTAACGAGAAAAATCAAAATGAGATGACCAAACAAAAAAGTCAGGCAAAAAACAAATGGGATGATGATGAAGAAGCAAAGCTGACATGGAACCGGTAAGAACCGCGAAGATGATGATGAGAACTTGTCCTCCTGTGTAACCTTTCTCCAATATCATCTTCCCGCCATACCAAACAGCTAAAGCATAAGTGCAAAAGATGACTATATTGAGTGTACCAAGACCAAGCCCTGTGGAAGCTCCTTCAAAGACACCTGCTCTATAAGCAGAGACAAGATGCTTATTGTAATTGCTTATAGCTTGTTTCTCTCCGGTAAACGATGCAACGGTTCTTATAGATCCAACTGTTTGCTCAACCACAACCGCAGCTTTAGCATAAGAAGTTTGTCCACGAGAAGCCATTTTCGAAATGACGATAGCGAGAGCTGCACCAGACATCACTAGAAGTGGAATTGAAGATACCATGACTAATGTAAGAAGCCATCCTTCCATGAAAGCTATCACAAATCCACCAATAAACGTTGATACCAATTGTATAGCCTTCCCAACCTGCCATAAAGGAAAAACTAGAGTCTCTCAGTTTCGCCAAAAGATTTTTGAAACTTAGGAATCAAATTAACTTTTTTGTAATGTTTTTGGAAGTTACCTTCTCTCCCATGGCGTCTTGTATAAGCACAGTGTCACCTGACATTCTTCCAACAACTTCTCCTGTGTTGGTTTCGACATCGAAGAAAGCAATGTCTTGTCTCAGTATGGTTTTTAGATATAAACTCCTTATTCTTCCTGCTTGTCTCTCCCCAGAGATCATCCACCCAGAAACCTCTGATTACATAACCCAAAAAAACATCCATAAAGATCAAATCTTTCACATTCAAGCACTAAAAACCCCGCAAAAAGATTTTCAGACAATATCAAGGAACTCTTACGGAGAAGAGCTGCCACTAGAGTCCCAAGTCCAAGGTATACAAATTTCAGAGCCACCTGTAACATAAAATTGTATTACAAAATCAATCACTGTAAGGTTTTTCCTAAACAACAAAAGGTAAAAAGTGTAGAATCTATTTATCACCTTAGCGATCTTATCAGAAACATCTGAACTGTTTTGGTTTTGTCCGAACACGTCAATCACATCTCCAAAGAGGACTGTCATGATAGGGAAGGCAAGACCGTTACCCACAGCGCCTATAGTCCCAAGGATCATCAAGAGGATGTCATAGGAATCTGCAAAGGCAAACAGCTTGTAAAACGGCACCGTTTTGGTCTTCTCGTTTTCTTCTTCTTCTTTCCTCTTCTCTGTTTTCTTCTCCTCTTCTTTCTGAACAGACTCTGTCTTAACTTCTTCTTCATTGGTTCTCAAGTTTGAGATCTCTGCTTCTGCTCTGTTCGTTGACTCCACCTTCATTCCTTCCTCTGATTCCATTACACTATTCATTGTCTGGTGATCCTATTTGAAAGAAACCAAAGCTTAGGAGTGGATTAGTTTGTGGATTTAAAGGTCGTGCAGGGTTGAATATATACTTTTGTTCATTACTTGAAGAAGAAGCAGTGGATTTTTCAATCTCAAGGACTCGTAATTTTACTTGCTAAATTCTCTGTCCATTTGAATTCATTCAAGTTGAGTTTGGGGCCTACAAAGACTAGAGTCGTCAAAAACGACCTTGTATATAACATATGACGTGACAGGACAGACGCCAATTGGTCTGGTCTCTTCTCTGCGGATAAGTCTTCTGATCACCTAATTTTTATTGAACAAAAACAGAGGAAGCTTCTAATACCAAAGAATATTTGTTTCATACGGTTTCTCGTGTATTTTTCTTTCAAACTTGATTGATTTTGACTAACCCACTTTTACTTTCCTTTGTTCATACAGTGTGTAAAACTTTCGTCATTAGCCGTATTTTTTTTTTATTGTCATTATAAGCAGACAAAAAATATGAATTCATATTGATTTCTTTTATATGCAACTTGCATGACATTTCTTTATTTCCCGGGCCATGTCATTATGATAAAACGATTAAAATATCACGAGATAGCTATTGTTTAATTGACATATGGTACGTAAACTTTTTTTTCTGTACAGATGTTTCATTTTGATTATTCCTTTACTGCTTTACATATGGATTGCACTTCAGTACGTCACGAATCAAATTTCCACTCTGAATTTTCAAGCAGCCAATGAATTTTCTTATTAGTTACATATAAAAATCATTTGTTTTATATTGGAATTGTGATTATTCCATTTTGTTAAGATAAAGATATTTTACTTTTCATCAGTAGGCCCCGGAACAATACGATGCCAGCAGGGACGATGCTTAACCCTTGTATACATACATACACACAATAATATAAGCAATCTTATACATACACAAGTAAAAAAAATATTTGTTTTTGTTTTGCACGTGAAACAAAAGCAATCTTATACAAACTTCATCCCAAAATGTCTAGAACCCTATATTGTATAAAAGTAGCCAAAAAAAGAGCCCTGATCCCCAGAGACGAGGTCGTATATCGTTACCCTTTTTTTTTTTACATATAATCACATACTGTTTTATTCGTTAATTTTTTTGGTTTTCTTACAATCCAAGCTGGACAGGCACGTTGGCTTCTTGAATCCAATTAGCCGGACCGACCCAGTTAGCGACGGTGAAACCTTCAACCTCAGCTGCAGACTTAGCCACCTTAGCAAAAGGAGCCCTTGTAGCAGTGTTAGCTCCTGGTCCACGGTTATTGAACTCAATGTATCTAGCTGTCTTGTGGAACTGCTCTCCTTTCCACTCGGTCCATCCTTCTGGTTGAATCACATCACTAATCTCAGTTCCAATAACCACGGTGGTGGCATATTGCTTCCACGGCCTTCCTAGGTACGATTTGATGGTTGCCTTGTCAGCTTCGAGCTCCTTGTCCCGTAAAATACGGCAGTTATGGAGAACGATACCGATCTTGACCGCTGTACCCTTCTCGTTACCGTCGGCTGTAACGTAGTTGGATTGTCCTGGAGTTCCCTTTCTGATGAGGATCAGAGAGTTTTGGATCACTGTCGCTGACTTTCCAAAGATGAAATCCACTGTACCGGACACAACAATGTTCCTGTAGAACTGACGTCCGTTGTTGACGTAGAGTGTGTCTTGGTAAGCGTCAAATCTACAGTTGAATATGACCGCACGGTCTCCGTTCACACGGAGTGCGACCGCTTGGTGTCCCAATGGACCAGCAGTGTTCTTAAACCCGATCCATTTCGCCATGAATCCCTCAGATTCAACCTCTGCATGCATGCATGTGTGTATCTTTAGTTAGATATGATCAACGTTATCTAGCTTTTAATTAGATGTCAAAAATAAACAAAGGTTAATTTAAGGGATGGGACTTACGAACGGTGCCACTAAGTGAAGTAGTGGTTCCAGGGCTAAGTTTAACACTTCTGTTAAAGGTAATGATGGTTTTGGTAGCACCATCACCAAACATGAAAATGTTGTTCTTCTTCTTAGGGATAGTGACTTGTTCGTTGTAGATACCAGCCTTGATATGGATAATGCAACGTCCAGGGTTTTTCTCAGGGCAAGCGTTAACCGCCTCGGAAACCGTCTTAAACTGTCCACTTCCATCCTTAGCCACCACATGAGTCGCTTTGATCTTACCGCCGCCACCGCCGCCTTCACCGATACCATCATCACCAGCTGCAGCGCCACCACCTGGAGCGCCACCGCGTCCGGCCTGAGCCATAAGCTTCCTGTCTTTACTAGGGAACCATTTGGGTAGTCCCTTGGCGTCGGTGTCTTCAAGAAGGCGACGTGCGGGAGCTCCTACTCCTCCGATGGTCACGTTCTTCATGTCGTCTAGCTTGACACCCATTTGGGACATAGCCGTGACAACTGAATGGAAGATATCGATAGCGTTGCTAGTCAAAACCTTGGAGTTAGAGATTCCTTCTCCCATGATTTTCCTTAGCTCCACTTCCTCAATGTCGTCAAGACAATCGGTTTGGTAATTGAAAACTCCGGTTAACCATTGTTTAAGCTGGTCAAGCTTAGTTCCGCTCTGCTGAAGATCTTCACCCATTTCTTCAACAATGGTCTCAAGATCCTCAAGAGCGTAGGTCAACACTCTCTTGCAGTAATCAAGAACGGCTTTGCTAGTCGCGTTTATGTTTTTCCCCATACCTCCTTCGGTGGAAGCTGTGAAGTTTGAGGATTTTGTGATGGCGTCTTTTGTAGCAAGCATGAAGGCTTTGATAAGCTTGCTTGGGTCGTCGCTTTTGACAGGCTCGAGTGTTTTTGCGCATGAGCCTTTGTCTGTGGTTGTCTGACAAATTGTCTGAACCGCTTTCTGATGCGAATTCAGAGGAGCATTCTTCTCGCCACCGTCGCCTCTATTAACAAAGGTGACAACTCCTATGGCAACACCCACCACTAGAAGGATTGATGCCACAGATATCACAATTTTTCCTACCGCCATTTTTCAATTTTTTTTTATATGTATATATTTTTCCCCTTTTCCGATTTTTTTTCCTTTTATGTATTTTTTTTTTGTCTCCCTCCAGTTTTATTCAGGAGGTTAATAGGAGAGGGAGTTTTTTTATTTTTATTGAAACAGAGCCCGGTGGGTTATTAATGGGGCTGATAGAGATTACGGTGCATTGTTGAGAGATTCTTATAGGAGTCCTAGTTTCTAAAATTAGGGTTTGCATGAGTTTTGCATGGTGGGAGAGATTTCAGGTCGTTGAATGGCTAAAAACTCTCTAGTCAAATATTGGCTATCAGTTTTAAAAACTGGTCACCACAAAATGATTTGATAATGTCCTGATCAAGAGGTGTAAGTTCGATTACTAAAAATAAAAAAATTATTTAAAGATGATTATAAAACGTTCGTGCCAGTAACTAGATTACTTATGTACATACCCTCTAACTCTGATCTTTTAAATTTTGGGCTCCATGTCAAAAACAAATTATTTTGGACTATTGGTTCATAAGTTTAGTGATTTATCCGAAAGAAAACTTGCCGAAAGCTTCTTTTCCCGAGAGTTTGCTCTCATCCTCGATAAGTTAGGATAGTTCTATTTATGGGTTTAACTTTAAAGTTTGTGTTGCAAATTGCCACACTAATAATAAATGCAGATATATGTACATACATTCATCTAAAGTTTTTTTTTTCTTTTCTGGTTTTTGCTTTAAGGCTACATCTAAATTTCTTCAATCCTTTGACCCAAAAAATATCTTCAATGCAATCAATCAGTGACGGGATCATACGGATCCATACTCTTTTATTTATTGATGGAATAAATATTAAAATTCAAAAACTACGTTTGATTGGAGTGTTCATGATTTATATACGATACCAAGAAAAATCTTATATGATGTCAAGTCATCATCGTCATTTTTTTTCATCTTAAGATATTCGATGTAAGATGTCGAATATATCTAATATAAAAAAAAAAATCAATTTTCATTTATATATTTATATCCTTTCCAATCATCACGAAATCCGTCCGTACATGTGTAAAACCTACAACATAAATCACAAATGACGCACAATCATACATGGACAGAACCATCTATATATGATTCCAGTAGCGATCATCGCTTTTAGGCATAATCATACGATATTAATTACATCCAAATTAAACCCCTTAATCGATCAATAATAATAATCCGACAGTGGTGGCGGTCGGGGAGATGTGTCTTCCTCGTTAAGCTTGACCTTAATACCAAAAGTCTTGAAAATAGTATTCAAACCATTAAACACATCAAACGAATCACTGCTCAGATTCTTCCCAACTCCAATTCCAAACTCCACTTCATTGAACAAATTCTTATCTTCGATATCATCCAAACAAGTCGAATGATACCCCATGATCGACATTAGCGTCTTCTTACAAGTGAAGTAATTATGAGCCAACGTCGTTACATCTTTCCCCGTAGCTTTCCAAAACTCGGCGAAATCTTCCAACGCATATTTCAAGTTTTTCTCGCAGCTGTTGATCGCTGCAGCTGCGTTTGCGTTTGATTTGTGTTTTGGTTTGATTCCGGAGAGGAAAGATACACTATGTTTCACGGAGGTTTCAGCCGCAAACGCTAATGCTCGGATTAACTCGATAGGGTCATCGGTAGGAACGTGTTTAAGCGTTTTGCAGCATAGACTTGTGTTTGTTGGGATCACGGTGCATATTCCCGCGACTGCTTTTGCATGCGGTGTGAAAAGGTAGTTTGTGCGTTTGGCTGGTGTAGCGATTGCGGTTGCGGTTGCCGTGACGGATAAGAAGAGAAAGGCTAGTTTGATTGGAGTGTTGTTCATGATTGTGTTTTTGTATGAACGGAGAAACAAGGATCGGAAAGGAACGGATTCCGGAGGAAGAAGAAATCTTAGATATAGAGAGATGCTTGTTTTGTGTATTTATAGTTCGTCTATATTTGGTAGATATTACATCTTTTTTTTTTTTTTTTTTCTAGGTTCTTTTTTAAATATACATATGGTAGCGAGGGATTTGCGGGTGTATTTTAGGTTAAACGGTTAAGCCTTCGAATTTGCCATATTGTTTGTTTTAAGTTTTCATGCAATTATGTAAATATCGGTTTTTAAGTTTTAACTAAGTGTACTACTTTTGTTGCTGAAATAACAGTTATAGTTTTTCTTTTCTTTGCTAAAACAACAAATAGAGTTCGAAAAACTTTATTATATTAATATAGTTGAAAAATTTAAATATATTTTTTTTAACGTCTGCATATTTCATTGATATTAAATATATTATTTATACTTGTAAGGTAAAAAAATTAAATAACCTTTTAAATTTTTTGACTGATTCAACCATTAAAATAAACTTAACTTTTGTATATAGATTTTTTTACTGTTAAAAAGTGCATATAAATTTTGTACTAAAATATTAAATTTTACAGTTGTATTGAGACAATGGTCGTGATATTGACACGTGGCAAAGCTATGAGCCTCAAGCGGCAATTGAGGTGCATATACTGTATTCGTCCGGCTCCGAAAGGCGAAACGTGGACGCGGGAAGGTTTTTTGGAATATGCAGGTGGAGGAAGCCAAGATCTTGCTCGGTTTTCCTCCCAATTCTCGCCCCGATCCTTCTCAGGTCTTTGAATTTTCCTATTAACCTTTGATTTGTGAGCTATACGGGGACTTTTCGATCACTGAATTCGATAATTAGGGTTTTCGCTCGATCGTTTGATTTGGTGATCACATGGTTGAATCTCACTGTTTTTTCTCCGAATTTCGAAAATTTTCAATTTGGAGACCTAAAATATTCCGTTGAGAAGAATTGAATTTAGTTGGGTATCATAAGTTGAGTTCGTTTAGGTTTGCGAATTGCGAGATGTTATGGGATTGATTTTTAGAACGTGTATGATTTGATTCGGTAGGTTAAAGCTGCTTACCGGAAGAAAGTTTGGGAATCGCATCCTGACCTATTTCCAGATGATCAGAAGCTCGGTGCAGAGTCTAAGTTCAAATCGGTGAGTGTTATCATTTCTTTCTTTCCTTTATCACAAGAAACTTAAAAGTTAAGTCTTCAATATGTTGCAGATATCTGAAGCTTACTCTTGCCTTGAGTCTGGTAATTTACTGAGATTGACCTTTCCTTGGCTATAGCCAAAACCACTTTCATGGTCTGCAAAAACCCCAAATGAGCTAGTAGATTCGTATTAGGTGAAATCAGGTTTTGTGATGAAAGTTGACCGGAAAATTTTGGGCCATTGACGGAGGACTAAATCCCGGTATTTTTAACGAGCATTGTGCATTTACATACCTTTAATCTCCTTAGAGTTTATACCTCATTTGCTTACCTTTAATCTTTCTTGAATTCCTGGAGAGTTGAAATAGTTTTTTGCTACTGATATCGCAGGTTCAAGCTATTGTTGTTGGAAGAATGAAAAAGAGACAATTTGACATACTAATCTGTTCTACCAATAACAATTCTAGCTCATTTGGGGTTTACAAGTTTGCAGATCAGGGCACACTTACTCTGTTTTTTTTAATTACATATCGATCATTCTGAACCATCGTCTCTAGTAAAAGATCAAGCTTTCTAAGTTCTACACATTGGTCTCTCTTTACAGGTGATATTAAAGGTCAACAGTATTCTAGATCAGGTAAATAAATACGACTCAACACTCAGTATGTGTTTTAACTTTTAACGAAGCGTAGTGGGGTTACACGTTGATAATGACACTGTAAAACATTGAAAAGGTGTGTATTCGAGGGTAGTCAAGACGGGAGTTCCACGGACTTATGCATATGCCAAAAGAGGTAACGCCTGGTTGATCGGTGCACCTTTCCTTTTGATCGTCCTTGGAACCATCGGGCTTGGTGGAATCAAAGCTAACAGGTCTGTCTTCCACATGTTTTGCTTCTTCTTTTTTTCACTCTTTTCACTGGTTTATCGGTGAGATCCTTTAATTTTAATCTCTCTCGACTTAGCTAAACTGTAAATTTGAAAACACTACTGTTTCCTTCTTAATAAAAATTATGATTGGTGTGTTTTGGATTGTTTTTTGTTGGGCATTTGCAGGGCATATAATATGCAAAAACAGACGTTCCCGTCTCACAACCCTTTCCTTCCTTGATTCAGAGTCTCTTTCAACACAACATTTTGTAGCATTGAGAATAAGTATGTTTCTGTTTATTTTTCTTAACTGTACAAATGTTATTACAGAAACATTTAAGTACTACTTGAGCATCTCTATATTAAATGAAATATATGAATATAATATTGTAACAATTAGGTTAGATTATATGGTGTACTTATACTTTGATATATTTAACCAGGATACACCTAAAATTCGTCTCTTTATTATCTTGAACTAATAGTTTTCAATAAATCATTGATGGAATAAAGATAGTTTTTCAATACCATTGAATAGATAAAGGTATCACACAATAAGGTACTCTCGAAACATGATTCAGAAAAAGTCATAAGTAAAAAAAAAAAAAAAGAGTTGAAATTACAGGTATTATCCCCCCAACGACATTGGAATATCACGTAAATATCTGAGACCAAAAGAAACAGATTGCGGAAACTTTAGTGATGCAGAGATTCCCAAATCAACGTTTCTCTCCCATAAACTTGTTTATTCTCCAGCAGATGAAATTAGGCAACCTTCTTCTTGATAGTAACAATAAGGTTTTTATGAACCCAACCATGTACCTTAACCATCCCCCAAGTTTCTAGCTTGACTCACTTACCGACTAAAGTAAAATGAAAAAAAAAAAGTGCATCTACTACTATAGTACTACTACTTAGACTTCAGAATCATTGCATTCTGCAGTTTTTGATATGGAAAACACTAGTTTCCATGTCTTAGTTCTCTAGGTTTGGTATTCAAAGTAGTAACCCACATATGCTCTGCTTATGGCTAGTTGGCTACCACTACATCTTCAGTATTTCACGGAACAAAGATTGATTTTCAGGCAACAGTTTGGATACCTGTCACGGTTTCAGGATTATCTTTCTCGTTTGTAGTTTCCGCAGCAAGGTTAATAGTAATTGGTTTCCATCCTGTTTGATGATGAGTAATCCATTTCTTCGAGGTTGTTGTTATATTCAAGATCTGAACTATGTCACCTAAAGTGTACTCTTTTAGGCATTCCTTTTTCAGAACTTGTGCAGCTTCGTACCTACATATTAGATAAGAGGAAGAAAAAAAAGAACTTTAGAATCATTCATCAACAAAGAACCATAGATTCTATATGTAAACAAACTTTCAAACCTGCACTGAGTTGACATAATCGCCTCTCGCCCAGAAGACGAGGTTAGAAACTGTTGTATTCTATCCCAAGTTGGTTTTGGGTATTGCTTAGGGTTGCCCCCTAAAGGGTTTACACAGTTCCATAGAGCTTCATCTTTGCCAATGTAAAGCTTTAGTTTTCCCATATTTATCACCATGATCATATGATGCTCCTTTGCACCGTCTAAAGCTTTCTTTACATCAGTACCGCGATGCTTTGGATCTCCATACTGAATGCAATCCGAGATATTGGGCTCGGTGGGCATAATTTTTTCGGTTTTCAAGATGTTTAGAGCATGTAAGATAACGCCTATAAGGCCTTGAACATACTCAGATGGTGGTGGGCACTCTTGTGTTCCCCACACACCATTGCTGGAACCAGATACAGTAGTAACAACTGAAGGCTGAGAAGGTAAGACTCCAGGAGTGGAAGAGTTGGTGTAGCCTGTGGTTGTAGTAGAACGAGTTACTGGGGCACTACTACCACTACTAGACCGTGGAAGATTACCTTTATTTGGACCGTTTAAGCTAGGAGAATGTGAGGATTCCATCTTTGGTCTGAACTCATGTCTAACCTGAGGATTGAATTTAGGACGATTTTGAGTTTGACTCGGGTATTGAGATACACTTAAGTTGCTGAGATCAGGTGCAGCCATTAGAGGAGGAGACGGGTATCTAGGGCCATCATTTCTGGGATGCATTGGACGGAAACCATTACCAATAGGAGGATGCGGATTCTCTGGGCGATAAGGTCGGAATACATTACCATAAGACGGCCGGATATTAGGAGCACCAGGCCTGGGAGCATTGGGATAATAGTTCTGCGCATGGTTTGGGATGCTATTTCCATTATTCCAAGAAGGATCAGGGTTGTTAGGGTAAGGTAGTCTAGGAGGAAAAGGAACAGGTCGAGGAGGATAATTGTACTGATTCTGAGGATTACTCATCACATTACCAGGGAAAGAGTTAACATTGCTAGTGGGTAAAATGGGAGCAGGTATGGTGGTGGAGACAGATGGCTCACTACTTGTAAGAAACTCATGTGGTTTCTTAAACAGCTTTCCTTGAGTGTTCTGTTGCTGACGTTGGTTATCGTTAGGCTTATTTTCCTGAACCTTTGGTGCGGCAGGCTGATGATTTGACGATTTCGGAAGGTATTTAACCTTGAATTTGTTATCAAAATTTCTTCTGGTGTCAGGATTTGAATCCAGAGGTTGGCTTGATGGAACATACTCCTGAGTTGGGGATGTCTCTGAGACAGAAGAAGTTGGTAACGTCGCATTGGCAATAAGCTGTAAGCTTTCGGTTCGTGAGAGAGGGCTTCCACCAGCTGAGAGGCTTGTCCAAAGCCATACTGTCCTTGCAGCATGAACTAGCGGCACCGATGCTTTGCGAGGCTGCGCCAAAAGAACATTGTACCGTCTCAGCCTCAACTGGTGAAGAGCATCGGAGAAGTCTCTATCCCCTGAGATCAGCATAAAATTTGCAGGCGCAGGATTATCCAGCGCCCAACAAAACATGTTTACAAGAATCTTCTTATCACTCGCATCTTTTGCTCCTGGAGCAACAACACACATCAAAACCAAAAGGAAAACACACTCTTCAGCTACTAAATTCAGAATCAAACCAAAACAGTAAACAACAATTTCGACTCAACGAGTGTAGATGATACAATAATAGTCGCGCAATAAGGGTTTAAGAAAATTCACCGGCGGGGACGTGATTGAGGGCGATTCCGGTGGAATTAAGGGCTTGCTGTATCGCCGGAGGAATACGATTCGTGTCGCCAAAAGCGGAGATCGAGACTGGACCACAGTAATTCATCTTCACAAGTGCAGAACTAATGTTCTGCGCAATTCCATGAGCATCGACACCTTTGGGGACTTGACAATTCTCTATATCCCACCACACTGCAGTCTTCGCCCTCACGTACTGCGCCTCCGCCATCTCCGCCGCCACCACCGGCATCGTTTCAGTATCTGCTTCGCCCGCCGTGTTCATCGCCGCCGCTACCGTGCCAGAAGGGCATTCAATTATTATTATTAAACCATATAACCTTTTTCTCTACCCTTTATATTACTGATGAAACTATTATGATTGGACGCTTTTACCCTTGAGAGTAGCGACGATTCGTGGCACTCGAGGGGAAGGGTAATTTCGGGAATGAATGATGAAGCGTTTCGATTGGTAGAGAATCGTGGTGATTGCTTTGTTGGCATTAGTTGAGACTAGAAAGTAGTGCTTGGATACTGTGGTTAGTGGAAAATTCTCGTGCATTTGTTCGTTTTCTAATTGACGTTGACTTAGACGAAAGACTCAGCATTTTCGTTTTCTGCGAAGAAACCTCCCTTCCGTTTCCTAGTTTCTTCCAATTTTCTGTCACGAGAAACCGACGTTTACGTCGTCACTGTCCAATCTCTTAACTTTCCACAAGGATAATAATATGTCCTTTTTTTTTTTCTTTTTCTTTTCCCTATCGATTAATGCATTTTACTAGACTTTCTCGGTTAGGCTTTTATCATTTTTATTTATACCGATTTCTATCTTTGATGTTGATGTTTATTTTATCAAATATGTACCCCGAACAGTAGAAAACCGAGAACAGTAATACACTTATAAACGGTCTATTCCGGCCAAAATCGGTCCAGGACGCCTAATTTTTCGGTTCAGTAATTATCATAACATTGGATGCTTATATTTGATATCAATACATATACATATACAGTTCACAAGAGTTCCTATAGTCAATCTTAACACATTCACAGACACACTTTGCTAATCTTCTTCTTTATCTCCATTTTTCATTATATACTATGTTGGCTATTTTCTTCTTCGCTTTAAGTATTTAACATATCTTTAAATTAACTAAGTTATTCTATTAACGCCCTAATTAATATGATAAACAAAATATCGATTCAATTTGTTTTTTTGTTTCAATTACTCCCTCTTCTTATAGTTTTTTTTCCCACAATCACATGTCAGTTTACTGGAGAAAATAATTAGGATTAATGTCGTAATTCTATGAACACTATGTTGATAGGGTTGTATGGGAAGGTAAATCAATTTTCCTTCTTAACACTAAGGTGCTCCTCCTCCGGCAGGTCCGGTCCGAGCATTCAACAATGGTTGAAGAGCCTTGACGACAATGCTCATGTTTGGTCTGAAATCAGCTTCGTATTGTACACACAATGCAGCAACAGCAGCTAACTACATTATCAACAAAAAGCCGAGTAAACGTAAAACATTTGACTCGAGGAAGCTGCTATTATTTCCCTTCTTCTATTGTGTTCTATAATCATTAGTTCAAGAATGGTTTTGGTCTTATACCTTAGCAACAGCTTTTGGAGGGTAATCTCCTCCGAGTCTTGAATCAACACACTGCTTAACTTTGTCTTCGCTTAGCTTTGGTGTAGCCTAAGGGAAAAGCAGCAGAGTTTTGATTGTTTAGTAAGATTTTGTAAAACCGATAAAATATAATGTGAGATTGTTCAAATATCTTTGGAAAGAGATCGGTATTACCCATGTGACTAAACTTTGCTGGCCTCGAGGCAATGTATGATCAACGGGCTTTCGACCTGTTAGAAGCTCGAGCAATACAACGCCGAAGCTGTACACATCACTCTTGGCACTCAATTGCCCAGTCATTGCATATCTGGTATCAAGAGAGAGAGAGAGAGAGAGAAAGAGAAAGAGCATATGAGAGAGAGTGAGAGGCGTTGAGCAATGGAAAGTTGACAACAAACATACTCAGGGGCATGATAACCAAAGGTTCCAAGAACACGAGTGGAATGAAGGCGTGCGGCCATATCAGGAGCTTGATTTGAAAGATCAAAGTCAGCGATTTTAGCTACATCATCATCAAAGATTAGAACATTGCTGGACTTTATGTCGCGGTGGATGATATGTGGATTCGCCTTTTCATGCAAGTACTCAAGCCCTCTTGCTGCTCCAACCGCAACCTTCACTCGTTGATGCCACGACAAGAGTGGACCAGGCTTTGCCCCCTTGACACCTTTTCTCCCTGAGGAACCATGGGATATGTTATAACACCAACAACAACATAAGGGAAGTAAAACAACAAATAAGTTCTACATTTTGTACCATGAAGAATATCATGAAGAGATCCATTTTGGGCAAACTCAAAGACAAGTATCCGCGAGTTCCCATCAACAGAGTAACCAAGCAGCTCGACAAAGTTATCATGCTTCAACCTCGAAACCATAGAAACCTGCAGGTTCATTTTTCCAAATTAAAAAATGCAGAGCCACATAATAATCCATTCAACGATAACCATAAGTAAGTGCATATCCACCAAACCTGGGCAAGGAATTCATCGTCAGGCTGTTTGTTAGAGTCTAACTTTTTGATTGCTGCAGGCTGATCATTCTTTAAGAACCCGTGATATACTCTTGCATATGATCCTTCACCGATGAGAGATTCTGATCCAAAACCATTTGTTGCTTCGATAAGTTCATCAGCGAGAATGGCGGCTACTTCTATAGGCTGCACCTTCACAGTTTTTTGTGCAATTTCAGAGGTATTGCGCCTTCCATCATTTCCTTCAATTCGACAACACAGATTTGAACAAGAGAGACACGATTACTGATAGTAAGAGAGACTATTGTATGAATTAGGGAGAAGAAAAAGGAAAAAAACACAAAATTAAGACAGATACCTCCAGATTGTTTGGTCATATTCTGGCCTCCATAATCATTTGCTCCAAGCAAATCATCTTCACGGCAACAACCGAAACAGCTCATTGTTCCTGTCTCTGTAGCATTCAGTTCACAAGATCACAATTGGAATAAGAATATACACACATAGAAAATCCCAAGTCATTCAAAGTATCAAACACACATTTTTTTTTTTTTTTTTTTTAAAGTATCAAACACACATTACACAGAAAATCGAGCAAAAACCCAACTTGCGGTAAAGCGTATATTATAGCTAAAGCCTCGCATTTTCCAAGTGAATGAAGCGACTTAGAAGAATCTTCAGAAATTTTTTTTTTTGACATCAAATCTTCAGAAACTAAACTTAGCGAATTCGAACAAATATTTCAGAAAATTCCGCGGCACTACTAATCTAGAACCAATAATCACCTTGATCTAAAGCAGAAACACAAAAATGAAGGATTATCAGTAGAGCGAGAGGTTTTGAAGATCTCAAAAAAAAATCGTCTCTAAAAGCGTTGGAGCAAGCAAAATATCTAAACTTTTGCGCTGTGATAAGAAAGAAATCGAACGTCTTGGTAGGACCCACTTTCTTCCTGACTGCTCTAACTTGGACTTAAATGTCAACGTTTGACAGCTAGTCAACGTTCGTTTCACGCCGTTGGTGATGACGACAAACGGGATCAAATCGCCGATTGCCATAAAAATAAGTCAGTCCATTTTAAGTGGGCCTATAAAATATGGGTCATTGAAATCAAGCCCATTCAGAGTATCATTATCTAATCATCGACCCAGTCGGGTCCCATTATTTAAATTGGGAAATTCGTATCGGTGCAATTCAAGAGTAAAACAGTGTTAACAAGGAACAGAGAAGACGAAAAGAACAGGAAACCGTTGTAAACAGAGCGGTTTCAAGAGTTAAAATATAAACCGCCATCAAAAACCAATAAGTCGCAACCTTTCAAAAGCATATATAGGAAGAAAACAATTCAACCCTTTGCTTTCCACCGAACACACTCTACTTCTTCTTTGAATCCGTTTTTTTGTTCTCCAAAAATCACTAACAATGAATTCAAGAAGAAACCGAGGAGACAGATTATCCAGTTTACCGGAGCCCCTTCTGGTTCTGGTTATTTCTAACTTACCCTTCAAGGAAGCCGTGAAAACCAGTGTTCTAGCCAAGCGCTGGAAGAATCTCCATCGTCAAACGACCAATGTATCTTTCAAAGAATCCGATTTCGTGAAACGCTCTGTTTCTAATGATGAAGAAACCAAAAGGGATGCTAGGGTGTCGTTCGTTCGCTACATGGTTAACTGGGTTTCCAAATATTCCGGTGCAGCCATCGAAAGATTCGAACTTTGTCTCTCCAAACCGGTGGGCTTCGAAACAGAGATCACGTCACTGATCGAATTCGCCGTCTCCAAACAAGTCAAGAATCTAGTTCTTGATTTCTCTGACCCTTCTTCGACTACGGGGAATCAAGCAGCAGTAGGAGCGAGTGTGTTTCAGTTGCCGGAGTGCGCATACAGTCTCGCGACTCTGGAGTCGTTGAAACTATTCGCATGCAATTTTGATCCATCAAGGCTTGTGAGACCGGGCTCGTTGAAAAGTCTATGTTTTGGTTGGATCCAACTCGGGAAGATCATGGCTTTGTTATCAAAGACTCCTCTTCTCGAGAGTCTAAGCATCCAAAACTGCTCGAATGTTGGCCTCGAAGCGATAACCGAATATAACAACCGGTTAAGGGAATTGATATTCGAGAATTGCAGTTTCGCCACGGTGCACTCTACCCTCGACCTGCCCAATATTCAGATCTTCAAGTACTCTGGAAAAGTTCATTACTTTCAGTTCATGCAAGTGAATAGGAGAATGGAAGAAGCATACTTGGATTTTGGTGCAGAAACAGAGTACGGCGAAGAGACGGGAACAATTCTCTGTGGTCTCCTTTATGATCTTCTATCGGCTAGGAAGTTAACGGTCTGTCGTTTTCTCATCCAGATGATCAAAGACAGTGAAGACCCGGTTCGGTTACAAGCACCGATGGAAACAAGGCATTTGGTAATCAAGACGAGTATGGTACCGTATGAGTTTATTGGGATTAGACTCATGATCAATAGCTGTCCTGACTTGGAAACTCTCACTTTCCAAATGCTTCCTCCTATACATGCGCCAACGACCAATCTTGGATTCTGTCCAAAAACGTATTGGACGTACGTAATCAGCCACAAGTGTTTGAAGAAGACCCTAAAGGTTGTTGAAGTGAGGAATTTCACTGGCGGCGCGTACGAGTTACAAATTTTGAAGTTTTTGATTCGGTTGGGTCTTGTATTGGAGAGGGTAGACCTCTATTTGCCGGTGGGAACTCTGGAGGCTCACAAGACCTTGGCACGTGCTACAGTGAGGAAGCTTTGTAAGTCTGAGGCATCTTCGAATCGTCTGTGCATTCGTCTACACGATGATTGAAGATATCATCCAAGAATCAGGGATTGATTGTTTAGTATGTTTTCCAATGAATTGATGTGGTTATTGCTGATTGTTTAGTATGTTTTCCAATGAATTGATGTGGTCACTGTGTTTGTAAATTGTACCCATACATTTACACAACCTTTGGTTAATCTAAAATAAAAGGATTTCTTTTCATTATTACAGTTTCGATTCATTTTTAAATCCCTCCAAGAAAAAGAGCAATTGAAGTACAAAAAACACTGAAAAAAAGATTAAGAAAAAATAACACCAAAAGAACATAACCCGACTTTTCATTACGAAAAAAAAATTCCTCAAAAATGCCCACCTTCACACTCCTGACATAAAAATAAGCGGCAGATGAGCTTTTTCCAGGATTGTCATCTTCATCGTGCACCTTGAGAAGATAGAGAGAATTACTTATTTAGGAGAAAAGTTTGGCGCCTCCTTTACGCCAAACACCACGTACCGCTAAACCACTCGTTTGGTTGTCAACCGTTGATTCCGGTTCAGGCTCATGGTTAGAGTTGTTAAGATCTAGCAACGCAGCCATTGATCCATCACCAAGTCGTAGTCTGTGAAACTTAGATGTTTTCTTACGTTGTTGCTTGCTGCTTCCAGTCGAATAAGAGTCTATCACTGTTACTTGTGATTTGCCTTTGTCTGACCGGTAGGTATTCTTATCTTTCGATATAGCGTCTTCTTCTTCTGCCTGAGGATTCTGTGAGGATTGCAACCTCCTCACCGTATCCATAAAGTTATCTGCTAATGCTTCTTTTGGATCGGCAATCTTCACAGCTTTCCCTTTGTTTTTCTTTGAACCTTGACTCTCTTTAGCTTGAGACGAGCTCTGCGCAGCAGCCTGACCATTCGCCTTTGTATCATCTTTACTTGAACTGGCATTGTGGGTATCAATGAGCTCCTTCTGCCTTTTAGGGTCAGGGCAGAGTCTAGCAAGATCGATAACTAAGTGAGACAATCCATAACCTTTAACATACTCCAAGTAAGTTCTTGCATCAATCAAACCTTGACGATACTGCCCTGATACATCTTTGAAGGTCATGAATAGTTCTTCATCATGACCAAGTGCAGATCGCATTTTCTCAATCAATGATTTGTTTGCAGACTGTACATCTGGAGGCGGTTGGGAGTTCGAAGATCCCTGTGTACTGGTGGATGATGACTTGTGATTTTGCACAACAGCAGAAGAAACTGGAGGAAAATCCGAATGAGAAGGCAGAAGTGATCTTGAATCAGATAGATTAGGGGCTGAGGATGAGTGAGGAATCCTATTTGCATTACGAGCAGCCTGTGGAACCGCAGAATTTGGAGGTCTAGGCTGTGAAACTCTTGCATGGGACCTCGATTGGGCTGACGAACTAGAGGCCTGTGCAGGTGTGCGACCTATTGCTGGCCATCCCGAAGAAGAGTTGCCACGACCACTTATATTAGATGCTTGTGCTGGGCCTCGGTTAACCGCTGGCCATGCTTGAGAAGGACTCGCAACGGCAGTAGCAGTAGCGGTAGGAGTTCGATTTGTTTGACGTCTAAGACGAGCAGCCAAGGTGTTAGTAGGAACACTCTCCAAGTTCTGTCCAGATCTCGGTTGACCAGCGAGAGGAGGAAAAGCAGATTCTCCAAGTCGTGTAACAACACCACCAGAGCTGCCCACAGCTTGAAGATACCGCGAAGGTGGTTCCATATCGGTAGTTGATAGAGATTCCATTGGTTGAATAAGAGGATCACCATCATCAATGTGCCTGTTGTTGATCTCAGAGAATCCAGGTGGTGCACTTGTGGGCGGAGGTGCAGGCTCTTGTCGAGAATACTCAGACTCGGATAAACGAAGTGCAGCATGAACTGCAAGATTATAATCGTCATCACCAGGCTCACGACGAAATGATCGAGCTCTTCCACGTCGATTCTCTTGGTCATTTCGTCGGTATCGGAAACTCGTTGGTATCTGGAGCGGAATCACAATATTAAACATAAGAAAGCAAACTAGAAGATGAATTAACAAAAGACACCAGGCAAGAGGGTTTGCATGCCTGCAATGCAGCACTTCGCTGAGCCCGAGACATTTTACCCCCATGCTCAATAGCATTATGCCTCTGAAAACACAAATACAAATACTTAACAAAAGTCCATAGAGCAGAAGTAAAAAAGACCAACGAGAAATTCAGCAAAAGTGTTTACTTTCAACTCTGATTCATTTTGGAAAACTATGAACTTCTTTGCAAGGCAAGATTCGTCTTCACAAAGGAAATGGTCACGGCGAAAGTGAAGCTGTAGCAAAAAAGATAAAAATAAAATAGAATCAGTACAGATGCAGCCACAAGTTTAACCTAAGCTCTAATGAAAATGGTTGATGTTTCTACCTCCAGGTCATCATAGTTTTTGTAATATTCATATTGTCCTGGCTGCGGCCTATATTGGATATTGAAGCCAATCAAGTCATTCAGGTTACACACACTCAAAATATAAACGACTCAATTAAAAACTGGCATTACCTTGGGCAAATATGACAGGTGTAATGCTCTGTAGACATGTGAGCATATAATTCATTATCACCGTAGAATGGATTCCTACAGAATTCACACATAGGATGTCCAGCGAAGCCTCCCCTTTCACTCTCACTTCCATCAACTTCAGAGTCACCAGTGTGTATGTGTTGGTTAAGTTGTGCTCTAGTATACAGCTTTTGTTCACATATGAAAATCTGTTCATGTAGAGAGGGAAAAAAAGATGTAAAAAATGTGCAAAAGTTCCAAGAACATAATAGCAAATAAGCATGCACATATGAAGTTTTGAAGCTCCCACCTTACGCCCTTCGAGACATAAACCGCACATATGCAATTTGTGCTTATGATATAGATGACCCTTCAACTGTTCAACACTCTTAATCCGCAAACGATGCCTTGGCCCTGGTCCTCCTTCTTTTGGTTGATCATCCGTCTTGTCACAAACACTGCACGAGAGTCTACACATTGCTTTGATCATCCTGTAATGATCCAAGTCATCAAAGAAAGCCTGAGTGTCTTCATGATACCAGAACCCTCCTCCTACACGACCTTCCTTTGGTGCTGATGGGAAGGTCGAGAAGTCATTGATCGTCCGAGTATAATCACCCAATGCCTGCAATTTTTTTCATGAAACTCCATATAAGCATTAATTGGGAAAACCGCTAAGGTAGAAAAAGTTGAGAATCTTAGGACAAAAATCTTCGCTATTAAGTAACTGAGATAGCGGGTGCTAATCACAAATTCTGGAAAAAATTTAATGTATCAGATGAAAAAGAGCAGCTGCGATATGGCAACAGAGGTGGAATTAAGAAGAGGAAAGCCATAATAACCTTGGTGACGAAGATGAAAGGAGACTCAGTTTTGCAGATACAGCAGCGAGGATCGCCGAGGACAAAACGGAGACGAACGACGCATGTGGAGCAAACTTCTCGGTGACCACAAGATCCGTAGGCAACCCATTCGAGATTATCGGCGCAGACGGCACAGCTGTCATCCATGGCTCGTGCTGAATTTGGGATTGGGATTGAGAAAATTGATTCGAAGCGAGAGAACAAAGAGATGATAAGCAAAGGGATCTAGGGTTCTCAGAGGGGAAGCTAAAAGGCAAGATGGAGAATGCGAAAAGGTCTACGAATCGTATAATTGGGTCAAACAAGTACGAAAAAAAATTTGGGAAAAGCATAATTATTAGTATTAAAGTTTAATTTAATAACACGTTAATGTCATTCGGTGATCACTTGGGGATGTAGCTCATATGGTAGAGCGCTCGCTTTGCATGCGAGAGGCACAGGGTTCGATTCCCTGCATCTCCATTTTAATTTTTTTTTTCGTTCACTTCTAGTGAGCCATGGGCCTAATGAGATTCAGTGAAAGCCCAAAATTAAACGCAATTAATCGTTGGAAAATAGTCGGAAATGAAGGGTAGTTGCGTAATTGAGCTATAGCATAGTCCAAAACCCTAGAATCGTCTTCTCTTTAACCTACCTCTCCTACAAAATCCCCATTCTGATATTTTTTTTTTTCTGCAGCCGAGATACGCTTTTGCCGCAAAGATGCAGATCTTTGTGAAAACCCTAACGGGGAAGACAATAACCCTTGAGGTCGAATCGTCAGACACCATCGACAATGTGAAAGCGAAGATCCAAGACAAGGAAGGAATCCCACCGGACCAGCAGCGATTGATATTCGCCGGAAAACAGCTGGAAGACGGGCGCACACTCGCCGACTACAACATACAGAAGGAGTCGACGCTTCATCTCGTGCTCCGTCTTCGTGGTGGTGCGAAGAAGAGGAAGAAGAAGACGTACACGAAACCGAAGAAAATCAAGCATAAGCATAGGAAGGTGAAGCTCGCTGTTCTCCAATTCTACAAAGTCGATGGATCTGGTAAGGTTCAGCGTCTCAGGAAAGAATGCCCAAACGCAACTTGCGGTGCTGGAACGTTCATGGCTAGTCACTTCGATCGCCATTACTGTGGCAAGTGTGGTCTCACTTACGTCTACCAAAAAGAGGGAGCTGAGGAATGATACCTTAAATCGGTAGATGTATCACTCTCTCTCTCTCTTTCTCTATCTCTTAAGAACTGGTTACGATTTGGTACTTTTATAAGTTTTGTTGGTTGTAATGGATTCGGTGTTAAACATCTTTTGTTCTGGATTTCTTATCTGGAGTGATGATATTTCTAGTTTTAAATTCTGTTAGCCCGTTGATTAATCTTTTATACATTACTTTGAACACCTTCAATCATTTCTTCGTTTAGCAACTTTGGTTTAGCATTTTTTTTTGAGAAATCAACTTTGATTTTAGCATTATCAACTCGTTTAGCAAATATCTTACATTTTGAAATGGACTCTCTGTGTTCACATTTGGACTTTTGAAATGTAACATTTGACACGTAGATTGGTTATGATAGTTGAATTCTAATTTTGATCAGCGATCAAATGCTTTGCCGAAGTTAAAAAAAGTCGGTTCATGTTTGTGCAGCGTGTTTTCTTAGCCTGAATCCTATAATCTAATCTGAAAAAATTTAGACGACCTTTTCTCCATATATTCTATTCATCCGAGTTTTGATGTCGTCTAATTACACAATTTAATCTCTAATTCTTCCCCACTAGTTCATTCAATCTCTAGTATTGTTTTCTCTTCACTAGAGAAGCAACCCCGCACATACTCGTTGGCGATCAACATAAGACCATAATCTTTCCCAATAGCTTTGTTCAAAAGGTCTGGTGTGTAAATTTCATTAGTAATTTCACATTAATGAATCTAATCATTACCATGTCTATTGCATAAAATGCACAGCGAGAGAAAAGGGAAATGTATTTCCTTATTACTCAAAATTGAAAAAAAAAAGTAACATGTAGTCAAGGTCTCTTACAAGTAGAGCCAGAGAATCATTCATATAACGAGACTTGACTTGAGGGAAGAGAGATATCAAAGAATTGGTGGGTACTGTTTCGCCTGTTGTCGCACCTTTCTTTTGTATTCAGTCTTATCCTGCAGCACCGCACAAAACCAAAACCAATCTTAAAACCAAACTTGCTTATTGATTACTACTCAAAATTCCAATTATATAACTGAAACTCAAGAACAAGTGATCCCTACGACACAAGTAACATGCCATATGAAGTAGGCAAAATCAAGTGTGTAATATAGTGATCAAAGACACTATTATGGTCGTCGACAAGTTTAATAAGAATATATCATAAATGCAATAAAGCAACAAAAATACAAAACCTGCACAAAGAGCTGGTATCCTTCCGTCTGTGCAGGGTCATTAGGGTTTGGTTCATCAAGCAAGTCCTGAATACCAACCAAGATCTGCTTCACAGTGATGGCTGGTCTCCATCCCTGTAAGCCACTTTTTTTCTTTAACCACCATAGTTTTAGCTCATAAGAAGAGAACAGTGGGAAGTGCTTACATAATCCTCATTGAGAATTGAGAGGCACACAGTTCCAGAAGGATAGACATTAGGATGAAAGAAACCTTGAGGAAACTTGCACTTTGGAGGTTTGCTTGGGTAGTCCTCCGAAAAATGGAGGGTCAGGGGATAAAATCCACCTTCCCAGTCAGTCTGCAAACAAGAAGCCCATTACTAAACTCACACTCTAACAATTAACTTTAACACCAGCTGCTTGCATCAACACAATCGAATGTTAGAATCTAGTATAGTTTTCCAAAATACAAGACCTATGCATGATCTACTCTAATCTTAATGATCCAAATAGAGCAAGCAATATGTAGGCGGGAGCGAAAAGAGGAAGAAAGCAAGACATATCACAAGAAAATGCAACACTGGATAAAACAAGACTAGTTGCAAAAACCCTAAACTCGAGATCAAAGCAACCCATGAAATTGAATTGAGTATAGAGTCTTACCCCAGATTTGCCAGGGATGATACACTGCCAAACCATTAGGTTATTTGTTCCATCAGACGAAGTCTCCGGCTTGGCAACGAAAGCCTAAAACAGAGGAAACAGATTTGATTTGAATTATAGAAAGAAGGAGGAAGAAGAAAAGGGCAAAAGGAGGAGAAGAAGATGAACATACGTGGGGATGGTTCTTACGCCACGCTTTCCGCTCCTCTGTGAGTCGACCACGTGCGATTCCACCGGACATGACTTCGGTCTGCTTCCTTTGCTTCGATCTCCAATTTCCAATTCCAAAATCCAATGACCCGACTACGCTTACTTCACACCCGATTTAGTCTTTTCTCTATCATTCTTCTTCGTCGGCTTTTGCGTTTATACTGTTTTTTTTTTTCTTTTTGCTTATTTATTAAGATTAATATTAAACTCTTCCCTTTTTTGGTCAATAATTATTGAGAAAAATTCACATATATACATTACTTGTGACTTTTTTTTTTCCTTACATAATATTGGCGGCTGAAAGTTAAGAGCTTTTGACAAAAACAAAAAATAAGTTAAGAGTTTCGCACCTGAAAAAAAAAAGAAAAGAAAAACAAAAAAAATTTGGTTGATGATGGATGGACGGTGGCCAAAGTATTCCCCAATAGGAATATTTTTTGTGTTATTTAAAGATGGAAATGAACCGTAGATAATAATTTCGACTACTGATTAAAAAAACAACAAATATGAGATCAAGAATTACAGGGACGGTTTTTCTTTCATTTTTGATTTTTCTCACTATACACACAAAACAATCAACAGCTTTTACACAAAATTGTAATCCCACATATATAGACCAAAGCACACAACATATACAATACATATACACAAGAGTTATCTCAACAGTGTCTTTCTTATCAGCTGCTTACATTCAAAAGCAGCGTGAGAGAGAAGAGATTATTCGTCATCATCAAGGGCCAAGGGGTTTCACCAAGCACATACAAACAATAGCTTCAGCTATCCAACAGATTCCTCAAGCTACGGAAAGCCTCCGGCGTAAGGCTACAACACCGTTTCTTCTCCAACGGGACCACTGTCTCCTCCTCTTTGTCCACCGTCACAAAACATACCACAACCGCCGTTAAGTTATCAAACGTGTTCAGCCTCAGTGCCTCCATCACAAGCTCTCTTGCACTTCTCGTCGGATCATCGTGTCGGTTTAAGCCGCGCTTCACGATGCTAACCGCTTCTTGGCTTGTCAAGACATCCCAAATCCCATCGCACCCGATTACAAGAAACTCGTCGTCCTCGGTTAGAGTTATCTGCTTGATTTCAGGTTCTGAAATCAGTGGAGACTTAGAGCCGTGTGGTCGTTTCATGTCCCAGTCGCCGAGAGCCCTGGTTACAGACAACTCTCCGTTTAGGTAACCGTCCTCAATGATACCGCCAGACTCTTCTACTCTTATTCTCTCCGGTAGATTGATCGGTCTATGGTCATGAGACATCTCTATCGCTTTGCCTTTTCTGCAAAGTACCGCTCTGCAGTCTCCAGCATTTGCAACCATTAAGAGTCTGCCACAAGGACAATAATCAAAGTAAATCACAGTTAAACAACCATATAACTGCAGAATCTAACCATATTTTCCAATACTATATGCGAGAGCTCTCTCGAGTTAGATAGAAAACGAAAGAACAAAATTTAGAAAACACGCGTACCTTCCGGAAATAAGAGCAGCAAGAGCAGTGGTGCCAGAAGAAGAGCTAATGCTGCAATCCTCTGCCAAAGCAAGATCAGCTTGGAGAAACGCATTTCTCAACGAACTCTTAACTTCTTCAACATAAACACTATTCACTTCCGTTGTCTGTGGGAACTTATCATCTTCAAAGAAAAGCCTAATGGCATTTTGCCGCACATACGTTGCTGCTTCTGATCCTCCATGACCATCAAAAACCTAAATAGGAAGTCAAGTCAGGTTCTTCTATCTTTAAAACAACATTCGATTTTTTAAGGAAGCAACGATGCATTACCGCATAGAAAGCACTTGGCTTTGGCAATTCAAAAAGACACCCAACTTGGGAGGATAGATCATCTACGCAAATGTGTTCGTCTTCCATGAATCTCTTTGGTCCTATATCAGCGTAGCTTCCAGACCGGATGGTTGGAACATAAACCGAGACACTAGAATCGCAATCATCCTCCTGCTTTAGACCCTACAAACGTATACACGTTATTGAAAAAATAAATCAAATTTCAGTCATTGTCCTGTAAACAATCAACTATAGTCCCGATTCTTCAATCAAAGGAAATGCAAGTCGAGAAAGGCTAGAACTCATGCTTAATTGAGAAAATCAATAAATTGAACACAAGTAGTGAAGACAAGACATATTAACAAACACAATAACTACAGATAAGGGTTCTTTAGAAAAGTAGTTGCATTTAGTTCTGAAAGTCACCAGCTTTAAAGTCGGTTAATTTGCCTAGTTTCGGACAACAAGCATCTAATATCTGCTACAACACGCAACCATAAATGAACCTGAGAAATCTAAAAGATCATTTCGGAAGTGTTCCAGATCGTTTCGTTTCCTATAAAGTCATCTTAATACCAACTTAAGAATCACCTTGATACCAAATCAATTCGGTTAAATTCCTAATTATAGACGATTAGTATTCAGAGCCAGAGAACCTTCAATTCTCTTTTCACTAGGTAAACCCGTAAAGAGACCAGAAAGAAATGAAAAATCTAATCTTTAACATGTCTGAAAGCTTAATACTTACCACCGGAGAAGGCAACAAAGCGCCAGAAACCGACGCCGACGATCGACGAATACCCAATTTCGGAGAAGAAACTGGAGATTTGACGGCGGAAGAAACTCCATCAATATCCAGAACCACCGGCAAACTCTGTTGAAATACAACCTCTGCTTCTGCTACCATCTCTTTCTTCACAATCAAATTTCGCGTTCACTTTTACAGCAACTATAAGTTACAACCAGATCGATCCTTTGGAACTTTGTACTCTTTAATCACCGCCTTTTTTGTTTGATTTTTCTACCAAAATCCGTTCACTTGTTTTCAAATTAAATTTGACAATTTCGAAGTTGGCGTATTTGTTTTTATTTTCCTCTCGCGATGGCTTCCTCTGTTTTGTATATATAAGATTAAAGAAAGACGAAATTGTGGGTGACTGGGTAACCGGTGAATGCAGCGGACACGTGGCGGTCGTATAGCGAATCAGAGATCTTATGTGGATTGTTATCGGTGTTTAGTTTGTGGATTACACACGGCTAATACTAAGCCCTTTTTGATGATACGTGTCATAGGTGGAGTTTCAGCTTTGACGCGCGTGTACCCTTAAACGACGTCGGAATTCGAAACACCCTCCCTTTTCAACTTACCAACTACCGAGGACTTCCTCGGAAATAACGGGGAGATTTCTGTAATAATATAAAATAGTATGGGTAGTTTAGGAAATTAAAGGATTTTGTCGACTAGAATCTCAAAAGGTTTATCCCTGTCCACACCTGCGTTTTCACGATATTACCCCCACTAAAGAAGATTAATCTGGACCGTTTAAGCCACCAAGGTGACCGTGGATTGGTCATGCCACATCATCAGTATTTTTTTCCGATGGTATTTAATTTTCATCTTTGTCACGAATAATTGACTGGCATTAACCTTTTAAGCGGCAAAGAACCTCTTAATTATTTTGCGGATAACATATCCAGTTTTTTTTTTTGGTTAGTGGCTGATGTATTAGCGAAGAATGCAAGAACAAATATGCAGAGCTTTGTTGTATAATGTTTAATTACGAATGAATTGTTTGACGGTAAAAAGAAAAACCATATCCACGTCGAGTCTTGCTTTTATCCAAAGCCATATTTTTTTCTTCTTCTAAATTTTACTGTTTTAATTTGTAAAGAAAATAAGTGCATTTAAAATAATATAGCAAAGAATCATACAATTTGTTATCCGCCTTTGTTTTGAACAGTATCCGCCTTGTGTATAATAATATTTAAAGTTATTAATTAATCAGCTATTAAAAAAAAAAAGTAATTAAATTTTAACTTTGTGTGTCTGCACGAGAATTTTTTATTTTTAATATAGGTTGTATTAATTTTTTTGTTTAGATATAATAATGTTTAAAATTATTAATTACTCAGCTATTTAAAAAGAAAAAGTAACTAGATTTTAGAAAACTTAAAAATATCTAAATTAATAACTAGTTTATAGAAATTAAATATAAACATAAAATAAAATATTATATTAAAACTTTGGAAGTGTTTGGAAACAATTACTAAAAATGTTTCTGTTTTAATATAATAGATTGATAAATCAAAGCTCTAACGTGTTGTTGAAATGTGAAACGTGTTTCGTGGAAAGTCTGAGAACCAATTAAAAATCTTGATCCAGAACTATGTATTTGTCTTTAGTCCAAAAAATATCTAGCCAATAAAGATTTAACAATTAATCAGCATTACATCAGTAGATATGAGTCGGCAAAATGTTGCTGGTGCCTGGTGGTGCTATGGAAAATTAACATGACAGATTACGTTAGCGCTGCATGATGACAGACGGTATTTAATGGGCCTTCATCACGAAAAGCCCATAAAGCTTTAACTGGTGAATTGTTTGAAACCCGTTGGCTCAGTGGCTTTCTTTCTTGTTTGAAAATTAATATTACCCGTTAATATTTTTGACTTATGACATGTTTGCCTCTTTTAGTAGTACATATAATATAAGTTTACCGGCAGTCGAAAGAGTAAGTAAGATTTTGACAGTGATTCGTATCGAGATCAAGAACAGGAAATGCATACGTAAAACATAGGTTAAAAACGAAAAACTCAAGAAAGCTTTTATTAATCGACTAGTTTTAAACATAATCTCTCGGGTTTTATTAAGCCTCCATAATCGCTATTCTCACTTCGACGGTGATGACGATGACGGGTTCAAAGGGCTCGGCTTTGGACTATTTTTCCCTTTTCCGGCGAGCCTAGGACTCATCTCACCTCTCCTTTCATTCACTCTAGGACTAAACACTTGAGACAGATTCCGATTAAAACCAGGCGTTGAAGTCGAACTAGTGACTTTAGGGCTACATGTGTGTCTAAATTCTCCTCTACTTCTTGTAATATACTCATCAAGAATCTCAGAATCACATGGATATGAAGCTGTTGATCCCATCTCAGCTTCCTGCAAAATCGAAATTCTGTTAACAAGAAATCTAAGAAACCAAAGAAAAATTGATTTTGATTGAATCTAGCAATGGAGTCTTTACCGGTACTGCGAGGTTGAATGGTAAAGCGGGTGCTTCTTCATACTCTGCTGCGTCTAAGTCCTGAAGATGAGCACTTTTGAAGAATCTTGGAAGGATATATTGCCTTACAGGTACTAGAAACATGATCATTAGAGGGAACATAACTCCAGCGAGTGGGATCCATGTGAGACCAAAGCAGATTAGAAGATAAGTTGTTTGGAAAATAGTGAACATTGCAATCGTTTTGAATGGAACAGTTTCCACGAATGTCGCGTGGTTGTCTTCAAGGACCCTGCAAATTTGGCAAGTACTTGAGTAATGGGTCTTGAGAGGGTAAAATAAGATAAAAACAAAAAAAAAAATTTAACACTTTACTTGAATCGACGACTTGGGGCTGTGAAGAGAAGTAAGATTCTTTCCCAGAATTGGTTTCCAGGTAAGCTTTCGATGGCCATGAAGGCGAAATAGCCCCAAAGGACTGATGTAGGGATCATTTTAAGGAGAGGCATGGCTGCAACACATCCTCCAACCATTAGTGCCTGAAGCAAGTTGCTTACTCTCTGTTCTTTGACTTCAATTGGCAATAAATCATCGATTTCTTTCTCGATATCAAACAGAGTTTCATCAACTGGAGCATCGAGATTTCCTGTGAATGTTGTCGCTTGTATTGTTGATTCTTTCAGCTCTTTCAGACCCTACGAAACAGATAATGTATCCTCAATTTAGCCTCAAACTATGTTAGTTCCATTGTTACATTGAGAAGATTCTTTACCTGAGGCTGCTGATAGACTAATGGAGTCTGCATTTGATTATAAACCTCTTGCATGTTACCATACAACTGTCCTAAACTCGCATTCTGCTTAATGCTTCTCCGTGCAGTTGCAACTAGTCTGTTCCGAAGCAGCTGTGTAAAAAGAGCAAACAACAAGCTAAATTGCACGTCCTGAAGAAAAACATAAGTGTTGCGGGTAGAGTACCTGATATTTTAGTGTTGCCAGGCTCTTGGTATGCATTGGTGATTGAGGTATGACTCCATTTGATGGAGGGATTCCAAGTAGACCACATATTAAGGTCTGAAAATGGCGGAGCTATTAGTAGATGGAGCACAAGAAGAAAAGAAGAAATCAATTGGTTCCTGCAAAATCTTACCAAAAAACCAAGAAGAAGCAGATCATAGTGGTAAGAAGATGGTTTTCTCAAATTGAATTCTTTCTGCTGTGCAAGCTGCGATGCTACACTGTGGTCGAAGTAGTAAAGAACTGCAATCATTGTTGCAGGAATAAAAGCTCCAATAATGTATACAATTGGAACTTCAAGCATCTCCTGAAATTTAAGAGTCACTAGGCATTAGTCACTTGTTCATCTTGGATTTGTGAGGAGATCTAAGGTAAAAGACACACCTTTACGACGGTCCAATTCTCATAAGCACCAGGGGACCAAGGATTTGGGCTAAAAAGTCGCCGGGGAATTCCTTTCGGAACATCTCCTGTTGGGATGTAGGAGACACCGGTCCAAACAAGAACCATGAGTGGGACACCATAGTCAGCTATTAAGCTTCTAAGCCAGCCTGTTTCAAGAATAATGTTTTAAAGAAGGGAATTAGGTTTCTTCAAGAACAAGGAAGCATTGACTGAGATCTCCCCACTTGTAAGCGCATAACTGATTATTGATTGGTCAAGATCCCTTGAATACGGAGATTCCAGCTCATAAGATGAAAAAATAAAAAAATAAAAATTGCAGTTGACTAACTATACTTCGATACCTGTTCCATATCTCCAGGATCTGGCTTTTCTACTTCTAAGTGCAGTTATAAGTAGACCAAAGGAGAGAACTAAAGCAAACATCCCATTTGCAAATCTCCAGGAAGGTAAAAACTCCAGAAGTTTCAGATTTTCTCTCTCAGGGGAGCGAAATTCATCAACTAATCCCTGGATATATATGATAATCAAAGCATTAGAGGCAAATAAAATCCAATTTCTAAGTATCGAAAAAATCGCAAATCTTCTTACTTTGATGGCTTCTTGCATGAATAGCATAGCTATAAGAAGTCCAAACAATTCTCCAGCTACTCTGGTGAATCTGTTGATTATTGAACAAGCTCCACATATAGCCAACACGAACAAAATTAACGAAGTCCAGACACAAACCCTGCACATGTTTGACTAGATTAACGTCTGATATTTTACAAGATTTAACAATGAATTTAGAAGAGAATTAAATTACCATCCAGACCAAGCCAAGAACAAATTGCGCCCCAGCTCAGGTCTCCCTTTCGCAAAGTTAAACATGAATGTGTACATAATTACAGTTGGCTCCGCAACTCCGAGTATAAGCAGAGGCTGGCCTCCGATAATCGAGTGAATGATTCCGCAAATGGCTGTAGATGCCAGTGTCTGAACAGCTGTAAGAACTCCATCTGAAAATTACATAATCCGATTCAAGTTGCAATTTTTGATAACATTCATAAAGCTCATAACTTTATTTTTAGAGGAGGAGATCTAGTAGTACCGGTGCTTCGTTCCAATTGTTCCCCGAATGAAATAACAGGAATGGCAGATGCAAAGAATATGTATGTGGTGGGAGCCAGAATCCTACAGAATTAGTAAGTTTTAGATATGTGAATAATTCACAAAAACAGAGAAACTTCGACGGGAAAAAAAAAACGAACAAGGTGACCAATTTTAGTACCTAAATCCAGCTTTGAATCCTCCGGTCCAATCTTGTTTGTAGCACGTTAACCTTCCTTTAAGATCATTCTTGATACCTTCAAACGGAACGAATGTCTCTTCCATGGTGGCTGGCTACTCTCTGTAAAATCCACTCTGTTTCTAAGTTCCTCTGTTTTTTTCTGTCAGACAAATCGTCAAACACTTGGAGAGCCTTCTACAACACAAGCAGACACCCGGTTATGGGGGCAGAAACGAAGAGGAGAACTACTTGAAATCGAACAAACCCATATTACAGAACATTCTCAATACAAGTTCAGGGAAGAGAAGAAAAATGGAGAAAAAAAAACAGATAAGAAGACTCAGAAGAAAGGAATCCAATATTAAGGAGCTCGTAATAACAATGAATCTCCTCGTAGAAGAAGATTGGGAACGATTCATGGAACAGACTTTACATGATAAAGTGTTTTGAGAAGTAATTGAGAAGCAATAATAAAGAAAAGGGGACTGTATTGTTTGGATGGCAAGAAAGTGGCAAAGTTGTCAGCTGAGCAGATTGCAATGTACGTCTTTCGTGGCAAAGGAAGAAGAAGAAGCCGAAGCATCGTTGTATATATAACACTGATAGATGGCGGAAATTAAACTAATTAAAAATTTCGTTAAAAGGGATTAACGAAGCGCGTGGAGTTTCCACCGTCAAAATTTTAATAACACTTTTTTTTTTTGCGGAAGTATTATATGACCTTTGACCTTTTTTATTTATTACTATTGATCACATAAACACAGGATTTATATAAGTTTTTCTTCAAAATGATTTGTATAAGTAAAATAATTTTTTTGAAAGGTAATTTGTTGTGTATTATTATGGGGGTGAATTAGTAGTATACACTGATATTACCGTTTGTCTAGATGTCGACAATAGCAAACTAGCAAATCGATTTGATTTCCTTTAACAAAAAAAAATCGATTTGATTTCGACAAGTATACATATCAGTATATCACCTATACAGTACTGAAATTTTAGAATCTAAAACGGTCTAGGATTCACTTATGTCTTACAGACAATTGGCAAAATTAACATATCTTCGAGAAGTTGAAAACTAGCTGTCAGGTACGGTGCAAATAAGCGTATAGTTCTCTAAAAGAAAAGATGGGCCAAAAGTTTTGGAAACTCACATACAGAAACAGTTGAAATGTTTATTATATCCGGTAAAAAATCAAATTATTATCACCATCTACATGACTATACATGATACATCCAGTGTACATAAAAATCCGCAGCTGTACATTGGAAGAACAAGCTTAATTGCTTAACGTATCAAAATCCTAATCCAAAAAATGATTAACAAAGTGACAAAAAGATAGGTTAGTAAAAGCAATGGTGATTGGATAAGGAAGTCAAGTAAAGCTTCGTTGTTGTTTAAAGATGGTCTTAATGTGTTAGGTTGATTTCTTACTATTACAACGTCAGTGTATGATTAGATGTATGTTATCTGCACCACCTTCAAAAAGTGACCTTTTTTTTTTGGCCTTATAGAGAAATCATCGTACGGCACTCTTTGCCTTTTTTAAGAAGCAGGTAGTAATATGTATACGTGCTCTCTTCATTGGTTCCTCAATTATAAACAACGTTACCATAAAAAAAAAAAGTATGTATGGAAGAGAGGTTGAAGCCCATGTGCTATGGACAACTCATTTTTTGCCCCTCCACGCAATCTCGCAACCAAGATATACAATATTACCAATTCACAGCCATATTTCTCAACAAACGTCCGTTCTAATAATAATAATAAAAAAAAATCATGAACCATTTGTTTATAGAAACAAAACAGAGAGAATCATCATTTGTATTACGAGATATAACTCGATTTGCAAAAACACTCGAGTGCACTTATTAGCCACTTGAAAACGATTAATTTGACTGGCTTATCTATGAAGTTTATGCAAATTCTCTTATTGTAAGTCACCTATATTGCTCTACACAGTCAAAGTTGTTTTCACTAAATTACAGTAACGTGAAAAAAACCTTAACTGGACTTGTTTTTCTTCGTTTAAAGAGTTAATTTGTTCAATCGTGCATTTGGAATAATTATTGCATACCAAGTATTTTTAGGTCTTTCACATTCAAAGGAAAGTTTGGTTGGTTTAATAATTTATAAAATCGGTGTTACTTTCTTTTCATAACTCATCATCTTAAATGTGTGGTTTGATTAAAAAGAAAGGTGTTTATTTGTTCTCTTTAGACTTTACGTAATAGAGAAAAAAGTCAACTGTTATACATTATGTCTATAGATATTTTCCGGATTAAATAATTGAGATCTAGGAAGGGACATGACATAACACTGAGTTACATATATAAACTACACTTTATTTTATATTATCATGTAACCGAACGAATAATCGGCCGTCTATGAATCTATGACAGTGAGTTGGATTTTGTCTCTATACTTGACACGATGGAAAAAGAGAGAGACAATTGCATAAACTTTTTGGCATAAAACACGATTTTTATAATTAATCTCACGCCTACGACGTCGAGTTCTTGTGCAATAAGTTTTTAGTTTTTTACTGCCTTCGCGTTATATACTCATTCGATTGGATATCAAGAGTTTTTATATGTTTTGATGATAAATTGAAAGATTTTAGTTAACCATCTGTGTCGGTATGCTTTATATAGAAGGATTTACATTCTAGACATTGTGAATATATTCTGGAGAATTCGTATATATCTTTATATGAACTAACATAAAAATATAGAATAGATTGTGAATATATTCTTTGATTATATGGATCTTAATTAGACCTTTCTATACTTTAGATGTACTGTATATTCTCTTAATCACCATTCTAGAACGAGTACATGTAAGGCGGCTATAACTGTAGACCGGTCTGGTACGGTTTAATCAAACCAAGTGAAGGTATATCCTGTCTAAAGATAGTTTCAACAGAAAATAATGGCATAATGTCGATATATCCCAATAAAGAGTATGAAAAGTTGAAAAATGAAAACTAACCAAATGACATGCGATAAAACTAAGACCACCTCCAATACTAATAATGGTGATAAGCTTTTAAAAGTATCTCATCTAATATAATATTGTTATTTTTATGTAATTTAATTAATTAATTAAATTATAAATTATAAAAATAAATTATACCAATAAAATGATGACACATCTCACGAGAGTTTCTCAAATCTTGTTTTAGAAATTCTCCACTATAGATGCTAGGTTCTCATTCTCTCTCCTCTTTTTTATTTTTTTTCTATTTTTTTAATCCTCTTTGAGAGAGTACTATTGGAGGTGCTATAATGACTACATTATTAGAGACTCAATTATGCATTCACTCATTTTACGACTTCCGTTTTTTTCCTCAAAGGTATATATCTCGATGATGTGCTAAACTATTTCCTTCTATCCAATTTTATACAAGCTGGTCGGAATCTTCGCTTTCACTTTCCAATTCCATTAATACGAGGTCTTGGATGTTGAACCATCAAATAGCACCACATTAAACTCATACATATATATATATATGCTGTTATATATATATATATATATAATATGTTTCGTTATATATACGCACCATTTTACGTGAATTGAATTCCCCTTTTTAAATTTAATAGAAAAAGTGGACCAAGATATTAATCCAAAAATGATCTATGCGATATATTTTGTCGTGCAATATGAAATCACAAAAGTCGAACAACACTTTTGAAGTCTGTATTAATAGGTGGTTTGATGACATCACAAAACTCACACAACAACTTACATATACTGTGTGAATATATGAGGTGCAGTAAAATTAGGAGACGACTTTTTCCTATTATGGACTGGAGGGAGCGATAATAATTGACGAAGAAACATAAAAGTGTGACAGAAGACAAAATACAACAGTGTAGTATTTTATATATAAAAGCTGCTCAACTTTCACCTTTGATTGATACATCAGCATGGGATAGGTTGACATTTGTCCTTAAATTTTAATTAATAAATTTTAATATTAAATTTTAAAACAATGAAAGAATATGAAAAGTTTATTTTATTAATTAACTCTTAATTAAAATATATATTAATGTTAAATAACAGTTTATGTTATAACTAATTAAAAATATTGATAGATATGTATTTAATTTTTAAATAATTGTAGATTACTTAATAATATTTAGATTACTTAATAATATTTTAAGATGTATTTTAAATTAATTTTTTAAGATTATTTATAATAAAATACTGACAAGTAACAAATGAAATGATGATTATATTAATTTTATTTTTTTTAATTAATTGACTATCAATTAATATTTCTGTAAATGTTAAACAAAAATTTATGTTATAACTAATTAAAAATATTGAATGATATTTATTAATCTTAATATAACTTTAAATTAATAAATAATATTCAATATGTATTAATATTTTATAATTTTTTTAGAATAAAATATTAACAAGTAAGTAAGTAACAAGTAATAATTATATTAATTTTTACAAAAATATAAAAAAAGTTTGAAAATTTTAAAAAGAAAAACCCGCACGTTGGTATTCACCTTGTCTTATATATAAAACTTGGCCAACTTTCTCCAGCTGCTTGCTACATTAGCACTGGGGAGAACGCCACCTGTCCATTTAAAATCTTAATGAAATAAATAATTAATCATATTTAAAAAAAAAGCATTAAAGAACATTAATAAATATTAATATGTATAACAAATATATTTAAATAAATAAATTCAAATTTATTTTAAATATATCAAAACTTATAAATATTATATAATATAAAACTTTTTGAAATACATCATTCCATTTATTCTTTCCAAGTGATTTAAACTACATTTTCAAACTAAAAGTATAATTAAATTTTTATGAAAGTGAAAAAAAATTATCAGACTGAATAAGTTAAATTTTTTTAAATAATCTTATATAAAACTCTAACTAATAAAATTATAACACATAATATTCAATAAATGATTAAAGAGATAAAAAATAATTAAAAAATAATGGTAAAAAAAATGGATACATAAAAATGTCATACAAAGTTTTTTAGTAATTTTTAAAAAGATGTAATCAATAAAATATATATAACCAAAAAAACTCAAAATGGTAAATTTTTCTATGAGCTATTACGTTTTTATATATAAATTAAAATAATAGATCTTTAGTCCCTCATTACAATAGGAGAAAAATTGGATTATTTGGTACAACCGGTGTAGAAGAGATTACAAATAATTTATCATCTAGAAGAAATCGGAAAATATAAATATTTTAAACGAAAAAACATTGATGGTAAAAATAAAATTCAATACAAATTCTAAAAATGTATTAAAACAAGATCCGCGCATATGTGCGGGTTTTCTCTTAGTCTTATATATAAAACTTGGCCAACTTTCTCAAGCTGTTTGCCACATCAGCACTGGAGAAAGTGCCATCTGTCCATTTAAAATCTTAATGAAATAAACAATTAATCACATTTAAAGAAAAAGCATTAAAGAATATTAATAAATATTAATATGTATAACAAATGTATGTAAATAAATAAATTCAAATTTATTTTAAATATATCAAAACTTATAAATATTATATAATATAAAACTTTTTGAAATACATCATTCCATTTCTTCTTTCCAAGTGATTTAAACTACATTTTCAAACTAAAAGTATAATTAAAATTTTATGAAAGTGAAAAAAAAATTATCAGAGTGAATAAGTTAAGAAGTTTTAAATAATCTTATATAAAACTCTAACTAATAAAATTATAACACACAAAAAATATTTAATAAATGATTAAAGAGATAAAAAATTATTAAAAAAAATAATAATAAAGAATTGGATACATAAAAATGTCATACAAAGTTTTTTAGTAATTTTTAAAAAGATGTAATCAATAAAATATATATAACCAAAAACACTCAAAATGGTAAATTTTTTTATGAGTTATTACGTTTTTATATAGAAATTAAAATAGTAGATTTTTAGTCCCTCATTACCATAGGAGAAAAATTGGATTACTTGGTACAATCGGTGTGGAAGAGATTACAAATAATTTATCATCTAGAAGAAATCGGAAAATATAAATATTTTAAATAAAAAAAAATTGTTGGTAAAAATAAAATTCAATACAAATTTTTAAAATATATTATTTAAAATATAAATTAAAACAAGACAATCAACTTTCTCCAGCTTAATGCCACATGAGCATTGGAGATAGTGACACATATCCATTTACAATCTTAATTAAAAAATAATTAATAAAATTTAAAAAAACACATTAAAGAATATAAATAAATAATATGTATATAAATAAATTTATATAATAAAAGAATTAAAATTTAATTTAAATATATTACAACTTATAAATATTATATAATAAAAAACTTTTTAAATGCACCATTCTATTTTCTTTTTCAAATGATTTAAATTTCATTTTAAAAAAAAAATAATTAAATTTTAATGCAAGTGAAAAAAATTATGAAATATAAAACTCTAACTAATAAATTTATATAATCTTATATAAAACTCTAACTAATAAATAATTAAGTTTCAAATAATCTTATGTAAAACTCTAACTAATAAATTTATAAAACATAAAAATATTAATAAATGAATAAAGAGATAAAAAATATAAAAAAATAATAGTAAAAGAAGAGTGAATATATAAAAATGTCATAAATTTTTTTTTTGTACAAAAAAACCAGGAATCAAGAAAATATATATAACAAAAAAAACTCAAAATTGTATATTGAGAAAGTTAAAAAATATTATATTAGTAGGATTTACAACAATAAAAAGAATATGAAGATGGAAGAACAAATAAATATTCCTCTCTGATATTCAACTTATATTTTTATGTGAACTATTACATTTTTATACAGAAATTAAATAGTAGGTTTTTAATTCTTTATTATAATGGGAGAAATTTTGGACTATTTCGTACAACTGGTGTAGAATAGTTACAAATAATATGTTATAAAAAAAATAAAAAAATAAATATTTTAAAGGCAAAAAAATTGATAATAAAAATAAAATTTAATAAAAAATTTTAAAATGTATAATTTAAAATATAAATTAAAATAAAACCGCACATACGTCGCGGATTCTCTCCTAGTAAAAATAATTAAAGATCAGCCTTCTATAGTGTTCATCTAAAAATCAATATAAGCCGAGAATCAAATGAAAACGTAACTCAAGTGGTAGGTCACTCTTTTATCAAAAAAAAAAAGAAAGAAAGTGGAGGTCACTTCTCATCATTTCGCATTTCTCTTTACACCATTCACTCCAAGCCTCAACAACACTGTGCATCTCACATTATTATTTCGTATACTATTTTTTCCCTCATGAAATCATAACATACGTATTTAATTTCTTTTTTCTTGGGTTTTAATCATAACATTTGTATTCATAAACCATAGTCCAGGTTCAACGTACGTAAAACATCATCTTAAAGAGCGGATGAAATTAAATTTCAATCTTATAATAAAGGGACATTAATTAAATTTGAAGCCTGGAATTGTGATCATGGTGGCTCATGGTTTGACTTTCCACATTCACTTCATTGCGCAATCATTAGTCATCAGTACCATCAATAGTTGAACCGACTTATAAGAGATTAATCAGCAGTTAAGAATTATTCATATATATAAAACATACATACAGTACAATTTTCCCTCTCTTAATATAGTGAAAAGAAGAAAATTTAATAACCAAATGGGTTTTATTGATTAATTTGTTATACCTCTACCAAAACCGGCCAATAGGAATTTTTGGGTAAGAGTACCGGTTTGAAAGAACCGCATCAACAACAAACCGGTTAGCAGCTTCAGTATAGTGAACTCCATCCCATACAATTGCTTTGGTTACATCACGGCAAATAGTTGAACCGGGTTGACCACACGTGGCTTTTCGATCGTAGTTGTTTGGCTTTCCTCCATAACCGCAACAAGCCATTAACGGATCCACAAATCCTGAAAACGCGAAATGAAAATAACCGAATCAAACCGATTCTGACTCTTAACAAAGGCTTCTAACATGAATTTTATTAGTGCAATCGATACGCACCGTATCGTTTGAAATCTTGGGAGAGTTTGTATTTGATAGAGTAAATATCAACGTAGACGAGAGTAGCGTCTTTGAATTGGGACCTCATTTCTTTGATTAGACTAAAAAGTCCTTTGTTGAAGGCCTTTGCCACGTCGTTGTGAACCCGGAAACAACCAATCGGGTCAAGATCCGAATCGTTGTGTGGGTTAATTGCCAATTCCTTGGGTGCACAACCCAATGGGCCTGTGTTATGTACCCAAAACTTTCTCCCTCCGTATAGATGTACGGTCTTCATTACAACATACCAAATTACAAACCGGCCGTATTAGGAACCGTTTTGACGCAAACACAAAAAATTAAACCCATTCCTCAGGAATTTTCTAAGAGTTTTGTCTACTGATTTTATCAATTATCATCCGAATATATCTAATGATAATTAAAATTTGGGACTAACAGTTAATGATATGATTATGTGAAAATGAGAAGGATTTGAGAAAGAGATTAAAGTACCTGTATGGCCTTTTGAATCTCAAGAAGCATAGGAGGGATTTTTTCGACGACGGATGTATACGTTAAGTTTGAATCGTATAGAGCAAGTAGAAGATCATTTTGTCCGATATCGATCATGTACAGTGCGTTTTTGAATCCTTTATCATCAATAAGATCTCTTCTTCCTGTTAACAAAACATCATGTTAAGTACTTAAGAATTTTTATTTTTTGGAAACAAATTACTTACCGGAAGTGATAAGTTCTTGACAACGGTTCTTGAAACGGATGAACTGGCGGATTTGAACGGCAAGTGGGAAGGAAAAAACGGGAAGAGCGGTGGCGCCGGAGACAGCGAAATTGACTCCTCTTTTGAAATTTGGTGAGAGTGAGTCCAAATATGGACTCAAATATGTCATCTTTAAATGTTCACCTTAACCATATAAAGAGAATCACCAATTTGTAAATTTACATGTACTGTATACATATTTAGAGTATATACATAGAATAGAAATGGAACTTACAGAGAAAGTCAATTATGAGTCGACCGTCGCCGAGACGACCTGTGCCTCTGTGGAAGAAAGTAATGCCATGAGGGAGTCCGATGGGAAGTCCGACGCCGGCTAAAACTCCTCCGGTGTCGGAATTGGAGTCACCGAAGTTTATCAAAATAGGTTTCTTGCTTGATTTGGAACTTTCTTCCGAGTTACAACAGATCAAAAGAGATAAACATAAAATTAAGGAGAAGCATCGCAGAGAAGAAACAGTGTGATCCATTTCGTTTAAAATATTGTTGCAACGAAGAATATCATCAAGCTTCAAGATCAAAGCTTTATATACGGTCAGATCTTTAGCTTCGAAAGTCAATTTTTTTAAAATGCAAGTCAATAAATATTTGTTTTTTTTTTACGGTAATTTGTTGAAGTTATTTCAAGTTGCATTATATCGTTTGTTTAATATAGTATGAAAGAAATGTTTTAGATCCGATCGGCCATATTTTCGTAGGATCGTCAGAATTTGTTGAGATATTAAATTATAAATTATCCATATGACTTTTTGACTTTTTTTTTTTTAATTCGTCTATTGCTGATATAAAGAATGTAGTAGATGTATGATCAGAAATTTTGAAATTACAATTTCGGCCCATATATATTGAAAAAAAAGAGTACAAGGCCCATTATTTTGGCCCATATATATTGAAAAAAAAAGAAGAGTACAAAGCCCATTCGACTATTGCTGATGAAAAAGAAATGCGGTGAGCGTGGATCGAACACGCGACCTTCAGATCTTCAGTCTGACGCTCTCCCAACTGAGCTATCCCCGCGATTTGATGATCTAATCCGAAGTAAAAAGTATATTCGTAATATAACTTCAGGACGCGATAATTTTTTGTTTTTGGCATAAGTAGAGAATTGTTGCGTTGCACGATTCTCCTCTTACGTTCGAAGACCATTGCTTGTTCTTTGGACGACCATCGGCGACAGTGAAAGTCTAGGTCTTCCTCGGCGTCGTTTTTTCTTTCCCGGTATGCCCTTGTTCTTCGCTTAATACATCTCTCCGTCGCTCTATTTGTTTTCTCGATCGTCTTTTCGATTATCTAATCCCGCGATCCGGGTCCGTCATTTCCAGATCTGTGTTTAATCTCCCAATTTTTGTTGGGATGCGACATGATTTCTTGTGATTCTTTTCGTCCGGGATGTTAGATTTGTATCTGCATCGTCGTTATACAAAGTGATCTTGGTTTGTTTTTCAGATCGAGTGTTCACCTCAAATCGGAATTTAGTTTTCGTACTGTTTTGATTTGATCGAGACATGTTAATACGAATGAGATCCGTGAGATGTGGTAATCGTTCAGCGAAATCGTATGATGCATCAAAGCTGCTTTGTTCTGTAATTGTTTTCTCAATTGATGGGCATTGAATCTGTGTGGATGCTTCAAATGAGAGTGAGTTTTGATTTGAGGATTTTATGTGTTATACATAGCAGGCTTGGAAAATGGGGCTGTCCTTCGGCAAATTGTTCAGCAGGCTCTTTGCAAAGAAAGAGATGCGTATCCTCATGGTTGGTCTTGATGCTGCTGGTAAGACAACCATCCTGTACAAGCTCAAGCTTGGAGAGATCGTCACCACGATTCCAACCATTGGTGGGTTTCTCTCTTTTCCTCTGCTCTTATCCACCACTTGAGTTAGTCTGTGAAATTGCCACATTGTGGGTTCATCTCAACGGACTGGGTAACATTTTCGTATTATGATTGGATTGGGGGATTACGGAGAGATTGGAACTTGACTAAATATATTTGTAGAGATTTGTCTGTGGGTTATCATCCCATGCGGTGTACTTCTTGCTGAAGGGTTTTCATCTTTGACTCATTGTTTATGAGTATGATTAACAGAGTGAGTGCTTAATGCCTTAGTACTGTGAAATTGACAGTTCTTGTTTTTACTAGGTTTCAATGTGGAGACTGTGGAATACAAGAACATCAGCTTCACCGTGTGGGATGTCGGGGGTCAGGACAAGGTACTATCATTACACTGCTTTACCATTACTCTACTATCATCCTTGATTTTCAAAAAAAAAAACGGCCCTTTTGGCTGATTCCAATATAACAATGTTTTTTTGTTTTTTTGGGTTTCCTTGTCTAGATTCGTCCATTGTGGAGACACTACTTCCAGAACACACAAGGGCTAATCTTTGTGGTGGACAGCAATGACCGTGACCGTGTTGTGGAAGCTAGGGACGAGCTCCATAGAATGCTAAACGAAGTAAAGCTCAAAACCAAATTCTCCTTCTCTATTTACACGAGGAGGCAATTGGCATTAATTTTGATTTTGACATTGCTTTCTTATGTTTCCTATAAATGTTGCAGGATGAGTTGAGAGATGCTGTGCTTCTCGTCTTTGCTAACAAGCAAGATCTTCCAAACGCAATGAACGCCGCTGAGATAACTGACAAGCTTGGACTTCACTCTCTCCGTCAACGACACTGGTGAGCCCCAAAAAAAACGAAACCAGATACTTAAACTGGAACTTGTAAATCGGAAGAACTGATGTAATCGTTGGTCGGTTTCAGGTACATACAGAGCACATGTGCTACATCCGGAGAAGGGCTTTATGAGGGACTTGACTGGCTCTCCAACAACATCGCAAACAAGGTATAATCAAGTTTACAAATAGCTTGTTAAATCGTTTTGGTATAAACTTGACTGTTAAACTAAATGTCTGATTAAATGCAGGCTTAGAAGAGCAACGTGTGGTCTTGTTTTATCGAGGAGAAGTGTCTCGTCTTCTTCGTCTCTCTTTCCGTCTTTCGCCTCAAACTTTATCATTTCATACTTTGTCTTCTTTGCTCTAATAATTCATCAGTTTTTTTTTCTTTTTCTTTTATCCTAAAACTCAGACGCTTATAATATGGGGCCAACTTTTTGGCGGAGATTCCAATTTCGTTAGGTTTCTACATTTATCAAACACAATTTATGAACTTCCCTACTTATAATTTCATTAGAAGGCTAGTGAATTATTACGACTAATAAAAAACCGACATTATAGTAAAATTGAAAAATAATCCTCTTCCGAAGAATAAAATTACGAACTTTGCCCTCTTATGGTTTATGAATGGGTTTTTTTATTAAACGTTGTTGTATTCTAATTCCTTTGTCATAAACACTACGTATGAAAAATCCAAATATAAACGAATCGGATTGGGCACTTTTTACGACATTGGCTCTTAAGACAGGCGCTACTGTTCCCGATCTAATCATAGTTAATACGGGGTGAAAATAAAAATAGTTACTTTATTATACGGACCCCGTATTAAATTCATCGCAAACAAGGTGTGTATACATATATATGTCAACTAACATATTAATCCAAAAGATTGAACGAAAAAAAAAAAAGGAATTTATTCTGAGCGGCATTTTTTTCAAGGATTCACAAGTACAGTAAAGTGGGTTTCTCTATCTTTCATCTCTCTGGTCTAGTGTTCTAGGTCTGGGTGAAGAAGAGAGAAGAAGTGATTTCTGAAGAGCAATGTTGTTAACTACTGGGAGAAAGGAGAAACTCTTCGCTTGTAAAGGCTCCGAAATTGAAGTCACTTTCGACCATGGTACTGGGTATGTATGGTATCGAGCTCTTCTCGAAGAAAACCTTTCTAAATCGAAGCGGAAGAAGCTCTCTGTTCGCCATTTGAAGCCTCTGGTCAAAGAAGACTACTCGCCTCCGTTAGTCACAACCTCTTTCCATCGTCTAATTCGTCCAGCTCCGCCTCAGGATCCGTTTCCCGACCTCGATTTTGAGGAAGGTGACATGATTGACGCTGCTCATCAAGGTGCCTGGTGGTCTGGTTGGGTCGTTAAAGTTTTGGGATTTCGGCGTTTCTTAGTGTACCTCAGATTCGAACCTGATGTCATCGAGCTTGAACGAAATCATTTGCGCCCACATTTGGTTTGGAAAGATGAAGAATGGTTTCGCTGCGAGAAACGAGTAAATCTTCTCTCTTTTACTCATCTCTTTTGCTATATAGATATATATTATGAACAACTCATTTCACTATTTTTGTTCTGTTGAAGCAATTGACGGAGTCGGATTTTAGCGCCGGGAAAACATTAGAAGTTAGAAATGAGGTTGAACCTTTTGGGGATGTTTGGGCTCCGGCTATAGCCATTAAGGAGAATGAGGATGGGACATTGCTGGTCAAGTACAAGACTTTGAGCGGTGAATGCAACAAGACAAGCGTTCCTTATTCCAAAATCCGGCCTTCACCACCGCCTTCTTGTTTAGACGCTTTTAGGTTGATGCAAAACGTGGATGCGCTTCTCGAGTGTGGATGGTGTCAAGGTGTAGTAATGAAAGTTCTTTCCGGGAAGAGATACTCTGTGCTTTTGGGCCAAAACAAGCAAAGTAAAGACTTTGGCCACTTGCAGCTAAGACCATCTATGGAGTGGAAAGATGGAGCTTGGCAAACAGAAGAACAGGTCCCTTGTTACTTCTATGTTACATTGGTTTCTTTAAATTCGAAACACCATCGTGTGTAAATTTACTGGATCTTTTGGAGAACATGCATTGAAATCAGAATCTGTGTTTCCGATTTTAGGTTTTGGGTAGAGAGGAGAGTCCGCATGCAGCTGAAGAAACAACTGCTTCAACGCGCATAAGGATAACTGTTCGAAGTGCCTTGAGAGACATCAAAGCTTCTGCTGCTGGGAAAAAATTGAGGGTGACACGCTCTTCTAGTGGCACCATACAGAATCCTCTTATTGGAGAAGCTGGTAAAGAATCTGTATTTGACAATGAAACACAGCTCTCCCAAACTGCAGTTGTGAGTTAGATATTTTCTTCCCCTCTCTTTCTCTCTACTTCAACAGTCTTTAAGTTGAATCCGTGAATTTTACTTGCTTGAAGCAATCCGGCTACGATGACATAAACTTTGTGTGATTTATGCAGCAGTCATCTGGAGATTTAGCAAGTAAAAAGGCTAATGCTGTGATCACTGCAGTCGCAAGCCAACCGAAGATAGCAGCAAGTAATTGTTTCATCGTTCTTTACCTTAACAAGTGTGATGGTTATTTTAGTTGGAAGTTTTTTGTGTAACGAAATGAATCTACGTATTACTATTTCCAGCAAAAGAGTTTTACTCATCGTTAGTCCTGGGTGTGGCCGCACCACGTCTGACAAAACCACCGGTCAAAACACAAGGAAAAACATCTCCGAGGAAGAAACTTGTGGCAATGAAAACTCAAAAGGGCTCTGCAAATGATGCTGCCGGAGAGAAGGTGAAGGTTTAGTTTGTAGCATCGTTTAACATTTTTGTCGGTTGTTCATCCTGTTGATTCTATGCAGGGACCTGAGGAGTCGAAAAACAGAGAGAACGTTAATAAGAGGAAAAGAGGACGACAACCACGTAAGTTCATAAGCACAGAGCCTAAGCAAAAGCAAAAGACTGGTATGTCGTCTTAACTTTGATGGATAAGTAAATTTTGTGTCTTTGCAATCTTGAAACATTCTTGGCCTAACATTACCTTGTAGGTGAGGCTGGTAATGTTGGACTCGCCGATATGTCTGATGAGAATCAGCCTCTCGCTTCATGGATCCAAGGTGAAATTCATCATCGGTTTCGTGCTGAACAATTGATACTCATTTTAGCTTTCGGTTCTCATTGCTTTGTGTTTTGCTTTTTAATCTCTTCCTCAGGGCAATCCGCTTCTCGCACTCCTGATCCAATGCTTAATTCTGTTGTGGAAAAGCACGTCGATGTTGTGGAAGCTCCTGCAGCGAAAGACTCGACAATGGTTCTGCCATTTGCAAAGAAGTCACCTTGTTGGAAAGTCCTTGAATCAATGGAGATCTTCAAAGCTGTGCCACAACGTCCACATTTCATTCCACTGCTAGAGTGCGAAGAAGAGTCGCGCGAAGGAGACGCCATAGGTGCAATGGTGAAGTTCACTGGGCTGTTAGAGAAAGTGAACAACATACAAGTCGACGATCCAATAAGCGCGTTGAACAGGATCAACGAGTGTTTTCGCAAGCTAGAGGAACACGGGTTCGATGCAACAGCACCAAGATCTCGGATCGGCAAGCTATTGTGCATTAAAGAAAGCCAGACATGGGCATTGGAAGAGTTACAAGTTGTTGAGAGAGGGATCACAGAGAAAGACAATAAAAGACGGAAGTGTGAAGAAGACATTGAAGAAGTCTCAAGGAAGATTGTTGAATTGAAGAGACAAGAAGCATTGCTGAAGGAAGAGAAAGTGACAATGGACAAGGAGATAGCTCGGATGCACTCTCACGCAGCGGTTCTCGACCAAAAGGTTCAGAATGTGGAGCAGGAGTTTCGGGCAACTGTGACTGCCCCATGGTAATAAGCAAGCCATACTTCTAAATGGGTTTGTGTTATAAAACTATTTGAGTAGTCTGTATGTTGGTCGTAGAAGAAACTTTTAGCTGTAGTTAGTCAAAAGTCTCTGTGTCTTGTGTCTTTAAAAAAAAATCAAGAAACTCGTAATTAGTCTCAAGAGTCTCCACGCCTTCGATTCAGAAAATCTGAGTTCCCATTCCGTAACTTGAAAATGAAGATACATAAATATAAATGAACATCATGTCGTTATTTACATGAAAAACACACAAAACTTGAAATAAATATAAATGGCTTCGATTGAGTAGTGATCACTGATCATCATGTTGTGAATCACTTCATATACCAAATCCTATGAGCAGACAAACAAAAAGTAAGACCTTAATGTATCCATACACATACGCAACCATCAAGCCCACATACATGACAGCAATCACAATTTCAAAAGGCATTTTCTTCTTCTTCTTCTTCTTCTTCTTCTTCTTCTTCTTCTCTATAACTCTTTGTCTCTGTTTTATTTTATTTTTGTTGAGAAACTAACATTTACCATATGTACACTTAAAATATCACAGAACTTTACTCATATATAAGTAGAGCCAGTTCTGATATTTAAAAGACTAGAAACAAAGAAAAAACAACTAGAAGCCAGTTTATTAGATGTTATTTTTAAGCGGTGACGAAGAAAACTAAATTTTTTATCCATTGCATATACACTGTATACATGCCTTGGACGCTTAAAAGGTTAATTGCATTTTTAGAGATGATATAATTACGAGTTTACGACTAAAGAGCATATTTACTCTAAACTAATATGCATTAACATACATCTTTCTCTTTCCGTTCAAAATTAACATTATAGTCTGTACATGAAAAATGGTCTTTTACAGGAACATATATATGACACTTTCATGATTCACTGATTTTTGCATTTTTGATTGTTTTACTTTTGTCATAACTCACATGTGACTTTGAGATTCCCTTTTTCTTCTTTTTGCAGTTTAGGGTGAAAAGGTGTATTGAAATCTTCTTTCGCGAAACAATTTTCAAACGAATAATAGTGGAAAATACCTTTATATAAATGGAAGTAGACAACGAAGATTGTAGAACTGGGAAAAAGAATACAAAGTAATAGTTTTATGGAAAAAATCGATGATCATTGTAATGAAAATACTTGTTAATGAGGGAGAAATCACAGAGGAAGACAATCAAAAAAGGAAATGTGAAGAAAACATTGAAGATGTTTCAAGCAAGACTACTGAGTTGCAGAGACAAGGATCATTGCTAAAGAAAGAGAAAGTGACAATGGAAAGTCGAAGTTTCGAATAATTGTGGCTGCCCCCATGGTAGTTTTTGAGTCATCAACTATTTATCTGTGCCTTTTGTCTTGAAAATATCAATATTTTCTTCAGATTTGTCAATCACATTTTAAAACCATCAAATTCCGAGATTATCATTTGCTAATTGTCATAATTCAATGTATACAGAAAACCAATGTCTTCATATAGATAATTGTGAAAGAAAATTTAGTAAGGGGAATCGGATCAAAAACTCTTAAAAAGAACAAACTTTTTGGGTAGATGCAAATACGATTATCATTCTCACTTGCGGTTCTTGCTCTCTTCCTTCTCCCTCTCTCTCTTCTTGTAAAGCTTCTCGAGGACACGTTTCGCCTCGCAGTTGGGAAAGTTGGAAAGATCGTAATAATGAGGAGCAACATCTACCAGCCTGCGAATTTATCCATCCATCACAAAAAGGAAGGATTTTTTTCAGAAACGGAAAACTTGACAGAGATACTAAACCCAAGAAAACAAGAACAGGAAATGAAAGGACTTACCATTCACCGCGAATATCGGTCACAGTTCTGATGAAATTCCGGCTAGTCAAAACATATTCGTTGTAGATTACCCACTCAGGTTTGTGATCCAAGCAATTGGATGGATGCAAATGAACCACCTGCCAAATAAGAGTTTTTTTTACCATCAGATACATAAAAGAGAGAATCTTCTTCATTAGAAACAGCACTGTAAAGCGGATTTGCTTAGACATACTTGGTTATCTTTGACGGTCAAGTAATTGCCAGTGCGTTCGAGGTGAGCCACTTGCATGAAATAACCGGCAAGCATGGCCTTTCTTATGTTGATGTAGTAGTCGCGGCTATTGAAATCCGTGCTGCACATCTTCAAATTAAATCTCGACATTATCCTCACTAGCTGCTGTCTAACATTGTCTGCAGATTTCATGGCTCTACTGTTGATGAAGTTTTCGTAGCACCAGTTTGGGTCTTCATCTGTAAGAAATCATATTGACCAAGTTTGTTATTGTCGTTTTATTTTGGCTATAACAAGAGAGGAAGAGAATGAGAATGAGAAATACAACTTACTGTTTTGCTTAAAAGCGTGGTAGACGTTTAGCAGCGTGAGGTGATCTCCATCAATGTGTCCAAACCTAGCTTTTGCTTCATCTGCTGCTTTTTGAGCCTCTCTAGGCCGGATAAAGCAATTCGGTACTAAAGAAAGAATTGGTTTTTTTTAACAGAAGAGGCCCATGGAAGAGGTCAGCAGATGCATAGAGGCGAAGAGACTGATACCATTTGCTTCATGATAGAGAATAACTGAGAAACTGCAACTATCTGCATCAGCACTTACTTAAGACACCCCTAACATGCAGAACCAAGACTATAGGGACTGCTGATGACAACCTAAACTCTACTGTTTGACTCTAGACAATATACGCATGAACGGGTAAAGATGAGTTATAATGCACATAGACTAAACACAGAGAAACAAGCAGGTGAATGGAAACTACTAGTAGCATGCTTAAGCCTACCCGCACCTACATACCTACCCCAAGATGACGAGAACAAATAGATACAAGCAAAGGGCGTACCTGAGAGCATTGCCGACACCGAGAGTATCTCATTCGAGCAGTTGAATTCAGGACTGACTATGAGCATCTTCGCCATCTGCGGATCCAAGGGGAACTCACTCATTATCTCACCTGTCTTTGTCAAGTTACCTTCATCATCAAGTGCTCCCAAATAATTTAAAACCTCCAAGGCTCGCATCAGTGTCTCCGGAGCAGGGGGGTCCATAAAATCGAAGTGCACCAAGTCATCTATACCCAGTTTCTTCAAGGTCAGAACTGTGTTGGCAAGGTTTGATCTCAATATTTCAGGATACGTCTGCGGCTGCAAGTCATTATTGAAACTTTTCTCTGTATAAAGCCTGAAACATTTTCCAGGCCGTGTTCTACCGGCACGACCTGATCTCTGGTGAGCACTAGCCTTTGATATTGGGGACACCAACAACGACTCAACACGGATTCGTGGGTTGTAGACTTTTTGCTTCGCAAAACCAGGGTCGATGACGTACACAATCCCATCGATGGTTAAAGAAGTCTCAGCAATATTGGTTGAGACAACAATCTTTCGCCCAGGAGGACCACCCTCTGTTAACGGCTCTGGAGCAGGATCAAATATCTTCTGCTGCATCGCAGGTGGGAGAGTGGAATACAATGGTACAGCTTTCACAGGCCCGACTTGATCCCCAAGATTACCAACCTCCTTGTTGATTTTGCGGCATGCATCTTCAATCTCCTCCTCTCCAGTTAAGAAAACAAGAATATCCCCAGGTGGCTCACACATGTGTATCTGGACAACAGTCCTAATAGCAGCTTCAAGATAATCCCTCTCAGGCTCCTGAGTGTAGAAGATCTCAACGGGATGAAGCCTACCAGGAACTTTCATCAGAGGCGCACCGCTAAAATATTCCTGAAACTTTTCAGCTTCTAGAGTTGCACTCATCACAACTAACTTAAGATCAGGCCTATTTCTCAACACCTCTTTAAGAAGACCAAAGAGCACATCCGTGGCTAGAGTTCTTTCGTGAGCCTCATCGAGAATAATCACTTTGTATCTCTCTAAAAGAGGATCCGCCATGGCTTCTCTCAGCAGCATACCATCAGTCAAATACCTGGTAATGGTGAGTAACACACAATTAGATCCAAGCCCACAAGTACATAGATAACAAAAGATGAGATGCTAAAGAGAGACGATAGTCTTACTTAAGCACCGTTCTGGGGCCACTGCAATCCTCGAAACGGATGCTGTAACCAACTTCTTCCCCAATAGCCACATCCATCTCATCAGCAACACGCCTGGAAACAGACATGGCTGCAACTCTACGAGGCTGTGTACATCCGACCAACCACTTCCTACGCTTATCCGGGGTTTCAGCATCCACAGCATCTATAACAAACTGTGGAATCTGTACAATAAACAAAAACCAATGTCAAACTTTTCATATTCTAGACACACACCGACAAAATCAAACTAAACCCTCCTCAAGCTACTCTCATTCCTAAGCAGACATATCAAACAATTGATCAAATTCGACCACTTTACCTGGGTAGTTTTACCACTCCCGGTCTCACCAACCAGAATTAGGGTTTGATTGTCCTTTAGAGTTCTGAGAAACTCCTCTTTTTGAAGCCAGACAGGTAAAGTCCTCCGCTTCTCCAGGATTTCATAGTATTTGGGCGAATACGGCTTTCCGTTCCACTTATTGATGAGACTGTGGACGTCGGCGAGACCATTGGCTTTGACATTCTTCGCCGGAACCGATGGATCGTCCATGACATCGAACAAACTAACTTTCCTCTTCCTTTCGGTACCCATCGCGCGAATCAATTGATACCCGAGGAAGCACGAGTAGCGGAAGCAGAACGAACGAATGAAGTTATGAAAGCTAGGGTTCGGCAGCGGAGAAGTCTTGATAGAAATTTTCCGATTTAAACACGTTTCTTAACAAAAACATCCTTTAGCCGCCGCCAAATTTGTTAGGAAAACGGCCCAATAGTCCATTATGTGGACTGATAATAGGCCCAAATTAGTGTTTATTATTATTATGAGGCCCAGTACAAATGAATTTTATAATAGGGTCCAAATGTTTCCAAATATTGTGTAGCTTGACGCTGGCTAATTTAACGTTGAATGTGGCCGTGTCACGCGAAGCAGAGCGACGGAATTTGTAATTAACGCCAAACCTTTCCAAATATTATACTTTGTGGCCTAGAAGATTTAGGTAGCTAGTGACGAGAACGTCCTCGGTTGAAAATGCAAACTAGACATAATGAAAGAAACAAGGAAAATAAAAACAAAGTGAACAAAAAAAAAACCAAACAGAACAGACAATCTAAATTTGTAAACTTAAAATCCGAAACCATCCAACAGAACGTTCCCGATGCCAAAAGCCAAGTAAGCATTGGAGGCTGCGAGCTTAATCTGCTTCTTGCTTAGAAGAAATTTGTCCCAGTCGTCGAATACGGTTGGTTTCTCAGTCGAAGAAACAACATTATCGATATGAGATTTCACATCGGCCGTCTTATTGGAGATCTGGTTCCACGTGGAGGGACCAATCTCGACAGCATTCTTGCAAGTCAAACCAAACTCACTCTCGAGCTTCATAAGAGTCTTGTTTATGCCAATGCCCACAAAGGTGAAATCGGGTAGATTGAGAAAATTGAAGAGAGATAGAGGAAGATTCTCATCATCTTCATCATCATCATCATCATCATCACTCGGAAGTTGCACTATTAGACAATTGTCTCCATCGCAGAGTTGGAGCAAGGCGGTTTTGATTTGTTTTTTTGCCTTTTGTGCTCGTTCTGTGTCAAGACCAATGATCTTCTTCTGGTTGTTGTTGTTGGACAAGAATGTCTTCACAACACGGTTGATGTCGCTCTCTTTTTCAGTTACGGTTGTTTTGATGCGAGCTGCTCCGATTTGCACAATCGAGGAAGACATCTTTGACAAGGTATTGTGAGAGGAAAGGGATGTGTACAAGCATAAACCTACATGTTACCTCTTTATATAAAAATACAACGGGAATTGCAAAAGTCGCAATTCCTTTGTAGAGGAAAACCAAGAGTCGAATGTTGAATGCATTAAAAAGATGATACCTGTCATCTCGACCATTAAGATTCACCAGGATATTATTACTCCATTTGTTTACTGCGATAGTATCATCAATAATGTCTTCATGACCACACAGTCAGACACCATTCAAACAAGTCCTAAAAGAGATATGTCGAATTTCTGACACAAATCTTCTGTTTAGAACCTTGAGAAATCGAACTTACTGCTAATTACGTCCATACTTTTCTTTTTAACAGAGTTATATACTCCATTAATTTGATTATAAATGCACCATATTTAATTTGTTAATAAACAATTTCTCATTAACTCTTTAACGGTCTATTAAGAAAAAATGGAAACGAAGAGTCGAACGTTAATTGCAGTGAGTTTGCTCGGATCCACGAGGCATTAGTGTCACCACATTACGGCTGCTGTGAGATTTATTAAACAAACTTCTTCTGCTCTGCGACGTGAACTCTTGGGAAGCTAAAAACAATGGAAAGTGGAATCAATGGCCAGACAAAAATCATTTTGACAAAATCAAAGGAGTGTTCCCAACTGAAACAAATCTTGATGAAAGTAATCTGTTTAAAGGCTCAACTGTGAGTACAATGACATGGTTCTGTCATTAATCTTGAAGCAAAAATAAAATAAAATAAATAAATCTTTAGAATGTAAAAGACAATCCCAAAGGGAAGAGCAGATATAGCTAGCAGTTACAGGTGATCTTTGTTGCATGGACAAGGACAGTATTAAAAACATATATTAGTGGCCTAACCAGCAACGGAAGATTGGACCTTGGTTGCGGATTGTACAGCCTAATAAGAATTCAGATTACCTACCAACAGATCTGGAGGTGAGATTTGACTTGTTCGTCGTAAATCAGATACAGCAGACCCTGAAAATTTCAGAAACCTTTTTAGGCCACAGAGTCGAGAGAGACACAAAAGATTTGACGATTCAAGGATCACAATTTACACTTGCATCTGCTACTCAATCAAAACCATAAACTCCAACAACAGCAAATCACTAGTTTTTGTCTTCAGACAGGGGAGAAACAACTTACCAAGCAAGATCTCACAACAATGGTCTAATAACGATTGTAGGCTTTCCCATAGTCCTCACGTCTCTGGCGTTGGAACCCAGAACCATAATTGTTGTCTTGATGCCTTGAGGAATAGCCTTTTACATGGTTTGGGTATCTGCCTTCAGAATCCATTGGGACATTGTTTCCACCATAGGGAGGAGGGTTGGCAGAATAACCTTCATCAAACTCAGCATACGGAAACTGTCTATAGTTACTACCATAACTCAGACCAGAGATTTGCTGCCGTGCTTGCTGTTGACGTCTCCGAGCATCAACTTGAAGGAATTCTTCCCATTGTTTAGCATTCATAGCCCTTAGCCCAGCCAGTTTCTCCATGTAACTCTCTCTCAGTTCCCGGATTGTCTAAAAACTCGCACAAATTGATGTCAGAAGCTGAAGTTCCTCGAAAAGAGTTGCATTTCACAAGGAGACTAGGGACTTATATCTGTTTTTTGTTCATATTTGTCACTCAACTAGTAACAAAACCAGGAGTTATCCGCTGCCATCTAATACTCTATGAGCAACTAAAATGTAAAAAACTATGAAAGTTTCATAGTTGCAGCCAGGAATTGCCATTTCTGAGGTGACAGCACCTAAAACTCGGTTTTGAATATAAAAGGAACACATCAGTCACTGGATCTCTTACCTCTCGATGCTTGTTGTTCTCTGCATCTTCTTCCTTGTCGCGTTTCTTTTCAAGTTCCATTGCATCCCTCGTATATTCCAATTCTAGATCTTCTAACGTCTGTGGGAAAGCAGGGCGTTCAAACTGATGACTCACCTGTATGTCGCTGGAGCCACCCATTCTTTCTTGATCCCATCTTTCAGACCTATAACCACTCACCTCAGACTTTTGCCTATCATACGGTTTATCCCATCCACTATAACGTGGCCGCCCTGGAGATTTTGAATGTGTAGAACGACTCCGGGCTCTGTCACTACCATAAGCTTCATAAAATGAATAATAATAATGTCAACTGCTTGATCACCAGACTAAACCAAGGGTGTATTACAGACATGACCTCAACTTCAACCAGACAAGATGCAAAAGACTGATTTATTTAATTCAGTACTGTACAAAATGCTCGAACATAAGGACTTACCTTTGGCTGCAAAATAAAGGTAAGAAAAAGACATTATCGGCCAAAAAATGCCGAAGAGAACAGTCAAATGCCTCCCCCAAAACAGACTAAAACAGACAATAACCAGCTCTCTAAGGTATCCTATCCTGTCCCTACCTTGTGGAGATCCTCGGGAAGCATTTCGCTGGTTCTCACGAACACGATTATCCTCACGAACACGATTCTCCTCGCGAAGACGATTATCCACGAACTTATCTTGCCTTCCAGAGCGCTCTGAGAAACTTGATGAACCATGTGATGGCGGGTACTGTCTTCGAGGTTCGGAGTTGTTTCGAGCACGCGGTGGACCAACAGAAGTTCGCCTAGGTGACCTGGATCTGCTCCTGTGAGTGACTGAGGCAGAAGAACTTTTAACATCAACATCATCCTTAACCTTGTGAACAGCATCTACACCTTTCCTCAAGATCAACCTGTCCTTGCCACTAACAATGATGAACTTCTCATCCATTTTGATCTTGCAGCCGGTCTCCCTTTCAATCCTTTCTATAACTTTCTCAGTAAACAAAACTCTTACATTCTTGTCCCTAGCCGGTACTCTTTCAAGGAATTCTTGAGATTTTCTGTTGGCACCAAGTGTCGATGGACATCCCTAAAAAACAAGGAACAAATTGCAACAATCAGAAAGACGCACGAATGATGAATAGACTACAGAGGAGTTAACCAGAAGACAATTTGAGGATTACCTGAGTAAAATGACCAGACTCGCCACATATTTTACAGATCATTTCTTCTTCTTTTCTCTTCTTCCAATTCCTCTCAGTAGCTTTGGATTTAGCCTCCCAAACCTTAGCCTCTCGGCTAGTGAAATCGGTTGGTACAGAATTGGGATCAGGTAGTGCCTCTTCTTCATCACATCCATCTTCAGGCCGTTTGATAGGTTTGTCTTTTTCTTGGGTATTGTTGGTCACAGTGCAGGAAGGACCTGTATACTCCTTGTAGATTTCACTAAAGTCGTCATCAAGCTCTGGGTCTGATCTGGTGCTTGCCATCTGAAAATAAAGACACAAGTTTTAGTTCCCATTTTCCAGAAACAATCTGAATGACAAATATTCAATGATCATCGAGAGTTGGTTCATTCAAAGCAGTAAAGTTAATCAACTTGAAGACTATCACAAATACGATTAGACCCTCCAAAAAGTGACTGAAACAAAACTTGCGGGGAAATTTGAATGACTCCTGTTACCAAACTCGATTGTGACGATGTAATGCGGATCATATAATTACAAAGCAGACAGCGGCTAAGAAAGCGAACGAGAAGAGTTTATGTTAGGGTTTATTGTACCTTGCCAAGTGCGAATCAATGGCGACCCAATTTCTCGAACACGAGATAATTAGAGCTAGGGTTCGGAAGGAAGAAATGACATCGACGACATTCGACAGCTACCAAAAATCCAAATTTTCAATTTCTCGTTTTGAACCTTGGATTTCTGGAAAATAACACTCGTGCCCTTAAGAAAAACGTTGTCGTTTATTACTACCAGGACGAACGTCGTCGATTCATTTTCACGTTTTACGCAGTCGTTTTAAGACCATGGACATTGCTGTCTCTTATAGCGTCTCTTAAAAATAAATATTATTATTTTAATTAGTATAGCATCTAAAAGTGAAAAAATCGCTTATATTAGAACGTATAAGAGACGTTTTTAAAACAGGTGGATGCACATAATTGGTTCTTCAATTTGGAGGAAACAAATTATTTTTTCGTTCTTCATTTTTTCTCTGACACATGTTTCATCATCATTCTCTCCATCTTAATAAAAAATATTAAAAAAATGTTAAGAGACCCAAATGAGTTTGAGCAATGTCCATGTTTTAAGACCATCTCCAATGTAAATCTGCATTTTTTACTCCAAAATGGAATAACTCCAAAATGGAATTGTGTTTTATTCCAATGTATAACTCCATTTTTTACTCCAAAAAAGAATATTCCTAATAGATTCTATTTTTTTTTACTTTTAATAACCTATAACTTTTAGAAGTTACAATATAACTCATTTATTTTTATTTTATCTAAAATATTTATAATTTACGAATTTAATAAAATTAAAATATTTATCAAATAAAAAAATTACATAAAATCATAAAAACATAAGAAATTTTATTAAATAAAGAAAAATACATAATATCATAATACTTAGGAAATTTAAATATCACAATTACTAAATTTTTCCCACAAATGATCAATTAATGCATTCCGAAGTGAAAAATGAGCTTCTTTATCTTTGATTTCTCTAAATCGACCGAAAAACTCTTGGAACCTGATATTGTCATCATCAACTATTTGAACTTCAAGGCGAACAAACAAAAATTTTACAAAAGCGGAATGCTCAACAACAAATTCAAGAATTTCCTCCTCCATCAACTTCGTTTGGACAATATTTTAATGATATCGGTGGATCAGGAAGCAATTTAGCAGAATATTAAAGTGTTTGTATTTGTTGTGTTAAATTTTTATGTTTATCTTTGATTTTAGCACTTGTTGTGTATTTTTCAGTTTATTTTAAGTTGTAATATTTTGAAATAAAAATTTTAGTGTTCAAATATTTATGATTGTCTATTTTATATTTTTTAAAACTATTAAAGTCCTATAATCTTGTCAAAAAATCTTATAAACATGAATCATAAAATAAAAACTTAATTATTAAACCGATAGTTATATATATACATACATAAAGACCATTTTTTAATTTTATATATATATATATATATATATATATATAAGTCAAAGTGATATGTGTCATACAAATATTAAGTGTATATCTGAAAAAAAAATGCATATAGCCATATATAATGTCGAAAATAATGTTGTGTTGATAAAAAATATAAAATTATAATGATTTAATATTTTAAGGATCAGATTGTAAATAAAAAAAGTATAGCTGCAAAATGGAGTAAAATAAAGGTTTACTCCAAATATGGAGCAATCTCTATTTTTTCTCTATTTTGTAGTCAAAAATGGAGTAGGGTTGGAGTAAAATTTACTCCAAAATGGAGTTTGCGTAAAAAATAGAGCAGGGTTGGAGATAATCTTGCTGCAAACTCTATTTTGCAGTAAAATTTGGAGTAGAATTGGAAATGGTCTAAGGTATGTAACATCAGGATATCGTAGGCTAAAGTCCTTTTGGGTTTTTGAGAATCAGATGTTTCCTTACGACAAAAGCTGGATTAGAGATTATGTTTAATCGATTCCAACATTGCCAGATTATTTTAAAATAGCAAAATAAAATGTTCTAAATATTTTTTATTGTAATTTGAACAAGCTAGTCTTTTTTTTTTTTGGTAAAAAACAAGCTAGAGTTTGCATAATTCAACTGTTCAACACACAAATTATGAGCGTAATAACAATTATGCAATAGTAAAACAGACATAAGTCACCCCTTAATTATTCTGTCTAGATTATTATTTTATTCACGACTGCTCTGGAAATTGGTCTCGGCTTGGGCATGGACTTCTCAAAAACATGTATCTGTATATTGCTTCTCCTATGGAAGAGGAAGACCAGCAGTTTTGGATCGGAAAAAGATTGCTTCCTATGAATAAGAAAATATTAAAGTTTCATACCACAAAAAAAAGACAATGACAAGTAGTCACGAGAATTAAGAATCAAAACACGCTATATATAAAAATAACGAAGAAGCTAGTTAGATGAGTGATCTAAGATGATTGAGGATGCTTACAAACTGATACAACGCCTGGTCAGACAAGTCTCTTTGTTGATCTTCATTCAATTTCTTGGAAAGCAAGCTAACCAGATTCTCACCACTTGCTTTATCACAAACCCTTTTAAGATCCTCATCTCGATGGCATATAGATCTGATGCATCTCCTAACTTCTCCAGTGTAAAAAGCAATTGTCGAACGTCCCAAATTGACGGGTTTAGGCAGTGACTGCATCGACGCAATTAGCCTAGCAGATTCTGTTCTTTCTCGTCTGATTTTTGCTGGAAAAATGGGAGGAAAGACTTCTAGTTTCTCGACAAGTTTGGTTAGTGCAATGGCTATTTGAGTTTGGAGTTTCGCATCTCCTCCTTCCATGAGTAGCTTTCGACGACACTCTTCAAACCAGTGACATGTTCCAACATTGTGATCATTGTGGTGGTGATCACTAGGAAAAGGTAATTCTCCAATGCTTCGTTTGATTACTGATAATCCATCTTCGATCTCTGGAACCGATGATTAATATTCACCAACCATCCACACCGCGAAACCTATTTTCTCTTTAATGATCTCATGATGGATTTTACAATTGAAAGATGCGATGATGTTTTTCATCACATTCACACTTAGTTCCGGATCTGACTGGAATTCTTTCAAGGCTGATTCCGAGTAGTTGTCCATAAAAATCTTGTTGAAGATTTCATTGGTTTTTTCCGGATTGTGTCCGAGACTAAGACAGCCGGAAAATTTTGTGTTTTCCGGTGGAGGGAGACAAGGACAAACAAAGCTTGACATTGTTTTTTTTTGGGGAGAGTATGAGAAAATGATACAAATTTTGCCTCTTGCAAAAGATTTTAACAATCTCTTTCTTCAACCTCCCTATATTTTACATGTCCAAAGTAGAAACAAATGTTACGTTATTAAACCAATGAAATAAAATAAAATACATTGTTACGTTCCCTTTTACCCTTTACAAATACCAATGTACGAGGAACTCTCCAGGAAAATTTGTATATTCGAGTACAGAGACGGACACACGAACATACAGAAAACCAAGAAAAGAAATAATCCGTATAATCGAGAACGTATTTACGATATCTGGGTATATTTTTATAGAATATATATAGATTCTTATCCATATAAATCATCGGCAGTTTCACAATATAAAACTTCACATTTTTTAATGATGGAACTATCTTATCGACATAATTTTGGACATATCGTAAGATTAAGAATGTACCTCTAGGAGACCGTCCGGTTCAAGCTCTAATATCATATTTTGGAATTACTGTACATATATAACATGTAAGCTAAAAAAACGTGAACTTTTTTAATTACATCAACTGCAAAGGAAGATATTGTATAATAATGTATATAGAGGTTTGACGATGACTTGTCTTTTCTGGGGTTTTTCTCTATATACAGATTTATAAAATTACACGAATTTTATTAGTACTGTAAGATAAAAATATGTCGAGGTTTGATGACAAGTTATTTGCTTTGTTTGTTTTTCGCCGTTTGGAGTAAAGACCATGTGATAGTGATACGATCGACCAGATGAAATGTTTGGTGATGAAAGCAAATATTTCTATAAATAGAAATGGTCATATAGTGTGGTCTGAATATGGGTTTGACTCAATTCAAATAACATCTTTCATCCTGCTTCCAAAATGCTTGAAGACGGAAAGAATCTCTCAGAGTTTTCAACCAACATAAAATGAGAGTATATATCATTGTCCACCACACGTCATTTTTCTTCTTAAAAGTAAACATCATTTATTAATTTGACGTTAGGTTAGAATTTTGAATTTGTTTTTTCCTTTATTTTCGTTTTTGGGTTTTAGAAGAAAACCACAAGAACAGGGTAAAAAAACCAAAAAGAAAACGTTAGAGTTTAAAATAGCAAAACGACGTTGACAGTTCAAACTATTTTTTCAACGCGCGCAGAGGGTAATCATGAAATACAAGTGGTGAATTTGTTCTTCTTCTCCTTAAAACTTTATATATACTGATCTTTCCCCATTTCCTTGTTTTTCCATACACTAAATTAAGTTTTTTCTTTCCCATCAATATTCCTTTGAACTCAGCAAGTTTTGCTTTCCTGTCAGAAGGCCATTAAACAGAAATTAATTTCGGTAACAAAAAAGAAGAAGAAATTAATCAATCTTCCATGATTTCTATATACATATAGTAATCTTAAACTTAATAAAATTGCCTCGTCATCTTGTACATTTTGGTTCGAGGTTGGATACCAAGTATAATACTATCCATATAGTGACTATAAAACTAAGACACACAAAAAAAAAATGCTCCTTAACTACGTACCTAAACTTTATACGGTTTAATTAATAAGCTTAATGATTTTATCCTATGATCAAACTGGTACTGTGAATTGAAGAAATCTCAATCAAAACTCATTATGATCAAAATACAAGTGACAGCATATTATCCTACTTAATTTAAAAGATTTCGAAATTGGAACATTTACATGATCCATTTTGAAGATGGCAAAGTAAAGGACTGTTTTTTAGTTGCCATTGACAAGTAGAAAAATTAAACCTAAGACTTCATTATGCGATTAACTAATACTCTTCCTTGATAATATGAGCTGGAACAACATCTTGTAGAAGGCCATGGTCTCTGACTAAACCAGCCCCATTAAGCAGATCCTGAGTTCGACTCTTCTTCATCACATAATCATGATCATCATCTTCATCATCATGATCGGATCCTTTTTCTTGCCTGTTAAGGTACTCGGTTCCAAAAAAAGACAGCTCTTGTTGTTGTTGTTGATGGTTGTTGTAATCGAAAAGCTGATGATGAAGCTGAGGAGGGAGTTTAGGCAGGCCAAAGTGGGCCCCAGAAGCTGAGCCATTGGACCCAAAGCTGACTCTTTTAGACATGATGTGTGGTATAGGATGCGTGTGTTGACCTTCGTAAGTGGTGATTACATTGCTCGGATCACTGAATGATCTCTCCACTCTCTTTTTCACGTCACACCAAGAAGTAGTGCAACGGTAGTAATTCCTTGCCAAAGAAAAACAAAAATTTATAAAACTCGTTAGAGATTTTTTGATTATCATCATCATAAGAACACATGTACAAAATTAATGAGATTAAAACTTTACCTTGGGAAAGGGCTGTTTCTGACAGGTTTTTGACCGTATTTTCTCCATTTATAACCATCGTCTAGATTATTAACTTCGCTCTTCGTGATGAATGACACTCTTGGCACTCTCGTCTTCTTTTGTTCACTTCTACTCTTCGCTAATTTAAACCTATAACCCCAAAGTTTTTCTCTGAGTCGTTTTTTCGAAACACATTTTAATTTGTTGTATTATAAAAAAAAACTTTTGGAAGAAGGGATACGAAAACTGACGGCTTATATCTCGTATGTTGCTCTTCTTCTTCCTCGTAGTCTCTACTGTTTTCATCTTCAGACAGAGCTTCGCACGAAGTAGATGAGATCGACGACGGTGTCGCCGGTAACTGCATCGACGGCGGATGGATCAGGGCATAACGTGAGATGCTTTGATGAAGACCCAGTAAATCCATGAACCCTAACGGATACCTCTCCACCGTTAGATCGGAAAACGGCACACCAACACCAACACCAATATTCTCCATTTTCCTCTTTCTTCCACGGAAAATAAATCAAACCCACAAAAAAAAAAAAAGAATCAAAGCAGAGATTCACTAGGCATGAGAATATTAACAAGATACAGAGGAACTCCTTCAAGAAAGAGAAAAAAGACACAACAGAAAGAGATTTTAGGGTTAGAGAAGAGAGAGAGTGACATTTGGTGAGAGAGGAGGTGTGGAAATAAACATGGATTCTTGCTAAATAATGCCCTGGATTTGTGACCGGCAATTGTAGGTGAACAATGTTTCTAAAGGTAATTTGACAAGATGGTATTGGCATACGTATGTTCGATTTTGACCGGTTCAGCAGTTAACCGGGTTTCTCCTCGCGTGAACTAGCTTTCCGTGCGTATAAGATTAAGGAATTATTATAATTATAACTACAATAATATTACTTTTTGAACTATGATGTGAAGTTGTGAACACAACAAATAAATCCCAGTTTTCACTACTTGGAGCTGTCGCTTTGATTTTAAACTATACTCTCTAGACCTCATTGACATAGTATTTTTTCTTTTCTTTTTTACATAAGTATCTTTGTTAGAAGGATTGCATTCATACTATTTAAATCGTAATAATAGTACTAACAAAAAAAGAAGATAATGTTTGGGACCCGAAGCAAATTCGAAAACCGAAATTGAATAAGAGTAAAGGGACCATAATAGATTATTGTAACTCTTGCATGCTATTTAGCAAAAAAAAAACAACTCTTGCACTACTGCCTCCTGAGTTTAGTCTCTAGACAATGGTGATCCCGATGAAAAAGTTAGTAAAAAAATTTTGAGTTTCCTCTTCTTCTTTTTTTCTTTGATTTTGCAATTAAAAAAATGGGTTTCCGATGTAGAAAGAAATATATTTCTATTATCTTTTATCGCTTTTGTTTTTTTCTTCTCCATTTTGTTCAAGAAACGGTGAAAAAAATAAATAAAGAAGGTTACATACGTATGTGATCGACAGTGGTGTGGCAACATAGATTAATTTGATTTACTTGCTGAATCATATAAATAAACAACAGAGCAATTAATTCATTTCACAATCCTGAATACTGATTCATTCTCAGTAGTTCATATCTTAGGAGTAACAATAATCAATCTTTGCAAAGAATCAGTTTCAACCAAATATAAACCATAATTTCCTTAAAACCCTTGTCGTAAAATCTCAATTCTTACATGGATCTGGATCTGAAAAAAGATTTCATTTTAGCTCTTATTTGCATGATTCCATGATATTGTTCTTCTCTCATGATTTCATATTAAAATTAGGTTGATTCGATCATCAATCTCTGTTGTTTCGACAGACTTTGAATCTGGCAAATGATTTCACCGGAAGATGTTGAAGGATCTATTCTACTCTATTCTCTGATGCAGTGAAATCAAATATGTTTAAAAATAAAATGGCGAAAAAGACTAAATTAACCGTTGAGCAAAATGTTTCTCTAAAATTTGAATTGTGTGGATTAGAGGAGCTTCTGAGTTCGGAAAGTTAATTCACTCTAACGATATATATAACAAAAGAAGAAAGAAAGAAGTAACCGAAGGTGGAATGATTCAGAAAGTCTTCTTTCTAGCAACAGCTTTTCGAGGTTCTCTCTTGGCAGATGCAGTGAACCCGGGAGACGAAATCCCAACCGTGGCTTGGTAGATGTCTTTCAACCTTTAATTTGTTTTTTATTTTTTTTTCAAAACCATGTCAAGTTATGTGAACTACTCTCACTAATAATGGAAAAGGATTTCAGATTAGAAAGTTACAATTTGGAATATTACCTGGGGATGCTAAGGAACAGAGCAATTGCCGAAACGCCAATAACCAGTGGCAATATAGCTGCAGGTGTCACTTCCTGAAACATAACAAATCGAAATCAGAACGAGAAGAAGAAGAAAAAATAAGGGTTCAGTGTAGTGAAAATGTGGAAAGACTGTTGTGAATTGCATAATTTACCTGACTCTGATGATCTGCCACGATGCTGTATCGAAGTGGACCGACATGGATTTGGGCATTTGTCTCAAAATCAACTTCCATAATCTCTGATTCTACTTTATGGGAGCTTGTCGGACGATTGGATTTAAGCTGCACAAGGTGTTTACCTTTGGATAATCCTTTTACTTGGAAGAAGTTGGAAAGTGGTAGTGGAAAGACATTTTCTATTTTAGATTCATCAATGGCTGATTTGATCTCCACAAGTAGATTCGAGTTTAGTTCTTCGTTATGTTTTCCTTCGACATGGCATGTTAATATGGTCGTTTCTGGTTGTTCAAAGACCAAAAAGTCGAGCCCGTTGATATCTTCATAACCAATCTATAGGGAAAAATAAATGTCAGGTAAATCCTATTGTTGAAACTGTGGATGATAAGAATGAAATATTATGGACAAAAAAAAAGAACAAAAAACCTGAAGAGAAACCGAGTCTGGAGATGCACGCTCAATTTTGTTGTTGCCTGAACCATTTTTTTTCGACACTTTGATTGCATATGTTGTACCTGGATGTAACCCTCTCAGACGATAATTTCCATGAATATCACTTGTAGTCTCCTCATAATATCCTTTGGAGTCAGAGCGAGCTTCAATTGCAACGCCATCTTGTGGCTGGCCAGATAGGAGAGCGACTCTACCCATTGCACTGCAAATGATTTGACAAGGTATATATATTTTGTTACAGAAACAAAGAAGATTAAATGGAATGCAATAGAATGGTCAAGTAAAATGGTGGTTTCAGACTTAAAAAAAAATCTAACATCTTGAATCAGAATTGCAATTGAATTCGAATTTTGTGAAACGTGACCTATGCAACCCTAGTAATTGTGAATCGGTGGTATAAGCATCAAAGAAAGTGCGTTACTATCATTTTACTAGAGGAGAAGTGAAAGAAAGGAGATTTAGAAAAGATTAAAACCTGTAGGCAACACGAGTAGCCTCAAAGACAGCTTCACTGGACTCCCCAGAACCCAGTTCTATTGCCAGTGTAGAAGGTTTAAAAGAATATTCCTGACGCAACCATATATAAATTAGATAAGCATAATATGTTTCAGCGTACTGCCCAGTCATATCATTCCCAGACAGTGATTTGCTAAGAATGAAGGAGGGATTGGGTTGATTACCTTAAGAAGGGGACGCAGGTAGAAATTTCCAGGAAATAAGCTATCAAATACAAAAAGTCCACCAGCGTCAGATATAGAATTATTTCTGTAACCATGATCGCCACTTAGTGATAACAACAGCGGAGGGATTGATGTCTCGGCATTGTCCTTTGAGTATACACGCACAGAGATCTGACCAAGCTTTTGGCAGGAGAAGGAATAAGGTCCTAGTCTTTTAATATGGTAGCCAGGCTGCATGCACGCACATATAAACCGCGATCAGGAACACATTATTTCAAAACAAATGAACGCCAGTAAAAATGCATGAGATCTAACCTAAGATAAGAAAAGTGAATACAAACATAATCTCAGGGTCAATTTACATGCACATGAAAATATATCAGTAATATACCAACCTTCGAAGCTTCGGTGTCATATGGTATATCATCATACAAAGGCCCAGCAACAAATGAACCATCTGGGGATGTGCTTGTTTCAACAGCTACTTCACCTTTCTTAAGTGAAGATATAAGGCTGTCTTTTGCAGCAGAGACCTTAATGTTAACACCGGAAAGAGGAGGAGAGACCGATCCTTGTATGTAAAGACCAACTCGACCAGTAAATTGGGAAACTGAAGCTTGACATCCATCATTTGACACTACCGCCTATTAGAACAAACAAAATTAAGTTTGATGTGCCCATTATAGTATCTTTTATCGCGAGCAATACTTCTAGTCCATACTTACATGAAGCTCTTTCGGATAAAACAACATCTTCTTCTCCACATTACCCCTGAAACAGGATACAGCTGTAGCTGAAGTAACTCGAAAAGAGTAATAGCTTCAAACATATTTAAGACAAATGCAAGTATCCAAACACTCCTTGGTTGTTTGATTTGTAACAAGAAGTTCCCTCCTATGATACATTCCTGGGACATTTACTCCAGAGTCTGGAGTCCAGGCATTTGAAGTCTAGTTTAAAAGATCTCCTAATAACAAAATTAGAAGATCCAAGATCATACCTAGAATCCCGAGGAACAAAGGTAATCTTTTCACCAAGATTTGCCCAAGTATAGTACTCATAAACACCACGCCCATCAGATGCAAATTTGGCAGAAATACTGTTGATAACTCTTCCTTCCTTGTCTTGCATATCGACAATGAAATTCTCTGGAAACTCAGACTCATTCTCGAATGAACTAGACTCCACATTGATCAGACCTTTGAGGAGGTACTTCTCTGCTCTCAGATGAATAGGCTGCAGAAAGAAACGCATAGAGATGCTTAATGAAGGACAAGCCAAATAATGCTTAAACAAAAGACGAGATTACAAAATAAAACCTGTGGATTCGAGACATCTATTTTTATTGAATTGCTCCCAAAAGATATGCATGCGTCAGAAAGCTGAAGCTCATGCTCTCCAGGCGACTCAACGCATATTTTCCGCAATCCTTTCTGTAGATACCAGAAATGAATAAAACAATTAGTTTGATAGACTTTTAATATAGCAATAGCTATGGAGAATCCCCAGGACAAAGAATACCTTGATTTTCAAATTAGTAGGTGATCCATTAGGATGAAGAATTTTAGCATCCACCTCATGGGTGGAGATAATATTAATCAAGTAACCTTTCTGGACAAATTCGATCCCTTTGATATCCTCAGTTCCGACATTCACATCAATGGAGCTACGGTCCCAGCACCAACTGTCTCCCTCAGATGCGGCTTCCGATGAAATGCTTTTGACCTAACATAAATCAACCGTTTAGTAAATGTATTTAACTAGTAATATCAATTTCTGTCCATCTTTTAAGAGGACAAAAGAAGTTGAGAATAAACCATGCAGCCCACCTCAACTCTATACTTTCCAGGCAATATGTCTGAAAAGTGAAATTGACTGCTCTCATCGGTTAAAACTACTGTCTGCTTGTCACGATCGCCAGCCACTCCCATAAGCGCCACTGAGACAGACGGACCACATTTTTCCTTGCAAGTAACAGAACCATGCACGTTGACTCGGGCCTACATCAACACCCAAAAAAAGTTTTTTAGAGAAAAAAAAGCCTCCTGGACATGTGGAAGTATATTTGATTATTTTCATCCAGCAACGCCTATCAATTTGATGCTATACCAAAAGGGTAATATATTGGATAACTTCTGAGACTAGGTACACAATAAAAATTACAATCATATTTTGAACATAGAAACACTTCCAAGAGAGTGGTATCATAAACAGTAAATCACCTGAGAAAATTCTATGTTCAACAATGGACTTTTGACGGTAACATCCACATAAGCTGGCAAAAACAGAAGCTCAGAAGCACTCTTTGGTGTAGCAGCCAAAGCAGACAGCCTGTATTCGCCTGGTGGAACCTGAATATATGATAAAAAAGAAAAAAAAGAAGACCGTTGTATAGGTTATGAAACAGAGAATTCATCCAAAAACAGAAAAGCAAGAAGTACCTAAATAAGCCACTAACAAATTTCCCAAGATTCAACAAGGTGAACATGAATAAGTTAATTTTTTCTAGTGGATTTACTAGAGATATATGTTTGCATTAACAAACCTCAAAGCAGAACGTTCCACTCTCATCTGTATGCTTCATTTGCGGTTTGACATTTGTGGGTCCATGAGTCAAAGTTACCTACATTTAAAATTAAAACGTTAAGCATGAGATATAAAAAACAACAGAGCAACATATGAACAAGAATTTACCTTTGCCTTGTGACCAGAACCAATCATTCGTACCACACCACAAATATCATAGGATACAGCATTGATATCTGGAAGTGATGCCATATTTGGTAAAACCTAAGCAAAGAAGTTTAACGAGTTATGGAACAATTAATTTAGCTCACCACAGAAGAGGAAAAAAAAACGAGACTGGTACCATGAACTTCTTCAGTTTGTCGAACTTGTAATGCTCCTTGACTGCATCTATTGTATATCGATTTGATGTAACCTAAGGAGTTTAACCAACAGTACATTACATCCACTGCAGTCTAAATTATATATTACGACAGCGAAAAAAAGAGATGAAGTAGTGGTGGAAAACCAGATGGTAAATATATGAAGCCTTGAAACATTCACTAGTAGGAAGTTGAGTAATAACCAATTTACCAGGGTTACAACTGGAACAAGGTATGAAGTGTAAACTTGGAAATAGCATAAGTATACCTGGTCAAGCTTGTAATAACCTTCCTTGTCCGTGACAGATCTTAGACTACCATCTACTAAGATTTTAGCGCCCTCAACTCCCTTGGAATTACCGTCAACTACACGACCCCCGATGGAGAAGCCTGTTACCTATAGGAGCATTCAGTTCAATAATTTAGAGGAAGAAACATGTAAGCAGAGAGCGGTAAAAAAGCTTGCAGTAATTCTATCTGACCTGAAACTTTTCGGGAACAGTGACATGTTGATGCTCTACAGAAACAGGCATCACAGGAGGTGAAACATCAAAAACCGTGTTCTCGCCTTTATAACGCGGTATCAGTTCATATTTTCCTGAGGAAGAAAAGCTCAAAGTTATAAAAAAGTAGCTCGATAGAAAATAAGAGTAGCCTAAACTTGGACCATGCAACGAGAATGTAAGTGTCCTTAAATTTCACATGTTCAATCGTCACTTAACTTATATTGCACTACACATAATTCTCAGGATAAATTTTAATGTAAAATGAATGCGCAATGAACATTGTTATCAGAGTAATTGATCGTGGATAATTCGAAACTGACTAACCACATGGGATGGACTTAAAACTGAAAATTCCATCCGCATCAGATACAGCATGGCAGAGAGGCTTCCTTTCTCCAGAAACGTCACCAAATCCTTGGGGACAATGTACCATGGACACATCATCTGAATGCAAATATATATGAACGCCTAGGATTGGATTTCCCTGCAAAAGGAAACAAAATAATTTTCATCAAACGCTCAGAACTGAAAATACTGATGGACAGAAACCCAAACCAACTTAATGATACACCAACCGCTGTTTCCAATAAAGATCATAATAACAAGTCTACCCACGAAAGTAGAGGAGGAAAGCATGTTTCTAACATCAAAAGAAAAGGAAACAGAGCAATAGAGCGATTACCTGAGCAACAACAGACCCCTTGAGCTCGTAACCAAGGACAAAGAAAATGTCATCCACCACGCCATTCGCAAATCCAAGTTCCACCTACAGGTAAACAGAGATTCTTCAACTATTAGCATGCAAAATTAAAATTTTCAAGCCAAATGTATTGAAACAATGTATTTAATAGAAAATAAAAGAGAGGGCATGTTCACTACAATCAAATACAAAAGGTTGGCCGGGAGAATTTTAAATGGGAACGTTATAAAAAAGAAGGCAAAACCAAAAATATGTGAGACCTCTGTTGAACCGCGAACTTCAACTTGCAGCTCTGGATGGGATGCACGAATAAAGTATTTTCCTGCAACCAATCAGACAGACTCATAATTTGATCATCACAAGATACGCAGAAAATATGATACAAACTTCCGACTACATACATAAAAGAGACACTGATGATGTAAGCTTAATGAGACTCCTTACCTGGAATAATATTCTTGAATAAGTAGCTCCCATCTGACGATGTGAGAACAGAAGCAATGGGATCTCCATCAGAAGACAATAATTCAACATTGACATTAGCTGGGCCTCCTTTCTTAATCTCACAACTCTCCCCGCCGACAGCTCCAAGGACTTTACCGGATAATGTAAAGCTGTATTATATAAGAGAATAAAACATAGAACTTTAGAGGAAGAAGACCTAACCACCTCTTAAATCAAGATGGAAAAAAATTAGTAAAGAAGAAGCAAACTCATTGACTAAAACGAACCCCGTGAATCGGAAGTTAATATCCTCATTGTTGTTGCAACTAGAATCGTCAACAACAACAGGGACCTGCCACACCAAATCTAATGTCAGAGCTAGCTACAAGCCTTATGTTTTTACCTTGAAAGATTCTAGATCCATACTCTTCAAGAAAAAGAAAAAAAATGAAGAGCAGATAAACCTTATCTGGATTCCATGACCACCCCTCAGGTCCATTTATCTTGAGAATGAATGAGCCCTATGCAAAGAAAGCGTAGAAATTACTTGCAGCAGAAACGGAACACTGATTCATTCAACAAATCCATCTTTAACTGGCAGGACCAAACGAAACAAGGATACGTTTTGATGAATACCTTGTCATATACTGGGATGAAATAGTAACCATTTGGGGCACACTGTGTACTGTCTTTTACCAATCCATCTACTGTCCGAAGCTCAACCTAGCCATTTAGAGGGGGAAAAAAAAGAAATCAGTGAAACTTTTCAAAGAAAAGAAAAACGCTAGTAGTCAATAAATTGAATGCTTACCGTGATGTGAGAAAAATCCAGCTTCCCATCGGCTCCTTTCCGAGACTTTACCAAAGACGAACTCGCCTGCACATTTTAGTATATTAATACATCACCTCCCGACGAATCCAGATCCGATCGTACTCCACAGTGATAATTTCCAAATAAAACCATCCTTCGAAATGGATAAATTCAGACCGAAATGCGTAAAAGTACAAAGCAAGTCCAACTAAACTGAATCTACCATCCAAGCAAACATCCACAATATTCCAATATACACACTCTTTAGTAATCGATCAGGAAAAAAGTAGGACGATACGAATCGGAAAAGAGAAAGAGATAAACCTCAACAAAACCACCGCAGCCTTTTATCGAATCCGCGGTAACACCATAAACTGTAGAAATCGCTACGAGCAAGACGATCAGATACTTACGACTGGCCGCCATTGTTCCCGATGAGAAGCTCCGGTGACGGAGCTTTAATGGTTGAAGTTGGGAAAGAGTGATGTTCGTCAATGGAGCACGGATCCAAAATATCGGACCGATTGACTCCGATCTGAATATCGTCGATGGTTTTTAATAAGGGTTTAATGGGCTTTTTGAAAATGGCCCATCAAAACCAACATCATATAAAAATAGAGAGACATTATCAATTATCATTTAACTAAATTACAAAAAACTATTTTACACTACAGGCTATACAGCTGTCGAGATTTGCTTACCGTTTGAAGAGTCAAGCTCAAGCGTGAGGAGTTTTTGATAAGTAAATCGTCAGTCAACTGTGGAAAGTAGAATCATCGGAAAATCAATATGCTTCAGCTTCTGGTTATAGCATTGCTTTTGATTTTCGCGACGGAGAAGGTTGTTTCGCACCAAGAATCTGGCGAATGGAGTTGTGAATCGGACTCGGAGATCCATGTCATGGCTGATTATAGACCGGGGATTATCACACTCGATGGTCACAACGATGACTGGAAAGACATTGAGGATTCTGAGTTCCCGCTTCGACCTGCGCTTGATCCAGACGCTGACCACGAGTATGACGCCGGGAAAATGATTGTCAAGGTAATGTGTTGATTAGAATCGGATAAGCATTGTGTAATCGGTTGTGAAACTAGTTTTAGTTTTTATTAGATTGATGAAATTCGTGCTGAGATTTCGGTTTTGCGAAGATCTGTTTGGTGAGTTTGACCAGAGTAGTGGTGATGCAGACCTTGTTGTGACGTTTAGATTTCGATTGATAAATCTGGATTTTGTAGAATTTGAGCTCGGAGAATTGCTTTTTAATTTTGTTAGCATTCAATGGGTGGATCTCTATTTTTACTTTGTAGGCAGTGCATGATGGTCGAGATATGTACTTCATGCTGGAAATTGATGGAAATTACGCTTATGATAAAGGGTAAGTGTGATTCCTTTTTTAATTTCTAAAATGCAAGATTTCTTTTTAGATCTCTACCAAGATCCGAGAACTGATTACCAGAACTATACAATACAGTATCTGAGAGTTATGGTAACTGTTCCCTAGTTTTAATATGTCTCTGCTTCTAACCATTGAGAATATGGTCCTGCGACGAAAAAGTTATCCAATGCAAGTTTGGGTTTGATTAAAACTCATTTCTATTTATATTTTGCTTGATCCTCCTGAAAGATTTTTTCTGTGAATATGATATCTGGTCGGGCCCTGGGATTCATTAGACTTAGAATTTAGTCATTAGACTCATTACTTATCAAGATCTTTCATGTCTATTACTTTCTAAGATACAGAGGTGTGTCAAAATATATGCTACTACTTCAGATGATATTGAAATGATCCTTGATTTAATCGATTGGACGTAACTTTAAATTGCAAGTCTATCACTACTGTAGTGAACTGCTTGCTTCTTTAAATCCAGTGAAAACAAGAAGTGTCCTTCAGTGGCTCTCATGTTCCAAATAGGTGATCAAGCTACTTATCACAATGTAAGTTTCCAAGGTGACTAGAGTATTTTTTGTTCAAATATCTTTTAATTTAAGATCCATGAATGTTTTAAATGAAGTAGCTGATGTCAACCTTTTGCTTTGTAAGATGGGTGGCTGTAAAGAAGGAACAGACTCATGTACCAGCAAGGCTTGCAGAGGCTTCGAGGTTGATATTATGCATTTTTCCATTGGAAACGCTATCCCAGGACGCCTTTATGGTGGTAACCCGATAGACAACGGGGAAGGAAATGGAGGTGACAGGTGATTTGTAGTGCAATACGAACTGTTGTGTCTATCTCATAGTTTGATCTGGTGTTATACAAATTCAGTGAATCTAGGTCAACTCCTTATTCGTTTATTAAGTGGCTTATCTGTACCTCTGTTTATTTTGTTTATTGATCGCCTCTGTGTTTTTCTTATGAACAGATTTGGTCATCTGGTTGACATTTATGCGTGGAATCCCCATTGTCGATACCTTGATGGTCTTGGACCCTCAGGTACATTTTCGGATCAGACGGTGTTATATTTTAAGTCTAGATGCAATTAATGTCATAGAAGTTCCCTATAATGACCATATGAAATTGGCCACTTTCAACCAACAAAATAATTTACTTTTTTCACTTGCTTTGATTCATGGAAGGTTAGTAATTATATAGGTTGTTAGTTCTCTAATGTGTTTTCCCAAGTATGAGACGCTTGAATTCCTTAGATTATAAATTACAGTATTTGTTATCTAGTTGGATGCTAGCTTCTCCTGTGCAAATTAGAAATATGTGATCCCAATGGATATTTTTCTGGCAGGAAATGATTCTAGTGCACAGAACGATTGGCATGGAGCATGGTGGCACAGCAGCTTCACTACTCAATCAGGTCAGTCTTACATATCTACATGATCAGTTCCATGAGTTCCCAAAAACTAAGATAGATTAACATGCTTTTAACTGGAAAGAGAGCTGGAGTTGAGCTAAAGCTCCGTGTGTATAACTATAACCATCTCTTAGAGTTAGGCATCTCCTCGGGTCACTTAATTTTGAATTTTTCAACAGGTTATGTAGAGGAAGACAGCCCTTACACGCAAGATGGCAAGAAAGGAACTTACTTTTTTGAGTTCTCAAGGCCTTTGAGGACTATGGACCGTCTCCAACAGGTCAGTACATCCTCTAATCGGGTCAACGAACCATTGGCCCTTCCCTAAAATATAGTATAACCTCCAAGCATGCTTACCTCTTTGAATCAGTATTTACTCTTAAACCAGAGCGACCTTTGTCAAGCACTGGACAGAAATAGCATGTGCTTAAAGATGAGTTCTATTTAAAAGACAAGCATTTTCTTATCTACAGGATGTTCAGTTCACGCTTGGCTCACCGGCCAAAATGTCGGTTGCATTCTGGTACCCAATGGACAGCAAACCGTGGCACGGATCAGGACACTACACGATCAACTGCGATTGGATCCCGCTAGATATCTCCTCGGGCTCTTCTTCGAGTCTCACCACTTCAACTGTCAAGGGCTCTAGCGACGGAACCAGCATTTCTGCCATAGTTATGTCCATGATATCTCTTGTTGTGTCGGGTTTTATTGCATATAGGTTATTTAGCCCCAGGAACGTGCCATTCACACCCATGGAAAACAATCTGTAGGAGAAAATAGGTTTACACGGATATTTGTCACTTTCTTCGTCACATTGCTGATTTGGTTTTGGTACCACATTGAGAGAGATTCTTCTTTTTGGCTTATAGTGAAATGGGTAAATTGGAAGTTGCTCTTGCTATTCACATCAAAGCAGTGGCCAACAAGTAGAAATTATTTCAGAAATCAATACTTGAATTAGTTTAACTTTGAAAACATTCGAGTGCATGATTAAGAAGATAGATATCGAATTTGGCCATTGAGGAGTTTGTAAGAAGTAAAAAAACATAAGCCAATAAAAAATTTCATAAATTGGAAAGATGACTAATGTTTTTTTTTTTCTTTGTTACAACATTAACCATAAAACTAGACCAAAGAAACTTAGTTCTCCGCTTGACTTAACAAAATCTTACATGGCTTGTACCATGTAGGCATGTAAAGCAAGCCGCAAGACAATTTAAATTTTATACTTATCTGAAGATTTTTCAACACCTTTTCTTGTCTTCTTTTGTCAGCAACATTAATTTCTTGCACCTTTCTATACAATGTTATTGCTATGCGCATTAGAAACTATTATATTTGTCGAATACTACAGCTGTATATACTATTTATATTCATAAGAGACAAAAAAAACAATAAAAGAATGAATCCACAGGTATTAAATTTATATTCATAAGAGACAAAAAAAACAATAAACGAATGAATCCACAGGTATTAAATATAAAATAAATTTTCAAGAAGACAATACGAAATTATTATAAATGTCCATCTATATAAGAAAAAAACTATATATTTATATATTCATATGGAAATAAAAAAACAGATTAGTCACTTTATTTATCTTCTGAATTAGTTATTGTTACAGTACGTCAAATATGAAAAAAAAAAGCTTTGGTTTTCGTTTTCTGATGGTTGTGGTTAAACCAGATTAAGATTAAGCACCCCTACAATAAACAAAGTTGTGAAGAAGTAATTCAAAGCTTTTAGTTTGTTACTGTATTTTATCGTTTATGTAGCAAATGGAGGTAAAGGAAGTGGTTCCAAGTATCAGGAACACCAGGGAGACACCAATGACTGCAATCTTGAACAGGTGGTGAACGCCGGTTTTCGGGTTTTGTTCCGAAGATAGAAGGGTGAGCATCAATTCTGTACTGAGATAAACCGCTAACGTTCAAGAGAGTAACCGGTGTTTTCATCTGGTTTAGTACTTCCTCAACAATCATGTTTTTGCCAGAGTAACTCGGTTTGAAGGTTTGGTTCAACAGCTTGTTGGCTTCTCTACAATGACCTCCTGAGTTCCATTCTCCTCCACTGTCCAAATCAACTATACAGATATGATAAATTGAGACAAAAAGATGAAGATTATAAAGCACAGGATAGGATAGATGGGACAAAGACCTGAAATGAGAAGGTGCTGCGCTTCTAAAGAAAACTCGGGTTTTCTTTGAATCGACATTTTTGTCAACCCATGATGACCAAGTTTGCAAAGCTTTCTTGAAAGCGGTCGATACATCAAGCTTTGGATGGATATCGTTTCCTTCTTGGTAATAGTTGATCCTGCAAAAATCAAAACTAACCAATCGGAATCTTGATTCCATTTCTCTTCTGATAATTTTTTAAGTTAAGTGAAAAAATACTGACCCGGATTTGGTTTTGTAGTGAGACCACCAATGTGCTGTATTGAACACTAAGATATTAGCACCTTTCCATCTGGAAGAGGTTCGATCCATAGCATCGATTCTAAGTGTTTCTCTTCGCTTCTTTCCAATTCTTGCTTTACCCTCACGAACCAAGAAATGAGTAACGTAGAATTCCACAGTGCATTTGTAATCCTAATTAAGTACACAAACATAATATGAATAACAATCACAAATCTAAGCACACGCATATGGTCACTACAGATTAATTATAGCTGTTTACCAGGAAACGGAAGCTGTAATTCCCTTTCTCTTTGGTGATTCTACGGTTGTGCGTTTCGTAGACTCTCTTGGGATCTTTAACAGCTTGAAACAACATACATAGCATAGATTCCCACTGGTTTCTGTTGATTGAATCTCCAACGAACACTAGCCTTTTCCCTCTTATCATTTCCAGCATTTTTGTAGCATTGAACCTAAAACCCAAACATACCCAAAATGGCCACAAATTTCCGAATTAGGACCATGAAATGCCCAAAAGGGTTTATTATATTAGTCAATGCTGTCTCAAAATAATTCATTGCTCAGTGGAACTATTATGAATCCCAATTATCATTAACAGTCACTATCACAATCCATTACCCACAATAGAAATGTCAAGCCTTAAGAGGGAAAGAACAAAATCGGGAAGAAGAAGCTAAACCTTGGAGCATCGCAATCATGAGGCTCCCATCTCCATTTCATGTAATTAAGATCCAATCTTCCGTTGCTTTGACAACCGAATCCTTCATCGATAAACGGACAAGTCGCATTTGTGTACAATGGAAAGTCACTGTCGTAAACCCATTTCCCTTTCGTAACATCACACTCTTCGATTCTCTTCTTCTTTTCCTCTTCACCATTGTTGCTCGGAAGTTGAATCACTTCTACTGAAGTTAAGTTAGCAATGACCTTATCTTCCTTAACCAAACTCTCGCCGCGAGTCTTCTGCTCAAAACCCGGATCTTTCGCGGACCCGGAAGTGTTTTCGGGCGGGCTGAACTGGGTAGGGCTCAGAAACGGGGTTGCCTGAGGAGAAACTGAAGAATCGGAGATGGAGCTACGGATGCTGATAGTCTCGGAAATGGCTCCCGCAGGGCTTAAAGCGATCTGGAAGTTAGCTTCTGTCGTTGGGTAAAGAGAAGAGTTGGATTTGATTAAGGAAATGGAGAAGAAACTTAAGAAAACAATGGCGGAAGAGACTGTTGTAATAATCAATGCTAAGACTCTTGTGGACTTGGCAGAGAAACTCCTCTGCCTCTCCATTTCTCTCACTATCTCTCTCTCTCTCTCTGTAACTGAAATGGACTTAGTGAGGCAACAGTCTCATAATCTATAATCAGAAGGCTTCTTAGAATTCAAAATGCAAATGTGAGAAAAAGCTTGAATTGGAGTCGCCAACGGTGGTTGAGTCGTGGGGTATAGAGCGGAGATTCGGTAGAGAAATGATAATGACATTCTTACGAACTCGTGAGCTCATGAAAATTTAATAATTAAAGAACAAAAACGGAGGAAAGATAATGATGAGGATTTAAAGTCAGGATTTGAAACAGTTTGTTAATTAGTGACAGATTGGATTTGGATTTTAACGTGGTAGGACACACTCACTTTCGCTGGAGTTTTTCAAGGAACACGAGCCCCGAATGGTAATCTTTTGAATTTCCATAAGTGCCCCTGTAACTTAATATATTAAGGCCCATATATTTCGGCTTTCTTCAGCCCATATAAAGGCCCAATTAATATGTGATGGATGGAGTACAGACTCAGTGATTGGATTGATTCTCTCTGCTTCCGCAGTTTCATTTCCATTTCGTTCGTCGTGGTTCTCTCTCTCTTGTTCCACGCAATCTGACTCGGTAAATCCCACAATCTTCTCTTGATCTGTGTCTTCTGCTTTAAAATTTTGAGAGCTAATCAAGTTTATGATTTGATTGGCTATCTAGATTACGATTGACTCTTATCAGATTCGGATCGATTTCTCTTCATTTAGTGGGGATCGATGTGATTTGGATCGAAATTTCTAGTTTGGCTGTCGCGGTTTTGATTGACTTTCTTAGGGCTTGCAAAATTAATCATTTTTATTCGAGAAAGATGCCAATTTTATTTCTGTATTCTGTGTATCCAAGTTATTTTACCCTTTTTGTGAATGAATCCGAAGCCTTCGATATCTTCCGTTGAATAGAGCTTAAATTACGACAGAAAAGAGGATGAGATGGAAATTAGATTCTTTTACATGTGTTTGTGTTTGTGTGTGTGTGTATTTTGACTCCAAAAGATATATGTAAGAATTTGCTTTCAGAATATGTTGATACATAAGAGAGACTGTATAGATAGAGATAGATGATTTGTGGTTGACAATAGCATTTTCAGCTTTTAGCTTGGTGAGGATTGTAAAGTTGTGGATGACGTTTATAGTATTTGACTCAATGCAGAGAATTTAGCTGCTGGTGGGTTGAGCAGAAATGGCAGGACACAAGGTTGCGCATGCCACATTGAAAGGTCCGAGTGTTGTGAAGGAATTAATCATCGGTTTGACACTCGGTTTAGCTGCTGGTGGTCTCTGGAAGATGCACCATTGGAACGAGCAGAGGAAAACCAGAGCTTTCTACGACTTGCTTGAGAGAGGTGAGATCAGCGTCGTCGCCGCTGAAGAGTGAATCAAAAAAGCCTCTCTCATTCTCAATGTTTTGAGCTCGATTTTTCTTTTTACATATATAGTTTCTTGTGATCTCAGATGAGTTACCTGAGAACAGGGTTGCCTAAGAAATAAGCAAAACTGAGATCAGATACTTGGGATTTGTTTTAAGTAACGTATTGTTTTTCCGGAGATACATTATATTCTTCCTTAGTTAAAATTTTCAGACATCTTTCTTGACGTTTCCTTCGACAGACGAGGATTGTTGCACTGTTTTTCCTTTCCGTTTCCGTTATCAAATTGTAATGATGTCATCGTGTGAACTGTGAAGACGTATATTACGCTTTTCTATTTATCGTCTTTAATTTTTATTATTTCCTCGTAAATATCTAACGAGAAAATGTTCTCAGAAAACGGCTTGGACGGCTGCAAATTTTCAACGTTGTACTGGCTTGTTTGATAGTTTGATCGAATAAAATAATATCTCAGAGCATTCAAATACGTGTAACTCTGTGCTTGGTTTAAAGAGGATAAGAAATGGAGTTCACAGAATGAAATTCACGCACAATTTATATATCTTCTTCGCTCCAATATATCTGAAATATATCTCCTTTCACAAAAAAAAAAAAAAAAAAAATCCGACGCCTAAAGGTATTTTCTGCATCCAACGATGGCAGCTATAGCTACTAGTGTTAACATTGCAACCCAACGAGGCGTCGTCACCAGCGAGAATCGTCCGGTTCGTCTCATCGGTCCGGTCCGTTTGAACAATCCGTGGAATCTTGGTTCAAGAACAACGAACCGGATGGTGAAAATTAGACCGGTTAAAGCAACGCCAGAAGGAGGGATAACAGATAAAGTGGAGAAGAGCATTAAGGAAGCAGAGGAGACTTGTGCAGGCGACCCAGTGAGCGGAGAGTGTGTAGCTGCGTGGGACGAGGTGGAGGAGCTTAGCGCAGCTGCTAGCCACGCTAGAGACAAGAAGAAAGCTGGTGGCTCGGACCCTCTGGAGGAATACTGCAAAGATAATCCCGAGACTAACGAGTGTCGTACTTACGACAACTGAATCATGTTCCCCATTTCCCGCATATTCCAAATCTTTTGTTCTTGTCAATTTGGTATTCAGATACGATATGAATGCTGTCTTTGAGACTTAAAATAGCTCCTAAAAACACATTGTAAGATTCCTAAGCGAAATTCGAACAAATCATCATTATATCAGTATAGGCAAATCGTAGATAACAATAAGCCAATAACAAAGCTTGAATTCATTTAAAAACACATAAAAAAACCAATTACATGACAAACTTATATTATGTAGACGACACAAGACTAGAGGACTATGGCTAGAAAACCAGAACAAGACCAGACAAACTGAAATTACGGGAAAAACAAGAGACTAAAGTCTTATAAAGATGACACACGACTCATTTCACCAATTACTCTTCAATTTTACAAATGAGGAACCCGACCAAGACGAAATCTCAATGCTTCTTTGGGTAGGAAATCCTCTCAGCATTCAAACATATCAGCAGCAGCCATGATTGGTTGCATTGGACAAGAAATCTGCCAAGGGTTCTGCATAGATTCAGGAATCTCTGGAATATCCAAAGCCTGACCACTAATCTCTTCGACCATCTCAAGCACAGAGTTCAATGATCTTAGCCTGTCCGTTAACTCCAAGGCTTGTGCTCTCAGGACGTTGTTCTTAGACTCCATCTCGACGTACTTCCTTGTAGCTGCATCAACCTGCTCAGTGATTTTGGCGTTATCGTTCTTGAGAAGAGTGACTTCGTTGATCAGATCACCAAGTTGCTTCTGTTTCCTCATCCTTGATCTCCGAGCGGATTCTCTGTTTGAGATCATTCTCTTCCTTTTCCTCTCGTCCGTGACCGTCGCGTACCTCGGATCATTGTCGGAATCAGGACTTGTCTGCCTTTGCAACGACCCCATTTCCCGTTGGCTTTTTTGACTTTTCTCACCAAAATTAAACAATAGAATATATAGATTCCTAATATAAATAGGTTGATTACCCACAAACTACTAGACACGATTGATCAAAATCCCCTTTCTCTAAACTACCAAAGAATTAGTTAGATCGAACGAAAAAGCTCGAGAATGAAACAAATCAGATCGGAAATGATTACTTCATGAGAAAACGTACGAATAGTACAGATAAACGACGGAGAAAGAGTGTAGAATGCGAATCCGACGAAACAGAATTGAATAGCTCATAGAAAATCCAGAATCATTCCTACTTTTTCAGAATCCCAAATTTCTTCAACCAAACCCTAGATCTAGATTTAAACTCAACAGAGAATAGATCTGAAAACAGAAATGAATCAAACGAAGGAGGAGAAATATTTTTTGAAAAGCGAGAAAAAGAATGGATCAATACTTGGCTGATTGAGAAAACGAAAACCAAAAAAGCTATAGATCAAAGGCCAAACGAAAGAAGGCGATGAAGTTATCCCAAGGGGTCGTTTTAAAGGAGATAATGATGAGCTGGCGAAGGCTTTTTCAATATTTTTTTTAATAAATAAAAGAAGGCTTTTGGTATGTAATTTTTTTAATAATACAATTTCGAGACTGACGCTAGCTGTGACGCCAGCTGGAATTTTATAAGGGAAGCACGTTTGTTTCTCCGTCCTTTCACGGATGGAATATTCCACGAAGATGCCTCCAAGAAAATATCAAATGTATTGCTAATGCTAAATTGCTAAAGTATAAGAAAAATTGAGTTTTATTTTGAATATTTCCACACGAAAGCAATGCCGAACACACTATTCATTCATAAGCGTGAAATTGATTAATTATATAAAGCGACCATTAATTACAATTTACAACCAAAGTCTACCATATAGCTTTTCTTTCATATGCGGGTTTCTTTGGTTAAATGACGTCCGTGATGATTACATCATTTTAATAACACACGATTTTTACAAGTTTTTAAATTTTTAGCAGAGAATTGGGAGGTTAGCTCCTAGGCTTTCTAATGGGCTTAATTGAGCTTATGGGCTTAGCATATCTCTTAAAAACCCAGGTGTTTTACCGACAATTTTGAAAAATCGAATAACAACAATTCTGATTATGTTTTCCAGTCCATTAATAACCAAATTGTTAATGACCGAGTTATTTTTAGAAATTAGCTCATACACAGTAAGAAACAGATGCTATTTTTGATTCTGATTCTAGCTTTTTGGTCTGAATTGGTTTGTCTTGCACTGGTTTTTTAAAACGTAATAAATCAAACCCGAAACAAAGTCAACTTGAGGATAGAGTTTAACAGTATTTCCAGTAAGTTGATTAAGTCATTAAGAGATGTTGTAAAAGAAGACATCAAAGCAAATGCTTGCCACAAAACTCAACTAAATCCCCTCCGGCCAAAAAACAACACAACAACCAGTTAGAGATGGCGAAAACGCCAAGATGTGTTCGATTCAGAATAATATCAGATATGAAAGATACCCAAAAAAAGAAGAAGAAAAAAAGGAAGCCCGTTTGTTTCTAGATCAGAAATGGAAGTTCATGTTGAGGCAACAAGATTAGAGTTTTTTCAGAAGAAATTGACCTGGAATTTGCATTTGGAAGAAGCTCTGGGAAGCATTAGGAGATCCGACATGATGTGGAGCTTTCTGTCATGTATTCCTTCTTGAACATCAAGTTCCAACAGCTCAAGACAAGGCAATTTCTGCAAGACATGCTTTATTTGCACCATCTCTCCGGTATTTCCCTTGAACTCTGTTATCCTTAGGGTCTCAATATGGCAGCATCTGAAGAAAGAATACCCCGACAAGCAATCGCAAACTGATTCCAATTCCTCCTGATATAATGGATCAGCATAGTGCAAAGTACCCTGAAAAAAAAAGACAGGAATTTTGAGATTGAAGATTATATGAGTTTTCAAAACTCTTTTGTTTGTCCAATGAACTTTTTGAGGTTCTCGTTCATACCTCAATGGTGAGTGTCTTTAGATTTGGAGAATTCTCAAGAAGAATATCCAGACCATCCCAGCAGAAATATGGCTCCGTTTGAACTTCTAAATGAAACAGGTTTTCAAACAACGGGACTGCTTCCTCGAAGGCGTCAAACACCTGGAACAGAATAAACAAAAACTAGTCAGTCATAGCTTCAACAAAACATTCTGATATCAAGGAAGAAATTTGATTTTAATATCTCAATGGAGTAACTGACATATTAGAGAGCAAGAAGTAATCAGCAGAGATGGCTTACCAGCATCGTGTCGACATATGCTAACCTCAGAATCTGAACATTTTTTAACCCCTTTAACAGATTTGTAAGATCGCAGGTATCCCCATCCAATAAAGCAGGAAATCCGAGCTTAGCTTCAACAAGGGAGTTAAAGTTAACAACTGGATACTCATCTCGAAGAACATCACAGTATTCCAAGTATTCGAGACTCGGAATATCAAAACTAATAGGCTCAGAATCATTGGCATTATATTCGTACATTCCTTCACGCCGAATAGTAAGTCTCTTAAGGATCTGACTAGACACAATGCGACACCAATTCCATTGATCATTGCTACGGCCATCTATGACTAACTCCTCAAGAACAGGACAAGCAGATAGAAGCCTTTGGAACACAGAACCATCATCAAGACCATCGAACCGGACTGATTTAAGAATGAGAGTCTTAAGAGCTGGAAGCGAAGCATTCTCATGGATAATGTCAATAATAAAACCAGACCCTAGTTTCAGTGTCACGATGCTCTTGCAAGTGAACACCTCAAAAGGCAGTGGATAGACATAGATGTCCAATTCAAGATCCAAGACACCGCGCTTCAAAACATTGCGTAAACAATCATTGACATTATCGTACGGATACATACTCACATGTGGCAATTTCAGAGAGAATCTTTTAAGACGGTGAGTGGCAGGTATAGCCAATAATCCAGCAACGAAATCCTCGAATCTTCTGTGAATCTTTGACTTGGGTTTGAATTCAAGATTCGGTATGATGTGAATTCGATTGCGCAGGTTCTTTGAGAGCAACTGTATGCGCACAGCCGCCTTTGCCGAAGCGAAGGACACGATGTGGCAAATAACGTCCTCTGGTAAAGTGATGGTGAATCTACCCATACTTTTCGAAAACCCTAATCAACTCAATTCACTACCTTAATGGAACTTTCAACGTCTTGATTCCAACATCACTCATCCACAAACCAATGATCAATTTAGAAGTAGAGAAACTTAAGTGAAGCGAAATGTGCAGAAATTAGACGAGAAATATCGATCAATTCTTCACTTGGACCATGAAATCCAATAGCTAACTGAAGCAAATTCCATCGGACCCAGAGATGATTCGTAGCACTGTTCTTGAGAAAGCAGAGAAAGAGAAGAAAGTAAAACGACTCGGAGAAAAATTTAGTTTTCTTTCAATTTATTTCTGCTCTAACTAATAGAAATGCTTTCTCGTTTTCGTATACAAAAAAAATATAAAAATTCTAATCCAATGGTGTTGTGCCAGCTGTCGTTATCCACTCTCAATAATAACTGAATTCAGTCCTCGTTTGTGAAAGCAGCATCACGCGCTTTGACTACTTTGCAGTCACGCGCTTGAGCCGTAGAATTGGGCTTTGCCAAAATAAGCCCATTTCATTTTCTATTGATTTCACGATATTTTTTTAAAACGACATAGCAACCAGTTGTAAATTACAAAAAAAAACAAGAAGATGTTCAATGCAGACCGATATCAAGATGCATCAAAAATAACACCAGTTTCCCTAATCCCTATGTCAACAAAAGTTTTTTTTATATATTTTTAAAAGATTGATTCGCATCATTAACTATTCTAATTCTGCATAATTCATCATAAACAGTTTTGGTGCACAAAATAGAATCATATTTCCGGCTTCCAAACGATTTAAGCAAATCTAGGAAACGACCTGGAAGTTGCACTTGGACGAAGCTTTGGGTAGCTTTTGGAGATCCGACACGAGTTTCAGCTTTCCTTCATGAGATGCCTGAGAATGAACTTCCACCAGAGCTCAAGACATGACAATTTTCCCAAGATATACTTCATTTGAATCAACTCTTCCAGAGAACCATAGTACTCAGTTATCTTTAGGATCTCCAAGGGACACTTCAATAGGAAAGCATATTCTGACACGCAAAGACAAACTGTGCTTTCCGGACAATAATAAAAACTCCTATAGTGCAAGCGACCCTGAAAATAGTAAAAATGGAAGGATTTGAGATTCATAATTTAGGAGTATGTGCTACATATATATATAACCAATGAGTTTTTGAGGTATTAGTCATACGTACGTCGATGGTAAGAGTCTTTAGATTTGGAGATTTCTTTATCAGCAATGGCAGAGGATACCAACAGAAGTTAGAAAGGGCAACAGATATATGAAGCAGCTTTTCGAACACTGGTAGTGCTTCACGGAAGACATAAAACATCTGAAACATGATGAGAAGAAGAATAATAAAAAATCAATAAAAGAGATATCTAGCTAGCAAGATTTTGATTCTTCATATACCTCCTCCACAACTAAATATGTACATATTATATTAATAAAAGAGAGAAGGAAAACGCTTACGTCCAATGACATAATAGAACACAAGTTGAGACTCTCAACGTCTTTTAACCCATTAAGCAGATTTATTGGATGAAAACGAGCCGTATCTGTTCTGTCCCAGTTGTAATGTTCTTCCGGACAAAGATGGAGCTTAGCCTCGACAAGGGAGCTGAAATCAACATTTAGATACCTTTTTGGAACGTAATCAGAGTAAAATAAGTAGGCAAGACTTGGAGTTTCAAAGCTAACGCTCTTAAAATCGGAGGCATCAAACGAACTCCACCCTCCACGTGTAATAGTAAGTCTTTTAAGGGTCGGACTTGACACAACGCGAGACCATCTCCAATGTTCCCAGTTGAGACAACGGATGGTTAGTTCCTCAAGCAAGGGGCAAGCACCAAGAAGCGTTTTGAACGCGCAACGACCAAACTCAAAGAACCCAACTTTATAAAGAGAGAGAGTCTTGAGCGATGGAAGGAAAACATTGGCAGGGAGAATGTCAATAGCAAAACCATACCCTAGTGTGAGTTCAGAAACTGTCTCGCAAGTGAAAATCTCAAAAGGCAGTGAATAGCCTTCTTTGTCGTTGATTTGCAGTTCAAGAGCCATGACACCAAGCTTGAGTACATGACATAGACACCGGTTGATGAGCTCATCATTCTTAACATGCGCAAACCATTTTAGAGAGAAATTCCTTACACGAGAAGTGGCTGGTAGAGCCAATACTCCATCGACAAAATCAGTGAAACTCTCTCCGTTTTTAAGCGAGCCATCAAAGTGAAGTTTATGTATGATGGTGAACAGATTCCGCCACTTTTTTGCGAGAACCGTCGTGAACGCAGCCTCCTTCGCCGAAAGGAAGGAACCGATGTGACAAATAATCTCGTCTGGTAGATTGCTGATTCTATCCATCCTTTATCTCAAACCCTACTTGATCAGTACTCACCCAAAAAAATATTAAAAAAAAAACAACTCCTTTGTAATCTTCAAAACCCTAACCCGTTTATTGGATCGCGCAAGTTTATATATTCGAGAGAGAGGCATTCACATGTGAGTAGAGGAGTTTATAAATGGGCCACAAGGTGGATTTGTCCAACAATTAGCCCTAAAACAGTACGTAGAGTTCTTGGGTTTATTTAGCTCTCTTGTGTCCCAAGCAATATCAGTCTTCAGGTTTATGCATGTCTTCAGGTTTTTTTTTAGATAACCATTGTTTTAAACAAGCAAAACGGAATGAAAAATAAATACATTTTCTGTGTTCGAAGAAAAATAAATACTTCAAATTGAAACATAGACTAGAAGAGCTTCCAGGACGACTGATCACTTGAGTAACAATTGCACCACTCTTCCTTGCAGGTTTGAGATTTTCGAGCTCTACGTCGAGCTCGACGATTAGTAAGACCTAAATGCTTATGAAGAAGACCGGAATGCTTTCCTCAAACGTTTGCTCTTTGGAAAAACTTTACTCTACAAGATGTATATGAAACATGAGTATTTGGAAACGTGAAAAAATAAGTCTCCGAAAACAGAGAAAACGTAAATTTGAGTCTCCGAAAAAACTTGCCTCTATCTCTAGCTTTCGCTCGGATAAGTTATCTTCAATAAGATCATAGATATAACCCTCCTGCTTGACAACGAGTGGAAAAAGGTTGTTCAAAATGGTTAGACAATGTATTGATACAAGGAGGGAGGGAGAGAGAGAGAGAGAGAAAGAGAGGATGCTTACTTCCTCTGCATGTTCTTCACTTGAGAGATGCTTCCTGAAATCATCAAGGCTTTTCAAATCACAGAAGCACAATGTGCAATTAAATATTCCGGAAGATTCACCCGTTTCACTGCACTTCCGAAGAAGGTGTTTTGTCTGTTCCAAAACTGTGGAAAAAGAAAGAAAAAAAAAAAGAAAAACTCTAGCTCAGAGAAAGCGTAATATAGTTTCAAACTAGATCAGTAATGGATGATGATGATGAGAGCACAAACACACAGACCTGCAAGTAAGCTATCGAGAAGCCACTCAGCAGAAGTGACCAGGACTGACATTTTGTAAGGCCTATATGAATAAGCCAGAAAAATGTTGTATTTACTCCCTTGTTGTAGCCCGGCAAGATCATCAGCCAAGACCTCTTCCACGTGATTCGATATGACCATCATTGTAGCCGGAGGAGGATTATTACCCCGCCATTCTATAAAATCTGAAAACATGCGCTTGTATATGACCTCTGTTTCCATAAAGAAAAAGCAGCATTTCACTTCAGTTAATTAAGAAGGATGATATACAGAACAAAAGCCCTAAAAATTTCAAACCAAATATGGGACTAACCGGAAACGGTATGCCCAACAGAGACTCCAGTGGAAGAGAGCGCTCGCAGGAGGTGATCAGGGGTTTGTTTGAAGTCGCCATAGGCTGTGATGGAGACGGGACCAGAGTAGCCAAGACTCTTGAACGCAGCTTCCATACTCGGACGGACCTGGCGAGCATCATAACCCTCAGGAATCGGACAGTCCATCATGTCCCACCACACTGCTATTTTAGCTGCCGCGTGTTCAGCCTTGGCCGCGTAGTTCTTTCCCCACTTCTTCGTTACAGAAGCAAGTTGTGCATACCCAGGGTTTATAATCTCCTGCTTGACAAACAACACAAATAGTTGGACTTGAAACAAGCACAGAGAGAGAGAGAGAGAGAGATGCTTATAATATGTATATTGCTCTTACTTCCAATGCATGGTTTTTACTAGCGAGATGCTTCCTGAAAATCTCCAGGCTTTGGCTATGGAAAGAGCACGTTTTGCAATGAAACATGGCACCCGTTTCACTGCGCTTGTAGTACTGAATAATGGTATCATCGGGTTGTTTATAATATTCTTCTAGTAATCTTTTCCAGCGCCACTCTTTACAAGTGCGCAGGGTTGAACTATATTCACTATTCACTGAATAAGCCACAAAAATGTTATATTTCGTGTGTTGTTGAAGCCGGATCAGATCCCAGGAGAAGACATATGCCACCTGATTGGATATGATCATCATTGAACCCGGAGCAGGATTTTGACCTCGCCATTCCAGCATATCCGTAAACATGCGTGAGCATATGCATCCTGTTTCAGTTATCAAGTTAAAACGGAATATATTTCTTGAAATTTTGATCTACCGTATCCATGCTATTATATATTTTGATAGTTTGAAATTTTTTTAAAAGCCCTCCTAAATTCCAGAGATGGATAACGAAATTGGGACTAACTGGAAACGGTATGTGCAACAGCGACTCCAGTGGAAGAGAGCCCTCGCAGGAGACGATTGGGGGTTTGTATTAGGTCGCCATAGGCAGTGATGGAGACAGGACCAGAGTAGCCTAGTTTCTTGAACGCCGCTTCTATGCTCGGACGGACCCGACCAGCATCATAACCCTCCGGAATCGGACAGTCCTTCATGTCCCACCACACCGCTATTTTAGCTGTCGCGTATTCAGCAGCCTTCGCCGCATCGCTCTCCCACATCCTCTAAACCCTTAACCAAATCGAGCACACAGACACAAATCAAGTTTGTACAGTGTTTATACCAAAACTAATGGGCCTATATGAAAGCCAGTGAAGGTGTGGGCTAACGAAATCGGATCTTTGACTTTTTAAAGTATATAACGTTTTAAGCTGATTTCCCTTTTTTAAGAGAAAAAACTTTTAAAAAAAACTCGACATATTTAACATTTACTAAAAAAACTAGGTGGTTAGCCCGCGCCTTGCGCGGGCGGAACTGTTTTAAAAGTATAATTATTATTTTCTATATCTTTTTATATGAAGTCGAGGTTTTCTTGTTTATAAATTATTTTTCTGAATTATTGTTGTGGGTGTGTTTAATTTTAATAGGATGTTCCATCATTTGTAAATTGGCTTATGAGAAAATAAAGAGAATTAGAACAACTATTTTGAAATATGTATGAAAAAAATAAAGCAAACCCAAAAAAATAAATATCATCCACAATTAAAAACTCAAAATGCTTACTAAATAAGTGTATGAAACTCACAAACCAATTGAACTTAAAAAATTCGAGTTCTTTATCTTCACATAATTGTTTTTTATCCTCTCTCATCGTTTTCCACATTTATCTCTCATTTATCTCTGATGTTTTCTTATTAGATTTCTTTCAATTTTCAATTTATTTTTTATTCCAATTTTTATTTTCTCAATTCCTCTTCCTTTTCTATGTCTTCTCTTACTTCTTATTCTTCTGCTTTTTTTTTGTCATGTCTTCCTTTTTTTTTGTGTTTTTCACATCTTTTCCGTATTTTCTTCTTCTTTTATTTCTTCTTCTTCATAATTACAATGATTAAAAAAATTATTTTGATAGTTTTGAAACTGCTTTAAGCTTAATCTCTAAAGTAATTATTATTTTTTACATTAAGTTAACAAATTATTTTAATTCTCTATTCTTCCTAAACGGTAATTTTTTTTTGTTTTGCTGAAATTGTTGCTTTTTCTTGTCGATTTGTATTTTTTTCGCAAGCGTGGATACAAAATCATAGTAATTTAGTAATAGAGAATAGGTGAACTATCTTTTTGTAGCTTTGATATCAAGTTCAGTTTCATCTCTATATTAGTCATTATGTATATATTAAATTTATGGATATATTTAATTTTTGTTCACCCTAGCCAAAATTTTCTCTCTGTTTAAAAGGAAATGTGTTTCTTTCATGTCGGTTCTTATATTTCTCGTTAGTGGTAGCACGAAATAACAACATTAGAGCATTGGTAAATAATCCCTTTAGTTGCTTTGATGCCAGATTAAGTTTCATATCTAAATTAGTCTAGAACTTTCTCCCTGTTTTACATGAATCATCTTTTATGACCTTGTCGGTTAATATTGTTTTGGCAAGTAGGGACTAAAAACTATGTTATTATAATGTAGATAAACAATCCTTTTGGTAGTTTTGATATTATGTTAAGTTTCATCTCTAAATCAGTCATTATTTATATATATTAAGTTTATGGACTATTTATTAATTTTTCATTCTCTCTAGCCAATAATCTCTCCCTGTTTTATAGGAATTATCTGTTATTCTTCGGTTCTTATCTTTCTCATAAGTGTGGGCACGAACTGATAATATTAGAGCATAAATAACAATTTGGTAGTTTGATTTTTCTTCTTTAACGAAATAAATATAATATGGACGGACAAACATATAATCTAAAGATATGACATAAACTGGTATGGTTATTGAAAAACGATCACACAATATAAGAAAACTTGGTAATAAAATCAGTTGATCAAAAGCATAAGATATCCGAATGAAACATAAACAAACAAAAAAAAGAATAAAAGTATAAAAAAGCCAAAAAAATATGAAAATAATTATCATATCGAAGAGACCAAAAACATTAATAGAGTTGCTAGTAATATGAAAAACCAAAAAACTGAAAAAAATTATCATATGGAAGAGACCAAAAACATTAATAGAGTTTCTAGTATCCAAAAACCAAAAAATATGAAAACAATTATCATATCGAAGAGACAAAAACATTAATATAGTAATATGATTTTTTTTTCATGGGTATAAGAACATTGATGCCTTTTTTTGAACCATAGTCGTTTCAGCTAATATTTTCAATTATAGTCTAAAAAACATTAAGAATTGTTACATATATGCGGGCAACAAACCCATCATGATTCTCAAGATATCTCTTCGAAGCCTTCTTGATCCCAAAATATTGTGGCGTTCCAGCTTATCCTTGAGAGGAATCTATCATCATATGAAGCTCGATACCATTTTCTCCCTGCGGAGCTATGTTTAAGTAATTAAGCAAGACAGAGCAAGCTAAATAATACAGATCAAACAACAAACACAATACAACCTAAGAAATATTATGTTTGTGTGTTGTTTATCTTCGTCGACCGAGTTATTACCTTTTTCTTTCCTCTTGAGTTCCTGATTTTTTAAATAACACAAAACAGAGAAGTTTACATTTAGTTACCGATGAAACATGCAACATGTGGAGATATATGTCGCAGCAACATCAAATCTATGAAGAAAGTTTACCAAATGAAAATCATAAAGGAAAGCATCTCTATTGTCTCCAACACAATTTATAAGAGCCACAACAACTCAAAAACTTCACAACCAGTCTATTTGAGATACCTTCTTTCATCTTATCCAGCGAAATAACTCTCAAAGCACAAAAAAGTCTGTAAAAGTTAATAGAATTATTACAAAAAAATTAGATAAGCCATGTCTACTAATATAAAGAAAACAAACCACAGACCAAAGATCTAAACGGTCCATAAAAAGGTCGAGGCTTCCTGAAAACGACCATCTTCTCAATTACTATAAATGGTCATCCAACTTTGTCTTTGTCAGACACCATTTCTTTGTCAGACACCATTTCCTTCCATAAACTCATATGCTCAAAGATGACTTCTGTGATGCGACACCTTTATGCAATCGCCAAAGAAATCCATTTTCTTCCTTTTTTAGTTCTATGAGTGCAGTCACCTAAACACAAAACATTTAGTTGAGGAATACTAACAAATTCAAATATGGCTTGATTTTATCATTTTAAGCGTTTTAACATTTAGTTGAGGAATACAAAAAAAATATAAATATGGAAAATAAGAGGTTCTTTATTCAGAGATAGCTAAAAAGATAGCAAGCTTTAAAGCATTTTTCTCTGACTGAAAGATGAAAAGACCGAGAGAGTGTGTTCATATGGTACCTCTGCAACTCTGCATTTAAATTTGAGTGACAGCTTTTAGTTGTCAAGCACGGAGAGAATACGACTGCGCTTACAGAAGGGATAAGTGTTTGATATGAGTTATTAGGTGTGGATATGTAATGTTTGAGTGAGGATCTCTCAAAAACAGACACAATCATAATAACTACCAAAGCATAAAAAAGGCATTAAGAGATAAAGCAAAGCCAATTATATCAACCGTGAATATGAGAAACAAAAGCAACAACAGTACATCCGGCATGTGTAGTTGTGAAAGAACAAACAATACAGAGTCTTACCACAAGACTGAGCAAAAGAGAAAACCGAAGCGAATGGTAACCAAAGAATCGATGCGAGCAGAAAAATCACGATAAGACTGAATCAAAAAGAGAAAAGAAGATAGGGGAGTTGAATATGGTGAGTAAAAAAAATTGGTACCTAACGATGATGTTCATCATCTTGAAGCATATAGTTAGTCATCTTGTACTCTTCGTCTTCCTCACGTGCCTTTGATGATTCCGGGTTAGTAAATATAGTCTGGATAGGGTGGTTGGAATGAAGAAATTTGGTTTTATGCGCTGAAAGAAGAGATTGAAAATATGTGTTGTAATTCAGCAGATTCAGAAGAACTAAATAAATCATATAGAGAAAGAAAACAGAAAAAGTAAACCATAAACCACAATAGCTGTGTGAATGTAATAATTGAGCAAGACTCTCACCACCGAATACAATATAGTCAAGCATATGCAAAGAAAACACTAATAAGAATAAACAAACAGATCAAAGGATAAAATATAATTTGTATCTCAGAAAGAGATACAGAATGCTAGCACAAGCCAGGGAAGACAAATAAACCTGCGAGCTTAATCCGAAGTACAATTTCTCTATATCAAGAAAATTGATGCTGCAAAAAGATGAAAGCAAATATTACCAAGACGAAACACAATAAAAGGAATAGCTAGAAGAAAAAAGAACAAAGTCGTTTACCACAGAAAACTTTAAACATTATGTGATCTCACAAGACCTAACAAAGGGCAATTTACCTTGAATGGCAAAAAATAATAGAGTACCGGCAGGTTCGCTTACAATAAAAAAAGGCGGCGAGATTTTAAAAGGTAAGTCAATTTTCCTGCAAAGTTTGACATAAATGGTTAGGCGTCATTCCCAAAGCAACGAATTACAAAAAAACAACAACAATATAATGATGCTTATATGTTTATAGTAACTTACTGATCTCTTCTTGTTTAGATAAATAGTCCGGGTGAAGCCCAGACCGACCAGTTTGAATCTTTTGCACGTTGGTCATGACTTCACTCTACTCGTGTTGCTGTGTTCCAAGCTTCCAATGATTTAATAAAGCTATGTGGTGTTGAGACCGGTTTATTAGGATTCATGTAACTGTATGGCTTGTATGTTGTTGTGTACCTTCAAGGATATAGAACAAAATTCAAAAAAATAACGAATGACTAAAACATAATGTAAAAGAAGATAGTTCTCATAGATTACTTGATCAGTTCTCTGTAACGTTACACAACAAAAATCTTAGGATCACCTAGAGCATGACTGATGGCCGCTACAAAAAAATTAACAAAAGTTTTAAGTAAAAAAACTATTCAACAATCAACTACCAAACAATTAAACTAACATACTCAAATAAACTATTGAGAACTAACATATACAAGTCATAAAAATTAACCACATGGACTTCTGACCAAAATAAAATAAAAATAACCACATGATCTTATATTTTCTTGAAGATCCCATTCCAACACGTCCGATCAAAGCTTCTTAGTAGACACCAACCACCGTAACGTGAAAAAATCAAAATACAATAAACTATCAATATAGAGATTATTGAAACAAAAATATAAGAATTGGGAACATTAAAAAGTGATTTAAAACAGTAATCAAGTAAACAGATCGGAAAAAAAAACTAAACAAAAAACCACAACATATCCAAATTAAAAAAAAAAGCCATAAAAGTCAAAGCCATAAAAATCTCATCAGAAGAGTTAAACTACACGATTAAATTTTGCTGCCTACAAACAAGCACATCCCATTAAAAAATGTGTAAATCACGTAGATGATTAAAGAGCAGGAATAAAAAGCAGGAAAGAATTAAATCTAATGCGAGAGAACTCAAAAATGCGTAAACTCAGAAATAAAAGTAAGAAGATGTTATCAATGTACAGTATAGGGTATATATAGGCTACGGTGGGGTATCTTTTATAGTGAGGATTTAGGGTTTTGTTTATATAATTGAAATGCGGCTATCTCTTTTTTTGATATTATCTGCAAAGTGTAATTTTTAATTTGACTTAATAACCGCGGGATATATATGATTTTTTCGTTTTTTTATATAATTTTTTATAAAAACTAATTTAAACAAATTTAAAAAGGGGTAAAAAGTAATTAGCCATCCTGAAATTGAATGAGAGAGCTTTAAACTAAAATTTTACTTTGCTTATAATATATTTTTTTGTTGCCAAAAACACTTAACATATTTTTGAGTGTTATTTTAATGTCCAAACATTCAAAAACCAAAAGTTTCATCGACTTATATCCATTGTAAATGTGCCACATATGTGCCCTGGTTGACCTGAAAATTAATTTCTTAGCCTGAATTGGTTTGCTTTGGACCGGTTTTCAAATATGATAAACCAAACCGAGGATAACACTGTTCGTCTCTCGCTTACAGTTAAGTTAAATTTTAGAGCTAAACCCATAAGCCCTCCGGCGAAAAAGTGTGGACTTTTGTTGTTAGATCCTTCAAATTTTTGCGAAATAATATATGTTTTCTAATCCATTGGAAATTTTGAATCCGTGAATCTTCATCTTCTGTGAAGATTGAGGAAAGTAAAAAAAGAGAGATGCAAAAGACGAAATTTCTAGATTGGTATTTGAAGATCGCAATTGGATCGGCAATTATCGGTGGAGGCATGGAATTCTTCATGATCAAGACTGGATTCTGTAATTTTCATTTTTTTTTGCATTTTACAAGTGGCGAATTCTGTTGGTTAAATCACTGGTTAGGTCAAGTAGATTCGAAATTTTGGGGCTTTTTTCTTTTTCTGAAGTAGCAACAATTGATTGATATGGTTGTTCTAGTGGACAGTTTAGATTTCATTGGTTTTGGATAATCTAGGATAGTATGGGCTTTTGGTTCAAGTCTGATCTTTTAGAATGCTTGCTTATTTAGGGAATTAATTTCATTGATTTTGTATAGAAATGTTAAACATTCATGGCAATATGTCCGAGGGAATTTGGGGGATTTGTTTTCCTATCTTATAAGACTGCTTTTCGAGGTTGAAGTTTCTTCCTTTAAAATAGAGTTGTAATCTTCATGTTCAGTTTAGGATTTAGGATTTTTCTCCGTGAAAGCTTTGATGAAATAGTTTTATTGCTAAACTTGCAGACGACAAGGTTACTGTATTAGAAGCAGAGAAACGAGCGTATGAAAATTCTCCTGAAGCTCAAGCCATGAGAGAAGCTCTTAATCCGTGGAGAAACAAGGACGCCGAAGCCACCAAAAGTCCATAAGATTAACGAAGAAGAAGAAACTATTCTCGTCCTTTCGCTCTCAAACTTGCAATTGCTGCTTCAGTTTCTTCTGTTTGAGATTTGAATTTTCATTTCGCCATTTTATCATATGCTAAATGTCTTCCCTTTTCCTTTTTTTGCACTTGGGCCATCTACTTGTTTCATATCTTTCTTTCATATCTGAAAGAAACTAGAAGATGATGATATATGGATAAAAGACATATTGTACCTCTTATTGAGGATGCCTCGTTCAACAATTGAGGGATCTCTCTTCAGAAGAAAAATATTTGAAATGTTATATGGATAAAGATATACAGTATGTGTTTTGAAATAGTTATAAATCAATAATGTAACATCTTACAATGAAATAACAACTACTGAGGTGTTGCTCAGAACGATTTTACAATACCAAGAGCAAAACACATGTTTGAGAATCTGAATCCATTCGAGTATTGGCTTCCTGAAGCTTCTCAATGGGTTCTCGTTGAGGCATTTGAATCTCGAGGCAAGCCCAATTGTGGTTAAGATAAGTCCAAGCTGTGCTAGTGAAGTCATGTTCTTGATTGAAGTAAGAGCTCAGACTCGAAAACCAATAATTTGCAGATGAGCTCAAGTATAACAACTTAACTAATGAGCACAAGTTTTCTCCGTGTCAGTGAGTTGAAAGAAAGATCCCAGCTAAGAGCCCCCAGTCATCAATCAATCTTCCATGAATCTCTGTTTGAATTTCCTTCTAGTCATCTGAGCCCATCTCGCAAAGATCTCTGCAGCAACAAACTTACCAGAGAACTTAGCCCTCTGTGACAATTCCTCAAATATCTCCGGTTGTCCTGCTCTGTGAAAGTCAGCAGCAAACTTGTTATAATCAATCAAAGGAGTTTTCATTCCTCTGTCAAGCATCTCCTCTAAGTACCTACACGCCTCTCTGGACTTCCCTTCACCTATAAGCCCTCTGATCAAAACCGTGTAGGAGTTATCGTCAGGACAAATCCCTTTCTTGACCATCTCGTCCCAAGCCGCTCTCCCCATCTCGTAGTTTCTCGCCATGAAGTAAGATTTCATTATCATGTTGAATGTGTGTATCGATGGCTCGATCCCGTTCTGGATCATCTTATTGTAGATCCTCGTGGCGTGTTCTGGCATTTTCCGACTCGCCATCAGTTTGATCAGAGCGTTGTAGGTTTTGCCATCCGGAGGATGTCCCTTTTCTTGCATCTCCTTGAGCAGTTCGTAAACCGTATCCAGCTTTTTCTGAGTCCCAAAACCGGTGATCAGACACGTGTAAACCGCAGCATCGGGTTGCAAACCGGAATCAACCATGTCATCGAAGTACTCAATGGCAGTTTCCATGCTCGACTGTTTGCAGAAGTCACGGATCATGATGGTATAGCTACGGACATTAGGACAAGGTCCCTTGGACTTCATGACATGGAACAGTTTGATCGCATCTGATTTTTTTCTGCTCCTCAACAAACCTTCAAGCATAACATTGTGAGCTACAATATCGGGTTTCAAGCCCTGATCAATCATATGGTTCCATATTCTAGCTGCTTCCATCAAGTTCTTCACACGGCACCAACCATTGAGCAGAACAGTGTAAGTCATGAGGTTTGGAGTAAACCTCTCTTTCAGCTTATCAAACAGAACCTGAGCTTCTTTTCCAAGCTTGGCCCTCCCAAGACTATCAAGCAAGCAATTGATCGTTTCGACACCGATTTTGAACTTGTACTTCTTCATCAACTCAAAGATGCCAACAGCTTTCTTCCTCTCTTTCGCAGCAGCGAAAGCTTTCATCGCGATAGTGAATGTATCCATCGTCAAAAGCCCTTTCGCACCCATCTCTTCAAGAACCGAAACCATCGTCTCGAACTGTCTAGTCTTTGCTAAAATACTCATCATGGAGTTATATGTTGTTGAATCATGAGCGAAACCTGGTTTCTCTGCAGCCCAGCAGAAGAACCTAAATGCAGGCTTCCTAGCATGTCGAAACCGTTCTAAAACCTCTACCATCAGATCATGCGATAAATCTACCTTCATTTCATCAAGAACAGCCTCCATGTTTCTATCTAACGCAAACAATTCATCAATCACTTTGCACACTCTCTCTACTTCTTCGGGATTAGTACTTGAACCAACACAGTTGACCCCAATTTCATCACCAACATCTTCTTCTTCTTCTTCTTCTTCTTCTTCATTATCGCATTCAGATTCAATTTCGCCATCACATCCATCATCAGAAGTAATACTAGATAAACCTCTAAAACCTATGCAGGCGTGTGTGCGAGGATGATAAGTAGAGGAACGAATAAGAAGAGAAAAGGGTGAAGAGCTAGCACAGGGAAATCCTACTTCCTCTCCTCCTCTCCTGCCGCCGCATATCACTGTCCCGCCGATTATGCGGCTTTGATCGAAAATGAATTCATTGGAATTCGATGAAGAAGAGCGAACGAGGAGGCATTGGATTCGGTTGGAGCTGAGAGGAGCTCTAGTGAAGCTTCTTCTCATGTAGAGATGTAGCCACGGAGGAGCAGCCATCGAAGCTCGACGGCGATTAGCAATGGCGAACTTGGTGAATAGCGGCTGGTTAACGGCGGAGCTAAATCAAAGAAAGCTTCTTCTTAGTTAGGCCCATTATGCCTTTTTGATTGGAAATCTCGAATGAAAAGCATCGTGACCCATTAAAGGCCCATTAATCTGATTACATGTTCATATTACCGTTTAGCCCTTGGGTCCACCAGGAGCATTAAAGCGCAAACGCAGAAAGAAGGTTGTCAATTTTTTTAGTTGGAAGTGGAAGGTATCTGTATGCATCTTATCTTCATTTTAGGGTCGTAATATTTCTCAAGTTTTTGTGCGGGGCCAATTATTTTGAGATATTATTTGCTTCAATCATACACTCCTTTTAGTTTACGTAATCCTTTTATACGTTAATGGATTAAACAAATCTGAAAGTCATGATCAGTCAACCAGTGTAACTTCAAGCCCTTGTGGTAAATGAGAAAAATTAGATTTTCAATCATTATTTACAATTATAGATTACTTTTGTTTTTTCTAGAAATTTCAGGAATTTTGGGTTCATAATATTACTTTCGAAAAGATCACTTAACACTTCAATATAAGGATAGAATGGAAGAACAATAAACAATATTGTTAGCTTCAATTCTACAAAATCTTCTATGATTGGTTATCAGTCAAACGTGGGTTTACATTCAAAAAGCTTTTAACTCTAACAAAATTTCAGCTGTGAGATTAGGGACCAAAAGGTGTACGTCTTTAAGCCTTTTGCATTTACAAGTACAACTAACTACTTCACAAAATCTAAAACTATATCTAAATTAAAATCCGTAACTCCAAAATGGGTTTTGGGTTTTGCCTAGCTACTCTTGTATAAATAGAAACATAATCTTCCATCAAGCCTTATTCATTAGATATCTCTTCTCCAGTAATTGAGAGCAGACACAAGAGTATTTTGTAGTAAATAAATGGAGGAAACGAAGGAGAGAAAGATTGTGGTAGCAGTGGACGAAAGCGAAGAGAGCATGGAAGCTCTCTCATGGAGTCTTGACAATCTTTTTCCATATGGTTCCAATAATACGCTCATCCTTCTCTACGTCAAGCCCCCTCTCCCCGTTTACTCTTCTATTGATGCCGCAGGTTAGTCTTGTTATTGCAAAAGATCTTTTAGTTCACTACCCTTTTAACTCGTTCGGGTTATAAAAAATTTTTGGTCGATTTTCAGGTTTTATAGTGACCGGAGATCCGGTTGCAGCCTTAAATAAATATGAACACGAGCTAGTAGAATCGGTCATGGCTCGATCTCAAACCGTGTACCAAGATTTTGAGTCCGATGTAAGCTTATTTATATTTCGTTTCGTTCAATATAAGTATCCAACCCGTTTAAAGCAGATTTGATCAAATTTATATGGAATCCAAATAGTTATGAGTTCATTTACTTGTTATCAATTAGTTTTGAAAAAAAAAAAATATTTTACTATATATTTTTCAATGTATAAGTATCAGTTGATATCATACCAAAAAAAACAAACATTGATTAGCGATATAACTTTTTCCCCAAGAAATTTGACGGATACAATGAAACGTAATTAATTAAATTTATTGTTAATGTGCAGATTAATATAGAGAGAAGAGTTGGACGTGGAGATGCAAAGGAGGTTATATGTAACGCAGTTCAGAAACTGAGGGCTGATATGTTAGTTATTGGCACACATGACTATGGCTTCTTCAAGAGGTAATTCTCTTATCTTTTTATCCTTAATTAATATGACGGAACATATCTTGATTTAATGGTTATTGATATAATTTATGTATGTTCCATTTGATAGGGCTTTGCTAGGCAGTGTAAGCGAGTATTGCGCCAAACGAGTGAAGTGTCCAGTGATTATCGTCAAGAAGAAGGCTCAAAACAATTGAGCTCGTAATTCTTATGATTGTACAAGTTCTTGAAAGTTATTGATGTAATTATGTAACAGTTGTATCAATTTCGTATGCATTTAAACCAGAAAAAAAAAAAAAAAGAAGTTAAGCCTAAATTGTACCGACGCCTTCGCCAAAAAATGTTTAATCATACATAGTCCGTTTTCATAAAGGGCCCGAAAGTATGTATTATTTACAATATTAAGACGAAATTAAAACGAAATTTACGAATAGTACTCAGTCGAATTGGAAACGACGCCGTCTGTAAAACGCGGATCTGCGGGAAATTTGTTGCTTATAAGATAATACCCTCTTCAATCTTTTATTGCTGTGGAAAATATCTCGCAAGAAGAAGAAGTGATGTTCCTCGTCGATTGGTTCTATGGAGTTCTCGCAACTCTCGGATTGTGGCAGAAGGAAGCGAAGATTTTGTTTCTCGGTCTCGACAACGCCGGAAAAACCACTTTGCTTCACATGTTAAAGGACGAGGTTCGTTTTCTTCTTCTTCGATCAGATCAGTAATCATCTCGTCTCTCATAGTGACTACGACCGATCAAAGTTTAAAGTCTCCGATCATCGTCTGATTTTGGATTCAGAGGCTAGTCCAGCATCAGCCGACACAGCATCCGACATCGGAAGAGCTTAGTATCGGGAAAATCAAGTTCAAAGCTTTCGATTTGGGAGGTCATCAGATTGCCCGTAGAGTCTGGAAGGACTATTATGCTAAGGTGTGACCTTTTTGTTTTCGTGTTATCGATAGAATTCTAGGTCAATCAATTATATATGTAGAACACTATGGTGATGTGAATCTTTGTGTGCTTGCGCCCACTCTGTTTCTGTGTTTCATATTCATTGTCTTTCTGTATGAAATTTTTGAAGTTGCTTACAGTCTCTTCCCTGTCACCAAGAAACAATAGTCTGAGATGATTTAGCAGAAGTGAAATCTCTAGATGAGAGCTTGAATTGTCAAGGTTATTGGTGTGTGGAGGTTTAACTCTAACTTAGGATTCGGGCAGAGAGCAAATCAGTGAAAAAAGCTTCATGCTATTGCGGCATGAGGTCCATTGATTGCATTCTGCTGGTTACACTTATACAGTAATCTGATGTGAATCTTGCTGTGTACTCCCTACTCTATTTTGTAGCAATTGTGCTAACCACTAATCGCTTATCTGACCAGTTCTTTTTGTCGGACGAATTAATATTTACGAAGCTGTTACAAGCTTCCCTGTTCCAAATTGCTTATCTGATTGCTGGTGGAATTTAGAGATCAAAAGAATTTGGTGTCAAACTATTACCATCTTCTTCAGGTTTGTAACATTATTGTCTCTCGTTCTATTAGGTCGATGCGGTGGTTTACCTGGTGGATGCATATGACAAGGAGAGGTTTGCAGAATCAAAGAAGGAACTTGACGCACTTCTCTCAGATGAATCCCTAGCAAATGTCCCGTTCCTCGTTCTTGGAAACAAAATCGACATTCCCTATGCTGCATCAGAAGACGAGCTGCGTTATCATCTAGGCCTAACCAATTTCACCACCGGGAAAGGTAAAGTGAATCTAGCAGGAACAAATGTTCGTCCTCTTGAGGTCTTCATGTGCAGCATTGTCAGGAAGATGGGCTACGGCGAAGGTTTCAAATGGGTCTCTCAATATATCGACTAAGATCAATGTATGTCTGATATGTGGCTACGATTCCAAGTTGTAAAACGATTTACCATGTAAATGTGTGTATAACTGTTTATATTTTTGTATACAATCAAGACTTTTAAACTCAAAATCGAATGGAGTGTGTGAACCCAAGTTTGGATGTGACTGTGTAAACTGTGTGGGTCTAAGGCAATGGCTGTCTCTGAGCTTTTCTCGAAAAATTGAAAGATGAAGATGAAGACTTGACTTCAATAATAATGTATTATGTAGAAAAAGCCCATGTGAATCGAGGTTGACATTTAACAATAACAATGTCCTACAATGAAGGAAGACCAACCAATTTGACATACAGATGTACTATAATGTGTGTTCTTACATACTTTTTGTTTTGCATGTGTTATGTCTACTTGTGAGCTTATCATTTGGTTTCTTTTTCGTCTTTTTAGGCACTGGGAATAACAAAACAAACAAAAGTGTGGATAACCATGTATTTTTTATTTTTTTAAATAGGTGAACATGATTTGATTTCATGCTGTGTGACATGATTTTTGTTAAAGCGTTGGCTTTACTTAAGCCCTGGGTGTTAACATCACTGGGTATAGCTTCGTATGGCTTTTGTGGTTTGTCAATGTAAATCGTTACAATATAAATAAAAATAAAAATAGATGAGAGATAACCAGAAAAGGAAAAATACTCAGGCACTCGCACATAATGCGTTCTTAATCTTAAGAATAGTCAGTCTCCAGGCAACGTTCAAGTCGGAACGCAATAGCGTATCAGTGCTAATAGCCTAATAGATTATATTTTGCGATTCATCTTTTTCTGTTGTCCAGATTTTGCAACTCGTGCACGCTCCCCCATATAGTCGTAAGAATTTACTAATATTTCTACATCATATCTGGATTTGATTTACAAAGGAATGCAAAATCAAGTTGATTATTGGAAGGTAAGTTTATCAGAAATCTCTAAACTCAAATATATGCTTATAATAAACCTTTATCAACAATTTTTTGCAATTATTTGAATACTTTCACTTTTTGGAACATTTTCAGAGTCTCTCCTTTGGATCGATTCTTGTCTACGCGATGTCGTGGCCAAAAGTAAGATAAAAATATATTATTACTACAGTATATGATATACCGGTTCGAAATAATCGTTAGTTTTTAATTACTTTTCCTTTGTGACGACGATTTTAAGGCTGTCTTTTTATTATTCGCAACTTTTCATCAAAGCACAGCCGAGCTGGAGACTGGTCCTATTTCCCCTCTCTTTTTCCATATTCTCTTCTTATAATTTCCTTATCAATTAGTATCAACTATCTCCTAATGTTTTTTTTTTCTTTTTTTTTCTTTTTTTCCTTTTCCGAGTTTTAGTTTAGCAGTGTGTATATGCTGTAATGAAATTTTAATATTGATCACCACTCTATAGATCTCTAATGTACAAAAAAAAAAAAAAAAAAAAACTATCGAGCTGAGTTGGTTTTTGGGGTTAAGGGATGCACATGGATCACTCATTCCCACGTGATATTCTAAGCCAAGAACACGTGCCGCCCTCTGAATTCTCTCTGACTTTTGTTTGATTGGTTTCAGTTTTTGTTCAAAACCCGAAGCTTTTGGATCAAAAAGAGGTCTCTATCGTCTGAATTTGAGCCTAACTAGATGATTGGTTTGATGCCCAACGCAATATTCTCTATTTTTATTACTCATTTTTTGAAATTAAACAATGACGTCCACTACACAACTATTTAAAAATATGAACAAAATGTTGTTAACAATAGATTCTAAACTATCGCAAGAAAAGAAAAATCACAATATTAATATATGCGCGAATTTTGACACTGAATTATGTGGTTCTAATATATAAAAACCCATGTCTTGGTAAAAGTCTCCAATAGACAATGCTATTGCTACCCATCATGTTGCAAAGTCCTAACACCCAATAATGTGCGCAGTGTAAAAAATGATAAGTAAAGTATTTTTGGACGTCACCTTGAAGAAATCTTAATATTATACATTTAGACGAATTGAAAAATAATTAACTATAGTACTTTGGGTTTTGTTGGAAATTGCATTCATTTAATTTATAACTTCCAAGGTACTATTTAAACATTAAATTTAGAAAATAAGACTTAAAATTAGATGATAGAAGGGATTTAACGAAGTACATATATGAATACATGTTATGAACATATATTCTTACAAGAATGTAAATAATTGTATATGATATCAAAAACATCAATGATCAACCCACCTTTATCAATAACCCCAAGAAGTGATCAGTTGGAAACTAATTGACTCGCAAAAAAGATTAAAGTATACGAAAGTATATAAAACTATTCAATTTCGAAACCAAAGAGTATGATCATATAATTTTTATTTATTTATAAATACTATTATTCTTTTATTTTCGTCAAAAAAAAAGTATTCATGACTAATTGACTATATACCTATTATTTATGTGTATGTATGGATCATGAAGATAAGTATGTAGATATTAATATATTATATTGGCAAATCTATGTATACGTCGTCATGACTCGCGATATGCTTCTTGAGATGCTAACATGTTTATAGAATGGGGACCGTTACCCTTAACTTGACCCACTTTCTAAACCAGGGATTTAATTTATACTACTAGTTAATCCCGTAATTGTCTTTGTAGTGTTTGTTAACTATATATATTAAGAAAAACAGAGATTCGCTAGGTCGTTAAGTCAAGCCATCCTGGCATAGTGGCATATAATCGTCTCAGCCAATGGCATTGTGTTTGTGTATATATGTACCGTAATGTGACTTATGTCATCAATTATGTAGTGTTGGAGATTGTTTTTAAGTTTATAGCACGTATTTGATTAAACAAAAAGAAGTTTATAAGCACGTATACATATAAAACATGCACATATATGATATATATGAATTTCTTCTTCTCAACTAGTTCAATGTCAAAAGAAATTCCAATCAAAACATTAATTTATATACAATCGAATGGAGTGTGATTTTTCAAAGAATATAGAATCGTAGAATCAAAAGAAATCACCCCTTTAACTCTAGTAAAAATGTATTTATTTAATAGAAATATATTATTCAAGGGAAAACTGTATCATAATAATTAGTTTTAGTTATGCGATGGAAAATAGAAAAATGTAATGCATAAATAAAAGATCGAATTTTATATTTCTGAATGATTAATAATATATAAGGCTATCATTTGTAGCCGATACACACACATTTTGCCTATACGTCCAAAAAAATGTTGAAGGAGGTTGTACCTATAATATAATCATTTTTCAGCTGCATCATTATTATTGTTGTTCTAATTATTCTGAAAAAATACAGGTCGCAATAATAAAGGCTAACCGTCCCTTGCCTTACTACAACAATAATATAAACAATCCTCAGGGAAAAAAAAGGTTAGATATTTATTTGACATTGCATATTGATTTCAGACATATATCTTGCTAGCTGCTACATATATGTTGACCTTGCATTGCTTTTGGACCAAACATAAATTCGACATGATTAGTAATAGCATTATGTTTTGTGTTGTTTTCTTATAAATATTACAATACGTACCCCGGCTAAATTAAGTACGTATTTTGACGATGGTATAAAATCAGAAAAGCTAAATATGTATCCACTAATAATTGGAGGATAACATGTATCGAGAAGTGATTGAAACTCGTTTATGGTTCATCAAAGCTCTAACATGCACTACTATGAAAATCTAACATGGCCAACATCTCATTATGATCAATATGATAGTCCCATTCTAAAAATTCATTTTTGGCAAACAATAATTGCCAGGGAATCTAGCGAAGAAAACAAAACTTGAAGTATATAGTAAGAAATAATCGAACATGATTACTGAAGAGATGGGTGATGAAATAGTGCAATCATTCGTCTTATCTCATCAACAATATATGACAAATTCACAATGATGTATATAGATTTAGGTAAAAGTATATTACTATTGCATATGAAAGGGGCTAGTAAGGTTAAGAGTAATAATTACAAGAGATATGATTGAGAATCTAAAATAAACATGGGATTATCTATTAGACCAGCAAAGTAATTTCAAGAGATATGATTTTTCATCAAAAAATTACCAGAGATATGATTTTTAGACAAACACGAGATTGATTATGGCTAATGAATAATATGAAATATGTATAATTTACTTAAACAGAGAATATGTAAAAGGGAAATGGTGCCAGCTATTAATTAGAAGGAGGATCAAAACTTTCTCTCAGGTCAAAGCTGTCCTCTCTCTCTCCTATACTCCTCTGTTTCCTTCTCTCTCCTTTTCTCTCTGTTTCTTTATAAGCACTTCTCTCTCTTTTCTAAAATCTTGGAGGAGAAAACGCAAAGAATTTTGGGAGAAGAGTGATAAAAACAAAAACAAAAATCGATTTTTTGGATAGTCTGATCTATTGACCCAATCAGCAAATCAAAACCCTTTTTTACAGAAGTTTACCTCTGCAACAATGGCTGTTTATCCTCTCCGTGACGGCGGCAAGAAGCATTGGTGGTTCACACACAAGAAGGTAAATAAAACTTCCCAATCATCAAACTTTATGAAATTTCTCAATCATCTCTTTAATGAACATCGACTAGTCACTAAATCAACATTCTCATTTTTTTGTTTTCAATCTTTCAGCTTGTTGATAAATACATTAAGGACGCAACGTCTCTAATGGCGAGTGAGGACCAAACAGCCGCCGCTTCAGCCATTCATATACTTGACGCCGCTTTATCAATCTCGCCGAGTTTGGAAATTGCGTTAGAACTTAAAGCCAGAGCTTTGCTCTTTCTTCGTCGCTTCAAGGACGTGGCTAATATGCTTCAAGATTACATTCCAAGCCTCAAGCTCGCCGTGAACGACGAAGACAGATCCGTTTTATCCGACGGCTCTTACTCTTCCTCCTCCTCCGCTCAACTCTCACGGAAGCTTCTCTCTCCGGGCCGCGACTCCTCCTCCACCTCTTTCAAGTGCTTCTCTCTTTCTGACTTGAAGAAGAAAGTAATGGCAGGGATTTGTAAAACTTTCGATAAAGAAAAACAATGGCGGTAAAATCCTTTTCCCCTCTCAAATATTCCTCGTTTTCAGTAAATTAAAGGTTTGATTTTTAAGTAAAAAGTGTGAGTGATGAATTACAAGTTTCTGATTGGTATTAGTCGGAATTGCAAAATTAATACAATCTTCAGTGATTTTACAGAGTGACCAAACTGAGTTTAATTATGAAAATAATATTCTTTATTTTTTTTTTGTTCAAAATTTTCAGATATGTAGTTTTGGGACAAGCTTGTTGCCACCTAGGACTAATGGAGGACGCACTGGTTCTTCTTCAAACCGCAAAACGCCTTGCAACCGCCGAGTTTCGTCGTCAGAGTATATGCTGGTCTGATGATAGCTTCTCTCTCCTTCTCTCCGACTCATCATCCTCTTCTCCTCCACGCAAAGTCACCGAATGCGAAACCGTCTCTCGCCTTCTCGCCCACACAAAACTCCTCCTCCGCCGTCGCGCCGCCGCATTCGCTGCTTTTGACGCTGGCCATTTCTCCGACTCGATCCGCCACTTCTCCAAAATCCTCGACGGCCGTCGTCGCCCGGCGCCGCAAGGATTCCTCGCCGATTGTTATATGCATCGCGCCGCCGCTTACAGATCCGCCGGAAAAATCGCGGAGGCGATCGCCGATTGCAACAAAACCTTAGCTCTTGAGCCGTCGTGCATCCACGCGTTAGAGACAAGAGCCGCGCTTTTGGAAACGGTTCGCTGTTTACCGGATTCGCTTCACGATTTAGAGCACTTGAGGATTCTCTACAACACGATCTTACGAGACCGGAAACTTCCCGGACCGCCGTGGAAACGGCACAATGTGAAATACAGAGAAATCCCGGGAAAATTGTGCGTTTTGACGGCAAAGTCGAAGTTTTTGAAAGGAAAAATCGCGAATGGAGAAATTGGGAATGCGGATTACTACGGATTGATCGGAGTAAGACGCGGATGCACGAGATCGGAGCTCGATAGAGCGAATCTCTTGTTGTGTCTCAGACATAAACCTGATAAGGCTTTGTCGTTCATCGAACGTTGCGACTTCTCCGATCATAACGAGATTGATTCCGCTAAAGATCGAGCGAGGATGTCTTCCTTGTTGCTTTACCGTTTGATTCAGAAAGGTTATTCCGTTTTGACGGCAACAGTAGTGGAGGAGGAACAGAGGAAGAAGACGAAGATGTTGACGCAAAAGTCAGCGCAAACGGTTGGAGAACACGAACCGGTTGAAAAACCTGGTTCAATAAATATAAACGGTTTCTCAGAAATAAAACCGGGAAATTCAAGCGCGTATCAAGGAGTTTTCTGCCGAGATCTAGCCGCGGTTGGGAATTTACTATCTAGGACCGGTTTTAACCAACCGATTCCAATGAAATACGAAGCCCTCAGTTGTTAAATATTAACCGAGAAAAAATACGAACCGATTTGTGGAAACGACACCGTTTCGGGACGAGTGAAAAATCAATGACCGTCTATGTATAATGCACGTAAGAATGAATTCCACTCGAATTTTTGGTCACTTGAAATATTCGCCTCCTCTTTCTTGTTTCACCTATCTTTACTTATTCAGAGATAATGCTACATTGCTTCGGATGTAATTTGTGTCGGATTAAATTAGAATTACCACTATATTATTATTTTTTGACACAACACACATGAATACTAATCGTATAGTTTCAAATGTTGATGTTCCTCTAAGATTTGTCCGATCAAATTGGATAAACAGAGTCTGACAAAACAAATTAATATTCCGAGGAATCTTATCTACATTGTTTGGCTGCTTTATTATGTGGTATACTCGTATGGTTTAAATTAGTGAAATTTATTAAATAATGATACTATATATTAACTAGTAGATGAAAGGTTGGTGGGTATTATTCAATTGGTATAAGAATAAGTTTATTATATTAGGAATTTACTTCGCTTTGCTCAAGTATTCTTCCTAGCTAGATTTTTTTAAAAATGATAGAGAAAGCTCTTAAAACCTGCCATGCAATTATTTATCTGCCATTTTTCACATTGGGGTTTCAGAATAATCACTGAACGCCACAGGGAATACTATGCAACATATCTATTAAACTAACATCAGCATCTCCCTCTCGTATATATAAAACGATACATACACGCACAGATATTTTGACTACGACCAGTCACTATACATATTTGACTTGTCATTTTAAATTCCGAAATTTGGTGAAATATGTAAACAAAACCAAGGACAACTCCTCCCCTCTCAGATATTTAATCTTCACTAATACGTGCTCTTGGAGTTTTATTTTAAATGACTCGATAATATACGTCAAAATTCATTTTGTTTGTTATAGTCAATAGCTATGTCCTGATAATTTCATCGTAAACGAATTGGTTCATTTGAGCATGAGTTGGATGATTGTGGACAAATTAGCATACATGATGTGAAAATGAGAAAAGTAAGAAATTGAAGGGGAAAATTTGAAATAAAAAGAAAGCACGTGATGTATAGGATGTTGGAGACATTGGAAAGAGGATCAGTCGTGGCCAGGTATATGTATATGATGATGTCAGTGCGTATTCCATGTGAGCCTATCATGTGTACTTAATTACTTATTATTATTTTGTTTACTATATTTAATTTTTGCTGGTACTTGAAAAATTTGAACAAAAGATATATTTAAACAGGCGATAAAGTAAGGACTGATATAAAAAACAGTAAGGTATTAGACTAGCCTTTAGTCATAGGAGTAAAGATGGAGTATTTCATTTTTCATGATATATAACGAATTTCTAGCCAACAATGAGAAAATCAGTTCACGAAGCTAATAACTACACTAATGATTTCACATTTTGCTACAGACAATGATTAATTTTTATCTTTGAACCTATGAATTTACTGACAAATAGCATAATATTTTAGTATTTGGTTTTTATTTTTGTTCGCGCATGTATATATGGATATAATAAAAAAAAACTCGACGACCCTTGCATTGCATCAAAACATAAAAAGAGATGATTTTCTAGATTAAAAGATTTACAAGTTAGTGTTTCATCAAGCAAATGACGCCATTTATTTATGATCTATGTTCCTAAGTTATTATGTAGAGGTTGATCAATCTAATTTGCATCAAACTCTTGGTTAATGAAATAATGCTGTTAAGAAAAAAAAAAAAGCGTGATGGACCGAAAACTTATTAGTTTGTTATAATTTTGGGGCCTAAATCTTACTTCTCTGGCCCAATATATATTGCAGAAAAGAAATCACAAAACGAGTTGAAAAATATAAATTTCTGCGGCATGCAGCTTGTTGGTTCGGTCATCGGTGAACTATGTGCGGCGTTTAATAAAGATATATAAGAAGTTGACATTAATATCCCCAAGATCTGCGTTATGTTGGTTCGGTGTACTTTTAAATGCTGGGGGTACTTTTGTAAACGGAGATGGCTACCTACTCAAAGTCGACGTGAACAAAACGTGTGCGCGTCTTGTGTCTGTCTTTGAAGACTCTCAGCGATAATTTTCGAGAAGAGTAATCGGAAAAACCATCGGCGATGGGTTGGCTGACGAGATTTCTAGCAGCGGTGGCGTTTTTAGCCGCCGGAATTATATTCTCACCGGAGACATTCGGATCGCTGTCGAAAGGCGAGAATTCGGCGAAGCTTTTGATCTTCCTGAAGCTATCTCATCTACTCAGCTTCGCTACAGCTTGGGGCGCGGCTCTCTGGGCTACCTTCATCGGCGGAATCATCATGTTCAAGTGCACTTCTATTCTCTAAATCAAATTTAATCGAATAAAAAAACGAATTCTATCCGATCATCTTCTTCAATTTCGTTGAATTGGGAAATTAGGTTCTGTGTGAAGTGTGATTCCGTGTTTTTGATTGATTAGGAATTTACCGAGGCATCAGTTTGGTAATCTTCAGAGCAAGATGTTTCCAGCGTATTTCACTCTGGTTGGTTCTTGCTGCGCAATTTCACTGTCTGCTTTTGGGTATTTACATCCATGGAAGTCATCTTCTGCTGTGGAGAAGTATCAGCTAGGGTTTCTTCTATCGGCTTTTGCTTTCAATCTCACCAATTTGCTTGTGTTCACTCCCATGACCATCGATGTAAGTTGTACACAAACACCATCTTCAGTCCTTTCCTGTGAACCAATGGTCTCTCTGTCTGTCTGTGATGTAGATGATGAAGCAAAGGCACAAAGTAGAGAGAGAAAACAACATTGGAGATGAGGTTGGGTGGTCTAAGAACAGAGAAAAGGCAAAGACTATCCCCAAGTTAGCTGCAATGAACAAGAAGTTTGGAATGATTCACGGCTTATCATCGCTAGCTAACATCTTTTCATTTGGAAGCCTCGCTATGCATTCCTGGTATCTTGCAGGGAAGATGGATCTCTAAGTTTCTCTCTTTTACTCATCTCTCTCTCCCCGTAGATTCTTGTCACAAAGCTTTTATGCCCCTTTAATGAATAAATCTCTCGCATTTTATTTGCCAACTATATCAGTACGAGAAGACTCCCTACGTATTTCACTGAAATCTTGAAATCTTGAAAGAATCTTGAATAAATCTCTCGCTTTTTTTGGTGCCCTCTTATACACTTTTAGTTCCTCCTTCTCTGAAATAATTGATGTGTGAGTTGTATTACAGAATAATAAGCTTAAGTTTCACTTGAAGAAACTAAAATGTGCTTGTGAGTGAAATATTACACCATAGACACTCATGATTAACAATCTAATTGGGAGAAAGAAGATGATCACTAGTTGACTACTCCTTGATGCGACAAATCTAGCTATGAGCTTCAAGGAATCTTTCCCAGTACGTATAATGTTTACAACAAGGAACTTGGCCTGCCATTGATCCCGCTCACCCTTGATCTGCTTCAGCTCTTTCCTGATCACGTGCCTCAATGCTTTCAGGTAAGAGCTCATGTCATGGTTTCTTTTGATTTTTCCTTCAGACCCATAAGACCAACGATCGCTGAGAATCTCGAGAGGGTGTGGTGAATTAAAGAAGACGCTCTTTGCAGCCCTTAGTCCTTTTTCTGTTTCGTCGGTATCCTTCGATGTTAAGACATAGAGACCACTTCCTGGAGGAAGCAGAGGGTGTGGGGGAGAGAATCTCTCGGATGGTTGCAGAATTAGAAGCTTTCCCATTGGAGAATACAATAAATTCTGCAGAATTAAAAACAAAAACAAACAGGGTAAGCCAAGAAGCAACGATCTGAAGCAAACAGCTTAAGATATCTTTCACATTACCTGGTTATTCAGACAAGGATGGTTCCGGAAGTTTCTGTTCAATGCCTTGAGAAGCTTTGCAGCTCGGTCTGGGTAATTGCAGGAGAATGCTCGGGGTACAATATCTCTATGCATCGAGATTCCAAGAAGATGACTCTTAGGCAATCCCAGTTTCTGAAGAAGCCTATCGCCTCCGCACATGATGCAAGGTGAACCAAAGGTGATCACCGGAAGCAGAGAAGAAGCCGGGACTTGACCTCGGATCAGAAGCATGAGGTTCACTAACAATGACAAGCTTCCTCCTAGAGAATGTCCGCTAAACCGAAGAAAAGCACGGTTCTTGCCACGTGAATTGAGGTGGGCGTGAACTTCCGGTAACATCTGTTCGTATATTCCTTTTGCAGCTTCGTATATGCCTCTGTGAACAGGCACATCAAGCTCCTCGAAAGGGACTGGCTCGAATAGAAGGTTAGCTTGCCATGAGGCCAATGAGTCTGAACCCTGTTAAGATGATTGAACCTTCTTAATTAAGCTTATCTTTTGGCAAATCTCAAGACCATGAAAGACTAACCACAGAGAAAAAATTACCTGAATAAAGAAGAACCGTGTGCCACTTTTATCATCGTCGCATATGAACCACTCACAAGGCGGTGAACGGTTTGATTTCAGATCATCCGCGACCGCCTGCTTGGCTTCCTCTTTCGCTGCCACAACGGCTGTAACCGAATCAGCAGTGGCCATCAGAGATGCTTCGTTCTCTTGACGTTTAGAGGATCCAAAAGGAAGCACAGTTTTTGAATGGGAAAAGAGACGAGATGCTGCGGAAGCAGCTATTCTGTAAGCCACAGCTGGGTTAATGAGCTTCTTCTCCTCCTCCTCCTTCTCGCCATTGTTATTATCCTCCTGTTGATCAGAAGAAACCCTAAGACTGATCCTCTTCTCAATTGAGGAAGTCACAAATCTCAGTTTCTGATATTTCAACAGATTCTCAGGCTGTAACAACGAAAACGAGTCAAAAACAAAGAATCAGAAACACAGAGTCGAGGTTTTGTTTCAATATCTTCAGGTCACCTTGATTTTAGGGATTGAATAAGCCAAATTTCCCAAATATGACAATTTCGCAAACATCTGTGCATCATCCAGAGGAATTTTCATGAGCATCTTCGAGAAGTGTTCTCTATCAAACACAATCTCCTCCTTTTCTTCCTCTTCGTCATCGATCCTGCAGAAATCGCATTCGTCGCATAAGTCGTCCTTGTTCGATTCCGTAACTTCGTCTTCCTCCTCTCCACCACCACCTCCTGATCGTTGCCGCTTCCCTTTCCAGATTGACCCAACCTCCAGAATCCTCAAAACCCAGTTTCCGCTTCGCTCCTCTCTCTCCGACGAAATGGCGTCGTCTCTCACCGTTTCCTTCCTTCCCTTCCCGATCCGCAGAAACTCAAGCGGACGACGTGAAACCCAAGGCGGCAAAGATCCAGTCGCTGGTTTCTCCTCCACAGAGCCTCCGATCGCGCGAATCAGCGACGGTCCCACCGGAATTTTCGGAAATACTCCTTGCACCGACATTTTTAAGAAAACACCGTCCATAATAACCTTCTTCGTTTATGTTACAATGACTATAAATCCCTATATACATACGTTACGTATACGTATCCTTATACGAGTGGCGGAATTTTCCGGCGTTAGCGTGCAAGTTTGGATGAATCTGTCGTCGATTTTGGTCTCTTCTCAGCCTCCTCCTCCGATCAATCTTACTTTGACAGAGATGACTCTCAACCCACACACACGTTATATATGTATGTATTTCGTATACATATGTAGAAAAGCAGGTGAACGAACTTTAACACGCCTTAATGCGGCGTAAATTTAATTGGTTTTAAGGTTTAATTATGATTAAGGGTTGGGATCTTTCTCGGTGGATCGGTTGGGACACGTGGAAGGTGAAGAAGCGTCTAAGAGCCAGACTCTCCCACGTTTCTTGGAACAAACCAGCTGCTGTATATTTATTTAGTTGGACTTTTCATCACAACAACTAAAACCTACCTTTGTCGCCAAATAAATAAAATTCGAAATACAAAACTCTTAATTTTACTATTTTCTTAACTCAATTTTGTTCTGTAAACTCAACTTCGGAGGGATTTGCAGTTTTATCCCTTTCGCATCAATGGAGGTTTCACTCGTCCTAATGTGTTATTCAATTTCTCGAATAATTCATAAATTTCAAAAGAGGGCATTTTGTACCATATTTTTTCTAAATAGAAGAAAATGTAGCTCGTAAGTACTTATGAACTCTTCTGTAATAAAAAATATTTTTGATTGATTCAACTATAACTAGCACACTGCACACCAAAAAAGTATTGGAAACAGAAGTCACAGAAGTAATCCAAAACCTAGACGATTCATAAATATGCACTAATTTGATTAACAAAAGCAAAAAGAAACTAAACAAAAAAAAAAGACAATTTGATCAAAACCAACTCGTGGCTTTTCTCATCTTCCTCTTTGTCTCTCCTTTTTTTTTTCTATATTAAGAACCTAGTCATGTTACATTAGGACCATCACAAGTTCTTTTTGAAACCCCAAACTTCTAGAGAGAGAGCGACAGAGAGAGAAAAAGAGAGAGGAGTACTAAGCGAAGACTTCTTTAATCTTCTTCTTCTGATCCTCAGTAAGAGAAGAAGGAAACAAAACCTCAAAAGTGACAAAGAGGTTGCCTTTCTTTGTGCTGTAATGAAGTGGCATCCCTTCTCCTTTGAACTTCTTCACTTCTTTAGGCTTTGTAATTCCCTATGTCACAATATTCAAACCCCCCCCAAAGAAAAACCCATTAAATCATAAAAGGATCAATCGAGTGTTATGTGTGTAGAGAATGCTAGTGTTACCTTAGAACTGATGTCAACTTCGTGATCATCCAAGTGTTTGAATGATTTCTCAAATCCAACTAGCGCCTCAACCTGAAGGGAGATTAAAGTGGAATCAATCAATAAATAAATAAATACACAAGATGTTTGTGCAATTTATTTACCAGTGTAATGTTGACGGTCATGTGTAGATCGTTGCCATCTCTCCGGAAGCGGGCATGTGGTGCAGTTTTTATCCGGAACTGTCAAATATACAATAATGGTTAATTCTCTGATCTTGAAATTTGGTGAAATCAAGGATAAGGAAACTTAGGGAAGCAACTAACCTTAAGGTCACCAGGTTCGCCGTCGAGAATGGGTTCACCATCTTCATAAAAAGACACTTCCTGAAAGGGGAAATCGATAAGCTCACGGTGAAATGTGGTGTCTAAGGTTTACAATAAGGGAGTAGAGTTTTAAGACTTACTTCTCCGTCTTTCATTCCTTTCTCGATATCAACCGTGACAAAGTATCCCTCCCGTTCGTACTTGACATTGGGGCATTGGTCACAGACCTTCAAAGAACCAGACGATTATGTTTTAAACAGGTGAGCATGATATTGAACTGAAGAGGATGATTTGAGAGATTTTAATAGATCTGCCTCACCTGCTCTGTCATCTGTTGGAACATTCCAGGACCGATTTGTCTGTGATAAACCTCATTCCTGCAGTTGCACTTTCTCTTTCCAGGAGCTGGTTTTATGACATTCTTCTCCCTCCATACCTGATAATTTATCGTAGGACACCACACTCTTTCAGAAACCAAAACTTAAGGCAAGTTCTTTCATACATATTTCCTCCACAACCAATCTATTCTAACCTAACCATCTCTCAAACGTAAATAATGACTGAATGACACTTATAAATTATGTTCATTAATAATGACAATAGTAACATCCTGATAGACAGGGACCTTTAACATACCTTCACAGAGCCTCCCATGTATAGATCTTCCAGAGTCGCCTCAAGTTCCACAATCACGTCATCACCCTTGACAACCTTCTCTTCTTCCTCCATCGAACCTCCACCAAAAAACCTAATAGGCACATTAATAATCTCTGCACATTAATCTGTTACATTTTTTTACACATATGTAACACATTATCAAAATTTAGGAACTATTCGCATTACAGTAATTACCATTAACATTACCAAATTTATTGGTATCCACTATCCATACATAAAAAAGCCAGTTCACTTCTACCCTAAGGATGGGTTAGAAAAGATAAAACCTCTCAGACAAGCGTTTTTCAAAACCCAAACTCAGGTGCTTGAAAAACACCTTAACCACTGTTTTCTGTTCCATGATTCACAGAATCTGATAACCCTGAATCTTATACCACGAGTAGGAACCTAAAGAGTAATCTTCTAATTAACGAGCAAGATTACTCGGATAAAATGTCAATAACATTGGTCTTTATTCCACTAATAATTCCTCTAATGCTTACCATCTTAAAAAAAAAAGAGAAACTTACTGGCTAAATATATCCTGCATATTCATGCCCCCTCCTCCTCCTCCTCGTCCTCCATTTGCAGCAAACTGTTTTAGCCCTTCTTCCCCATACTTGTTATATATCTCCCTCTTCTCCTCATCCGAGAGCACTTCATAAGCTGTTACATCAACAACGGCGCCATAAGCTCAATTTTTTTTTCAAAACGAAAAAGGGTTCATCATGAGTGTGAAGAATTAGAAGCTACAACAGGAAAATACCGTTATTGATCTCGGCGAATTTGCGATTTGCTTCCTCGTTTCCTTGATTCTTATCGGGATGATACTTCAAAGCGAGTTTCCTGTAAGCTCTCTTGATCTGTTCGTCAGACGCACCTTTCGGTACTTGCAACACATCGTAGTAGCTCTTCCTGAATCACACACACACACACACCATAGATTTATTAGATTTCGCAATGCACACAAAATGCTACGACAGAGGAGCATTCACAGGCGAATAAACTGCACATTCTATGGCACTAAGGCATCGAAAGATTGAGCTTACCCGGAAAGGACACAAATGGCGTAAGAAAGTGCGAACAATACAATACACAGCTTCGACCACCGAATCGCCATGGAAAACGAAATCAGGAGAGAATCAGATCTCTCCCAAAGGACTTCAACTCCAACCTGAGATTCGTTTCGATTGTTAACAAGAAAACTCCCCGATTTAACAAGACCGAAGATCTCCTTTGGCCTTATTATTATTTCTCCTTATTGAGGGAACTCGAATCTCCACCCACACTTCCCTTTCTCTCTTTCACGGAACGATGAAATTCGAACTCCGTGGTCGGTTTACGTGTACATTGCAGCGATTGACCAATCAGGGTTAAGTCTCTGACAAACATAACCAATAAGTATCAGCCACGTGTTAAAAAACACCGCTAGTAGAATCTGTGACTTTTCTTTTCTTCGACTAGGCTATATTTCTTAACAAGGCTCAAGGCCCATTTGCAACTCCACCTAACATGTGCACGTAAAACCGTTAAGAGTGGATTGTATGGGCCTAAAACGCAATCATATATTATACGTTGTGCATTGGTTATCAAACACTACACTAGTCCCATGAAATACTTATTTATCAAAAAAAAACAATAAGAGTGTAGTTAGATCATTTATATATTTTGTTGCTTTATAAATTTGCATGCAAAGAAACATAGACTGGTTTAGGACAATCTGTCATGTCAGGTCTCTTGAATCTTCGCATCTTCGACGAGTGGTCCCAGTCCATTACTACCATTTACTGTCAGCTGAGAAAATGCTGACAAGAGTAAATACGATGGTGAAAAACAAAAAAAAAAAAAACAAAAATAGAAGAAGTAGATACGATGTTCATATATATATATCGTCCATGATATAAGGAAGAATTACTGAGAAGAAAGTACGATTTATATATCATTGTTAGATGATTGATCGAATCCGCACTGATTACTACGGACATGGATGGAGCGGGATATAAAGAAGAATAGATCCCATGCGCAAACGTGTGTACGACAGACGTCCGCAAACAACTTTACATGGACACATTCATTAGGTTATGATGTTATTATATGTAAGCAAGTTTATGATTCATTTTTGTAAGATCTATTAGCGATAAGACCGAGCCAGCGTGGACTATTCACGAGCTCTCGACCGTGGATGAGCCACGACTTCGGTCTCAACAAAGGCTTACGTGGCATATTCTATCACCTGAGACGTGTCACCATCTCCTCACCTCAATCCCCCTTCTCTCCCTCTTGAAGTCCTCTATCTCTCCTCTTATTTCCCCTATAAATATTATTAAAATACCGAATCAATCGCTGTTTGTGGTGTCGTCACTTCACTAATTCATATATTTATATAATATATATATATATATCTCTCTCTCTCTAGCGATTGACTTTAGAGGTCAAGTGAAGTGAGTGAAACTTAACATATATATATATATATAGTCGCCGGAACTAATGGGAAGAGCGCCGTGCTGTGAGAAAGTGGGAATGAAGAAGGGGCGATGGACGGCGGAGGAAGACCAGATTCTCTCCGACTACATTCGTTCAAACGGCGAAGGCTCGTGGCGTGCTCTTCCCAAAAATGCCGGTACTATATATATACACTCTCTCCCGTGATTTCTTTACTTGTGAAAGTTAAGCATTCAACTCTACCGTACTGTGACTGTCAATGGGTGGATTTTTTTCTCAATGCCTACGTGTAGATGCTGCCTCGCCCTCTACAGTGAATTTCTATGATTAATATAATTGTGAATCAATTACATGATTTAGGGTTTATTAAAATATACATGAAAAACAATAATCTAATTTTTATTAGAAAAATTCTCAAGCGTATATGTACCCAATTAGATAAAAACATGACTTCACCATGATCAATTTCAGTTTTTTTTTTACTAATAACTCATTGGTGTGTACTAATATATAGAAGATATTTAAGTGAGTGAACGAAGAAGTTCGCTTTCTATTCCTTTATTAATATTCATCGTAGTATGTATATGCATGTATTAACGTTTTGTCTTGTGTTAAAAGTATCTAATAAAACCTAAAGTGGTTGGCCTTGAATAATAGGTCCACATGCATGATTTAACAGCATTTGATTTGTTTCTACATAATGTATCCTTCCTTACTATGATGTATGCATCAGTGTTCGGGGATGAAATAAACAAAAATAAATAAAAACGTTTGGCATAACGCATAATCGATTTTTAGATGAAGACAAAAAAAAAAAAAACTTCTTGCCAACATTTCGAATCGTAATATTCTAAGAATATCATGTTTGGTCATTTATTATTCAGCCAAAATGGCCTTCTCGTTCTCAGACACTATTGACATAGGGACTATAAACTCGCAACTAAAAACTTATTATTTCAAACGGAGCTACTTATATTTAGAACAAGAAAAAAAAATGTATAATTGACTTTCTTTTATATGCCTTGAAATCTGACATGTTGTTATTTTGAATTAACTAACTAAAAAAGGGCTGAAAAGATGCGGAAAGAGCTGTAGATTGAGATGGATAAACTATCTGAGATCAGACCTCAAGAGAGGAAACATAACTCCCGAAGAAGAGGAGCTAATTGTTAAGTTGCATTCCACTTTGGGAAACAGGTAATCTATTTATTTGAACAAAATGTGATTTATGTATATATGACGTCATTTGTCTGTACTGTATTTAAAAAAAAACACGTTCACGTGATATTTATATGTAGTATTAATCAAGGTTACATCGTAAATTAATATCTTTCGTTGTCTCATTTCTTTATCTTTAAGTTCAGACAAGAAGAGTTTTAAGCATTTCGTATTTATGCATCCGTGATTAAATATCAACCATCACCGATCATTCACATAAATACGTTTTAAGCGAACTTATTTAGTTGTTTAGCGCAAATCAATACTACATTTCTATATTTGAAAACACTTTTAAACAAGATTGTTACTACGTCGTCTAAATGATTTAACAGCTAAATTTGGAATAACGTTAAAACCCTTAATTGTATATTGCAGGTGGTCGACAATTGCCAGTAATCTACCAGGAAGAACAGACAACGAAATTAAAAACTACTGGAACTCTCATCTCAGCCGCAAACTCCACAATTTCATCAGAAAATCAACGGTCATGAATGTAGTCGAGAATGCTCCTCTGCCTCCCTCTCTGCCGCCGCAAAAGCGAAGACCCGGTAGAACCAGCAGATCCTCCATGAAACCCAAATCTATCCTAAACCCTAGAAACCAGAAAACCCCAAATTCTCTAGAGGCAAACAAAAACGACGTAGTTTTACCGATCAGTACAAAGAAGAATGCACAAGAAGGCGCATTAAATGTGTTGTCAAGTTATAGCGTGAGTGGAGCCGAGGAGACAGGTTTAGGACCATGTAGCTATGGAGACGTTCGTTACTGTAACCCGAGCATTAATGGCGACGATGGGGTATTTTGTAACAATGACGACATCTATAATACTAACTCGTTTCTGTCGGACGAGCCTAATGCCGTCCACGTGTTCTCATCTAAGTCGAACAATGCAGAAGACTCTGACAAGAAGAGAGGGTTCTCCGCTGGTCGCGAGAATATGGACACGATGGCTGATGATTTCATTGACTGGGACTTTGTTTGTAGAGAAGGTCAATCCCTTTGGGACGTGAAAGAGGGTCCTCCTGAGTCAGTTTTGTCGTCCTGGCTGTTAGATGGTGAAAAATTTGAATCCGACGACTTCGGAGAACCGTTGGATCTCGACGAGGAAAATGCGATGGTTGCTTGGCTTTTGTCTTGAAAGATTGACACCGTCAACTTTTTCCTCCAAACAATTTAGCATAGGTCCCACTTCCTCGTTGGTTTATGAATATGTAGGTTCCTTTTTTTTGTTCTGTGTAAATTCGGCTTTTGACGGTGAAAAACAAAACAAAGTAAAGTCGATCTTCTTCTATATATATAAATGCATGGATCGTTGGTAAGGCTTCATCACACTATATATATCTTCAGTATCTCTCGAGAGTCGTGAATCATCAATCTAATATTTGATATCTAACCAAAACAAACGTTTTAAACTCAAACTCTCAACCGAGAAGATATTTTGGATCAAGTTGATATTTTTTTCATATACGAACCTGCGTACTAGTACCAAAAGCGAAAGCGAAACAATGAGGGATCGGTATCTTACGTTTAGAAGTACGATTTTGTCCATCTTCACCATAATAATGCCTCATGTGATGCCATGCACATTTGTCTCTTTAATTTTTTTTCTTTTTTTTTTTCTTACGGTGGCCATATGATACTTAACTTTTATAGAATAACCCTTGACTCAGACACACTTCATGTTCCGATCAATGGTACTACAAAAATAGCAGAAGAAAACAAACTAATACAAAAATCATGGTAATGCAGCCAATGTAAAGCTCTTCGAAGTTCGAAATACTAAGACAGTTGTGAACTAGTGATGTCTTTCGAATATTTAAGTTCCCCATAAATGACAATTTTTTAAGTAGAAAAATTAAGTAATATTAGCATGCAGGATAAATGGTGAAAATTGAACATTGGAGAAATACTAATTTCGCAAAACTATTTTAAAACGATAATGACCTATCATATCATCGTAAAATGTGTTTATCTGTGTCACAAGAAACATAAGAGTTTGCAATACATTTATTGAATCACATTACTATTCGTCTATTCGACTACTACATGGCCGACTGATGGGTAAACAGTTAAAAACTAGTATAAAAAATCATAAAGTCTGAAATCCGAACCAACAATATTTCTCAAATTTGTTGCTGAGAAACCATACGAAGTTAGTGAAAGCCTATAAAGGGCCCAATGACCAAGGCCCAGTAAAAGAACAGACAGCTAACCCGGTGTCGTTTTTGAATGTACCCTTCCCTCTGCGTTTGATTCCTGGTGCTCCTTCCTCTCTTTGTTCCCGGCATAGCGACGACGATGTTTGCGGCGAGAGTACGAGCTTCCCTAAAACCTCTGTTCCACGGAAGACACAGCTCCTACTTAAGCCGAAACTGTACGTTAATCCGTTCCTTGTATTAATCTTGCATCTCCATTAGACTTTCTGATTTTTAAATTCCTGGAAATGAAATATCTCGAAATAGCTAATTCGGTGTTTCCCAGGTGAAATTGCAGCGACTTCGAGGCGTGTTTTACTTGATAGGTGAGGTTTGATTTCATATTTCCCACTGTGTTCTGGATTTAAGCAATGTTTATTATCATTAAGGGCTTTGATTGCCTCACCTGTCTCGTTGAGGTTTTAGCTCACAAACAATGGATCTTGTTGATAGATACAATGATGGGGATCGGACTCTGACTAGCTTGCGATTACCTGGAAACAAACTTTTCCACGGCGCATTTCATAGTTCCCCACAGTCTTCTTCCTCCGAAACTGATGTAGGTACGCTTACTAACCAGAGGATATGTTCTTTACCCCCAAAAAAGAAAAAAGAAAAGTGAGCTTGTTTTCTTCTGCTTCTTATCTGTGAACTTTCAGGAGTGAAAACTCGCACTCCTGCTGCGTTATTTAGTTCTGTTGAGGATGATTATTTCTCAGAGTTGGGTTCTGTAGAAAAAGACCAGAACCGGAATGTGGTTGTGCAGCTGTTAACTAAGGTGCCAGAACCTTTTCAGGGTGAGGAGAAACCAAAGCTTTCTCAGGTACATTGGTATCATCTTTCTGTAATCTTGGTTAGTGAAGTAAAGTTTCATTCGTGGTAGCCTTAGGATGCTCATCAGTAGTGCATTTAGCAGACCAATGGTTTTATCCAAATATATTAAGCATTCTTAAGTCAGCCGAGTTTGGTTTTTATTTCTACCAGAGTACTAAAGGCAGAAAGAAGAAGAAGAAGAAGAAGAAGAAGAAGAAGAAGAAGCATGAACAAGCTTCTGAACCAATTTCCAAGCCAAAGTTGCTGACTGAAAAGCCTGAAATTTCTTGGGTATATACGTTTTCAAACTTTTTTCGGGTGTTCAAGGTTATATTTATTTTATTCCGAGATAGACGGACAAGATTGTTGCTGTTTGATTCAAAGAAAAAGATTGAATGCTCTTAATGGTGCTCAGTCCTTTTTCTTACCAGAAAACTAATGGCGAGAGGAAGACCGAAGCAGATGCGTCTTTGCCAGAAAGAAATGTTACGGATTCATTCTCCAAGCCAAGCAAGTCATCGTCTTCGATTCCACATCACGAATCCAAGGCTCAAAACATAATCAGTCCCAGTTCCGAGGAGAAGATCGAAACTAGCTCCAAGGGTTCTTCTACCTCCAGTTCACATTCAAATCATCCCTCTTTGACTGTCGTTTTAAGGATTGGTAATCTAAACTCGAAAACAACTGATACAATGATACACTCGAGGTGCTTGTCGATTGGCTGGCTTGAAGGGCTTGCTAGGGTTAATGAGGAAAGTGTTGACGTTTCGTTTCGAGCGAGAAACATGAACGAAGTAAATTCTATACTGGAAAAGTAAGTAAAAAAAAAATAAAGAAGAAACCAGTCTTGTTTGGTTCTTGATTCAGAATCCCTGAAGGTGTTCTTGTTGAATTACACTGATACTTCATTTCTTGTCAACTGCTTTTTCCAGGCTAAACAGTGCAACCGTAGATCACTCTCAATGGATGGCTGAGATTGTACCAGAAGCTGAAGAAGCTTTGAGGGATCAAATGGGAATGAGGATGAGTAGCTGTTTCGACGATCTTGAGAAGCAACTGATGATGCGGCGGATTCTTGTGAAAGACTTGGAAATTCTGGTGCATTCGGTTATACATCTGGAGAACCATCCAATGGCTCGACAAGGAACTAATGCTTTAGGGTGTTCTCAAGAAGCCTAGTGGCGCTTTTGGGTTTTTGTTGATTCTTACAGTCACCTTAATAACTGATTGAATTGGGGGTTAAATTAATGATTTATGAAAGTAACCATCTTCATTCAGAGATTTTATCCCGTTTTCTATATTTAAAGACTTTGAACTTTTCTCAATTTTTCTCAATTCCTTTTACTTAAATTATATATTATATATGAAAATTATAATCTAAGTATATAACCAACTTACAACACTATTGGTTTATGGGAAATAGAAAGTTCCCATACATAAACAGTGAGACAGATCAGATCACCGCAGAAATTTTATTCCATTTTCTATATTTAAACTTTTCTCATTTTTTCTCAATTCCTTTTACTTAAAGGGACCCTTACTTAAATTATATATTATAGGAAAATTATAATATAACCAACTTACACTATTGGTTTATGGGAAATAGAAAGTTCCCACACATAAACAGTGAGACAGATCAGATCAGCACAGCTCAGTGATGAAGAAGTGTACAGTTATATACAGTAGAGAGCTGGTCGCGATTGATTGAAGTGACTCATCCCACGTCACTTTTTTTGCAGCTTGTATATTTTTGGTCCTAAGAATATATTTCCTATTGATTAATCCCATATATCTCCGGTATTAAAAAAAACAAAAACAAAATTCAATACTATGCTATGACATGCCTGACGATTCTTAAATTTTTTAATATCTCTTATGAAAGCTCTCCAATGCGTTAAGAAAGCATTAAGGTCCCATGACATGACTGTCTTTAATGTAATCTGGCCCAAATTATTAACTCTCATTGGAGTTTTATGGCGAAGAAAGAAAGAAAAAAGAAGTGAGATATTCACTTTTCAGAGGAGTGGGTCATGTCAAGTATGGAGCTCCTCTGTTCTTAATACTCTTCTCTTACGACAACTCACGTGGCCCTTCTTCTGTTTTTTCACAAAATAATCAGAGAAGTTGTGTATATGAGTGTATAAGCGAATGTAGATGCAGCATTGGGCCCAAAACGAAGACAGGTTCATGTGGTTTGAATCGTATATTTTCAGATAGATAAGACAGCTAAATGTTTGTTGATGTGCGGTGTGGATCTTCTTAGGTCGCTATACGTGCACGTAATCTCATTTAATATTCGGTTTTATTCTCAACGACAACTATTGCCGCAGCCTTGACAGCAGAAAACGACACCGTTTTTCATATTTTAACTCGTTATTAATTGGTGTCTCTCAAACAAAATTCATTACTAAGCTTATGGAGTCTATCCAGCCATGGTTTGTGGAGCAAAACCGGAAGCCATTAAAAACCTTAGCCACATAGAGGAAGGAGTCAAGGAGATTAGCTTCACATTTCGATACATTCCATTGGGATTAAAATTCCAATTTCATTTTAGGTTTTCTCGTTTTCTTATTTCGACAAGAGGGCAGATCTAACTTAATATGAATGGATTTGACACATGTGTTGTTTCAATTAAATTATATTTTCTATTCAAATCAAGTAAAGGCGCAAATTGGATTTATTTTATATTTTTAGTTCAGCTTGATGGATCTGGAAATGAATATATACATATAAACGATGGTCATGATTCATGAAAACTGAAAAGAAAAGTTTCAACGGGAACAACTAAAAATATGATATGCAGAAGTCGTGTTGATCAAGTGAGTATGAAAACAAAAACCATACATTAGTCACGGTAGTCGGTAGGCAACAAGGGATGAAAGTTTATTATTGTTTAATAATTAACTATTTAACTCTAAAGATAATATCCAAAACAAAAAATCCAAAGAATGAATAGATATATTAGCTGCAAAGGCATATATTATTTAGCAAAGTGCCAATTAGATAAGACTTGAAAGATGCAGTTTCAATCACCAAATGCTAATAAGACAAACCACAAATGGGTCATCATGTATTATGATGGAGATGCTCTCTCTTAACTCTACTACTCACATTACTCCAAAAACACCTCACGCATGGCCCCAATCTTATTTTTATTTTCTCTTGCGCAGATCTCACAGAGTACTTAGTACTTACTAAACAATTGTTGCACTCTCTTCCTCTCTTTCTCAAGTCAAGCCTCAACAAACCAAAACCCCACCACCATTATTGTTTCTTAACCTTTAACTTCTTGGCCATTAAAGAATAATACAAGTCACAAAACTGTTACAACATCACTGTAGAAAATCAGATTTTGAAATCATTCCCAAGAACTACAGAGAATCATAGTAATCAAATCTAACAACAGAGTTGCAATGATCTTCTTACATACATACTATTTTTTTTCTTATAACTTAAGGATTACTGAATCCATAAACCTATACATAAACATCTGCTTAACAATAATTAATCTATGACTTAACCGGATGAAACAGGGTTTAAGCTGCGAGCTAAACCATTCAAGGCACTGTAGCCTTTGGAACTAAACCCTAAACAGCCGAAGAGTCCATGCCTGTAAGGCAAGTATGTCCTCTTCTTCATCTCCTCTGCTTGAGCTCTGTTCGTTGTGTAATGCAGCTCGTGAGCAGACGGCTGCAATCCTCGCCGTTTTGCTATTCCGTTGGTTGGTTTTCCGGCGATCGGAGATTTTTTCGCCGGCGGTTGTTTCTGTTTCTGCTTTTTGAGCTCGACGGATACGTTCTCTGTTTCCGGGATCGGTTTTTCTTCCTTTGAGATAGTGAGGGGTTGAGATTTGAGCTTCTTGTCTTTGAAATTGGAAGGAGAGAAAGAAATGTTGGACCAGAACTTCTCCTTCCCGTTTCCTCTCCCTTCGCTTTTGCTCCGGTGAAGCAGATCCTTGAGGAATATCCATTTCTTAGAGTTTCTACCGTAAGAAGACGATCGAGAAGACGAAGCCGAGCAAGACGGCGTTGTTTCAGCTGAAGGAACGTTTTCGTTACTCTTCGCTTCGTTCTCGTAATCTTCCTGAAGCTTCCGTATACATTCCTTCACCTCTCTCTCTCCGGCAACTCCTTCTTCTTCTTCTTCTTCCTCTTCCTCTTCAGTCCATTGATACGCTGCGTTTCGGAGCGGAGAGAGAGATCTTGCTTTGCGGTGAATAGATCTGCTTCTCAACTTCAGATCTCTCCCACGCCTATTCACACCACCGTCTGGTTTCGCATCATCTTCGTCTTCTTCCAGATCTAGAAGCGGCGCTAAGATCTGAGGCCTCTGGAGATGCGAGGAGAGCTTCATCGGCTTGATCTGGCCGTTAGAGAAGAGCTCTTCCGCGGAGGTCATTGATACGCCACCGAGAGGGCCACTGCTCGAAGACAATCGAGACGAGAAATCAAACTCAAAGTCGCCGGAGGAAGACGAATCGAGCTTCGGATTCTCCGATGGAGCAGCGGAGCAGAGGAAGAAATGCATCGGACTCGAAGGTGCGCTGAAGAAATAACCCGGCGGAGGACCACGGCCGGGACTAGACGGAGCGCTGACGAACGGCGTGGAGCAAGCAGAGCCAAGGTCGTCGCTGAAACGCGGCGTTTCGGAGAAATCAACCGTTTCTGGCTCGCCATGGCCAAAACTCTTAACAACAACCATTGTTCTACGGGAGAGACAAAGAGGTTGAGAGATCAGAGAGTAGATCGATTGTGACTGTGGCTTGTTTCTCAAGAAAATGTTTTCTGCAGAAAACAGAGAGAGAGAGAAGAGAGCGCGAGGAGCGAGGTGAAAGCAGCAGATATGCAGTGTATGTATGTATGATGCTGCTTTTTTATTCTTAGTATTTATTGACAATTCTTAAAAAATTAAATTAAATCGCGATTCTCAAAAACTTTTTCTTTTATTATTAATTGTACTCTAAAATATTCTGATGCTATTTCCTTATTAGAGAGAGAAAAATAAATTACAGTTTACTCGATATTTTGCACAAACTGAAAGATTGTTTAATCCTCTGACGTGTTGTTTGCATGAATAAAAAAGTTGTAAAATTATTATTTTCACGTAGTTAATTATGTTTATGAATTTGATAATGTAGGTAATGCTAGGGTTGTTGCTTAGGATTCTAAAGGCTGATCCAATAGAATAAAGAGGAAGAATCTACAGATGTTTTTGGAATTTATAACGCCATTTTACTAGTTTACCCATATTGTTTCAGAAAAACAAAAAACATGTACTATGTTTTACACAAATGACCGATCCTCAAGGAAAAGAAAAACAAAAAGAAATCAAAATGAAGTCGGCTTACAAATTTTCTTCTTTACATTTGATTCAAGTCACACATCGCTTTTCAGTTTAATCTTTCGGATTATCTAATAACGCCCAAGGAATTTTTATTTGAATTTCAAATAGAAGTTCTGATTTCCATAAATGAAATGAGAAAAATACCATGATGGTGTATTTATGTCGACTCAGGTTATGATTTCAAATTTTCTCATATTTGAATTTAAGCTTGTTGTCCTGACAGGATAATAAGGAATTAAAACGAAACTAATTGGTTGGCATAAGAACTACTAATTAATAAATCAAAATTATCTCAACGAAGAAATATAAGTATAATTGAATAAATTTCTTTGGGCTTATTATTTGTATTTTTATTATGTATGATAGAAGAAATTTCTGTGGACATCTATTTGTTGCTCACATGTATCAACTTCCTATACATCTCTATTCCTTTATTGCAAATAATTGAGGGCGTGCAGAATCTAGCTAAAAATACCTGATTAATGAAGAAAATAAACCACCAGACTAGCGGGGTAATATAGTATTTTGGGTAAAGGTATTTCGGTAAAGCGAATATAGAGAAGACGTGGCTTCACGTGCTGAGCTACGATCGTGCATAGAAGGTGCTTCGTCTCTTGTTAATAAATAACGATTTCCAATGCAAGAAAGTGTATGAATGCATTTAATGGGCCATATATATTTTTATACAACTCGTATGGCCCAAATCAAATGAAATTATAATTGGGCTTATAATAAGAGTAAAAAAAATAATTTGGGCCACAAACGTGTTAGATCTGAATCGTTGTTTGACGAATTACACTCGTTTTCAACGACGTTGTATTGTTTTCAAAATCAAATCAAAAACTCACTTCGACATCAGAAAAAATGTTGTCGCCGGAGATTGTCGCCAACTACAGCCCAAGGCACGATCCGCCGGAATTTGAAGGAAACGAAAAATTGATCATCCATTTATGATCTGAGAGCACCTGTTCTTCATCCAGCGAAACCCTTTCTTCACCGTCGATTTAACTTTCCTTTCCATCACGTAAGCCTTGTACGTCGCGATTCTCGTCTTCCTCTTCGTTTCCGGGTCGATGAATCTCCACGAGGCAGGAGCAGCCGTATGCGCCGTCGTAACTGCTCCCGGCGGAGGCGGAATAGACGATTGTAAACCGGACGAGTCGGATCGGGTCGCTCCACCGACGCCGTAACCCTTACCGTTAACGATCTCCATCCATCGATCAACAGCGAGCGTCCTCTGATTCGACCCGAACCCGTCCATTTTCCTTACGCCGGAGCTCCGTCAGAATTGGAAAAAGCACCGGTAAGGGTAATGAGATCGGGTGGATTTGGTTTTGGATTAGGGAGTCAGGTAATTAATAAAAATGGAAACATGTGTTTAGAGCGTGAGCGGCTCTGCGATCGTTGAGGTGCATTTTCTTTTCCTTTTTTAATGATGGTTTATATAATTTTCCCTTTACGAAAACAACAAAAAATCGTAAGAAAAAAATAGTTAAACTAAAATTTGAGTTTATAAAATATTCAAAAAATATTCTATTTCTTGGATGTTTTTCTCACAATACTTTTTTTGGTGTTACAATACTTGTAAACTCTTGCTTTGAATAATTTTAAATAATTATCAATAGAAGTAAGTAAACGTCCATCTTTCAGATTTTGGTGATGCATGTATCTTCGAAATGGTTCGTAAAAGTTTTAATCTGATTTTAATTACTCCTATTAAAAAAAGAAATCATTTTTGTTTTTGATAATGTTGAAACTGGGAACTATAACAGACTTCTTGATAATACACACAAATGGGTTATATTATTAAAATCTTCGGAAAATATATGTGGCCCAATGGCCCATATATTAAGCAATCATGTACATTCCCTGGAAGATTTCGAAATGAATGTATGATTGGCCTGCGGGATCAGAGAGCCAGCCGCCAGGGATGACTCTAATAAAATTGGGGAATTATGATCCATCAAAGTTGGATTATTTGCTTAAAAACGACAAGGTAGTAATAATATACTTATAACACACAATGTTACACGCTTACGTCTGTACATGCGTATGTGTGAACTTCCCACGTGCGGTGAATAGCAAATCGAGGGAATATATCGAGTTGATGAAATCACAGCTGAATAATCTAATAATGTTAGGTTTTTTTCATTTTTAATGTTTCCCACATAATCAAATTCATGTACACATGACACTGACGTAGCGCCACCTAAAACATGCTACAATTAAATTTGATTAAGATATCTTCTACTTAAACTATAAATTTCTTAAAAAACAAAAAAATCGGAAAATGTTGTTCGACATTACATACATATACATGCGTGTTTCTCTCGCCCTCTATATATCTTACAATGGACTTGGGCTAAGGAATGACAATGAGAGAGAACCAACGGTCAAGATTTGGTGGAGGGTTGTCACATGGGCCATGGGAGTGTCGTCGCACATCGCCATTATTGCAATCAATAGCCATCGACTCGCGCTAAACGCCATTGCTCTCTTATCGGTTATTAAATTAATTAGTTAATGCGATTTTCGTTATAACCAAAAGAGCTGAGAAATTTAATTACGTTTCCTCAAGACAATAATCACCGATAGTTGACAAAACAAGGAATCACCGCTAGTTGACAAAAAAATTCAACGACAACGCTGTGCTTCATTCATTATTCAGACCATTCGTTTTTTGATCAAATAAATCTGGCTGATAATACTGTACGTTCTTATTTATTCCTTATATAAAAGTTCGGTCTGGATATAGAGCCAACAGCGAGGGTAAAAAATTTACACTGAAAAATTATCTAAAAAGTTATATAACAAAAAACTTGAACTGGATGTTCGGAAAGGGACACCGACCATTGTTATTTGTTAGATATATTATTACTAAACTAAAATCGTTAAAAAAAGGAAATGAACAAAATAAAAATAACCTAAAACAGAAAAAGAAAAAAATGACCATCAATCATACACCGAAGTATTAACTTATAATCGTTCGCATACACATAGATGCGTGTAACTAATCACGTGTGTGCTGCTTCATACACACTGTGGTTTTTAGCCATTTAGGTCTTCGTAGTTATTATTATAAATCCCAACCAAACTCTCATTCTCTCTCTTAAATTCCTCATTCGTTATATCTATCTCTCGCTCGCTCTACAAATACACAACACAGCTTAGAGAGAGAGAGAGAAAGAAAGAGTGTGTGTGTGATGGAGATAACGCCGAAGAGGTATTGGCGGAGGTGGAGAGGATACGAGAAGCTTGATGGGTCATCGACGGCGGGTCGAAGGAACGGGAAACGGGTCAAAATGGATCCGACTCGGAAGAAACGGTTTTGGAGGATCAAGATTGTGCCGAAACTGAGAATCCTTAAAACGGCGTCGCCTAAGAAGCTTTTGATTTGGATACGCGATTCTTACGTTAAGATGATGATGCGGTTGGCTAACTCGCGGGTCGTCGGATCCTCGGGATACGGTGGATCCGGATTCGGGTCGGGTCAAATGAAGGAATACGATGAGAAAGTGCTCGTGGAGATTTACAAGCAGATATTGATGGCGCAGGCGCAGGGAAATCTCGTGCACCGCGACACAGCTAATAAGCTTCCTTCTGAACCAGCGATTGTCTCTGTCTCTCCTGTTGTTAGGTAATCATTATAAAATACATATATCATTTTTCTTTATAATAAAAGAGGATCAAAGTTCTTGACTTGTTTGATATACTTTTCGAGATTGCTGATAGCAAAGTTGTGATTTTAATCTGTATCAAATTTATCACAAAAATAGAAAAATAAAATAGTTATGTAGAAAGAAATAAATTATAGATGGTGGATTGTGGGTCCAAACATTTACGTTTATTTAATGGGTGTTTTTTCATTTATTTTATAAAGTTTTTGCTAAATCTATGTTTCTGAAATATAAAGATTCGCATTTACATCGTAATTAAATATGGTTGTATATAGTTCGTTGTTGTACCATTCATGTCCTGTGTGAATTTTTTTGTATATACTACAAGTCATCCCTATAATCAACCTATAATTAATTTTATTGTGTTGACTGTTCTGTGGAATTTCAGTTGACCGTACTTTTGCTCAAAGAAAGTGTGAATTGAGTTTGTGATTTCATCTTCGGAAACCTTCTGAATGTGGGGGAGAGTTTTGGTTGGGTATTTGTTATTTTCAAGTGGATAAGTGATGATTCTAAATGAGTCAGCAAGCACGTATTGTGTTTCTTTCAACTAACTTAAAATCAAGAACCTAAATACCTAATCATGTGAACTAGTGGGCCTATATACCTTTCCAATGAAGCATATGAATTCCGAGTCTTATACAATAAGTATATCCAATATCCATTATTGAAAACATAATTAGTTATTCATCAATAGTCTATACTCTATAGTAATCGAGAAAGGGGATTATAAGACGGTGTGAGGACTTTTAAACACAATATTTTTGGGCTAATCTTTTCTCGTGCTATGTATATATTTGAAGGTGTACGTAATTAGTATTCATATAGATATTGGACTCGTCGAAATGGTCCTAATTTGGTCTAATCTTACTTGGGCTTAAGAAGTTCATGGCTACACTGGGCCTAAAGGGTTCTAATATAGCTCTTTCATAATGATTTTTCCCGGATATCAAACAGCCTCGGTTATGGAAAATGCAGGAGTCTATAGAACATAATGACTCTGGACTTAGTAAAAACAGAACATAAACAAAAGTTTCATACAGTTAAATCTAAAGTTGGATGATGAAAATTTTATCACATCTAAGTAAAAGTCTAAAGTACGCAAGCATAAGGTTTGATGTTCCTATCGTCATCTACATATTACACTTCTGCTAAATTAATTGACCTATATTTCTATCCTCCATGTTAATAAAATGTACGATCGCGTGAACTCCTAAAGTTTTGAACTAGGTTGATTACTCAGGGAACAAGCCATTTACATAACGAATTTCCATGTGGCTCCTAGGATTAGATATCTAAGTACCAATCTTATTGACCCAAGTGTTAGCTTTCATATGCAGATAAATATATCAGACTTTATTATTTTGTATCCCCACGATAAATAGATCAAACGTATCATGTATGTGTCTCTACAGACACAGAAAATTCAAATGAAATTGACACTAGATCAAATTGTTATATATGTTTGACTATAACTTCCTGATTTGTGCATAAATGTACTGTATGTTTATAAGTACACGTATACAAATTTTGGACAGTTTATGAGAAAATAAGGGAATGAGATGATCAAACAATTTCCCCTAATAGTATGAAAATGATAAAAACGAGCTTAGAGGTTTAAAACAAAATGATTTTAAAAATCACCATTTTAAATAATTAGCTAAAGGAAAACTATAATGGTGTAATAAAACGAAACTTACTGCTTTATATATATATATATATATATATATATTCTAAATGTCTGTGTCTAATACATGTGTACCTTTGAAGTGTGAAGTAATGTTCAGATTAATAAACCAGATGATATATGTTATTAAACAGGAAGTTGACCAAATAACATAGTATCTAAAACCAAAAATAAAAATAAATTAGCATAAAGTCCTTTAGCTGAGTAGTGAGCGAGAATACTTGAATGTTATTGTGGCACATGGAGTTTATTGGTCGGTCCAAAAAGAGAACGAGTTATATAATATGAAACATTTGTTTAATGATTCTATGTATAATCTTGAATCACGAATAATACAATACATTAACTGACTTGTCCGATTCAGTTTCTATCAATTTCTATCTTTGAAATATATATACTATAGTTATACAATGACAGATGAACCATCCGTGGTTGTTATCAGTAGTGAGATATGAGTTTACTTGTGTAATTTTGAATCTTCTCTCTGTCTCTCCTAATGAACATAGTTGTCCTATAGAAACATTTTTAATACAAATAAAATTGGACATTTCAACTGTAATATTGGGATATTATTTATTTATATTTCCAATTAAAATTATTTCATAGAGAAAGAAAAACGATGAAGAGGTGTTAAGTAGGCTACACCTAATGGTTACAAAAAGCATTTTAATTGGGTTAGAATAGGCTGCATACATATATACCTTACCGACATTTTTCTCCATGTGAACTGCAATATAATAATCAGGGATAAATGATAATTGTACGTAGTGCATACTAGTAGTCTCGTCAAATACGGACATTATGGAAATTATGCCATCTGGCTCTCGCCAGCTAGTTCAATCGGCCTTATCGTGAACAAAATATGACTGAAAAGATCCATTATTCACAAGTTTTTGATAAAGCTTTTGATTTCGTTTGGGAATCCACACAGAGATTCATACGATATGCTGCTTACCTCAACAATCCAAAATCCGATATAAAATTTAAGATTTAGTTTGTCTGTGTTTTTCATTCTTACTTTCTAATACGAAAGACTCAAAAGTTTAAACACAAGAAGAAGAGAGAAAAATACAGTTCCTAGCTCACAGGAAACTGATGTTACTATTATCTACCACTCATGTGTCATAAATCATGAATCATGGGGTTCACTTGATCCGGAAATCTCCACTTTACTAATAAACAAATTACTAGAAAGGTTTAAATGCTTGAGATATGAATGCAATTAAGTTAGCTTGGCACCGAATCAATTATCATAGAGATTGGTTGTGTGCTAAGTCTTTAACTAACAATTACTTGTTCCAACTGAATTAGAACATCATTACTTAAAGTCAATATCAAATGTAATTATCTGGAAAGTAATTGGTGTATGTGCTTCGTCTCTAGACGCTCCTTATGATTAAATAATGTTGGTTTAGTTTAAGTAAACAATGCACATCAGCAGTCATACGCAAATACAACTTAATTTTGGTTCAACAGACCAGACCAGGTTATCCGGATTGTTGGTCAAAGGTAATCGATGGTTTTGGTGTTGAAACGACGTGGAGCAGTAGTATTACTAAACAGAGTTAAATCAACTCACTTCATGAGGATCCATTTTCTTCTTCTTATTGTGATCACGTATTTTTCAATCGACTCATGAATCTCTCAGTCTTTATTTTTTTTTTTTTTTTTTTTTTCTGAATCCGTTTAGTTTTAAAATGGTTATGACACTTGAACGGTTGTACCGATATCTATTTTTCAAACTTAGTTATAAGAAATGCCAAAGGCATATTATGTTTACGGATTTTGGTTCGCGTTTGGTTTGGAATATTAGATTCCGAATATATCATATATTTTGTTCCTATGGATAGTAAGAAAAATTAATCAAAGTAAAACCTAGTATTGGTTTCATTTCAAGTAAGTTCATAATTACTAAATGTATATAAAAAAGTCATTTAAAGTAAGTTAATATTTTATTTGATGTCAAATCTAATATTATTTTTACTCAAATTATGGGTATAAGAACTGAATACTTGTAATTAAATTCAATGTAGTTGTCGAATACGTCAATTTATAAACACACGTTACAATTTTATTTGAGATAATATTTAATGATGAAATCTATTTTGATTAGCCTGTAGACAAAATATAAATTTGCTATGATTAGCCCCATACAACTAAGTAGAATACAACAATTTGTTGGCGAAGGAGAAATAGAAGGAAAAAGTCATTAGGCAATCTCTCTCTCTTTGTTCTTCTCTCTCTCTCTCTCTCTCTCTCTTTCGCTGCTTCTTCCATCTTCTATAATACTAAAATAGAGAGCCAAGGAAGAGAAAGAGGAGAGGGCTTAAAGAGCAGACGGTGGCGCACCGTAGCACCGCCCCTCCTAACTTGCGCCTCTCTTCTTCTTCATTTTTATCTTTTTTTCCCGACTTGGGGATTATTCCTCTTCTCCTCTCTCAGGTCGCTTCGATCCCACGGCATAGTTATCGATTTTTGATTCTCCTTTGGAATACTAAATCCTGATTCTCACTTCAATTTTGGATTTTGTTTCCTTCTCTTCAGATGCATTCACCTTCTAAATCTCTCTCCCTCTGCGGCGATTTTTGAAAAGCTCTGGCGGACATCAAAGGAACCCTAGCTTTCCTCCGCTCCTACCTCGCCTCTATCGCCGCCGATCGGTGGTTCGATTTCAAATCCAAGAAAAAGAAACGCAGAGGTGCGATTCGCCGTCTCAGGATGCTCTGGATCATGCGATTTTCCGGTTTATTCTCCGCCGCTTTGGTTATTATCGTCCTCTCTCCTTCTCTCCAATCATTTCCTCCAGCCGAAGCTATCAGATCTTCCCACCTCGACGCCTACCTTCGATTCCCGACCTCCGACCCACCGCCGCACAGATTCTCCTTCAGGAAAGCCCCTGTGTTCCGCAATGCCGCCGATTGCGCCGCCGCCGACGTCGATTCCGGCGTCTGCAACCCTTCGTTGGTCCACGTCGCGATCACTCTCGATTTCGAGTACCTGCGTGGCTCAATCGCCGCCGTACATTCGATTCTCCAGCACTCGGCGTGCCCTGAGAGCGTCTTCTTCCATTTCCTCGTCTCCGAGACTGACCTAGAATCCTTGGTTCGATCGAGTTTCCCCGAATTGAAATTCAAGGTTTACCATTTCGATCCGGAGATTGTACGCACTCTGATCTCCACCTCGGTGAGGCAAGCGCTCGAGCAGCCGTTGAATTACGCTCGAAATTACCTGGCTGACCTTCTGGAGCCTTGCGTGAGGCGCGTGATTTACCTGGATTCCGATCTAATCGTCGTCGATGACATCGCCAAGCTTTGGAGGACGAGATTGGGATCGAAAACGATCGGGGCCCCGGAATACTGCCACGCCAATTTCACCAAGTATTTCACGCCGGCATTCTGGTCCGACGAGCGGTTCTCCGGAGCATTCCGAGGGAGAAAACCGTGCTACTTCAACACAGGGGTGATGGTGATGGATCTGGAGAGATGGAGGCGCGTGGGTTTCACGGAGGCGATCGAGAAATGGATGGAGATTCAGAAGAGCGATAGGATTTACGAGCTTGGGTCTTTGCCTCCGTTCCTGCTTGTTTTCGCCGGGGAAGTAGCGCCGATTGAGCACCGGTGGAACCAGCACGGTCTCGGTGGGGATAACGTGAGAGGGAGCTGCAGAGATCTTCACCCCGGTCCGGTTAGTTTGCTTCATTGGTCCGGTAGTGGTAAACCGTGGTTCCGGTTAGATTCGAGACGGCCTTGCCCGCTCGATACTCTTTGGGCACCTTATGATTTGTACGGACACTCACGCTGATTCATCGAAAGATCACGATTATCTGTTACTACACTACAATGGGTTTATACTCTCTCAGCTGGTAAATTCTCTCATCTCACCATTAATTCTTTTCTTTCTCCATTTTCTCTTTCGTTTTCTTTTTTTCCGACTTTGGAATTTGTTCTTCCTCTGTATTCTATTCGATTGTTCGTCTTCTGTGCATGAAATGAAATATAAAAGAGACAAGAAACACAAAAAGAAACCTAGGATACATTCAGATTTGTTGTACAGATTTTTACCATACGTTTTCTAGTTATAAATCTGCCTTTTTTTGTTCTCACTCTCAAAGATTATACTATCGGTTATCGTCTTATCCAAAATACTAATATTCACCGACAATCTCAATTTGTTCCTTCGTAACCAACTTGGTCTACTACAGTGTTTTGTGCGTTCTTTTCTCTCTTAATGCTTGAAAATTTGCGAAAAATGAAAATGGTTTGAAGTTGGAGAATTATCGAAACACGTCAAAATCAAGAGAGCGGATCAAGAAGGACACGACACTTAAGAATAAATATTCTGTTTAAACAAAGAAAATGGTGTCGGTCTCTTTGCTTAGTTCACCTTTTATCTTTTTGTTTCTTTGATACTTGACTCTTTTTGTTGAGTGCGATGATTGTTATTAATTAGTTGATATTAAACCTTACACTATAAAGTGTCTCACTTGGAGCCAAAAACAAAAGTGTCACACTTTGATATTTTTCTTGTCGTCCTCTGGTTGGTTCTTAACCAAAAGGATAATGCGCTTTACTAATCAAGATATAAATAACAACACCTTAGTTCTTCGACATTTCTTACCACATACAATAGTGGGAAATTATTGATTGATTAAAATATTCTGTGTGGTCTTTTTCCGAAGCATACAGTTGTTTAAGACAAATTTGATTTTCCAATTGCAAAGGTGGCAGTTCCCCTTTAATTCAGAGGTGAAAACGAATATCTGTAAAAGTCTGCTTTTATTTGCGTATGTGATACGGATACTTTGGTTTGATTTTTGGAATCATCCACAATGATAGGGTGATCAGTGATGATATCATAATCGTAAATAAAGGCAACAAAAGTGGGGGTAACTTTGATGTATGTGGCATATAATGTATAATCTTAATCAGATAATAAATATCGATATAATTGTTTTTTTGGGTTCTGGTTAAATAGGTCCCAGAAAAGTGTTCTCCTGGTATCCCACGTGGCCTAGTTGCTGTAACCTTCTCCTGGAATCAGCTGGTTCCATGTGCTCCGTGTCACTCTCCGAGCTGTCTCTCTTTTGTTTGACTACATCCACTCCTCCCAATATACTATCTTTAACCTATAAATCAAATGATCTCTCTGATTTGTGGTCATCCGTTGATTTTTTAATTTTTCTCGACCTCATCGGTTATTAATTCTCATCGTTATCAATCCTAACATTTTGAAAATTTATGTAAAGCAATGAAGCGTTGTCGTAGTGTTGAAATATGTATATATCAGATCAACGCTGCAGGCTAAGGTTCATAAAAGAAAAAGAAAACGCTGCAGGTTCATCTAAAAATTCGCAGCTGTCTGTAATCGTGAAAAAAGGTGCTAACTAAATCCCACAGAACATAGCCCATCGAAACATCACCGACCTGGATATTAACAATCATCGGGCCTAAGTATTTATTCTTAATTATAAAAATTTGAAAAGTCTTGTAAGGCCCATATTCAGGCATACAAAAGTATACAACTACTAATTAAGTTTAGTCCAGTAAAAATAACTTAGAAATTTCCTCATCAAAAGAAAGCATGGCCATGAAAACTAAAATTCGCATGATTGATCATTGGTTTTAGAGTCCATAAGTGTAGCTTATTGCAATACATATTGATATTTAATATATTATTAAAAAAATAAAAGAAAAAGAAAACATCGTTTATAATGAGATTTTGTAATACAACATACGAATCCGTATATCAGTTTTGCCAATAAGATTGTTCAATGACTAAATCAACTACTATATTATATCTACGCAAGTGATTATAGATCACTCACAATTAACACGACCAAAGTAACAAAAAGATACTACTAGGCTAAACGCAAACAGCAACGAGGTGTTGGGATTCGCAGTTGTGGCATTCAAAGAGCCTCTATAAAAAAAGAAAAAAAAAAATCAGGGATAGAGAGAAATCCTATTACGACAGAAAATGAATTCATATATGTATCACCTTAGAGCGACGAATCAATATCGATTAACGGGATCAAAATTGTTGTGTCCTGGTGGGAAATACTCGTTGAAGTCGTAGGGTAAGTTTGGAGGATAGAGGAGACCGGAATTTTCCATGGTTGATAACACCTGTGCAGGATCTTGCTTGGGTATCACGGAAGGTAACTGAAGAGAAGAATGGTAGTGCTGCTGTTGCTGCTGTTGCTGCTGTTGTTGCTGTTGTTGTTGATGTTGTGGGTGGTAAAACGAGTCAATGCAAGGGTTGGTCATCAAAAGGCTGTTGTTCATTGTGAGGTAATTGATCGATGGATACTGAATTGGAGCATTCTCTGCGGCTTGATCGTTGGTCAAAAACGACGACGGCACTCTAGTATGGAGATTGATGCTTGAGTTTAGCAGCGGTTGCGAAGCCGTGATGAGACTGGTTGGGTTTGGTCCAGCGTTATAGTGCCACCCTGAATCTACTCGAGTACTCTCCTGGGGAACGCATGGCTTTTTCTCCGCTAGACGGTACTTCTGTCATCGCATTCGATGTAAATTGTTAGTCCTATAATTCATGGTTTCTTGTCTTGCAAGAAACAAACCCTAGTTTAATTGAGCAAATATATAAAAAAAAATCTGATATAAGTAATGATTAATTACCTGAAGATGACTGGCTACATTGTTTCTAGTGAGTCCTTCCACATTCATTTCTTCTAGCATACATTTTAGAATCTGCTTCGGAACAGCCTCTGCGTTTTCCAACGTTGAAACGTGATGATTATCAAATTAATATAATAATGTGGAAACTGATATCGAATATTCGCTAGGGATTAATTAGCATGGACATACTCTCACCGTTGCCGATTTTTTCGACGGCTTTTTGAAACTTGTCGTGAAGTTCAGGAGTCCACGTCATCCGCGGTTTCTTGGACAAAGGCCTGCCTCCTTTTTTATCGCCAGTGTTTTGTTCTTCGCTATCTTGGACGTTCTTGGAGCATACTTCGTTGCTATGATCGAGATTATTACTGTGTTGCCCTAAACCGCCGTCCTTTTCCGAATCTTTTTCAACCGAATCTAAACCGGATTTTGACATTCTCTTGCGGTAAACATGTTGCCATAGAACTTCAACGACCTCTTTGCTCACGGGCTTCACGAGAAAGTCACACGCGCCGTTCTTCGTCGATGTCATCACCGTTTCCTTCTCGTGGTCATGAGACGTGACTTGACACGAAAAATTTAAACATAATTAAGGCCGAATAAACGATGATAAATTAATGTTCTATAATTAATAATTAAAGTCTTCTATCGAAAAAAATAATGGTAGCTTACTAGAATTGTACATACTTACTTACTACGGGTAAATCCATCTCTTTACCAATGGTATTGAGAGCTTCGAGCCCATTAATCTCGGTCACATGAAAATCCCAAATCACGAGATCAATCTCATCCTTACTCTTCATCAAGAAAGCGATAGCATCATCTCCGTTTGTAAAATTCGTCACTGAAAACATCAAAGTATAACATAATCATGATAAACCCTAGTGTAAACCCCTAAACCCTAGTAACCCTAATTTTGTCAGAGAAAGATCAAAGCAAACCCTAAATTTACTCTAATTAATTAGATACCTTGGTAGGAGAATTGTGTCATGAGATTCTTCATGAGACTTGAAGATTCGGAATCTGAGTCGACCAAAACAACCCTAATACTCGTCGTCGGAAACTCTTTGTCGTTGTCGTCGATTTCACCATCGCAAGGTTCTTCACGCAAGTCGTGAGAATCTTCTTTGGGTGTGCTTGATGAGACTGACATTAACAAAGAAAGAAAGAAAAGACTAATCTCTGAGTTAAGCGTAAGGAAGGAGGGGGAGAGAGAGAGAAATTGAATTGAAGAAGGTTGAGAGAGAGAATTTAATGAGCGTGCGAAAAACAAGGTGTATATATATATATATATATATATATATGGATTACGTGCGAAAAACAGGATTTTGGAAAGTAAATATACTATTATTAATTGTTAGCTTATATCGACTTCCTTTTTTCAAAAAATAGTTATCTATATATTTTTAATATAAAAACATGAAAAAGGTATTAAGGGAAAGAACAAGAAGAACTCTGGTGTTTATCTTTTATTCAAGCGGAAAAAAAAAAATCTAAGAAAGAAAGCGAGGATATTGTTAGCGATTGTGAAACAGTAAAACCTGAGTAACCGATAGATCCGATCCAGAAGCTCACCTAGAGCTCGGGGAACGGTAAACCTAAGCCTAGAAGAAGACCACGGAGGAAGAAGGGTCTTCTCGGAGGTCAAAGATCAATGGTGGATTGAAGATTTAGATGATGACAGAGTTTAGAGGAAGAAGATGATTTTGATATTCTGATTGATTAGTTCATAGATGGCCAAGGCCTTACATATATCATGAAAGGTTTCATCGGTCTAAACAAGTGGACCGGAAATGCATAAATAGATGGATAAACCGAAACTAAATCTTAATTGACTAAACCATCTTATTGAGCTAAGAAAACCAAACGATAGAGAGGACTTCCTGTAACAATACTCCCTCGTCGACAACATCCTTGTCCTCAAGGATGACAAGTTGGGAGCTCCTTGATGAACTTGATGAAACTCCATAGTAACTTGGTCTGGAGGATGCACTTTCCAATGGACAAAGACCGTGAGGAGAGCTTTGTTGTGGTGGTGAACCTTCTTCTTGTCATTGTTTTCATGTTCCTTATCACTGCTTACATCAAGTAAGAATCGTGGCAGAGCGGAGACAAAGAAACCTCCTCTCCTCTTTCTGTCTATAACACCATATGACCTTTCTCTGAAATCTGGAGGTCGTGGCAGTGATCCATAGAACAACCAAAGGGATGTGCAGTGGAAACCCGTAGCTCTTAATGTCATGACATTTCCATCCCCATCTACGTGAAACAGCTCTTTTAGAAACATGGGATCTCTGTTACTAAAGATGTCATGCGGCTTGTCCTGAAGTTTATAAACAAGATCCATGTAGCGTTGTGAAACATCAATAGCAGTAGCCAACTTGTTCAGCCCTTCAAAACTATGCTTTGCTGTCTCTGATTCCCTTTCAAATGCAGTTGGACATAGTACTTTGAGAATGATCCACATAAATAACCATGAACTCTTCTCGCTCCTCTTTTTGGATGTCTCTCCAGCCAAGAGCAGCTTGTGTCTAATGATGCCACAGTCAGTGCCTTGAAAATAAGTAACCTCCCACATGACAATAGTCTTGTTGATACCATCTTCAGCGTCCATTAGTCTTTTAGTTCCTGCAACAGTACCAATCGTTCTCTCTCTTTGCTTACATTTAACCACATTTTCCAACAAAAGCATATGAGCATCTCTCGTTAGTTCACTCCACAGCAAGCACGACTTTGTACCAAATAATAAATTTCTCAGACTTCCATCTCCACGAGTTCTAACTCTCTGTAAGAACAACAGCTTTCCCGTGTCTTGTTTACTCTGCTGAAAAACAACTTGCAAAAACCACTGCTTCAGAATAGTTACGCGGCTGTGATGCGTATGACTATCTTGAAAAGCTAAATTAAAATCTTCAATCTGAATTCTTATATCAAGTTGTCGCAGGCTCCATTTACGCATCATCCTCATTTTACACTTGATACTCCCTCTCCTCGTGAGTGTATGTCTATCATCTTGTGGCAAAATTTTCAACATAAACTCTGGTTTATACTTGAAGTTCCAGGTCTTGTGGGACTTCCTCTGCTTCTCCCGACTTTGCACTAGTGCATAATCTTCTTCATCAGTGTAATCTGTTCTTGATTTCACTGTAAATATGAACTTGCCAACACAGTTCCGCTGCTTCTTTGAACAAAGTTTGTCCCTCACATGAATCTTTATGTGAAATTTCACAAAAGAATCTTGATTTGCTTGCACCTTCTGTCCTGTAACTAACAGCTCCTCACCATGTGTTTTCCCTCCAACAAACTCAAGATACATCAATTCCAGTGGTAAACAAGCTTTGTAGTATGAGTATATTGAGCCAAACTTCTCCAACATTACGGTAGGAAACAGCAAACTCTGACATTTCTCTGTCCATTTTCCTGCTATTACTTTGTCGAACCCACCAGGTTCCCACATTCGGTTATCCCAAGATGAACTGAGTTTCACTACCTCGTTTTGCTCATGTTCAGTCAACATCCCACCAGGTTTCCACACTCGGTTGGCTAGAACAAAATCAGAGGATCTATCCCTCTCTTTCACCCATGAAAACTCCTCTAACTCTACGCAATGAAGTGTCTGTTTTCTTGAGCTTTGATGTGTCAACTTACAGCTTTGTAACTCTGCCTCCATACGCCTGGTATAAACACACAAGCTCCACCTGTGCTTCCCGTGACACTTCATGTCAGCAAGAACTAGCTGTCTCATGCTCTCTGACTTATGCATAATCCTCATTTTACACTTTATAATTTTTCTCCTCATGAGTGTACGTTGTTCAGCCTGCAGCAAAAATCCCATCAGAGACTCTAGTTTGTACTTGAATTTCCAGGCCTTAAGACACCTCCTCTGTTTCTCTTTACTTGTTACTCTTAGTGGAATTTGATCAAAAACTTGGTGCTCAATGTTCTTTCCATGAACACTTGTTGATCGCTGAGGCAACACTTTCCATTCCTGGGCATGTAAACCCACGTTGTGAACAAGCAATACATCATAAGCGGTACCTGGAACCTGCAAAACTGAGGGCTCGATGAACGGATCTGAACTCTTCACAGCTTCCACGAACGGGTCTGGCTTCGTCACCGTTTCCTGGATTTGCTGAGCGTCCTCTTTACCCTCCGAAACTAGATCATCATCACATTCCGTCATGATAATCTTCGATCTCTTGTGCTTAGACTGAAAGTGACCAGGGATATCAAGCTCATCACAAAACAAACATAACCCATTTTCCATTCTCTCATACACCTCCTCACATGAGTATGTTTTCATGATTTTGTGCCCTGGAGAATCGCACAGCTCTGATACCAATGAAACAGTAAAACCTGAGTAACCGATAGATCCGATCCAGAAGCTCACCTAGAGCTCGGGGAACGGTAAACCTAAGCCTAGAAGAAGACCACGGAGGAAGAAGGGTCTTCTCGGAGGTCAAAGATCAATGGTGGATTGAAGATTTAGATGATGACAGAGTTTAGAGAAAGAAGATGATTTTGATATTCTGATTGATTAGTTCATAGATGGCCAAGGCCTTACATATATCATGAAAGGTTTCATCGGTCTAAACAAGTGGACCGGAAATGCATAAATAGATGGATAAACCGAAACTAAATCTTAATTGACTAAACCATCTTATTGAGCTAAGAAAACCAAACGATAGAGAGGACTTCCTGTAACAGATTGTACTTCTTGAATTTTGTTTCTTGTTTATCCTTCTCGTTCAGTCGTTGAGGCATTTACTTAATGAATATGTCGATTAGGACGTCTGACTTCCCCAAGTAACCTGATCACCTAACTGTAGGTTTATTGGTCAGACTCGTTTGACGTGTTGACCGAGAAGAAGATATGGGACTGATTAGTTACTTATCATCATGCCTGGTAAACAGAAAATATTAATTTAAAACTCAGTGTTCTTCCTCAAATCTTGATCATATACGATGATTGATTAGTATTTTACGGACATGGTGGTGAATCACCACTGGTGATATCTTTCCAAAAATCCAAATATTTGGGTAGACATGTTCTCCTGAAATATATTTTAAAATTGACATGAAAGTAATGTGCACAAATTGACACAAAAGAGAAGAAAACAAAAGAAAACAGAAAGTTACATCGTAGTGTCTCTATATGGTGTAAGCCTCATGGATCAGTGGCCTTTTGCTTGTAAAACGTGTCAAGAAAATGATATAGAGTTGTACCGCCAAGCAAGATTTCAGTCCCTGAGCCAATAGCTACCGTGAGGTCGGCAAGAACGGTGAGGGCAGTGGCACCGATGCACATTCCTCCAAAGGCGGCTGCTCTTGGCATGTAGCGGTTGAGCTCCTTGTGCAGATTGGAGTCTCTGCGTCCAGTCATTACCATATGTTACTCCTTGAGTTGCTTGGTCACGTCTCTAGCCGAGGATAAGTTGACTACAAACAATAAACACGAAGAGAGTGGTCATAGTGTTGACCACTTTCTCCCTCAATGGAACCTTCTTCAACTCACCACCCACCACCACTATGCAATTCTGGCAGATATTGTAAAAACAGCTTCACCATATGCAATACACGAAGTCATCCTACTCTCATACTTTCTCTGTCTAGTTTTACAGGTTGATTCAGGTGGTTGCTTTCATGCTTTGGTAAAATAAAAACTATGCTTTACCTTGTTCTGTCCTGTATTCGTGTGGATCCTTTCTATATAACAATTTCACAACCTCTCTAATCCAACTGGGATTAGAATTTCCATTTTTTAACCTTATCATTTTCTTCTAGGCTCATTAAGATTGACTAAGACCAATTAAGATTGACTTCGGCCCATTTTGAAATGTAGGTAGCTAGGCTCATTAAGATTGACTTCGCCCATTTTGAAATGTAGGTGGCTAGGCTCATTAAGATTGACTTCGGCCCATTAGAGAATGCCAATGCCCTGAAGACCAAATTCCTTCTTGGTGGTCTACGTTACAATTGCTCAATCGTACAAAAGTTTGCCATAAGTCATTTAGAAAAATATTTCAATTATAGGGTGCGTATATTAGCAACCACGCTTTAGCTATATTGCAACAACTACTGTTAGATTCAATTCCCAAACGTTTAACATTTTGATTCTAGAATATTATTACAAAACATAAATAAGATATTAATAATGCAACTTCTAATCCAAAAATGCATAATACGATTAGAAAAAAAAACACAAAAACTAAAGGGAATAAATATGAAGCAAAATCAAATCAATTACAAGGTGAAATAGGGTGTAGGTAGTACAAAAAAACAAAATAGTTTCATACTGAATTAATATTGAGATTGAAGGGGTGTAAAATGTAAGCAGAGTTACTAATAAAACACCTTCTGGGATTAAAAAAAGAAGAAGGTATTATCAGCGAAACTTGCAACTTTGGTTTAGGCCTCACATGAATCAGATAAGTACCACATCAACTTAGCTGGGATTAAGAAGGCCTTTCAATCTCTAATTTCTCTTCTCTATTTGAAAAATTAACAATTAACAACTATAAATCAAACTATGAGCTCAAATAATTCTCTTAATCATATGAGGAAAAGAAGAAGAAGAAGAACCCTACGACAAAGATCTAACTGAAAACCATTAAAAAAATGTAATTGATCGCCACGAATGAATAAGCAAATCAATGGCGAGTCAGTCGCGGCTGCAGCTTGGAATTGAGGCAACGACAAATATATAGATTTTTCTTTAATCATTAGGGCTTCCGGTTTTCATTGTTTTGGGCTAACACAATTGGGCCTTTGAATTTAATTGGCCCATATTTCGTTGGATGACTAACTATAATACATGGATGATGTAAACCAATTAAGGTAGGTGTAATTAGGCCTGCTATGATAGGTATTGTCTGCAGATGGTTACGTAGACCATTTAACGTCTTTTTCAGTTCTCCGATACATTTGGATTTGGTGAGCACCGTATGATTTTAAATGGCCAACATGTTTTTGATCGTGCATCACACTATTATAAATCCCATACATGATTTTCGATTACTCACCTTTGATGATAATATTTTTTAATTTTTATTAAATTTCTCAATACTCATTAAAGTTTTGTTATAAAAGCCCATTTGATGAAATCGTTTTACTCATCCTACTTCAAACACAAAGAACACCAAAAAAAAAGGGAAGTAGCTTAAGGCTCAAGAAAAGCAATTTGCTCTGCAATGGCGATCCCACGCGCCTCCTTGGCCATTTGCCTCCTCCTCTCTTTGGCCACCATAGCCACCGCTGA